>NC_060130.1:470929336-471554336 GCF_021461395.2 Schistocerca americana | reverse complement strand
ATTTTCATATGTGGCAGGTTCATTCATTCATTCATTCATTCATTCATTCCGTATAGGCCATCTTTGGACCACGTTATTTCAACTGTCTTGCTTTACGTGTTCCGATGTTTGCCCAGTGCTCCTGCATTCCTCCTCGGTGTTGCTCCTTCATCTCCTGGGTCCAAGCCTTTCTGTTTTTAGTTTTGGCTTTTCTTGGAAACCCTGAGTGGGACACGTTCCAAGATGTCATCATGGGTGATCCCCACTTCTTTAAGACTTTTCTTCACCTCTGTGAACCAGGCCCATTTTGTTTTCTTCTCCTGAAAGTAGGTGATCATACGATTAGTGAGATTTCCAGGGCTCATTCGGGTCATATGTCCATAAAACATAATCCTTCTTTTTCGGATGGTATCGGTTATCTTCGCTATGTGGGAATACAGTTCATGATTATGACGTCTTCTACACTCCTGGAAATTGAAATAAGAACACCGTGAATTCATTGTCCCAGGAAGGGGAAACTTTATTGACACATTCCTGGGGTCAGATACATCACATGATCACACTGACAGAACCACAGGCACATAGACACAGGCAACAGAGCATGCACAATGTCGGCACTAGTACAGTGTATATCCACCTTTCGCAGCAATGCAGGCTGCTATTCTCCCATGGAGACGATCGTAGAGATGCTGGATGTAGTCCTGAGGAACGGCTTGCCATGCCATTTCCACCTGGCGCCTCAGTTGGACCAGCGTTCGTGCTGGACGTGCAGACCGCGTGAGACGACGCTTCATCCAGTCCCACACATGCTCAATGGGGGACAGATCCGGAGATCTTGCTGGCCAGGGTAGTTGACTTACACCTTCTAGAGCACGTTGGGCGGCACGGGATACATGCGGACGTGCATTGTCCTGTTGGAAGAGCAAGTTCCCTTGCCGGTCTAGGAATGGTAGAACGATGAGTTCGATGACGGTTTGGATGTACCGTGCACTATTCAGTGTCCCCTCGACGATCACCAGTGGTGTACGGCCAGTGTAGGAGATCGCTCCCCACACCATGATGCCGGGTGTTGGCCCTGTGTGCCTCGGTCGTATGCAGTCCTGATTGTGGCGCTCACCTGCACGGCGCCAAACACGCATACGACCATCATTGACACCAAGGCAGAAGCGACTCTCATCGCTGAAGACGACACGTCTCCATTCGTCCCTCCATTCACGCCTGTCGCGACACCACTGGAGGCGGGCTGCACGATGTTGGGGCGTGAGTGGAAGACGGCCTAACGGTGTGCGGGACCGTAGCCCAGCTTCATGGAGACGGTTGCGAATGGTCCTCGCCGATACCCCAGGAGCAACAGTGTCCCTAATTTGCTGGGAAGTGGCGGTGCGGTCCCCTACGGCACTGCGTAGGATCCTACGGTCTTGGCGTGCATCCGTGCGTCGCTGCGGTCCGATCCCAGGTCGACGGGCACGTGCACCTTCCGCCGACCACTGGCGACAACATCGATGTACTGTGGAGACCTCACGCCCCACGTGTTGAGCAATTCGGCGGTACGTCCACCCGGCCTCCCGCATGCCCACTATACGCCCTCGCTCAAAGTCCGTCAACTGCACATACGGTTCACGTCCACGCTGTCGCGGCATGCTACCAGTGTTAAAGACTGCGATGGAGCTCCGTATGCCACGGCAAACTGGCTGACACTGACGGCGGCGGCGCACAAATGCTGCGCAGCTAGCGCCATTCGACGGCCAACACCGCGGTTCCTGGTGTGTCCGCTGTGCCGTGCGTGTGATCATTGCTTGTACAGCCCTCTCGCAGTGTCCGGAGCAAGTATGGTGGGTCTGACACACCGGTGTCAATGTGTTCTTTTTTCCATTTCCAGGAGTGTATATTCTCCATTCTCTTTGATGGGACCTTTGATGGGACCTAAGATCTTTCTCAATATCTTCCTTTCCTTGGCCTCCAGTTTTTCGATTAGGCCTTTTTTGTTCATTACTAGGCATTCAGAAGCGTACAAGACCACGGGACGGTTAACACTGCAGTAATGCCTTAACTTTGCGTTGAACGATATTGATCTTTTGTTGTAGCTGTTTTTGGTTAAATGGAATGCCATTTCCAGGTGGCTGTTATCCATTCTTTGAGATATTTAAACTTTTTAGCTCGCTTAATTTTGTATTGCCTTTGTCTGTCGTTCACAAAAGGAAATCCCACGCAGATGACCCCTCGCAACGATGTCGAAGGTGGGCACGGCGGCCATCTTAGCACAACAACGATTGCCACGGACACGGTCCCTCGCACAAAATTAGTGTACGTATTTAATCGATGATCGAACTGATTCGAGTGCAGCACTGTCAAGGCGTGCTCCATGCTCGATGAGGTACTCTCTCGCCCTCAAACCGCACAGTCCCAACAAAACACGAGACCAAACTCAACACATGTCATTGTTAAAAGCGATTACCCACAGGAACCTCGAAGGAGGCCATACACACGTAGCAGTGTGTTGAGAAAAACGACGCATATAGTAGACCATGACCCTACAGACGCCAGTACTTGTGTTCTTATGAATGGGTACGTACCACTCTACCAGCGTCATACACAAAAAACGGAAAGAAACAAAAATGTCCTAGACAATCACAAGTATAACTTTCTTTAAGACAACTACACACAACAGGAAAGGAATAAAAACGAAATACTATATCTAAGTGAAACCACTGGAGATATCTAGTCCAGGAAGTGTTTTATATGGCAAATGTAGTGGAGCCCGACTAATTTTATCCGCCGTTCCGCTCTCGGAGCGACCCGTTGTATACGAAAAAGTTTTTGTAATACTTCTTCTTCGCCTTATTGGAAATTCGGAAGGACTTCTAGAGTACCTTCTCGCCAATGTGTCCGTGCTTTTCTGTCAGCTCTCGCCTTTCTACGCTGGGCCGTCACCTGAATCCTATCGAGTGCACATTCAATCACTTTCTTGTACGCCTCACGCGACCTCGTCGGGAAGTCTACTACTTTCAAATCAACAGAACAGGCTCTGCTAACTGTATACTACGCCTTCCACGTCTCTGGCGACGGGTTCTACACAATGCTGGTGACTACTACGAAGGACAGTAAAAGGTGCAAACAGGTAACTCTTTTGTATCCGTTGAGAATAAATAGTTGCCACTAAGTTCCAACCATCGTATATATATATATATATATATATATATATATATATATATATACTCCTGGAAATGGAAAAAAGAACACATTGACACCGGTGTGTCAGACCCACCATACTTGCTCCGGACACTGCGAGAGGGCTGTACAAGCAATGATCACACGCACGGCACAGCGGACACACCAGGAACCGCGGTGTTGGCCGTCGAATGGCGCTAGCTGCGCAGCATTTGTGCACCGCCGCCGTCAGTGTCAGCCAGTTTGCCGTGGCATACGGAGCTCCATCGCAGTCTTTAACACTGGTAGCATGCCGCGACAGCGTGGACGTGAACCGTATGTGCAGTTGACGGACTTTGAGCGAGGGCGTATAGTGGGCATGCGGGAGGCCGGGTGGACGTACCGCCGAATTGCTCAACACGTGGGGCGTGAGGTCTCCACAGTACATCGATGTTGTCGCCAGTGGTCGGCGGAAGGTGCACGTGCCCGTCGACCTGGGATCGGACCGCAGCGACGCACGGATGCACGCCAAGACCGTAGGATCCTACGCAGTGCCGTAGGGGACCGCACCGCCACTTCCCAGCAAATTAGGGACACTGTTGCTCCTGGGGTATCGGCGAGGACCATTCGCAACCGTCTCCATGAAGCTGGGCTACGGTCCCGCACACCGTTAGGCCGTCTTCCGCTCACGCCCCAACATCGTGCAGCCCGCCTCCAGTGGTGTCGCGACAGGCGTGAATGGAGGGACGAATGGAGACGTGTCGTCTTCAGCGATGAGAGTCGCTTCTGCCTTGGTGTCAATGATGGTCGTATGCGTGTTTGGCGCCGTGCAGGTGAGCGCCACAATCAGGACTGCATACGACCGAGGCACACAGGGCCAACACCCGGCATCATGGTGTGGGGAGCGATCTCCTACACTGGCCGTACACCACTGGTGATCGTCGAGGGGACACTGAATAGTGCACGGTACATCCAAACCGTCATCGAACCCATCGTTCTACCATTCCTAGACCGGCAAGGGAACTTGCTGTTCCAACAGGACAATGCACGTCCGCATGTATCCCGTGCCACCCAACGTGCTCTAGAAGGTGTAAGTCAACTACCCTGGCCGGCAAGATCTCCGGATCTGTCCCCCATTGAGCATATTTGGGACTGGATGAAGCGTCGTCTCACGCGGTCTGCACGTCCAGCACGAACGCTGGTCCAACTGAGGCGCCAGGTGGAAATGGCATGGCAAGCCGTTCCACAGGACTACATCCAGCATCTCTACTATCGTCTCCATGGGAGAATAGCAGCCTGCATTGCTGCGAAAGGTGGATATACACTGTACTAGTGCCGACATTGTGCATGCTCTGTTGCCTGTGTCTATGTGCCTGTGGTTCTGTCAGTGTGATCATGTGATGTATCTGACCCCAGGAATGTGTCAATAAAGTTTCACCTTCCTGGGACAATGAATTCACGGTGTTCTTATTTCAATTTCCAGGACTGTATATATATATATTCGTGAGTGGTGCAAAGAACTGGAAAACCAAGGAATTAAAAATGATCTTGCAGTTTTTTCTGATTCCATGGAAACAGCTGAGAGACAGATTAATGAGCTTAACGTACACGCACAGAAGACTGGCCTCCAAATTTCATTTGAGAAAACCGAGTTTATAACGAACATAAATTCACCACCAAGGGAGTGGTGGATGAAGGAGAGATTTAGATGGCTTATCTACGCATGAAGGTGGAATTCAAGCGTAGTTTAGCCTTCTAAACTTTTCCTGGCTATATAAATGAAATCAGGCCTTGAGTGTGGTAAGATCTGCCATCACCGACGTGAGTGCAGCGTGACACGTCTGCTGTCTTCGAGACCTCGATCGACACTACTACTTCCACTGCCGCAGACAGACCTCGTCTCATAATAATGCTTACAATCGAGCTCCCATATTTCGCCATCAGATTGTTAGTATCGAGATCTGAGTGATTTCACAATGCAAAGAATAGCATTAAGTTGGATATATTGTTTTATGTACAGTTCTGACACACTCCTTACAATGTTTCAAATGCAATTTCGTGTTTTGTGATCACACCCACAAGACAGTGACCTTCCTTCATTATTGCAAAATTTATTATCTTAATTTCTGATTCTCACTCTATCTACCATTAACATAATTGGGTTCTATCGACCTTACCTGAAATGTTCACCATTGGTTACGGTTTTTACATTGACTTGTCAGGTATTCCACATATTTGCGTTTCATTTGTCCTTAATGTGTGTGTGACTCCGGAATAGGAGTTGCTTATTACTGGTACCAGTTCTAAGCATGAATGATGTTGTTTGGACCTTAGGTCACCTCCAAAGAATTTATTGATTAATTTCTGCACAGAATGAGTCTGGAAAAATCATTCAATTGGAGGTACGATCTTGATAAGAGATGGCTTTCAATATACTATGAACATCAGGGGTTTCACTGGGCTCACACTGATGGTTCTTTGTTGTTCTATTCTGTCGTGTGAGACATTATAAGAATCGCAAGATCAAATGATACGCACTTGTGATATACAACTGGTCTTCAGCCTGGTGCCCAGTATTCGTGCATATTTGTAAGAGAGTGTGTGGATATCTGTGGGTGACCCAGAGGATAGCTCCGTGTTGCCAGTAAAGCTAGATACAGTATGTGGTCAAAAGCATTCGGACACATGGCTGGAAATGACTTGCAATTTCGTGGTGCCCTCCACCGGTAATTCTGGAATTCAGTATGGTGTTGGCCCATCCTTAGTCATGATGACAGCTTCCACTCTCGCAGGCATACGTTCAGTCAGGTGCTGGAAGGTTTCTTGGGGAATGGCAGCCCATTCTTCACGGAGTACTGCACTGAGGAGAGGTATCGATGTCAGTCGGTGAGGCCACACGAAGTCGGCGTTCCAAAGAATTCCAAAGGTATTCTATAGGATTCAGGTCAGGACTCTTTGCACGCCAGTCCATTACAGGGATGTTATTGTTGTATAAGCAATCCGCCACAGGCCGTACATTATGAACAGGTGCTCCATCACGTTGAAAGATGGAATCGCCATCCCCGAAACAAGAAGGTGCTTAAAACATCAATGTAGGCCTGTGCTGTGATAGTGTCATGCAAAACAACAAGGGGTGCAACCCCCCCCCCCCCCCCCCCCCCCCCCCATGAAATACACGACCAAACCATAACATCACCGCCTCCGAATTTTACTGTTGGCACTACACACGCTCCCTGATGACGTTCACCGGCCATGAGCCATACCCACACCCTGCCATCGGATCGCCACATTGTGTACCGTGATTCGTCAGACAACGTTTTTCCACTGTTCAATCGTCCTGTGTTTACGCTCCTTACACCAAGCGAGGCATCGTTTGGCATTTACGGGCGTGATGTGCGGTTTATGAGGAGCCGCTCGACCATGAAATCCAAGTTTCCTCACCTCCCGTCTAACTGTCATAGTACTTGCAGTGGATCCTGATGCAGTTTCAAACTCCTGTGTGTTGGTCTGGATAGATGTCTGCCTATTACATATTACGATCCTCTTCAACTGTCGGCGGTTTCTGTCAGTCAACAGACGAGGTCGGCCTGTACGCTTTCGTGCTGTACGTGTCCCTTCACGTATCCACTTCACTATCACATCAAAAACAGTGGACCTATGGATGTATAGCAGTGTGGAAATCTCGCGTGCAGACGTATGACACAAGTCACACCCAATCACATGATGACGTTCGAAGCCGCTAGTTCCGCGGAGTGCCCCATTCTGCTCTCTCACAATGTCTAATGACTACTGTCCAGAGGTTGCCCCTCAGTCTGCAAGATCCGGGCAGTCGCAGAGGGTGGGCTTACTGGTAGTTGGGAGCTCCAACGTCAGGCGCGTAATGGGGCCCCTTAGGGAAATGGCAGCAAGAGAGGGGAAGAAAACCAATGTGCACTCCGTGTGCATACCGGGGGGAGTCATTCCAGATGTGGAAAGGGTCCTTCCGGATGCCATGAAGGGTACAGGGTGCACCCATCTGCAGGTGGTCGCTCATGTCGGCACCAATGATGTGTGTCGCTATGGATCGGAGGAAATCCTCTCTGGCTTCCGGCGGCTATCTGATTTGGTGAAGACTGCCAGTCTCGCTAGCGGGATGAAAGCAGAGCTCACCATCTGCAGCATCGTCGACAGGACTGACTGCTGACCTTTGGTACAGAGCCGAGTGGAGGGTCTGAATCAGAGGCTGAGACGGTTCTGCGACCGTGTGGGCTGCAGATTCCTCGACTTGCGCCATAGGATGGTGGGGTTTCGGGTTCCGCTGGATAGGTCAGGAGTCCACTACACGCAACAAGCGGCTACACGGGTAGCAGGGGTTGTGTGGCGTGGGCTGGGCGGTTTTTTAGGTTAGATGGCCTTGGGCAAGTACAGAAAGGGCAACAGCCTCAACGGGTGCGGGGCAAAGTCAGGACATGCGGGGACCAAGCAGCAATCGGTATTGTAATTGTCAACTGTCGAAGCTGCGTTGGTAAAGTACCAGAACTTCAAGCGCTGATAGAAAGCACCGAAGCTGAAATCGTTATAGGTACAGAAAGCTGGCTTAAGCCAGAGATAAATTCTGCCGAAATTTTTACAAAGGTACAGACGGTGTTTAGAAAGGATAGATTGCATGCAACCGGTGGTGGAGTGTTCGTCGCTGTTAGTAGTAGTTTATCCTGTAGTGAAGTAGAAGTGGATAGTTCCTGTGAATTATTATGGGTGGAGGTTACACTCAACAACCGAACTAGGTTAATAATTGGCTCCTTTTACCGACCTCCCGACTCAGCAGCATTAGTGGCAGAACAACTGGGAGAAAATCTGGAATACATTTCACATAAATTTTCTCAGCATGTTATAGTCTTAGGTGGAGATTTCAATTTACCAGATATAGACTGGGACACTCAGATGTTTAGGACGGGTGGTAGGGACAGAGCATCGAGTGACATTATACTGAATGCACTATCCGAAAATTACCTCGAGCAATTAAACAGAGAACCGACTCGTGGAGATAACATCTTGGACCTACTGATAACAAACAGACCCGAAATTTTCGACTCTGTATGTACAGAACAGGGAATCAGTGATCATAAGGCCGTTGCAGCATCCCTGAATATGGAAGTTAATAGGAATATTAAAAAAGGGAGGAAGGTTTATCTGTTTAGCAAGAGTAATAGAAGGCAGATTTCAGACTACCTAACAGATCAAAACGAAAATTTCTGTTCCGACACTGACAATGTTGAGTGTTTATGGAAAAAGTTCAAGGCAATCGTAAAATGCGTTTTAGACAGGTACGTGCCGAGTAAAACTGTGAGGGACGGGAAAAACCCACCGTGGTACAACAACAAAGTTAGGAAACTACTGCGAAAGCAAAGAGAGCTTCACTCAAAGTTTAAACGCAGCCAAAACCTCTCAGATAAACAGAAGCTCAACGATGTCAAAGTTAGCGTAAGGAGGGCTATGCGTGAAGCGTTCATTGAATTCGAAAGTAAAATTCTATGTACCGACTTGACAGAAAATCCTAGGAAGTTCTGGTCTTACGTTAAATCAGTAAGTGGCTCGAAACAGCATATCCAGACACTACGGGATGATGATGGCATTGAAACAGAGGATGACACGCGTAAAGCTGAAATACTAAACACCTTTTTCCAAAGCTGTTTCACAGAGGAAGACCGCACTGCAGTTCCTTCTCTAAATCCTCGCACAAACGAAAAAATGGCTGACATCGAAATAAGTGTCCAAGGAATAGAAAAGCAACTGGAATCACTCAATAGAGGAAAGTCCACTGGACCTGACGGGATACCAATTCGATTCTACACAGAGTACGCGAAAGAACTTGCCCCCCTTCTAACAGCCGTGTACCGCAAGTCTCTAGAGGAACGGAGGGTTCCAAATGATTGGAAAAGAGCACAGATAGCCCCAGTCTTCAAGAAGGGTCGTCGAGCAGATGCGCAAAACTATAGACCTATATTTCTGACGTCGATCTGTTGTAGAATTTTAGAACATGTTTTTTGCTCGAGTATCATGTCGTTTTTGGAAACCCAGAATCTACTTTGTAGGAATCAACATGGATTCCGGAAACAGCGATCGTGTGAGACCCAACTCGCTTTATTTGTTCATGAGACCCAGAAAATATTAGATACAGGCTCCCAGGTAGATGCTATTTTTCTTGACTTCCGGAAGGCGTTCGATACAGTTCCGCACTGTCGCCTGATAAACAAAGTAAGAGCCTACGGAATATCAGACCAGCTGTGTGGCTGGATTGAAGAGTTTTTAGCAAACAGAACACAGCATGTTGTTATCAATGGAGAGACGTCTACAGACGTTAAAGTAACCTATGGCGTGCCACAGGGGAGTGTTATGGGACCATTGCTTTTCACAATATATATAAATGACCTAGTAGATAGTGTCGGTAGTTCCATGCGGCTTTTCGCGGATGATGCTGTAGTATACAGAGAAGTTGCAGCATTAGAAAATTGTAGCGAAATGCAGGAAGATCTGCAGCGGATAGGCACTTGGTGCAGGGAGTGGCAACTGACCCTTAACATAGACAAATGTAATGTATTGCGAATACATAGAAAGAAGGATCCTTTATTGTATGATTATATGATAGCGGAACAAACACTGGTAGCAGTTACTTCTGTAAAATATCTGGGAGTATGCGTGCGGAACGATTTGAAGTGGAATGATCATATAAAATTAATTGTTGGTAAGGCGGGTACCAGGTTGAGATTCATTGGGAGAGTGCTTAGAAAATGTAGTCCATCAACAAAGGAGGTGGCTCACAAAACACTCTTTCGACCTATACTTGAGTATTGCTCATCAGTGTGGGATCCGTACCAGATCGGTCTGACGGAGGAGATAGAGAAGATCCAAAGAAGAGCGGCGCGTTTCGTCACAGGGTTATTTGGTAACCGTGATAGCGTTACGGAGATGTTTAATAAACTCAAGTGGCAGACTCTGCAAGAGAGGCGCTCTGCATCGCGGTGTAGCTTGCTCGCCAGGTTTCGAGAGGGTGCGTTTCTGGATGAGGTATCGAATATATTGCTTCCCCCTACTTATACCTCCCGAGGAGATCACGAATGTAAAATTAGAGAGATTAGAGCTCGCACGGAGGCTTTCAGACAGTCGTTCTTCCCGCGAACCATACGCGACTGGAACAGGAAAGGGAGGTAATGACAGTGGCACGTAAAGTGCCCTCCGCCACACACCGTTGGGTGGCTTGCGGAGTATAAATGTAGATGTAGATGTAGATGAGGTCGCTGATATGGAGTGCCTGGCAGTAGGTGGTAGCACAATGCACCTAATATGAAAAACGTATGTTTTTGGGGGTGTCCGGATACTTTTTATCACATAGTAATTATTGACTGAGAGCTGGAAAAATTTAAAATTTTCTTTGCGTTTCCGTTCTGTCAGGTTTGCCTTAATATGTTTAATATGCGGATTTTTCTACGTATTCTGCCACAGGACCATTTTTTTTTCTAGTGTGAGTGGCGGTAAGTATAAGGGAGGCCTTCTGGCCCTTCACACCTCCAGCACACCAGTCCATCTTCCATTATTATGTTTGATTCTGCATATATGCAAATTGCCTTTAATATTTGATGGACATACTTAGTTATACAAATCAGGGCTCGGATGACCTGTACCGTTATTTCTTCTTCTACTCCGCGATCGCCTTGGATTTTCAGCTTTCGGATTTGTGCGTGGTCGGCTAAAAGAGAAAGGTGATGTATTCCCAGACCAGACATGCGGCCAGCCTATACAATAGCTGCGCTGGCCAAGCGTTGAATAAACGGGGGGGGGGGGGGGGGGGGGGGAGGTCACTGGCCGTAGGATAGGCGCCTAAGACGTCTCCCGTGGCTCACTTACCTTCTGATGTTAGCAATTAGCGAGTAGCGGACGCCCCGGACAATGTTTTGCGAGAGCGAACGCCGTTGTCCAAAGTGTGGAGGACAGACGCTATAGCCTATGAAACTGTCTGCTGCTTCGCGGAAATAGGTGGCCGTCTCAATGAGGAGGTTCGTGACTGCGGCGTCCCATGTAGGCAATGGAAATGGGAATGTCGTGTGGCTAGGGCCTCCCGTCGGGTAGACCGTTCGCCTGGTGCAGGTCTTTCGATTTGACGCCACTTCGGCGACCTGCGCGTCGATGGGGATGAAATGATGATGATGAGGACAACACAACACCCAGTCCCTGAGCGGAGAAAATCTCCGACCCAGCCGGGAATCGAACCCGGGCCCTGAGGATTGACAGTCTGTCACGCTGACCACTCAGCTACCGGGGCGGACATGTAGGCAATGTAAGCATAATCCCACATTCGAGAGAGCTTCCCGTGCAGATATCTCGCGGAGGCTGTGACTGGAAGGTTGACTGTTATGTCAGCTCATAACTATTGCTAGCATGGAGATTGGTGGCTACAGTGACAATTTTGTAGTGTGAGATTTGCCGGTTTTGTTTAACAGCCATGATTGGCGAAAAAATTGTTGTTGGATCGCGATTCGCTGATACCAGCGTAAGGAAGCAGAAGCTCTGGCGGAGCGGTAATGAAGGAAACACAGGGAGAACCGTCCTGATCGTCGCAGGAGTCTGACGTTACTTGCTCTTCTGTACTTTAACAGAGAGTAGTTTGTTAGAGTCCTAGCTGTCTAGTCACCCAGACAAATAGAGTTTCACGGTGGAGTTTGAAACCCTCTGCCTCGGCACCATCAACTTCATCTCAATGCACCCGACCACGAATCGTGGCAGTCGTCTACACGCCGAAATTTGCTGTTTGTGGTAATATACGCTGCTCCGGCAAGCAGGAATCCGTCAGTAAATTTTACTCTCCAACGCAGTAGCCTTGCCTTCACGGTGTATGCACTTAGCACCACTTCCCTTTCATTAGCGATAAGGTGGAGAACTGTTCAATCACTGACACTTTAGCAGCGATTACAATTAATCTGCATCTCATTGCGGTCCCAGTCACACATACGTGCCTGACAGCAACTAGCTCAAATAGGTCCTCTACTGGATTTTGTCAGTGTCTCTATCAATTTTTGTTCGTAAATTTGTCAATAACTTACGGCTCTTATGATTCTCATACTGCTCAAATTTGAATTTCTTGCTCACATTTGTCTATGAGTCATAAATCTCGTTGTAATATTCTAGGTCAAAATTTTCTCTGTTGAACTGTATAGTTCGTTCCTACCCGTCATTATTCTGGAGGGGAAATATTAATCAGTCTCTTAATTAAATTTATGTGAAGTTTAGCTGGCTGAAGGTGGGTTGCCTTGGGGCCAGATTATTTCAGCATATTTCCTTTCGTGTGATTGATGTGCGTTCTCATGATTGTGGTATGCATCAGAGCTTCACTCTGGTCCTCATTTGAATGTCAGTTACGGACACACGCACACGAGCACAGGCTAACTTCCAGAGTTTCTAGCAAACAGAACACAAGAAGTCATTCTCAACGGAGAAGAGTCTTCAGACGTGAAAGTAACTTCGAGCGTGCCGCAGGGGAGTGTTGGAGGACCATTACTTTTAACAGTACATGTAAATGACCTATTAGGTAACGTTGGAATAACCATGAGGCTATTGGCGGAAGATATCGTCGTATTGAGAGAAGCCGCGACGCTATAAAACTGTAGAGAATTGCAGGCAGACCTGGAGAGGATCTACGCTTGGTGCAGGAGTAGCAATTGACCTTCAACATAAACAAATGTAACTTGTTGCATGTACGTAGACAGAAAGACCTATATTGTATTACTATACGATTGTACGACAATTACTGTATGCCGTTACTTCCATAAAATATCTAGGAGTATGCGTACGGAGTGATTTGAAGTGGAAGAACCACATAAAATTATTCGCGAATGAGTTAGGTGCCAGACTGAGATTCATTGGAAGAATCCACAGGAAATGTAGCCCATCAACAGAGGAAGCAGTTTGTAAAAAATCGTTCGATAAATACCTGACTGCTGCTCGTCAATATGGGATCCTTACCAGATACGACTGTTAGAGGAAATACAGAACATCCAAAGCAGAAAATCACGTTTCGTTACATTCATTTAGTAAGCGTGAAAGCGTCACGAAGATGCTCCTCCAACATCAGTGGCAGTCGTTGCAAGAGTGGCGTTCGGCAACACGTTATGATATACTCTTAAAGTTCCGAGAGCGTACATTCCTAGAAGAGTCAACCAGTATATTGCTTCCTGCCACGTATATCTTACGAAAAGACCATGAAAGTAAAATCAGAGAGATTCGAGCCCACGCGGAGCAATCGTTCTTCACGCGAACCATACGCGACTCGAACAAGAAAATGGTGAAGTTACGCTAGTAGAGAAAGTACCCTCCGCCACACAACGTAAGGTAGCTTGCGCCAAATGGTATAACGTGTACTACGTCCTTGGATATGCATGTGATTTGCATTTCAGCGCAGCTGCACATATAGGGACCGAGCGAGGTGGCGCAGTGGTTAGCACACTGGACTCGCATTCGGGAGGACGACGGTTCAATCCCGTCTCCGGCCATCCTGATTTAGGTTTTCCGTGATTTCCCTAAATCGTTTCAGGCGAATGCCGAGATGGTTCCTTTGAAAGGGCACGGCCGATTTCCTTTCCAATCCTTCCCTAACCCGAGCTTGCGCTCCGTCTCTGATGACCTCGTTGTCGACGGGACGTTAAACACTAACCACCACCACCACATATAGGGAGGCCGAGAGCCCTAATTGCCCAGCGGAACTGCGTGTGGTGCCGCAGCGAGGGGATGCTAGCGCCACTGGTTATAACAGCTCCGTCTAGTGGCAGTACACTTGCAATCTCTACAGCGGGCTAAGTCGCTGTGTCGAGATACGTAATATTGACGTGTCGAAATACGTAATATTTTGTCGGGCTAGAAAGAGAGTACACTAACTTTTTACAACAATTCAAAACCGATGTTGAACTATTATTTCTTACAGCCCCTGTGACTTCTTGTTTGTTAAAGCCTATGTGGCTTTCTGTTCTTTACAGCCGATGTCACATTTTGTTTCTCTTAGCCCATGTGACTTCTTGGAACCACAGGGTAGCCTTGTCGCTGCAGTGAAGACAACTATTGAAATTTAGTCGAAACGCAAACGAGATGGTTCAAATGACTCTGAGCACTATGGGACTTAACATCTGTTGTCATCAGTCCCCTAGAACTTAGAACTACTTAAACCTAACTAACCTAAAGACATCACACACATCCATGCCCGAGGCAGGATTCGAACCTGCGACCGTAGCAGTCGCGCGGTTCCGGACTGAGCGCCTAGAACCGCTAGACCAGCGCGGCCGGCCAAAGGAGATAAAAAATAGCTTGACATCTCATCGGCGACGAGGTCGTTGGAGATGGAGGGCAAGTTCAGAAGTGCCGAAATGGAAAATAAATTCGGCTGTGCCCGTTTCACAGGAACCGTTCATGCATTAGCATTAAAAGATTCAGAGAAACTACGAAGACGCAAAACTGGAACCCAGATGGTTGGACAGGAATCTGAACCTCGTTCCTGATGAATGTTGGTGTATTGTCTTAACCTCTGTGCCATTTTGTCCGCTACAGGTTCAGCTGAACAGTACAATATTCACTACATGATTGCTCAGTTCGTTACAGACTGACAACTTGTAAGGGCAAGCAGATGTAGCGACGAATTCAGTTACAATTGAGGCTGTAGTAACGAAAATACGTAATATTTTGTCGGGCTAGAAAGAGAGTACACTAACTTTTTACAACAGTTCAAAACCGATGTTGAACGCAAAAGACAGCTGTATAATCACGTCTACCATTAATTCAGTATAGGGGATCAAAATGTGTGGCAGGTTGTGAAAACATAATTAATCACAATATTACAAAACTGATTCGCATTTTGCGAATAAGGATTGACGTCAGCTGTTAGTGACAGATGAAAAAGTGTGCCGGACAAGGATTCGAGCCGGAATTTCTCACTTATCGTAAGCGGTCGTCTTAACCACTTCGAAAATCCGAGCACGCTTCCAAGATCGACACAAACTTTCATATGTCACGGAGTCCACAACCCTTACGCTCGCACATTTTGTGATTCCCGTACAGGGAGAGATCAACATCTCACAATCATTCTAACCCGTCGAGACATGGATACGTCATTGATGGTTACAATGTCTGTGTTTATACAGTGTCTGTATATGAAAGTCTACAACATCATAACGTAATTACCCTGTATAGTTCCAGAGTGAGGTTGGACTAGCAGAGGACATGGTGCGTGCACAATGAATATTGACGCGAATGGTCACAGGCTTATTTGATTGGTGAGAGAGTATAACGTAGATGTAGGAATAGCTTATCTGGCAGGCACTCAAATGAAGACGACGTCTTCTTCGAAGGTAGAATTTATAGATGGAAAGTACGAGAAGCGGTTCACATATCTAAGAAAGAAAATTATTTCATCAGAGATAACAGTTATAGGCTTCGACCTTGATCGCTTACGACATGAAGAAAGTAAGTAACCAGCCACGGTGTGCGAGGAATACGAACAACTATCAAACATTTGTCCTCTCTTTCTTTGTCTATCTATCTAATGACTATCGCCCACCAACAGCGGCCAGAACAAATTTCTCTCAATAATACCACTTTTTGAAAACACGCACGGTAAAAAAGCGTTTTTTTACGTAAACGCGACACTATAATCATTGACAGAGTTCAACTAATCGCGGATACCAGCAGGTTTTGAAGAAATCCAAGCAGAGGGATCGAAACGTCGACTGCGAAGAAGAAATTTGAGAAGGAAACGTGACGTACACAAAATAAATAAATAAAAAATGGCTCTGAGTACTATGGGCCTAAGGTCATCAGTCCCCTAGAACTTAGAACTACTTAAACCTAACTAACCTAAGGACATCACACACATCCATGCCAGAGGCAGGATTCGAACCTGTGACCGTAGCGGTCGCGCGGTTCCAGTCTGTAGCGCCTAGAACCGCTCGGCCACCCAGGCCGGCCCACACGAACAACCTGGGTGACTTTACATGCAATGACAACGGCCTCGTAAGTCTGCAGACTTCACTAACTAGAAACAAGTTTTCTAACGAATTGCTTTGTCATTTTTCTGAACCAGATGTACTTTTTCGTTTCCGTAAATGAGATGAAATACGGCGTGCAGGCTTGTCAACGAGCATGCAGCAGTTGTGGTACTAGAAGCCTCAGAGCTCAACCCGTGGTCTGGGTACAGTGAGGTGCGAACCGACAAAGCAACAGCTGTGCGCCGGCTGGGCTGTGGGCAAGCCTTCCGCCCTACGCCCTGTTTATTCCTGTCTCTGGCACGTGCGTCACTGACGCTGCGACCACGTCTCGCTTGTTTACCGCTGCTACCTCCCTGGGGCACGCTCCTTCTCCAGCAGTAACCATACGATCGTTACACTTCGTTCTCTTCTGCTTAGCTACAATCCTGTGCTCCTACATAACTAATAAGTATCCCGCAGCAAACGTAATGATTGAAAACGGACAGATCGGGGACAGTGAGGGACATCTTAGGGGAGAAAATAAAGACCTTGAGAGAGTTCAAAATATAGAGTGTGAATTTATCGAAAACTTAGTGCGACAACAGCGAAAAGGATCATACGGTATAAGCATTCTTGCGCAACATGAGGTAGCGGTTGAGAATGAAACATACACTCATGCTCATAAATTAAGGATAATTGTAGAACGTGGTGCCACACAGCGTGGCACTAGACAAAAGTGGCGCTGATAGCATAGGCACATAGGGAACACACACGACACATATCTATAAGTCCACGGTATTGGTGATACGTTGAGAAGACCGTCCCGAAACACATGTGCTACAAAATGCCACTGTTTCCTGCGCATGTACCCCGACATTAATATGGGATATGGTTACCATGAGCACGTACACAGGCGGCACAACGGGTTGGTATACTCTGGATCAGGTGGTCGAGCAGCTGCTGGGGTATAGCCCACCATTCTTGCAACAGTGCCTGTCGGAGCTCCTGAAGTGTCGTAGGGGTTTGAAAACGTACAGTGATACGTCGACCGAGAGCATCCCAGACGTGCTCAATGGGGTTTAGGTCTGGAGAACAGGCAGGCCACTCCATTCGCCTGGTATCTTCTGCTTCAAGGTACTCCTCCACGATGGCAGCTCGGTGGGGATGTGCGTTATCATCCATCAGGAGGAAGGTGGGACCAACTGCACCCCTGAAAAGGTGGACATCCTGGTGCAAAATGACGTCCCGATACACCTGACCTGTTATAGTTCCTCTGTCAAAGACATGCAGGGGTGCACATGCACCAATCATAATCCCGCCCCATACCATCAAACCACGACCTCCATACAGGTTCCTTTCAAGGACATTAAGGGGTTGGTATCTGGTTCCTTGTTCACGCCAAATAAAAACCCGGCGAGAATCACTGTTCCGACTGTGCCTGGACTCGTCCGTGAGCATAACCTGGGACTACTGATCCAATGACCATGTACTGCGTTCTTGGCACCAGGCTTTACGGGTTCTCCTGTGACCAGGGGTCAGTGGAATGCACCTTGCAGATCTCCGGGCGAATAAACCATGTCTGTTCAGTCGTCTGTAGACTGTGTGTCTGGAGTCAGCTGTTCCAGTGGCTGCGGTCAGGTCCCGAGCAAGGCTACCTGCAGTACTCCGTGACCGTCTGCGGGCACTGATGGTGAGATATCGGTCCTCATGTGGTGTTCCACACTGTGGACGTCCCGTACTGTAGCACCTGGACACGTTTCCTTTCTGCTGGAATCGTTGCCATAATTTTGAGATCACACTTTGTGGCACACAGAGGGCCCGTGCTACTACGACCTGTTGCGTTTTACCAGCCTCCAGTCGCCATAGTATTCTACTCCTCAAAACGTCATCAACATGTGTTCTTTGAGCCATTTTCAACACACAGTCACCATTAGCACGTCTGAAAACGTCTGCACACTTACTCGCTGCACCGTACTCTGACATGCACCAACACACCTCTGCGTATGTGGACTACTGCCAGCGCCACCGTGCGACGGCAGCAGGTCAAATGCACCGCATGGTCATACCCAGAGGTGATTTAAACCCGCAAACCGCCCACCAGAGCGTTGTTTCACCCTGTATCTGCATTATCCTTCGTTTACGAGCATGAATGTATTAAAGCCCAGCCAGAGCACGTTTTGTTTCTTGACCGGCCACTGGCCAATATACGACGCCTTTGCAGTGTGTATACCTTCCTCAGGCGGCTAATTGCACCTGTGGAGGGAGAGGGACGCCAGAGCACATGCTCCTATGTTTCGACCGCTGGTCGCCGCTAAGACAACCCATAACTACTAAATCGATCTCAACGACAGTGCAGGAAGAATATCGAGGGCAAGGCATGCCACGGCGTGCCATACTTCATGCGTGCATCGACTGCAGGACGGGCGGGCCAAGGCCCGGCCTGTCACTCAGCTTTGCTCGGTCCTTCTGGGAAGAACCCGGACCAACGCGAAATTTCCTTTAACATTGCGGTACGGTATTTTTCGGTCGGCACAATACTCTGAGTTCGGCTGAATCGTCGTGTCAGCGCTGGATACCCTTCGCTGCTTGTTCGTGGTATGCAGAACGTTTGCAGGTCCAGTGGCCGTTTGTGCAAAAAGAGCCAGTCTAGCGACTTATCGTGACAAGCAACAGAAGAGAGGGATGAGAATGCCCAGTTCTCATAAGCGACGGGTACTGCTTATTTGCTATGATACATTACACTACCATGCAGAGAGAATTTAAACATTTAGACGACAATGAAAGAGCAAAAAGTTACAACTATCGACAGACGGGATTCATTGTTCTGTACGTCAAGAAGCATTTTGTGCTAAATTGGCAAGCATGGAGCACTTGAAGAAAATGGTGGTACAAATAGCAAAATTATCGAAGTCGCACCCATTATTCCATTGTCAGGTGTAACAATTTTCAGCAGAAATGAACGAAGAGTATATTACTGCAAAGTACGTTGCTTAAGAAACTTCCTGGCAGATTAAAACTGTGTGCCCGACCGAGACTCGAACTCGGGACCTTTGCCTTTCGCGGGCAAGCGCTTACCATCTGAGCTACCGAAGCACGACTCACGCCCGCTACTCACAGCTTTACTTCTGCCAGTATCTCGTCTCCTACCTTCCAAACTTTACAGAAGCTCTTCTGCGAACCTTGCAGAACTAGCACTCCTGAAAGAAAGGATGTAAAGTTTGGAAGGTAGGAGACGAGATACTGGCAGAAGTAAAGCTGTGAGTACCGGGCGTGAGTCGTGCTTCGGTAGCTCAGATGGTAGAGCACTTGCCCGCGAAAGGCAAAGATCCCGAGTTCGAGTATCGGTCGGGCACACAGTTTTAATCTGCCAGGAAGTTTCATATCAGCGCACACTCCGCTGCAGAGTGAAAATCTCATTCTGGAAATACGTTGCTTAAGTCAAGGGGTATGCCTGGGGCGATTTTTCGATTTAAAACTCGCTACTGTCCAATATATGAAGGAAACAGGAGTGCAGGAACGAAAATTATAACTTCCGGAATGGATTGCACACTTAGCATTTTAACTGGACTTGACTGCAAGCTGCTCACAGTAAAACATTGCGAGGTAGCTTCTTTCTGATTTGATGAGAATGCATTAAAAAATCGCGTTGTAGAAGGGACACATTCAGAAAAAATCCAGTTGCCTAAGCACCCTGGAGTTAAAGAAAGTTCGAGGTATGAAGGCTTGCAAAAATTAAAAGGGTAATTTTACAAAGGTTTTGAAGACGTTGTCAGTCTTAAATTTCTTTTCGAGATGTTTTCAAGTTCGTTTGCCATTTCAGTTGAGAGCTCCCCTGCACATGTGCAGACGTAACTGATTGACCTGCAAGATTAGTCCAGTTTCAGTGCAAATCTTTTTATGTTAAAACTGCCAGGATGCCTACATTGCTTCCTCAGGTACATTTTCCAAGCCTCCATAATGAGGCTGTAGAAGTGCTTCAATGTTTCAATCGACATATGTGTGTGAAAGATATTTTCTCCATTATGAAACTAAATAAATCATCATTACGTGGCAACTTGTGTACGAAACTGTGAAATTGTCTGCATCTGTCTGTATACTGACAGTTTGTACCAGATAAAAACTATGTCTTTAGCACGACAAAAATAATTAGTTAATACCGAAAACTTGTTTTGTTTGTGATCCATGGTGTTGAGAAATGTGAAATATAAAAGCAAGCCGCCGGCCGTTGTGACCGAGCGGCTCTAGGCGCTTCAGTCTGGAACCGCGCGACCGCTACGGTCGCAGGTCCAAATACTGCCTCGGGCATGGATGTGTGAGATGTCCTCAGGTTCTTTAGGTTTAAGCAGTTCTAAGTTATAGGGGACTGATGACCTCAGAAGTTAAGTCTCATAGTGCTCATAAGGGGAGGCCGCCAATTGTGAAATTCAGATTCGATTCATACTGCGCATAATAAAAGCTCATGGCCAGAGGTGTAGTGTGGCAAAGCACCAAGATGCACTTCTCAGCCGTTGTCGAGAAAATCGAGTCAAAAGAAACCGTTGTGGTGAAATACTCTCTATGATTAATAATTTTCTACAACGTCGTGGCGCAGCGGTAAGCGCTCGGATTCGTAATCCAAAGGTCGCCGGGTCGAATCTCGCGCGTTGCAATTTTTTTAATTATTATTTTTTTGTAATTCAAATATATATATATATATATATATATATATATATATATATATATATATAAACTATTAATGAATTGCTTATGCATGTTGGTGAAAGCGGATCGCTCTCCAATTGTACCGCCTCCATTTTTCCGTTTTTTTAACAGGGTGTACCAAAGCTCTCCCGTCCGTACTGACTTTCGACGATGTTATAAGTTGCGCTTGGGACCGCATCTACCTTCTTTCGAAGTTAGCAGGGAACTACGCTGTTATGCGGCGGCTCGTTTCGGCCCATTCAACATCTGTCCTTCAAGTGTAACGAGCGAGTAACGGAGTTTATATTTCATACCTTCCGCAGCAAATTTGTGTTCGTGGAGTCTCTATTCTAATTCGAACGTTTGACTTACGCTATACGTATTCGTTTCGAAATACCGTTTCTACGTCTTCCGTTAACTATACGTGGTTAACATTATGAAGACAATTAATAACATTTGTGAAATACAACTTTGTTTGCGGAAAACATAATGATGCTCGAAGTCGCCAGTTTTTCCACGACAAACGACTTTCAACAACTTATTATATGCGTAATTGTTGCAACTGATTGCCGGGAATTATATATATATATATATATATATATATATATATATATATATATATATATACGAATTACAAAAAACAAATAAAAAGGGTTGCATGGCGCGGGATTCGATCCGGCGACCTTCGGATTACGAACCCGAGCGCTTACCGCTGCGCCACGACGCTCTAGAAAATTGTTAATCGTAGAGAGTATTTCACCGCAACGGTTTCTTTTAACTGTCGATTTTCTCGACAACGGCTGAGAAGTGCATCTTGGTGCTTTGCCACATTACACCTCTGGCCATGAGCTTTTATTATGCGCAGTATGAATCGAATCTAAAGTTCACAATTGGCGGCCTCCCCTTGTCAGAGCCATTTGAACCAATTGAAGTAATCCGCCGGGCGTATTCGTGCCGGTGACCGGCACGCCTTCCCGCTCAGGAAGCAGCGCGTTAGACCGCACGGCCAGCCGGGCAGGCGTGAATACCCATACTTTAGTCATTCAGTATTTAATAATGAGAGCACTTAGAGACATGCAACAAACTTTACGCATAATTTCAAACCTTTACTAAAATTTTTCTCGCTGACGACCGTCACAAAACGATGAAAGGAAAAAAAAAAAAAAAATTGGAGCCATGAATTAAACAACGTCTTCCGTCACAACTTCTTCGTGTTTTATCAACTACACGATGCATTTCGGACCCTGTGGGTCCATCGTCAGGTGTACTTTGTCTTAATATATTTTTTATTTCTTCTCCTGAATGAGGTGAAATGCATATTCCTGTCACGAAATGGTTTGATGTTAGGTTATGAATTTCGTAAGTCGAACACGGGAAATATGTGCACAATAGTGGAAAATGAATAATGTAAACTTACCACATAATCCAAGGAAAGAATTTTCAACGTTTTAGTACCGGCAAGAATTCTTTTCTCCTTCGTTTTAGTACATGTCACTTCATTCAGGATGTACGTTTGCACACACATGTTTATAAACACTTCACAGATGTTTCTGTACATGGTGTTGTCAAAGATGAATTTATTCGTAGTGCTAAAGTTATAACTATAACCAATTGACATATGCAAGGAATAACTTTAGAATATGTCTTTAAAATTACTGAAATAACTATGGCTTGCGAAATCTGTTTGTTCATTTAACATAGATTCTGGTTTTTTGATTTTGTGGAGGTATATCGCCAGTTGTCCTAACAGACTTAGGGTCTAACCATTGGGTTCGTTATGTAGTATTACCAAATTGTTTTCTAGACTGTTGATGACATGTTTAGTTTGCAACATATGTTCAGGCTCAAGAATTTCGAAAAATCAGTCATTGCACAACAGTTCATAACCTAACATTAAACCTTTTCGTAACAGGAATATGCATTTCACCTAAAAAAAAATGGTTCAAATGGCTCTGAGCACTATGGGACTTAACATCTATGGTCATCAGTCCCCTAGAACTTAGAACTACTTAAACCTAACTAACCTATGGACAGCACACAACACCAAGTCATCACGAGGCAGAGAAAATCCCTGACCCCGCCGGGAATCGAACCCGGGAACCCGGGCGTGTGAAGCGAGAACGCTACCGCGCGACCACGAGCTGCGGACATATTTCACCTCATTCAGGAGAAGAAATAATGCATGTATTAAGACAAAGTACACCTGACGATGGACCCACAGGGTCCGAAATGCATCGTGTAGTTAATAAAACACGAAAAAGTTGTGACTGAAGGCGTTGTTTAATTCATACCTCCAATGTTTTGAATACAGTCACGTTTTAAGCTGCAAAATATGGATAAAATTAAAAAGGAAAGAAAGTTTATCGTTTACCACATTGTGTTGGCCATGCAGTAAGACTACCGCATGAAGCATGACGTTTTAAATTAGTAATTCCTTACAACTAACTGTATTTGTGACACATGTTGCAGACAGCGTTCAAATATACCACTGAATGTACCGGCAAAATTATATCGTTGTACGACACTTGGTTCAGTAGATATGACCTCATAAACACTGAGATGCCCAAAAAATTGTCGCATAGTGCAGGACTTTTAAATGTATTACTTCGTTTCTACTGACTTTATTCGTAACACATTTCGCGGACAGTATCCACATATATCGTTGATTGTATCTGCAAAACCATATCATCCTACACACATAGTTGAGAAGATAGGACGTCATAAACACAGAGATGTGTGAAAAAACTGGCGTATCACGCGTTGTCCAAGGATAGAATCATCGGTTCGCCACTGCATGTCAGTGTCTTCCAGAGATGGCTTGTTAGAGGCGCAGGTTGCAGAGGGAAAGGGGTCACAGGCTGCGGAGGACACACAGCTGAGGTAGATGGGTTAGGAGGCACGTTAAACAGCAGCCCTTCCGAGATCGATACGTCATTCGACACTGGTTCGCCATTCCTTGCAATCGTCCTGAGGACACAATCGTCAGATACCGTACAAACATATTTATTGCGCTTCCTTGGTGACTTCTGATCCCGAATGAGCTGTTTCGTATTGGTCTGGGATCGGTTGTCATCTGACGCTATCCCAACTGGAAGGAGAGCAGACGTTGGTGCGGCGCCCGAATTGATGTGCATCGCTTCTCAGGTTCTGACGGACGTCTGAGGGCGTCGTTTCCGCCAGAGGCGTTGGAGAAGGAATTTGACGACTCGCCACTCTGTCAGTGTCCGGCAACGATGGCAGATCATAAGGAATCTGGGCGGGTGTTTCCGACATCAACTCAACAGCGACATAGGCGACAGGGAGCATCACGGATGATGCGACGTCTCCTTGAATTAGGTGTCTGTGGAGGCAATCCAGCCAGACATGGCCCTCCCGGCCACAGCCCACACAAGTTCGCGGCTGACCATCGAACATGATGATGGCGTGCACACTGCCAATCACCAGATAAGATGGCACTTGCTTTGTCAGTTCAAGTTTCAGCTGATGCACGCCAATTAAGACATGCTCCCCTAGGTCTCGAGGGTCTGCCACTTCTCTGCAATGTGATTTACAACATTTCCATAGGGTCGAAAGGCAGATATAACAATGTCTCGCGGTACCTCTAAAGGAAGTTAGAAAACACACAGGGTGCGGAGGTCGAACACTGTGTGATCAACAATTTCAGTTCCTGGGTGAAACGTCACACAACATCAGCACAAATTTCTGAGGACTGCAGTTTGATATAGACGACAACGCTTGTGATGGTGAAATGAATTCCTACAACATCTTGAGGTGTAGGCTGAATTTCGTCACGTATGAGCTGTTCCACGTTTTGCGCTAGGTGCACAACGGTAAGATAACGCTATTGCAGGTCAGAACGTAAATGAATATAGCAATGTAGCATTACGCTGTAATGTGTAAACAATAACATGGAGCGCTACTTTGGAGCGCCGAGCACGTCTGCCTCATGTCACGGTTATGAGCTGACTGCGCCATTAAGCCATCCGGACACAGTGGCCATCCCAACTACAGGAGCACTCCTCCTGTCACACCAAAATTTTCAACTTATTCGCACACTACTAATGTAGTGCTTCTTGCCAAACAATTTAATTACTTACGGCATTTCGCCGGAAAGAACAGACACCAAATATATATGCAAATGACTAGTAGTGGTTCAGGGTGTGAGGCAACAAGAGAGTTGTGGCACCCTGAAAATATTCGAAGTTCGGAGTTGGCGTGGCCACACGGGGGCCTCTCAGCGGGCTGCGGCCCAGCAGAAACCACGTGGTGCCGAACGTTAGCTGAGCATGAGGGGTAGCACCAGCGCGTGGTCCAGCCGTGTGGCTGGGAATTCCATGGTGACAAGCCGAGTGTGCCAAAGATGGCGGACTTTGTGAAACTATCATGTCAGACTTTTCACAGTTCGTCTAGAAATTAACAGTAGCCAGATGAATCACGATACCTCAAAAAGAAACATGTACATCAACATTATTTGAACGACGATTCTGATGGTGCAATCAGATTTTCAGTATCTTTACGAGTTTAAAGTTTAGTATCTGACTGCAAATTATACAAGTAACACCCAGCAACAAATTTCCCAAATGTAAACGGTTCATCCGATTCCGTCAATCAAAGTGTCTTTAGAAAGCTATTAGTGTAAACCTAAATTGGTATAAATTACTGGCATGTAACTTGAACATTACATGAGTTATTGGAGGTCAAAGTGGCCGATTATTATCGATCGCGTCAGGCCATAAGTACTCCACAGTTATACGAAAAAACGGTAGCATCATGCTTATAAATATATGTATTCGTCTATGTCTTTGTCTGAATCCGATATATACTATTCATGAAGAAATTGGTTAAATATTTATTGTGTTTTAGAAAACACAGAGACATTAGGCTACTGGCCTACCTTCGGTTCTATTCCTTTGATATACACTCCTGGAAATGGAAAAAAGAACACATTGACACCGGTGTGTCAGACCCACCATACTTGCTCCGGACACTGCGAGAGGGCTGTACAAGCAATGATCACACGCACGGCACAGCGGACACACCAGGAACCGCGGTGTTGGCCGTCGAATGGCGCTAGCTGCGCAGCATTTGTGCACCGCCGCCGTCAGTGTCAGCCAGTTTTCCGTGGCATACGGAGCTCCATCGCAGTCTTTAACACTGGTAGCATGCCGCGACAGCGTGGACGTGAACCGTATGTGCAGTTGACGGACTTTGAGCGAGGGCGTATAGTGGGTATACGGGAGGCCGGGTGGACGTACCGCCGAATTGCTCAACACGTGGGGCGTGAGGTCTCCACAGTACATCGATGTTGTCGCCAGTGGTCGGCGGAAGGTGCACGTGCCCGTCGACCTGGGACCGGACCGCAGCGACGCACGGATGCACGCCAAGACCGTAGGATCCTACGCAGTGCCGTAGGGGACCGCACCGCCACTTCCCAGCAAATTAGGGACACTGTTGCTCCTGGGGTATCGGCGAGGACCATTCGCAACCGTCTCCATGAAGCGGGGCTACGGTCCCGCACACCGTTAGGCCGTCTTCCGCTCACGCCCCAACATCGTGCAGCCCGCCTCCAGTGGTGTCGCGACAGGCGTGAATGGAGGGACGAATGGAGACGTGTCGTCTTCAGCGATGAGAGTCGCTTCTGCCTTGGTGCCAATGATGGTCGTATGCGTGTTTGACGCCGTGCAGGTGAGCGCCACAATCAGGACTGCATACGACCGAGGCACACAGGGCCAACACCCGGCACCATGGTGTGGGGAGCGATCTCCTACACTGGCCGTACACCACTGGTGATCGTCGAGGGGACACTGAATAGTGCACGGTACATCCAAACCGTCATCGAACCCATCGTTCTACCATTCCTAGACCGGCAAGGGAACTTGCTGTTCCAACAGGACAATGCA
The DNA here is from genome assembly GCF_021461395.2 of Schistocerca americana. Classification (NCBI taxonomy): domain Eukaryota; kingdom Metazoa; phylum Arthropoda; class Insecta; order Orthoptera; family Acrididae; genus Schistocerca; species Schistocerca americana. The sequence goes on along the minus strand of NC_060130.1, from coordinate 471,527,653 downwards.
CGTCCGCATGTATCCCGTGCCACCCAACGTGCTCTAGAAGGTGTAAGTCAACTACCCTGGCCAGCAAGATCTCCGGATCTGTCCCCCATTGAGCATGTTTGGGACTGGATGAAGCGTCGTCTCACGCGGTCTGCACGTCCAGCACGAACGCTGGTCCAACTGAGGCGCCAGGTGGAAATGGCATGGCAAGCCGTTCCACAGGACTACATCCAGCATCTCTACGATCGTCTCCATGGGAGAATAGCAGCCTGCATTGCTGCCAAAGGTGGATATACACTGTACTAGTGCCGACATTGTGCATGCTCTGTTGCCTGTGTCTATGTGCCTGTGGTTCTGTCAGTGTGATCATGTGATGTATCTGACCCCAGGAATGTGTCAATAAAGTTTCCCCTTCCTGGCACAATGAATTCACGGTGTTCTTATTTCAATTTCCAGGAGTGTATGTTTATTTAATTTGTTTATGTATTTAATAATGTGTGTTAGAGCGTGTTTATGGTCCAGCCATAGGAATATTTATTTAATTTCAAGTTATTTAAATGTAAATCCAGTATTTCGAAAGTGTTTCAATATGTTCGTGAGTGTACGTTGGCTTGGAGACACGGCGGGAGCGCTCTAGCCAATCACAGCGATCGTTCCAAAAAGGACTCGTGGAGAGACTGTATGGAAGTGGGGGAGGAGGATCGTTCTCCAGAGAGGACACGAGGCGGTTCTGAGGGCGGCGCGAGAGTGGCACGGGACAGTCGCACAGGATATGGGCAGTGCTGGACGTGACGGCGCGACGGACGCACGGTCGCAGAAGAGGCTTGGAGAGTGTGGAGCGGTTTGCACGTGGTCGCGGCAGATAGCAATACTTCGGAGTGCCGGCTTGTGCACTTGTGAGATTTCCGTGGCTTCTACAGTGAAGACATTGTGTGCGTTTAGAGGTGAATATCTCTCGAACTATGTTGTTGTTCATAACTAATTACTTGCAGTAGGACTCTATTGTTTCCCTGTTATTCAACTCAGCCGGCCGGTGTGGCCGAGCAGTTCTAGGCGCTTCAGTCTGGAACCGCGCGACCGCTACGGCTGCAGGTTCGAATCATGCCTCGGGCATGGATGTGTGTGATATCCTTAGGTTAGATAAGTTTAAGTAGTTCTAAATTCTAGGGGACTGATGACCTCAGATGTTAAGTCCCATAGTACACAGAACCATTTTTGAAAGGTGGAAGGAGTATACAGAGATTTTATATAAGGGAGACGAATTTCGGAGTACTGAAAGACTTAAGTCGAAACAAGGCCCCTGGAGTAGACGACATTCCGTCAAAACTAGTAATAGCCCTGGGAGAGCGAGCCACGACAAAACTATTCCTTCTGATGTGCAAGATGTTTGAGACAGACGAAATACTTCAGACTTCAAGAAGAATGTAATAATTCAATTTTTAAAGAAAACAACTGCTGACTGATGTGGATCTTCGGCAGGTGGCCGAATTTTACGACGAAGGAATTTCCAAGCTCGTCCATCGCTACGATAAGTGCCTTAATTTAAATGGCAACTATGTAGAAAAGTGGTATTTAAGTGTGGCTTTCATCTGTATATAATAAAAAAAATTTCCAATACTTTACTTATTTTTAATTCCAAAACGTAATGTACTTTGTGGATAGCCCTCGTATTTTATTTTTTATTGATTGCATGTTTTGATGGAGGATTGATAAGTCTGTGAAATGCCCCATGTTACTCTTTCCAATGGTTTGTTTTTCTTTGTGACATCTGGTATATGTGATATTTGAAGTGTTAAAATCAGTTTTGTGAGTGATTGTTTCGGTATTTTTTAAACTGCTGGAGATACTCTTTAGGCAGGGGAACCTGTGGTCTGGATTTAGCCTAAAAAAGACCTACTTTACCTGTCTATGACTATAGGTAGTTGACCGTGTGTGGCCCAAGATCCACCCCCTATACTTTCATGAATCAGCTGTACCAATCTTCCCCTCCCAGTCCTGTTTAGTGGATTCTCGTTTTATCGGGTATGTATAGAACGTTTTCCGTCTGTTACTGGCAGCCAATCCGTGGGTGTTATCTGTAGGCTGAGACCTGTCAGCTGCAGATACAGGCGTGGCGATACTTCCCCGGGCTAGGCGGTGATGTACGTGTGGTATAGAAGCGTTAGCTGTCGAAGTTAATTATCTAGGAGTGCTTGTGCGGAGAGCAATTATCGGTCGCGCTAGAACTTCTCCGGGCGTCAGCAGCAGCTGCACTAGGCTCTAGGCCACCGCACAGCTCCTTGCTACGGTGCGATGGCGTAGATAACGAAGAACATTAAAATATGGGAATCCACCTCGCATTTTTCCGGTTTGTTTCTACTATAGTGCTTGTCTATCCTGTTCCCAAACTGTGTCTGTGAGGAAAGTATTTACAGTGCGATTTAGAGATGTGTTACGGGCGTACAAACTTGGATTTTTCGGTTTTTATTATTTGAAAGTATATTAAATCCTGTAGTTCCATCCGTCTCTAAGCCACCCTTAAAGTGACGTCATTGTTTTTAACAAAGTAATAAATCAGGGGGGAGTTTCTCATGTATTGTGCTATGCGTTTAACGTGGAATGCTGTGTATTATTAAATTAACGCACTGTACTAGATGTTTAATGCAGGATATCAACGTAATTCGTTTAAATTTCGCGCTGCGGTAACTGTTCAGTCTGGTACTTATATGTATAACTTTGAAATACTGAGGGAGAATCGATAAAAATTGTAAATAGCACTAGAGGGATGTGGTCATACATCAGCGTACTTGTAGAAGGTGTTAGCAGAAGTGTATTTGTTGTTAAATAACGCAGTGTATCCTCCCATGAACCACGGGCCTCGCCGTTGGTGGGGTGGCTTGCGTGCCTCAGCTATACAAGTAGCCGTACTATAAGTGCAACCACAATGGAGAGGTGTATGTTAAGAGGCCAGAGAAACGTGCCGTTCCTTAAGAAGGGCAGCAGAATGTTCAGTAGTTCCAAGAAAACAGTTTGGATGAATGACTGCTCTGGTTTTGTAACGTTAAGAAAAATGGCCTTGCTGTGATGGTACGGCGAACGGTTGAAAGTAAAGGAATCTACAGCCGTAATTCTTTCCGAGAGCATGTAGCTGTACTGTATGGGTAAATGGTGATGGCATCCTCCTGGGTAAAATACATCATAATTAGCAGGTATTTTACTACCAAGAAAGTTTTCCATTACCTTCACGAATAACACCCATACAGCCTTTTCCTTGATGTTTATCCTTGTGATAAATTCTTTATCACACATAAGTTTCAAAATCTAGGATCCATTAAGCACGCTTGCCTTAATCATCCCAAGGCATAAATTAGGAAATGCACTGACTATAAGTTGGAAGCATTCACCGTCTCTGTCTAATGGCTTAACAAACTCTTTAATAAAACGTAGTTTGATATGGAGTAGAGCAAAAATTCTTTTTTCTCGGCTGAAAATGTAATCGTTGACAAACATCTGATATAGCGGCTGATAGAGTCTCACGTATGAGGCACTTCTTCTGACTACAGTGCCTATCTCGTGTTCGGCTGGCCCATAGGCAAAGAAAGCATGGGTACTTTGTAAATCCTCTCTGTTGGTCTGGCAGCAAATTAACCATTTTGAAATCCATGGATAGTGTGTATTTGTGCTCCTGGTATTTTAGATGGTTAATTACAGCTTCGTTTCATCATGTTTTTTCGTAAATACACAGAGTGACCAAATGGAACAGACTCTTAGACATTTCCAATAGGCACTAGAACACACTTCAGACTGCATTTCCATCTCTCTAAAAATAAACGCCAATCATCTGATTTGTATAGTGTAATGCCTAATTCCTGAAGAAGACCTGGGACATTACGGCAATAAACAAACTTCTATTTCTCTGTAAAATATGGAAGAAAGACCTTTTCCTGCTTTCCCTGTTGTGGCACTTTTACGGTATCACCCATCAGATTTTTTTCTTGCGGTCTAGAAGCTAAAACTTCAGCTGCAAGTTTGAAGAGTTTGAAATCACTTGCAAGGTCATTCAGCTCAGATTGGTTAAACCGATGAGAAGTTGAGATCTATTAAGGATTAGAGGAATACACGTCAGAATCATTTTCTTCACCTGTCTCCGAGTTTTGTCGCTGTTCGCATCTGCAGATGGAGTAAATCCTGTGAAAACTGGTTGTGGTCGTCATCACAGTGCGTAGTAGGTCTGATTGCTGAGGGGATATCAGGATATGATATTTTATGTCTCTTTTTCGTACCAGTTCCTCTTGTATTAATGATACAAAAATGAGAGTCGATTGTGTGATCCACTGGTTCTTACTACGACATACGGATTCAGAAAGGTAAACCCTTATGCATTTCTTTCGTCCAATCATGCAGCATTTCCTCACAGTTCTGACATACAGTATGCGAGGCCCAAGTTATGTGTTGACACCAAAAGTAAGTCCAAAGTACGCCTTATAAGCTTGCCTCACACAGAATGTTACATTGCGTCTTTGACGAATAAGGGTGTAGTACCCAAAAATTAACAGGAACTGTGTGGATGATTCCATTGAAGGTTCTTCGTAGCCATTATGTGACATCAGATCTGAAAAAAAAATACAATGTCGCAACCATGTCGACAGCATAAGCATGTAAGTAATTAATCTAACCGCAAACGACTGGAACGGAAAGGTTCGAATTGCATGAGAACCAGAGAATGGGCAGCAAAAACTATTTCAGATATGAAATGAGCAGATCAAAAACATGAGTTTCAAAAATTGGGTAAGTTGAAAGAACCAGAGATTGTTGAGAGTTTCAGAGGCAGCATTAAGCAACAATTAACTAGAACAGGGCAAAGGAATACAGTAGAAGATGAATGGTAGCTTTGAGAGATGAAACAGTGAAGGCAGCAGAGGATCAAACCGGTAAAAAGACAAGGCCTATTAAAAGTCCTTGCATATCGCGAGAGACACTGAATTTAATTGACGAGAGAAGAAAATATAAAAGTGCGGCAAAGGAAGCAAGCGAAAGGGAACAGAAATGTCTAAAAATGAGACTGACAGGAAGTGCAAATTGGCTAAGCAGAAATGACTAGGAGACAAATGTAACGCTTTAGAAGTATATATCACAAGGGGAAAGACAGATGTCGCCTGCAGGAGAATTAAAGAGGCCTTTGGAGAGAAGACAAGCAGCTGTATGAATATCAAGAGCTCAGATGAGAAACCACTGCTAAGCAAAGAGGGAAAGCTGAAAGGTGGAGCCGGCCGGAGTGCCCGAGCGGTTCTAGGCGCTTCAGTCTGGAACCGCGCGACCGCTACGGTCGCAGGTTCGAATCCTGCCTCGGGCATGGATGTGTGTGATGTCCTTAGTTTAGTTAGGTTTAAGTAGTTATAAGTTCTAGGGGACTGGTGACCTCAGATGTTAAGTCCCTTAGTGGTCAGAACCATTTTTGAAAGGTGGAAGGAGTATATAGAGGTTTTATATAAAGGAGATGAATTTCGGAGCACTGAAAGACTTAAGTCGAAACAAGGCCCCTGGAGTAGACGACATTCCGTCAAAACTGGTAATAGCCCTGGGAGAGCGAGCCACGACAAAACTATTCCATCTGGTGTGCAAGATGTATGAGACAGACATCAAGAAGAATGTAACAATTCAATTTTTGAAGAAACCAACTGCTGACACGTGTGAATATTACCGATCTATCAGTTTAATAAGTCATGGTTGCAAAATACTAACACAAATTCACTATAGAAGAATGGACAAACTGGTAGAAGCTAATCGCGATGAAGATCAATTTGGATTCCAGAGAAATGTAGGAAAACGCGAGGCAATACTGACGCTACGACTACTCTTAGAAGATAGGTTATGGAAAGACAGACCAACATTAATAGCATTTGTAGACTTAGAGAACATTTTTGACAAAGTTGATTAGAATATACTATTTGAATTTCTGAAGGATGCATGGACAAAATACGGGGAGGAAAGTGTTATTTGCAGCTTGTACAGAAACCATACGGCGTCTATAAGAATCGAGGGGCATGAAAAATAAGCAACAGTTGAGAAGGGAGTGAGACAGTGTTGGAGCATACCCCCGAAGTTTTTCCATCTGTACACCGAGCAAGCAGTAACGGAAATAAAAGAGTATGAAGTAAAGTTCAAGGAGCAGATATAACAACTTTTACGTTTGTTGATGACATTGTAATTCAGTCAGAGAAAGCAAAGGACTTGGAAGAGCAGTTGAACGGAGTGGACAGTGTCTTGGATCAAGGATATCAAATTAACATCAACAAATGCAAAGCAAGGATAATGCAATGAAGTAGAAGTAAATCAGGTGAGGCTGAGGGTATTTGATTATGAAACGATACCCGAAAAATAGTAGATGAATTTTCGATTTGTTCAGCAAAATAACTGATGATGGCCGAAGTATATAGGATATAAAATGTAGGCTGGCAATGGCACTTGCGCCGCGCGGGATTAGCCGAGCGGTCTCAGGTGCTGCAGTCATGGACTGTGCGGCTGGTCCCGGCGGAGGTTCGAGTCCTCCCTCGGGCATGGGTGTCTGTGTTTGTCCTGAGGATAATTTAGGTTAAGTAGTGTGTAAGCTTAGGGACTGATGACCTTAGCAGTTAGGTCCCATAAGATTTCACACACATTTGAACATTTTTTTTTGGCAATGGCAAGAACAGTAAATTATTGAGGAATAGTAATTTATTAACATCGGATATAGATTCAGTATCGGGAAGTCTTTTCTGAAGGTATTTGTCGGGAGTGTAGCCAGGTATGTAAGTGAGACATGGACGATAAACAGTTTACACAAGAAGAAAATAGAAGGTTTTCGAATGTGGTGCTACAGAAGAATGTTGAAAACTAGATAGGAAGATCACATAAGTAAAGCCCAGGTACCGAACAGAATTGGGGAGACAAGAAATTTGTGGCACAACTTGACTAAAAGAAGGAGTCGGTTGATAGGACGCATTCTGATATATAAAGTGAAGACAAAATTAGTTCTGGGAGGAGTGGGGCGGGGAGGGGGGGGGGATGGTAGAGGGAGAGCAAGAGATGAATATCCTAGGGAGATTCAGAAGGATGTAGATTGCAGTAGTTATTCGGAGAAATGTTTGATTGATTTAATAACTATAATAATAGCAATCTCGAATAATTTTTGGGAACATAAAAGTTTATACAATAAAAAATCGAAGCGTGTGCAGATCACCGAATATCTGAGGTTGCATATTACACTTTTCTACAAGATATTTTCACGGGAACAAAAGTAATTGGGGTAATAAATCGGACACATCTTAATTACATTATTATTCTATAACGAGCCACCAGAGACGACTATGTGGCGTTCGTTTCCATAATTGGGACCCTTTATTTTTCTTTAATTAGATGTTCTAATTATTACTGAAGTTCTTACATTACAGTATTGGCTCGAGCCCTAACTTAGAACTACAAGATCGTAAAAAAAGGCTTTTCCCACGGCTGGAGGGAGCTTGAGCAGCACACGTGTCATGATATATGGTGCTTATGATGTGAAGAACGGCTCGTTACATGGGAAGATATCTTAGCCGCTGAGGTAATAGATCCAGGATGACTGGGAGAATGGGCACGAAATGAAAATAACTATACATACAAATATTAACAAAATTAATTCATGTCTGAAATACTTGTAGAAACTAAGGAGAAGTCTATCAGCCATTGGGAGTAACTGTGGCATTAGTTTATAGTAAACTTTGAGTTTTGTTAAATAAATGAAGGGGACAAAGTCACCTCGAGAATGTACGAAGAAGTACGAAACGGTATTATGTCATATAGTAGATTTTGTAGCTCATCAAGCCAGTCTGTCGGCGCTTAGACACAACGCACGCGACATCTCCGTGTAGACCACAGTCTTAGTAATTTCCATCATATCAGTTATTACCGGAAGTGTATTTCTGTAACTATCGCGGTGATTATTTTCAATAAACTCATCGTAAGAGCATCTCTATTTTTCATTTAGTAATGACAGCTATCCGCATTCTTTCAGAAGCCACATATCGGTGTACAACATGATAGCGCTACTGACTGTAATGCCAGAAGAACAGCTGCATGGGGGCTTAATTATTTAGAATGCAAATAATTTTAATTTTAGTCGCTGTCTGTCCGGTTACGCAGTCTCGTAACCGGTTGGCCCTGACTAGTGTTAGTACGCAATCTGACTGCATAGAATAACAACAAAGAATGAAAGGAAATTTCCGTTAACACAATTAATTAATTAAGTCCCCAGCAACTATAAAAGCTACGAAACAACAAAAACTACGAAACAACAAAGCACAAGTGTAACTGTTCTGTGTGTGGAAGTGTGATTCAACGTACACATCTGGCACGGTTCTTCCTCAATAAGACACGATATTTTAAACACCATTTATACTGAAGTAATTAAAAAAAACAGAAATACAATAATTGCATGTAGAAACCAGCATTACAGTCTAATACATGAACACAAGCCAGATGCTTTGTTGAGTGAACCTGTGACCAAGAGGCATTATTGTTTAAGACATTTGAAATAAAAAAAATTTCTTTATCTTCATATATATTGACGAAAAGTACACTCTGATCATTACAACATCCCCAATCCAACAACATCTGGTGTCTAGCCCATCAAAACAACTACACACAACATGGCCTCAACTAGTACAGCAATCGACATCCCACAGCAACTTCTGAACAAGCACTCTCCACTACCACTTCTCAACAAGCACTGCCAGTGGAGGCGGCTGAATAATACTCTTTGGCGCAATCTCTGGCGCTGTGGTTCAGTGTAGCCACCTTTCATATGCCCCTCCTCCACGGGCTAGAATTTGATGGTATTTTTGCCAGCATTGGTGGTGAAAATACCACCAAATTCGTTCAAAAAATACAGACAAAAATTAAAAAGTAATATTAATAAGTAAATATCACATAACTAAATAAATTTTGGCTTTGCGCTGGCCGTTCCATATCCTAATATATAAAATACAGTAAGGAATACAAATGCTTTCATACTTGTGATTTTACATAATAGCTTACACAAGTATCATGTGGTTAAACCATTCAATCAATAGCTTCAGCAATAACGAATATGTACAGGTAAGAGTCTCATAACATTTCATAAACAGTAAATACACAAAAAAATCAGTTTATACAAATATTCACATAAAATCTTGTCAATATATCAATAAACAAGTAGTAGACAGTTCCAGCAGTAGCACCCAGCAATGGTCAACAGGTGCAAATAGCAGTCTCATAACATTTCATCAGCATTATTTAAACAGCTTCAACAGTGGCACCCAAAAATGGCGAGCAGGCACAGACACCAACAAGTGACATTATCTCAGTAGAAACAGTTCCATCAGTGGCACCCAGTAATGTTGAACAGGTGCAGACACCGTCAAGTGACATCATTTCAGCAGAAGCAGTCCATCAGTGGTACCCAGTAATGTTGAACAGGTGCAGACACCAACAAGTGACATCATTTCAGTAGAAGCAGTCCATTAGTGGCACACAGTAATGTTGAACAGGTGCAGACACCAGCAAGTGACATTATCTCAGTAGAAGCAGTCCATCAGTGGCACCTAGTAATGTTGAACAGGTGCAGACACCAGCAAGTGACATTATCTCAGTAGAAGCAGTCCATCAGTGGCACCCAGTAATGTTGAGCAGGTGCAGACACCAACAAGTGACATCATTTCAGTAGAAACAGTTCCATCAGTGGCCCCCAGTAATGTTGAACAGGCGCAGACACCAACAAGTGACATTATCTCAGTAGAAACAGTTCCATCAGTGGCACCCAGTAATGTTGAACAGGTGCAGACACCATCAAGTGACATCATTTCAGCAGAAGCAGTCCATCAGTGGTACCCAGTAATGTTGAACAGGTGCAGACACCAACAAGTGACATCATTTCAGTAGAAGCAGTCCATTAGTGGCACCCAGTAATGTTGAACAGGTGCAGACACCAACAAGTGACATTATCTCAGTAGAAGCAGTCCATCAGTGGCACCCAGTAATGTTGAGCAGGTGCAGACACCAACAAGTGACATCATTTCAGCAGAAGCAGTCCATCAGTGGCACCCAGTAATGTTGAACAGGTGCAGACACCAACAAGTGACATCATTTCAGTAGAAGCAGTACATCAGTGACACCCAGTAATGTTGAACAGGTGCAGACACCATCAAGAGACATCATTTCAGCAGAAGCAGTCCGTCAGTGGCACCCAGTAATGTTGAACAGGTGCAGACACCAACAAGTGACATCATTTCAGTAGAAGCAGTCCATCAGTGGCACCCAGCGATGTTGAACAGGTGCAGACACCAACAAGTGACATCATTTCAATAGAAGAAGTTCCATTAGTGGCACCCAGCAATGTTGAACAGGTGCAGACCACAGTCCATAATATTCACTATCACTAATCACACTGTTCATCAGAGTTTATCAGCAGAAATTAAACATTTCCAAGTGGCACCCAGCAATGTTGAATAGGTGCAAGCATGAACAACAGTTTGAAGGCACACACAATTGCTTTTACAAAATTATTATCAATGCTCTTACACTAAACATACAAATAATAATAAACACACAAATGATATCAGATAATTGTCATATTAAATATTACAAATACACAAATATCAGTAAACCTATAATATTTGTGGGTGTCAGTGCAAGCCACAACAAACAAGTAAAATAATATTTAGGAGATAGGTCGATACCAATTATTTGGGATTAGGAAAGGAAAACACACAAAACACACTCACTCATCTTTCATCCACATTAAGTGCTACTGTGTAGTTGAATAGTGTTAACTGTGTAAATGCAATTCTGTCAAAGATTTGATGTTCGACATGTGTATCAAGCAGTAGTGGCAGCAATGTATAACAGTCAATAATAGTTAGTCAACGTCATAGTCATAATGTCAAGACCAATGTTTGCCAAGCCAAATCAAATGTACGGTTGTTGAACAACTGTCAGTGTGCCAAGATATGCAAATGCCTCCCCTCTCCAAAAAAAAAGTATATACTGCTTAGCGATTTAACAAAGCGTGTGTGTGTAGACAATCTTCCTTCGACTTGAGTGTTCTAGTCTACCATCTTCATCCTCCTTGTTCCATACAAACCAACAAAAAAAAAATATGCTCCTCACTTACTTTACCTCTTATCCACCAAAACTCCAATAATCATCAGCATCACATAATCTCAATACATCAATAATACCTCTTATGTCGATACATTTAAACCTTATCATCAATATCATTTACCTTACCTCTTGTCCACCAAAACTCCAATAATCATCAACTTCACATAATCTCAATACCTCAATAATACCTCTTCAATACGTCGATACATATAAACCTTATCGCCAATATCATTTCACTTCCATAACAACTCTTTCCTCTAGTCAGTCTCCTCGAACAAGTACAGATAAAATCCTAGTGCAAACTTCAATTTATCATCCCATACAATCCGAAGACACAATGTCCACACACAACCTCTGTGTAATCCACCTGAGCCAAATCTTCTACTCATTATGAATTATAAAATACATTTTGATTACCTTGTCCATCATAAAATAAAAGAAATGCATACATGACCTCTACCAGCCTTCAGTTTGAGTAACTTTCAGTAAGTAGGTGCGAGTACGTAGTATGAAAGATCACATAAGACTTTGAGTGAATAAATCGTAATATTTCACAGTGTGTACACCACTTCAAGAATCATGGCAAAACAGAAGCAAACATGTGGAGTATTTTTTGTGTCAAGTGTCACTTGCTATTTCAATTGCTCACGAAGAATGCAGTGTAATAAGTGTCAATGGTCTAAACCCAGTGTTGGTATGTCATGTCGTTAGCTTCCTTTCTATTAGCATAAATTTATACAGCTTTCATAAAACCTCCAGCTCATGTGACTTCAATGAAATTTCTTGTACCAATGTCGTTCGTAGAATTATAGCAGTTGATTTTCTTATCTTAAAATATAAGGCACTAAGCGTAAGCAAAACATGCAATAGCGAGTAAATATACCAATAGAGAACAGAATGTTAACAAGTGGATGCAGCACAATCCCTACAACGAGGCTCTGCCTAGCGAACAATAATTAATACCATAGTGTAACCTAAACTCTATGTTCGTACACAGTATATGAGCATTTCCATATACCAAATTAAAGAGTAGTTATGACAACAAACAGAAATATATAAATATGCAATCCATACGCAAAGCAGCAAATATGTATCTTACATAATAAACAGGTCATTAGCATCATATCAGCATAAGCAAATAAATGTTCATATGTAATCTTAATAAGTAAACATGAAGGCGCAAGCAGATAAATCACGAAGTGTAACCTACATACATAACCACATCAGCACAATTAATCAGGTGACAATTATAATTTAAATAAATAAGCACAGCAGGCACATAATAAAGAAAATATGTGACATCATTGAAAAAGCAGTGCAGCCAAGCGATGCATAATATTCATAAGTAACAACCCTGTTCATTAATCAATCATTGTCAAAATCAGTAAATGTATGCAAGCACGTCGCTTCACAAGTAAATTCATAGAACATAAAATTTATCACAAAGTATAAATCACGTAATCGCGAGCAGCAAATTACGTATAAAGTACATACCTAAGTGGAAATATGTTTCCTGAAAAATAAACTCAATTAATAGTTACCTTTTTAGTTTATTAGTTTCTTCTTCGAAACTACATTCTTCCTGAAAGTTTCTCGATAGCAAGTCCTCATAACGTGGGACGCACACAGAATTTACCTGAAGGTCTTAAATATCTTATACAACCGTATCCTGAAAAATACTGAACGTTAATAACATAATTTATCAAGTCGCTATAGCTTTATACTGAATTTAATCAGAGAAATTAGACTGTGTATTTGTTTACGGCTGATCAGCTGTAGGTACGCGTGACGTAGGAAGTAATTGTTTGCGGTCAACGACTGCCTTGTGCGGCGCGCAGACTTGACTGTTGCTTTGAGTATGTGCCGCCGCCGGAACACGGCGCGGTATCCTTGCATTCTCCGTGTGTTTACGTATAACTGTTAGTTTCTCAAAGTATGTCATTTTACAAAAATTTTAACGTTCGATATATGATGTACTCCCTTAGAGCGCCGAGATTTAAGAGTTTCTACTTCGACAGTGTTATCATGAATAATTTTGCGAACTCTATATGGACCGTTATAAAGCAGAAAAAATTTGCGACACAACCCTTTTCCTTTTTGAGACAAACGATGAGATTTAATTAACATCTTTTGACCAACTGACAAGGTTTTTATACGACCAGGACGTTTAGCTGATTTCTCTCTTCTAGCAGCCGCAGATGCAATATTTCGTAGAGCCAGGTTGACAACTTCAGAATGCCGGAGTTTCCGTGTAGGCGGGAAAGGGACGATTTCAAAAATGCGATTTGTCGGTGCTTTATTTTTTAATATCAATATAGGCGGTAAAGAAGTTGAATCATTAGGGAGTTCATTCAGAATGTTTTGAGAAGTATGAGGATAGTGATCCCACGTTCTGTGATTCTGATGACAATAAAATCGACACAATTTATTGATTTCCTTCATCCATCTCTCTGAAGCGTTAGATTGAGGGTGAAAAAGTGAAATGAAAATTGGTTTAATCTTACGACGCCGTAGAGTACGAAGCCAAATTTTAGAGCGAAACTGTGATCCATTATGTGATATAACCTTATCAACATGACCCACTTCTTTAAGAAAATGTTTGATGAAAGCGTTAGATACTGAATGAGCTGTTGCTTTGCGTAGAGGTGTAAAACACACATATTTTGATGTCAGTTCCACTGCTACCAAAATGTACGCAAAACCATTAGTAGAACGAACCACTGGACCGAACAAATCGACTGCAGCCATCTCCTTTAATTTCACTGGAATGATAGGAAACAACGGTGCTCTGTGAGAAATAGTTGGCGGCTTAGCCTTTTGACATAATTTGCATTTGGCAAGAACAGATCGAATACGTTTTTCCATATTACTGAAGTAGCAATTTTCTCGTAATTTATGAAGGCTTTTTCTGGGACCAAAGTGTGCATAACTGAAATGTGTATACCAAATCAATTTATTAACCCACTCATCAGGAATACAAACTAACCAAACAGAGTTGTCGACCGATTTTCGTTTAAAAAGAATATCATTGCGAACTAAATAATACTGTCTAATCGCTACGCTTTCCTTTCTCCTCCACTTCTCCTTAATGTCCTTCCAGATTGGATCCTTGTTTTGCTCCTTAGCGATGTCCTGGAGCGAAGACGAAATAAAATTTTCAAACGCAACACCTTGAATATACATCAAACAATAATTGTTTTCTTTGCAGTCCTCTTCAGCACTTTGTTTTAAACCCATAGGTGCACGTGATAAAGCATCAGCAATAATATTTGAAGAACCATGAATGTAAACAATACTAAAATCAAATTACTGTAAATACAGCGCCCATCGTGACAATCTTCCATGTGTTAATTTTGTTGACACAAGAAATTCCAGAGCTCGATGATCGGTGTAAACCTTAGTATGTCTGCCATACAAAAAGATGCGAAATTTTGTGAAAGCCCATACAACAGCCAAGGCTTCAAGTTCCGTAATCAAATAATTCTTTTCTGATTGAGAGAGAACACGACTTCCAAATGCAGTAGTTTTTTGTACTACAACGCCGTTTTCTTCTATCTCTTGAAATAAATGTGCACCTAGGCCTTTGTATGATGAGTCCGTCGCCAAACAAAAATCTTTAGATAAATCCGGATGTGAAAGAAGTGGAGCAGCAACTAAACATCACGAAGTTGTTCAAATTCTGATTGAGCTTCCTCATCCCAACACCAATTTAAATTCTTTCCAGATAGTTCACATAAACGAGGTGTGGCCAAATCGTCCAATCTAACAAAGCGTCTAAGAAAATTACAGACACCAAGGAAACTACGAACATCACGTTTTGTAGTAGGAACAGCATAATTACGAATAGCGTCTAGTTTCTCTGGATCAGGAAGAATACCTTCTGTAGAAATAATATGACCAAGAAATTTCACCTGAGAACGACCAAATTCAGATTTTTCCAAGTTCACTGTAATGCCAACTCTTGCAAAAATACGTAATAATGAATCCAAAATTTTGTTATGCTCACTCCAAGAACGTTTAGCAATAAGAATATCGTCAACATATGAAGTAATATTATCACGAAGATAAACAGGTAAAATTTCGTTTAAACTACGAATGAATGCTGCTGAAGATACAGTAAGTCCAAACGGTAATTTCCGAAATAACTTTTGAGTAAAATAGTCATATCTGGTGATTCTTTACCGACTCTCTAGATAGATTGACAGTTGAAGAGTTATTTTGATAGATACAAGGAATAGTAAAAGAGTAGGCAGCAGCGCAGAAAACTGAAAGGGAAATAGCACAACTACAGCTCGGGGCCCTGTGCACGCTACGGCACATATTCACTTAGCGTAGTCAATCCCCTGAGGACATAAATAGCCGCACATAAATTCCAGTTTGTGACTTAGTGGCAAACTTGGCGGAAGTGCGTACGTAAATCGATCTAACCATGCACATGGATGTATGTCATTCTTAGAATTGCGAAAGATCTTAAATTTACGAACAGTTAAAAAGTGTTTATAGTCAAAGTTTTCGCCTCGTGGCGACAAAGACCTACCGCGTCTGTCCCAGACCGAATGTCGATTATTGTCTAGTTCGCGCGCCTGGCGCTCTCTTCTTGCATCTCGTAAATGAAATAAATTATCTTTTCCTACGATTCCGCTTTCAATTTGTTTGACTTGCTTTCGTAACGCCTCAAATTCCCTTTTAACGCGTTCGTTAAATTTTCCCTGATTTTCAACATGTTTATTTATGTTCTGGTACTCTTCGGTTTCTGCAAATGGCAATGGAGCTGTATCATCTGAATCTCTGTCCCCATGTAAACTAACATTTGTCAATTTATCTGAAATCTCCTCAACTCTTTCCGATAAGTCACCTATTTTTTCTTTCTGTTTATTTACGTCTTCCGTAAGTGTCGCGACTCGGGTTTCAGTATTGGCACAGTTAGTAGTTAACTGTTCATATTGTTGTGTTAGGTTATTTATTCTGTCATTTGGTACGGATTCCTCGATTCTCTCAAATATTTCTTCCTTATCGTGTGCACGTTGTAAATTTAACTCTGAAAATTTTTGTACTATCACGCGATCTCTTTCTTCCTGTTCTCTATCCTGTTCCTTTTGTCTTATTTCTATTGAAATTAATCTATTATTGTGAGCATTCAAAATTGGTTGTACTTCTTCTCTAATTTCTTTCTTTAATTCATCTTTCATATTTTTGAAACATGTCCCTATTCGTGAGTCTAACCGTGTTTCCATTGTTTCCATCTCTGTTTTAGTTGTTCCTATTTGTGAGTCTAACCGTGTTTACATTGTTTCCATCTCTGTTTTAATTGTTCCTATTTGTGAGTCTAACCGTGTTGCCACTGTTTTTAATTCAGATCCTAACTGTGATCCCAAATTTAATATAGCACCCATCAACTGCTCCATATTAACTGGTTCGAAATTCTTTTCGCCCCTAACATTTCCCGCAAAACCAGCTTCCTTCGTCATAGCTGTAAAGCTATCTGTGTTCGATACTATTCCAGAATCTTCTGTCGTTAATATCGTATTCTGAAAATTCTTTAATTGTGAAATGTTTTGAACTGGTTCTGGACTATTTTCCCTGCTTATTAAATTGTTTTCTACTTCATTATTCATCATACTGTTCTCCTGTGTTGGCGAGTTCGCCATGTTAACAATTTCGTCATTCTCACTATCCATCATTTTTGCCTTTTTCATCGATCGTTTAATCATTTACAAAACATACAAAACTCGTCACTATACGAAAATTACACACAATATGACACTTTATCACCAACAATACCATTCACAGGAAATGCTTCCCTCAAACACGATTAACGAACAATTGAAATTTTCATAATTGCACAAAATTGTTAAACGCATATACAAGACATCAAAAATTAAATTCTGCAAAAATACCATTAGAAGAAAGACAAGACAACTACAAACGTTCATTACCAAATCTACACATGCAATATAGACTACAATTACTAAACTACAAATTACTACAACAATACTACTGTCTACTATTTTTACTATCAAAAGAATTCCAAGGGACGATCCGAAGCAGCGGTCGCCACGTGCATGGGGGCTTAATTATTTAGAATGCAAATAATTTTAATTTTAGTCGCTGTCTGTCCGGTTACGCAGTCTCGTAACCGGTTGGCCCTGACTAGTGTTAGTACGCAATCTGACTGCATAGAATAACAACAAAGAATGAAAGGAAATTTCCGTTAACACAATTAATTAATTAAGTCCCCAGCAACTATAAAAGCTACGAAACAACAAAAACTACGAAACAACAAAGCACAAGTGTAACTGTTCTGTGTGTGGAAGTGTGATTCAACGTACACATCTGGCACGGTTCTTCCTCAATAAGACAAGATATTTTAAACACCATTTATACTGAAGTAATTAAAAAAACAGAAATACAATAATTGCATGTAGAAACCAGAATTACAGTCTAATACATGAACACAAGCCAGATGCTTTGTTGAGTGAACCTGTGACCAAGAGCATTATTGTTTAAGACATTTGAAATAAAAAAATTTTCTTTACCTTCATATATATTGACGAAAAGTACACTCTGATCATTACAACATCCCCAATCCAACAACATCTGGTGTCTAGCCCATCAAAACAACTACACACAACATGGCCTCAACTAGTACAGCAATCGACATCCCACAGCAACTTCTGAACAAGCACTCTCCACTACCACTTCTCAACAAGCACTGCCAGTGGAGGCGGCTGAATAATACTCTTTGGCGCAATCTCTGGCGCTGTGGCTCACTGTAGCCACCTTTCACAGCATCATGGAGTAGATAGAGAAAGGTCTAAATGCTTACTCAAGAGGTTAATTCAGGAACGCAGTAAACTCAACTTGCTTCTGTTAGTGGCTTGTTTTTGTTCCGTGTAGCCATACAACACCAAGATTATTACTAGGGACAAAGCGTCTGCTTCTATTTAAAAGGGCGAAGCCCGGGAGGGATTTTGCAATGGCTCCCTAATACCAAAATACTCAATATCCCTGAACAGCCTTCAAAAGTTTGTCCATTGAGTTCGGGTTCGCCATGTATGTTGTTTTAAGGAAATCTGTATCTTTTTACCAAATGATCCGTTATTTCCGGCTTTTGTGAATCAGCTAGTCGTAATTTTCTTTTCGGCGGTACTGTTTGTTCAGCGATATATGCTCGTATGGTCTTTAGATTCGTTAACTTGCAAACATCGACTGTACGCAGATGCAGAGTTTTACACATAAATGACCATAGCTGGTGGCAGAACCGACACATTTCTGTTCTTTAGCATTATTATTAAACAGTTTTAGCCGTTCAAGGCTTTGTGAGTCTATTGATAAGTCTGTCCGGGAAGTTTTGTCAAAAATACTACCTTCAAATCTCTTTTATATTATCCTACTCTTCCATTCCACCTTATGACTATGGAGTTACAATAATGTCGGATCGAACTACAACATGTCGCATTCCGATGGATATTAACTACGGTAAAGTACACTTCCTGTTCGCAGAAAGTTCACTTCAGCGTATTTTCTCACAATTTCCTTATGGTCGCCAAAGGAAATAAGATCTTACCAACTGTTTCATTGATCGGACACCTGCAGTATCCTCCACGCTCAGAGAACAGTTTGTGACCCGCTACGCTGTTTCCCCTGCTTGCACTCAATCAGACTCGAAGCGTTTAACGGTAGTAGTGTTCTCAGTAGGAGCACATCTACCTGTGAAAGAAACTCGTGCTCCTTGCAGCCAGTACGTTGACCGCAGAGTTTACTGTCACGCTCTAGAGCGGCACTGCACATACAGAGCGTGTCGAGGTTACAGCTAGTGAAGCTCCGCGGTTGGCTGCCTGATACGATGCTGTGTGTTCGTGCTACCTCGCCTGTACATGGCATTACCAGTGGTGCGCCGGTAAGACGTCGAGAGTGGTTCCAGTGAATCTCATTCTGTCGCGTCTTGTGAGAATACCGGCAACAGTTTGATTTCGCATTTACACAGAAGATAAAACCTATCACTTGTACTGGAAATTAACATTCCCGTTGTACACTAAAATTTCTGTGTTAGAACACAGATAAGAATTCACTACTGGCCATGTTAATCCTGTACCAGGAAGAACACCAAAATCGAAATTTTACTTATTATGTAAATTGAATGTGGAAAGAGGAGAAAGGAAAGAAAAGGAATATTGATTTCAGCTGAATTGGAACTTTATGCGGAATCAGCGGCGATGAATGAAAATACGAGAGTGAGTCAAATTAAAACCTTAAATTTGTAATAACAAATCGAAATTTCGCGCCGTTGTCCTGTAAGTTGGTAAATGAGCTACAAACAGCGTGCAGAATGGCCTGTAGGTGGCAGCATAGTGCAGATGCACACATACAGTCACATCGGTATAAAGATAGCCGCCCCACTTGCGACTTGCACGAGGGAAGAACAGCGTTCTGTTATTCGGTTTTTGCGTAGTGAAGGTGTGAAACCTTTTGAAATTCATCGACGAATGGAGGTTCAGTACGGTGATGCATGTTTGTCACAGCAGCAAGTCTACGAATGGAGTAGGAAGTTCGCAAATTGTGTGACTTCAGTGGAAGGTGCTCCTCGTCCAGGTCAGGCACAACGAGTTGTGACTCCACAGAACATTGCAGCAGTGGAAGCCATAGTGAAGGAAAACCGCCGAGTGACACTGAAAGACACTGCAGCATGTTTACAGATTAGTCATGGGTCAGCAAACCACATTGTGCATGATGTGCTCCATTTTCACAAAGTGTCTGCAAGATGGGTACCACGGCAGCTGACTCCCGAAAGGAGAGAACGACGTGTTGATGCTTGTGAAGAACTTCTTCGGCGCTTTGAACGAGAAGGTTATGTCTTCCTTGCAAGAATCGTTACTGGGGACGAAACCTGGGTTCACTTCCACCAACCGGAAACGAGGAGAGCGAGCAAGGAATGGCACCATTCTTCATCATCAAGTGATTTCCATATGTTTGGACCAATCAAAGACGCAGTGGGAGGAAAGAAGTCCCGTTCTGATGAAGAGGTACTCCACACGATGCATGAGTGGTTGCGCGGACTACCAAAAGAATTTTTTCGAAAGAAATTTAACCGTTCTGATGAAGAGGTACTCCACACGATGCATGAGTGGTTGCGCGGACTACCAAAAGAATTTTTTCGAAAGGAATTTATGCACTTTGTAAGCGCTGGAGGACTTGCATTGAGCGTGGGGGAGATTATGTTGAAAATTGATACAGCTTTGTACCACTTCTGCACAATAAATAATATTTTAAAAAATATTTAAGGTTTTCATTTGACTCATACTCGTACGTGCTGGACTAGGATTCGAACCCGGGATCTCCGGTTTACTAGACACTACTGCGCCATCTGGACAGTGTTTATCGCAATTGTGTGGACCATCTCGGCACGCCTCCTGGCCGACCCACATTCCAACGTAGCGTCACCTATCCGCAGTCCCAGTCGTGTCCCTCATGCTTGCTACTTTGTGATTCCCGCATGAGGTCGAACTGAAGGGGGTAGATTAATTGCCCATCGAGGCGAATCATATTAATGCGAGCAATTGGGATAAACACTGTGTCCAGATGACGCAGTGGTTAACGCAACTGTCTAATAAGCAGGAGATCCTAGCTCCGAATCCCGGCCCAGCACCCATTTTCACTCGTCGCCGCTACTTCTGCACTAAGTCCCGATGCAGCTGACATCAATACTTCCTTTCCTTTCCTTCCTCCTCCTTTCGCCTTCGATTTACATAAAATGTATCACAGCTGCGCATTCCGCGTGGTGTCTGCTCTTTCGGACATACCTGAAAGAACAGATACGACACATTCATGTATAAGAAATTTTACTTATTGTACGTGTGCAATAAAGTAGAAAGAAGACGATTCAGAAAATTTGAGGGAGTACAAGAAGCGAAATTTAGTCCAGAGAGCTGCCACCTTTGGCGGCAACAACGGCTTTATGCAGTTGGGCGTCGAGACGAACTGGGTATGATGACAGATACGGGTACGTCATTCCATGTTACTACAGCTGTATACCAGAGCTCACCAATTGTAGAACGTCAGGACAGCACGCTAAGCAAATAGTCTTGAGTTATCTTACGAAAGAACATTGCCTGTGTTATTAAGAAGTACGATGCAATGTTCCTTCGGACATGCATGCATGTCCGAGTGAACAGGCGCTGCAGAGACTGCAGCCATCGAGAAATACAGGAAATTTATTCGAGCACGAATGTCCAAAGCGGCTAAGGAGACTGCTCGCATAAACCGGATAACCTGGGTTCGACTCCTGGTCCAGCACAAATTTTCATTGCCGCCATTCCAATATACAGCCGATAGTGGTTTATATTCACAATTGTGAATACTTCCCTGTATGGGGTTATCTTGTTGCAGGATAACTTCATGGTGACCTTGAAGATGATACACAGTTACATCTGGGAATCGTAACAGCTGTTCTCCAAATTACTGGCTAAGCGCACCACAAGTGATTGTTCTGTATACACTATGGCACCCCAGCCTCACGCAGGATGTTGGATACGTATGACGATGAATGCAGTTAGGCAACATTGGTTCCTCTCTAGCCTCCATACATGAATACGTTCATCGCGATGTATTGCGCAGAGCAGAGAATCGTCAGAAAAGATGACCCGTTGCTAGTCCTGTGTATTGTTGAGTGCACCATGGTACACAGCACATCACTGCTGCTCTGTCTATGTAAGCCGCACAATAGTCGTGTGCAGATAGTCCGTGGAGTTTCAGACATAAACGCACTGTCCGTTTGCAAAAATCCTTTTCCCGAACTAGTGCTCAAAAGTGTCCGATCGACCTGATTTATATGCGAACCACATAACGTAACTCTCCTGCAGGTCCTCTAATCTCTTTTTGGTACAGTCGTTTGACTAAAACAATGCATACTCACTAGAGAATACTGCTCTGTTTGACTATCAATCTACATGCATACTAATACCATGACAATGCAAAAAGCAGGAAACATGTTATTAGAAATGTCACATTCTTTAACGCTTGTTAACTCAAATTTATTTCAATAAAAAGTAAGTTTCAACTTGAAATTACCTAATGGAAACCGTTATACTGGACCGAGACATGGAACTCCTATCAAAGAACTACCGTTCCTGGTAAGTATGCAAGAAAGGTCTTAAATATGATTTAAATCAAAAGTAACAAAATGTGCACGTGTTTAAACTTGAAATGACATTATGTGCAGTTTGTGTTGGACGGGGATTCGAGAAAAGCATGTAATATGATTGTAAAGAAAAGCACAATCAAACGTTAGACATCGAATTTTTTCACCCGTAACTCAGAAACTGAAATGACGAGACGAAAAAGCTTTGCCTTACCAGGATTCGATCCCAACATCCATCGGGGCTATTTTCTAGCTACGAATAGACGTTAAGTATCAGTTTATTTCACAAGTAGCGATATGTGCTCATCTTTGAACTAGAAATAACATGGTAAAAGAGATCCATGTCTGACTGGGAGTCAAAACCGGCAGCAGTAGTTATTGTTGACAACGCACGAAGAGACGTTAAAAATCACCATTAATTTTAACTGTAGTTTGGTGTGCGCATGCTACAGCTTGAAATGCCAAGATATAAATTTTGTGCCAGACCAGATTCGAACCCAGGCATGCGGATTTCGTGGACACCTAAGAGTTTGGAATCTAGGGGAAACAACGACACGATGGAACAGTATCCCTCCGAAAGAGCCAATCCTGCGAAAGTGGGTATCTGTGTTTGAATTTCGGTCCAGCACCAATGTTTTCAACGCATCAAGTTCAAATACTATAACAAACGAGTGCCCTGTCACCTTAAAGGGGGATTGATTCACTAATAAGATGAAATTTGCGAAGGCTTACTGTTAAATTTCTACTTGCCGCGACCTCCGCCTCTGTTTGGCCCAATCAACTCCCACACACCTCCAGTCGTTATTGAAGGGACATAATGTTTAATGTGGACTTGACACAGTGCAGTTCTACGTTATTCAATTGGCGTTGCCTTAAATGTGAATCGCACCCAGGCCTAAAGCACATAAGGATTCCGACTGACGATCGCCCTACACTTACAAGGGGAGACCGCCAATTGTGAAATTCAGATTCGATTCACACTGCGCATAATAAAAGCTCATGGCCAGAGGTGTAATGTGGCAAAGCACCAAGATGCACTTCTCAGCCGTTGTCGAGAAAATCGACAGTTAAAAGAAACTGTTGCAGTGAAATACTCACTACGATTAATAATTTTCCACAGCGTCGTGGCGCAGCGGTAAGCGCTCTGGTTTGTAATCCGAAGGTCGCCGGATCGAATCTCGCACCATGCAGCTTCTTTTTTTGTATTTGTTTTTGTAATTCAAATGTGTGTATACACACACACACACACACACACACACATATATATATATATAATTCCCGGCAATCAGTTGCAACAATTATGCATATAATAAGTTGTTGAATGTCGTTTGTCGTGAAAAAACTGGCGACTTCGAACATCATTATGTTTTCCGCAAACAAAGTTGTATTTCACAAATGTTATTAATTGTCTTCATAATGTTAACCACGTATAGTTAACGGAAGACGTAGAAACGATATTCCGAAACGAATACGTATAGCGTAAGTCAAACGTTCGAATTAGAATAGAGACCCCACGAACACAAATTCGCTGTGGCAGGTATGAAATATAAACTCCGTTACTCGCTCGTTACACTTGAAGGACAGATGTTGAATGGTCCGAAACGAGCCGCCGCATAACAGCGTAGTTGCCTGCTAACTTCGACAGAAGGTAGATGCGGTCCCTAGCGCAACTTATAACATCGTCGAAAATCAGTGCGGACGGGAGAGCTTTCGTACACCCTGTTAAAAAAACAGAAAAATGGAGGCGGTACAATTGGAGAGCGATCCGCCTTCACCAACATGCATAAGCAGTTCATTAACATGTATATATTTGAAAAAAAAACTAATAATTTAAAAAATCGCATGGCGCGAGATTCGATTCGACGACCTTCTGATTACGAACCCAAGCGCTTACCGCTGCGCCAAGACGCAATGAAAAATTATTAATCGTAGAGAGTATTTCACCGCAACGGTTTCTTTTAACTGTCGATTTTCTCGACAACGGCTGAGAAGTGCATCTTGGTGCTTTGCCACATTACACCTCTGGCCATGAGCTTTTATTATGCGCAGTATGAATCGAATCTGAATTTCACAATTGGCGGCCTCCACTTGTTAGAGCTAGTTATAATTTTGTCGTAATGGAGGACGCTCTACACAGGAAGAGAACTCTGACTTTATGAAAGCAGATTACAGCCTATTGAAAATATTGTAAAATCTATAATTGATTTTCTATTCACTAATATAAAATCACATGGCGCCCATTTGTACGAACTGGAAACATGGTAAGAGGCTGGCATTTCTACACGAACCACTGCTTTCCACTTTAGCCGCCTTGGCGCTGTGTTTATTAATGGTCAAGTGGCAATCATGGGACAATTTAACCGGGATACGAAAATATGGAGCGCATTCACCTCTTTACTTAATAAACTGCACTTTCTTTCATATAATTACGTAGGCAACGGCGTTGAGACCATTTCTCATGCAGCATATGACGTGAAGGACATTGATGTAATCTATCACTGCAGGCAAAATTTTCGTAAAATGTAGAATAATTCAGAAATTAATGCCGATTTCGTTTGGTGTCCTGTCACGTAGATTGCAATAAATAAATTTATCAAACGCCATTTTTTATTTGAGGTTCTAGAATTATTCTTGCGGTGAGTTATTGAATGTTAGACGTTCGAAGCTTGTGATGATCGTTGTTTAAGCATTAGGAAACAGTGCGTGAGACGGAAAAAAGTCTAGCGGTTGTGACTTTTTTTCTCCTTGGATATAATGGAGGGATGGAGGTAACATGAAACATATGTGCCGTGTATGGGGTAAATGTATCGAGGAAATCACGTCTGGAAATACCTTTCCTGTTCCAAGCAGGATTCTTCCACATTAAAGAAGACCAGTGAGCTTTGATAAACTACGTTTTTTGTGGTTTACCACTACAGTCCACGTCAATCGACCTAATTACTGGCAAACAGTACGAACTGTGACAATTTAATCTTCGTTAGACACTTGCATTCAGTGGGCAATGTCGGGGAAAAAAGAAAGAAAGGGAGATTTTGGCTAAACATACTATAGACTACAAGATCATTAGAGACAAAGCAGGGGCTTGGTTGGAAAGCCATCACTGCCACATTTATCCTCATTTTACGCCCTCAAG
The DNA here is from genome assembly GCF_021461395.2 of Schistocerca americana. Lineage (NCBI taxonomy): Eukaryota > Metazoa > Arthropoda > Insecta > Orthoptera > Acrididae > Schistocerca > Schistocerca americana. Next base: position 471,502,268 of record NC_060130.1, on the reverse strand, counting down.
CGTTTACCTTTCTCACTCATTAGCGTACAACAATCAAGAGGATTTCTTTGTTGACGAAAATGTAGTCTGGCCCCAGCTGCCAGAGACTGTGGTCATGTGTGTGTGAGTTGCGTTTGCGTGAGTGTGTGCATGTTGACTAATTTTGACAATCGCCTTGTCGGCCGAAAGCTAATTTTGTGACAGGCTGTTGTGCCTTTCTGTGACTCAGCATCTCAGCGATATGGTGAGTAGCAACTATCCTTTTCATTATATTGTTACATTCCGTCCTGGATTTTCCATCGTTTGATTCAGTATAAACTTGTTTTGACGAAATGTTTATCTCTGCACCAGTAGCTTTCGAAAGGGGTGGAATCCACAAACTTCCTGATCATCATCAGACTGTTTTCGTTAATGTGAGAGAATATATTGTTGATGATTCATATCTCTCTTATATTTTTCTGCTATATTCAATATTTTTTTATTTAGCGTATGGCATTTAGACACAATTGTTATTACAATCAATATGCAAAATTGTAATAATTTGGCATTAGATATTCTTACAGTTATTACAATAGTTATACAGAATTATACAAAATTATACAAAATTACACATAATACACATGTTACAGTAGTTATACAAAGTTATAGTAGTTTGGAAGTAATTACAAACAAACATCTAATGAGTTAATATATGCAATTGATTCTGGAGTCGCCATCAGGAAATCTTCTGGAGTCCCATCATAGGCTGTCCTGGGGCAGTCTTCTATTATGTGCTGGATAGTTTGATTTTCTCCACATTGACATAGCGGCGATTCTGTCATGCCCCACTGGTAGAGGGAATGGGCGCATCTGTCATGTTTAGTTCTAATTCTGTTTAAAGTTGCCCAGGTTTTGCGTGATAAGTCAAAACCTGGAGGCTTCTGGGAGATACATGGAAGTTTGCTGATGTTCTTTAAGGACCATTCTTGGTGCCAGGCGCTGGTTATGTTGAATTCTTCCTCTGTTGCAGATGTGGCTATTGCGGTTCTGATGGGTGACCTTCTGGAGCGGAGACGGCTTTGGGTGGCATCTTCAAAATTCTCATGGATGGGTAGATTCCGATTGCTCATTATCTTTTTGTACTCTCTTATAAGAGCGTTTGTGCGGCGTAGGTTAGGGGGTGGTATGTGGCTTAGTACTGGGAGCCATTCCACGGGTGTAGTCTTTATTACACCAGCGATCATTCTCATTGTGTTATTGAGCTGTGCATCGATTCTATGGGTGTGGGGGCTGTTTAGCCATACCGGCGCACAATATTCGGCAGCTGAGAAGACGAGACTTAAGGCTGATGTCCGTAACGTAGTAGCTGCCGCTCCCCATGTCGTTCCACAGAGCTTCTGTATAATGTTATTCCTTGTTTTTAGTTTCTCTGCTGTTTTCATTAGGTGACCTTTGAAAGAGAGTGTTCTATCGAGGGTCACACCTAGGTACTTTGGGGTTTTATTGTGGGTAAGCCATGTGGTCTCGAATTTTATTCTGAGCTCCCTCTTAGCCGCTTTATTGTTTATATTCAATAAACCAACGAGGAGTGGTAAAACAATGCACTGTTCTAATGCAAATGATTTACAACGTACCATGGTAACCGTACAACGAAAATCTAATTTAATGAAACAAATATTGTACATAATACGAGCCCGAACAAAACTAAACACATTAAGATATTTCACGTAAGTCCTGTGTACTACCCAAAAAACGTTTAGGGTCTACCGGAAAAATATGTAAATCTGACAGTGAGTGTAGATCCGAAAAGAGACTAAGTGCCACACATAAATCAATCAAATTACGTATTCACAAAAAACTGAAAATTATATCAGTTTAAGCAGAAAATATGAATTTTAACTAGGGTGGAATGCCGCAATTTCTTACATTTTTTCTCCCTAGATCTTGCGGGTACTAAGTCAAGGTTGCGATAAGACTTAAAATTGTTAAGTTTTCCTCAGCGATTATCGATCCGGAAGCTTGTAGCTCAGAAAGAGAAGAAGTAAAAATATGAAAAATTTTCTAGCTCACCAGTGAGGGTGAGAGAAAGAACTATTGCTTCTTCCCCATCACAAAGCGGCCACGTTATCACTTAGCTATTGTGCCAGTACAGCATACAATATGTTCTCCTCATTAAAATGATTATAGTGATAGATAACGATCTACAGGACCAGTCCAAGGTCCCTACGGTGGTCACGATTGTGTCAAGCTGAGTATGATGAGGAAGATCTGTTCACACTGAGAGCGTCAAGAAACAATTATTCAGAGTGAAACATTTACACTACTGGCCATTAAAAGTGCTACACCCCGAACATGATGTGCTACAGACGCGAAATTTAACCGACAGGAAGATGATGCCGTGATATGCAAATGATTGCTAAGCTTTTCAGAGCATTCACACAAGGTTGGCCCCGGCGGCGATATCTACAACGTGCTGACATGAGGAGAATTTCCAACCGATTTCTCATACACAAACAGCAGTTGACCGGCGTTGCCTGGTGAAACGTTGTTGTGATGCCTCGTGTAAGGAGGAGAAATGCGTACCATCACGTTTCCGACTTTGATAAAGGTCGGATTGTAGCCTATCGCGATTGCGGTTTATCGTATCGCGACATTGCTGCTCGCGTTGGTCGAGATCCAATGACTGTTAGCAGAATATGGAATCGGTGGGTTCAGGAGGGCAATACAGAACGCCGTGCTGGATCCCAACGGCCTCGTATCACTAGCAGTCGAGATGACAGGCATGTTATCAGCATGGCTGTAACGGATAGTGCAGCCACGTATCGATCTACATCTACATCTACATCTACATCTACATCGATACTCCGCAAGCCACCCAACGGTGTGTGGCGGAGGGCACTTTACGTGCCACTGTCATTACCTCCCTTTCCTGTTCCAGTCGCGTATGGTTCGCGGGAAGAACGACTGTCTGAAAGCCTCCGTGCGCGCTCTAATCTCTCTAATTTTACATTCGTGATCTCCTCGGGAAGTATAAGTAGGGGGAAGCAATATATTCGATACCTCATCCAGAAACGCACCCTCTCGAAACCTGGCGAGCAAGCTACACCGCGATGCAGAGCGCCTCTCTTGCAGAGTCTGCCACTTGAGTTTATTAAACATCTCCGAAACGCTATCACGGTTACCAAATAACCCAGTGACGAAACGCGCCGCTCTTCTTTGGATCTTCTCTATCTCCTCCGTCAACCCGACCTGGTACGGATCCCACACTGATGAGCAATACTCAAGTATAGGTCGAACGAGTGTTTTGTAAGCCACCTCCTTTGTTGATGGACTACATTTTCTAAGCACTCTCCCAATGAATCTCAACCTGGTACCCGCCTTACCAACAATTAGTTTTATATGATCATTCCACTTCAAATCGTTCCGTACGCATACTCCCAGATATTTTACAGAAGTAACTGCTACCAGTGTTTGTTCCGCTATCATATAATCATACAATAAGGGATCCTTCTTTCTATGTATTCGCAATACATTACATTTGTCTATGTTAAGGGTCAGTTGCCACTCCCTGCACCAAGTGCCTATCCGCTGCAGATCTTCCTGTATTTCGCTACAATTTTCTAATGCAGCAACTTCTCTGTATACTACAGCATCATCCGCGAAAAGCCGCATGGAACTTCCGACACTATCTACTAAGTCATTTATAAATATTGTGAAAAGCAATGGTCCCATAACACTCCCCTGTGGCACGCCAGATGTTACTTTAACGTCTGTAGACGTCTCTCCATTGATAACAACATGCTGTGTTCTGTTTGCTAAAAACTCTTCAATCCAGCCACACAGCTGGTCTGATATTCCGTAGGCTCTTACTTTGTTTATCAGGCGACAGTGCGGAACTGTATCGAACGCCTTCCGGAAGTCAAGAAAAATAGCATCTACCTGGGAGCCTGTATCTAATATTTTCTGGGTCTCATGAACAAATAAGGCGAGTTGGGTCTCACACGATCGCTGTTTCCGGAATCCATGTTGATTCCTACATAGTAGATTCTGGGTTTCCAGAAATGACATGATACGCGAGCAAAAAACATGTTCTAAAATTCTACAAGAGATCGACGTAAGAGATATAGGTCTATAGTTTTGCGCATCTGCTCGACGACCCTTCTTGAAGACTGGGACTATCTGTGCTCTTTTCCAATCATTTGGAACCCTCCGTTCCTCTAGAGACTTGCGGTACACGGCTGTTAGAAGGGGGGCAAGTTCTTTCGCGTACTCTGTGTAAAATCGAATTGGTATCCCGTCAGGTCCAGTGGACTTTCCTCTATTGAGTGATTCCAGTTGCTTTTCTATTCCTTGGACACTTATTTCGATGTCAGCCATTTTTTCGTTTGTGCGAGGATTTAGAGAAGGAACTGCAGTGCGGTCTTCCTCTGTGAAACAGCTTTGGAAAAAGGTGTTTAGTATTTCAGCTTTACGCGTGTCATCCTCTGTTTCAATGCCATCATCATCCCGTAGTGTCTGGATATGCTGTTTCGAGCCACTTACTGATTTAACGTAAGACCAGAACTTCCTAGGATTTTCTGTCAAGTCGGTACATAGAATTTTACTTTCGAATTCAATGAACGCTTCACGCATAGCCCTCCTTACGCTAACTTTGCCATCGTTTAGCTTCTGTTTGTCTGAGAGGTTTTGGCTGCGTTTAAACTTGGAGTGGAGCTCTCTTTGCTTTCGCAGTAGTTTCCTAACTTTGTTGTTGTACCACGGTGGGTTTTTCCCGTCCCTCACAGTTTTACTCGGCACGTACCTGTCTAAAACGCATTTTACGATTGCCTTGAACTTTTTCCATAAACACTCAACATTGTCAGTGTCGGAACAGAAATTTTCGTTTTGATCTGTTAGGTAGTCTGAAATCTGCCTTCTATTACTCTTGCTAAACAGATAAACCTTCCTCCCTTTTTTTATATTCCTATTAACTTCCATATTCAGGGATGCTGCAACGGCCTTATGATCACTGATTCCCTGTTCTGTACATACAGATTCGAAAAGTTCGGGTCTGTTTGTTATCAGTAGGTCCAATATGTTATCTCCACGAGTCGGTTCTCTGTTTAATTGCTCGAGGTAATTTTCGGATAGTGCACTCAGTATAATGTCACTCGATGCTCTGTCCCTACCACCCGTCCTAAACATCTGAGTGTCCCTGAGTCAACAGATGGGGACATTTGCAAGAGAACAACCATCTGCACGAACAGTTCGATGACGTTTGCAGCAGCATGGACTATCAGCTCGGAGACCATGGCTGCGGTTACCCTTGACGCTGCATCACAGACAGGAGCGCCTGCGATGGTGTACTCAACGACGAACCTGGGTGCACAAATGGCAAAACGTCATTTTTTTGGATGAATCCAGGTTCTGTTTACAGTATCATGATGGTCGCATCCGAGTTTGGCGACATTGCGGAGAACGCATATTGGAAGCGTGTATTCGTCATCGCCATACTGGCGTATCACCCGGCGCCATGATATGGGGTGCCATTTGATACACGTCTTGGTCACCTCTTGTCCGCATTGACGGCACTTTGAACAGTGGACGTTACATTTCAGATGTGTTACGACCCGTGGCTCTACCCTTCATTCTATCCCTGCTAAACCATACATTTCAGCAGGATGATGCACCATCGCATGTTGCAGGTCCTGTACGGGCCTTTCTGGATAAAGAAAATGTTCGACTGCTGTCCTGGCCAGCACATTCTCCAGATCTCTCACCAATTGAAAACGTCTGGTCAATGGTGGCCGAGCAACTGGCTCATCACAATACGCCGGTCACTACTCTTGATGAACTGTGGTATCGTGTTGAAGGTGCATGGCCAGCTGTACCTGCACACGCCATCCAAGCTCTGTTTGACTCTATGCCCAGGGGTATCAAAGCCGATGTTACGGCCAGAGGCGGTTGCTCTGGGTACTGATTTCTCAGGATCTATTCACCCAAATTGCGTGAAAATGTAATCACATGTCAGTTCTAGTATAATACATTCGTCCAATCATCTGCATTTCTTCTTGGTGTAGCAATTTTAATGGCCAGTAGTGTATTAATCAGAAATACGGATTGTTTTCCCCAAGCGATGGCAGTTCAGTCAGGCCAGCAGTGCCTGCAGGGTGATCTACGAAGTGCTCTCGTTGAGACTCGCCATCCGGTTCAACCACTGATACTCGCTGTCGTGCAGAGTTCGACCCGCAGCCTCCATGTAGGAGACAGAGGCTGGCTGCATCATTGTTGGCTGCAGGACTGTGGCGAGCAGCAACAGTGTCTACCCTTCACGATGGGAGATAGCGTACAGTTTCTCGGCCTTGCTGATCAAGCATCCAGTTAGTTAGCAGGATGATGGCGGTCTGTGCACCCCATCTGTGATGATTCGGAAATTGACGCTGCTGCTTGCGACTCCATAGATGACTGTAGACGATTAGGTTCACAGTGGGTTGACTGACATAGCCACCTCTACATCACGGGACTAGTGCAGCTGCGAGTGAGAATAAAAAAAGGCGTCGTATTTATGTTGGCAGTTTCCGTGCGCTCTGCTGCGGTGGGGATAGCACTGACATCACGTGTAATCTTTCTCTTCTTTGCCGCATTAGTGGATGAATAGTTACTGTTCAATCATAACTGGGTTTTCCTGCACACTCTGTTCTGTCACCAGTACAACGATATATCTGCCTGTTGCCATGACGTCATTGTGCTTCGTCTGCGATCTTTGGCACTGGTCACTGACTCAGGCGGCTTACTTTCGGTCCCGCCAGTGGAGAACTTTAACAGATTTTTAGTGTTTGCCTTTAGCACTATTTCAGGGTGCAACAGTTCGAACATTATGAGTTACCTCGAATAAACCGATTTATTGAGAAACAGTCAGCACGAATTTGAAAATATCTATCTTGTGAAACACAGCTAGTTCTTTGTTCACAAGAAGTGATGATTGCTATCGACAGGAGATCTCAAATTGATTAGATATTTGTCGATTTCCGGAAGGCTTTTGTCACTGTTTCTCACAAGCGACTTCTAATCAAATTGCGTGCCTATGGCGTACCATCTCAATTGTGCGAGTGGATTCGTGATTTCCTGTCAGAAAGGTCACAATTTGCAGTAACTGACGGGAAGTCATCGAGTTAAACAAAAGTGATGTCTGGAAAGTGTTATGGGTCCTCTGCTGTTCCCAAGCTATGGAAACGATTTAGGAGACAATCTGAGCAGCCCTCTTAGATTGTTTGCAGATGATGCTGTCATTTACCATGTCTTAAAGTCATCAGATGATCAAAAACAATCGCAAATGATTTAGACAAGGTATCTGTTTGGTGTGAGAAGTGGCAATTGACTCTAAATAATGAAAACTGTGAAGTCATCCACACGGGTACTAAAAGCAATCCACAAAATTTCGCTTACACGATAAATCACACAAATATAAATGATGCGGATTCAACTAAATACTTTTGGATTACAATTACGGATAATTTAAAATGGAACAATCACATAGATGATGTTGTGCGGTAAGCTAATCAAAGACTGCAACGGCACACCGAAGACTCTGCCTACTCTACGCTTTTCGATCCTCTTATCCTCTTCTGGAGTATAGCTGCACTTTGTGGAATATACATTTGATACAAGTGATAGTGCACATCGAAAACGTACAAAGAAGGACTCCTTTTGTATTATCGCTAAACAGGAGAAAGAGTGTCGCAGGTGTGATAAGCGAGTTGGGATGTCAGTCATTAAAACTATGACTTTTTCGTCGTAGAAGGATGTCTTCACGAAATTTCAGTCACCAAATTTATCCTCTGAATGTGAAAATATTTTGTTGGCGCTACCTAGTCTGGAGAAATGATCATTTTCTTAAAATCAGAGAGTAGAACGTTAAAGAAACAGCTTAAAGGTGGTCCACTTAACCATCTGCCAGATACTTACTTGTGAACAGCAGAGAAGTCATATAGATGTAGCCGTAGATAGAGGAGACAATTCACAAAATAAAATTTAAGAATAGTTGCAGAGTGGGCGTGGAACGAAATTCCTGGAATCATATCATAGATCGGATAACCTAAAGAAGATTATTTATTGGAAATGAGAAGAAAATACCAAATGAATTTAGCAGAAAATTTCTGAACAACTCTAGGATGTTGATCGATGGTCACGTTGCTGCCAAACATATTCTACAATGTTGCCAGTTCTTCACTAGACAGACCCGTTAGTGCAGCGAATGTGTTTCTTGAGCTGGCTAGTAGCACTGAGAAAGCTCGCACTTAGGCGATGAGTCGGCACTTGTCACGTTAACTGGTAGCCGAAAAACCTAGTGTGTAGGCCAATTAGTCTTATTCGCATTTCTGTAAATATGATTTGAGTATAAATTGTAGTTACGTATGATAGTCAAATGCACCAACTACGACTCAGACATCATAAATACAGAGCAAGGGGAATTATTTTGAGGTCCGTCCTATTCAGCAGCCTTCACAGCTATTTCTGTCTTTCTGTTCTAAGCGTTCAGCATAATAAAAACCCCATTCACTGGAAGCGAGTTTTTGGCATCTACTGACTCTGTAAAATTAAGGGTAAATAACATTCCTTTTAATATTATCCATGTAAAAACGGTTATCCTTGAGAATGCTTTCATTGTCACCATTCCTAACAAATAATAGCACAAATGAACAGACAACGCTAATTACAAAACATGAACATCCATGATGAAGTATTATAAGCTGTGGAAAACACACAGTTTTAAATAAGAAAAGGAAACTGTGCTAAGAATTGTTGCACAATAACCGAAAAATGCGGCTCGTTAAGGAAATGAAACAGGTGAATGAGTGGAGTCCATGTTCGATTCAACTTCTAATAACATGAAAAGGGAAGCAGATGTGATGAGAATATTGTACAATGAAGACAAAAACCTGACAGTAAACTCTCTAATATGCCATTCCTAATTGAAACTAAGTCTACAAAAACCAAATGAACGAAAATTATCATTTATTCGTAGTGATTACAATATAACTGCTGGTGATGCTGCCGCAATAAAAACAAAAAGCGCCTAATGAATGAGGTTTTCAGTTTTCAGAGAGCGGAAGACAGATAGAATCCAAAGTAACAGGAAGAGGTTAATCTAGGTGAGCGTGGGACGGAATTTCTATGCATCTCCTCGCGGCTGACCTCTCGCGTATTTGTTGTGTACCTCGTGTGTGGTACCAAAAAGTGTGGAAATGGAATCTAGGTGAGCGTGGGACGGAATTTCTACGCATCTCCTTGCAGCTGACCTCTCGCGTATTTGTTGTGTACCTCGCACGTGATACCCAAAAGTATGGGAATGGAAATGAGCGTTTGGCGTCATTGGCCGGGAGGCCCCTTACGGGGCAGGTCCGGCCGCCTTGGTACAGATCTCATTACATTCGACGCCACATTGGGCGAGCTGCGCGCCAGATGGGGATGAAATGATGATGAAGACAACATAACACCCAGCCCCTGAATGGAGAAAATCCCCGACATAGGACGGCAGTCCGTCACGCTGACCATTCAGCTATCTTTTTTTTTTATATTGTTGATCTCATTTTGTTCGATTTTGTACGTTGTATTTCTTCGGGGCGGACGTCCCATGATGCTTGTTCAAGTTGACCGAAAACGCTGAGCTACCGTGCCGGCATCTTCACGATTTTGCATGTCATCCTTGCGCAGGGGCCATGCTAATTTTCTCTATCTCGTTCCAATTTTAGTATATGTACCGCCGAAGCGAGTACAGCTATCGGGGCGGACACCGAAAAGTATGATTTCACGAGATGGGAACTAAACCGGTGACCCGCAAGTCGTCACTCAGAGACTATAGTCGAACCACCACGGCAGATGACGCATAGCTCGGGCCATTGCACCCTCTCTTCGCAAAACAGTGACACACTGTTTTGGAGTGAACTGTAGCTTGCCAAACGTGTATTTAGTCAGTGGTCCTTCGTATGATGACGTTGGTGGATCCTCGCGTCCTGGTCGTGTTGTTCCATCCTCACGATCACTATGACTTTAAAATGGAGTTAGCTCCATCAAGGCATTGGAATCGTCGGACGGGGACAGTCAGATGGAGTTACCTCCGTCGAGGCACTGAGATCGTCGCACAGGTCTCCTATATTCCTTGTATTGGAATCCCCTATCGTGATTTACATCTCAAGATTGCGATAGGGCTTCATGTAAAGAATGTGGACGTCTTCTCGATGCAGGATCATCATCTGTGACTTTGTAGGTGGCCCCTGACAAGCGACGTAGTATTCGGTATGGGCCTACTATGCATTTTAATAATTTTTCTAGTAGCCCAACATCCCGGACAGACATAAAGATTCAGTCTACAAGGACGAGCCAAAAATTATGGCTACTAGTTCAGCAACGTGTGCTGAACCGTGTGCTTCAGAGTACTTGTGCCTGCCTCAGCATTGTATTCTGTCATCTGATCTGCAAGAGATTGCCGCCTATTCTGCTTTGCAGGTTGAGCAAGCCTCTGACCTTCACTTCCTGTGATGAGGCGTGGACGTCCAATACTTTGTCATCTACTCGTGATTCCGCCTCCTTCATTCAGTTTCCGTAGATGCTCACGACAATAGCCTATGACAGCCAAACAGCTTCACCGTTTCCGAGAGACTCCTTCCCAGGCGACAGACCATAAATATCCGTCCGTTGTCAAAGTCACTTGTGTCAGTGGATTTCTGCATTTGCTACCTATCTCGTCCCTAGAGTGATTTTCCATTGGGCTCTGCTCCTCTTATACGCTTTTCTTACAGCTTCACGTGCCCTCAACACCAGCAAGCTGCATTCACTTTCGTGGTGTGCAGTAGGCAGTGATCAGCGGGCTGAGACATGAACATTGTGTGTGTTGATGGAGCAGTTTTTACAAGATGAAGAAATAAAACTTACATAAATATTGAGTGGCTGATATTTTTTGCGTTTTAGACACTGGATGAATATTGTGACATTTCAAAACCATCACAGAACGTTTTAGATGCGGAAATATTTAATATGAGAGTCCATTATGCCTTATACCAACTGTAGGCCTAAAAATGAAATTAATTGCGTTCTTCTAGTAAATCAGAGTTATTCAGACTGCCTTTTTATTTGTATGCTTGTCAGTTTAGCATAGTATTTTAGCCAACAAGTGTTTGGATGTTTATAGGCTTGATCAAGCTGATTTGGCACATTGACTCATTTACGCCCAAAAATTCTTAGGATGTTATTTTTGAGAAACATGTGATTTGTAACAATTTAGACGTGGAAACAGCATTGGGAAATTTGATTCTAGTGGCCACACTTGTGTTTTACACATCGGTTTTGATGGCTATGTGTGTGTGTGTGTGGGGGGGGGGGGGATAGCATTGCGGATTTTAAACAATGAATTAAAACTGTGACATTACAGTGCTGTAAGGAGGTCAGTGTTCCCCCTTAAAAGGGCGATAACGTTTTTGTCTGGTGAGATTATGTGAAACTCACTAACCCAAAGAAGTAACAGGATGATAGGACATGTTTTAAGACACCAGGAAATAACTCCTGTGGTATTAGAGGAAGCTGGGATTACAAAAATTACAGGAGAAGGCACATGTTCGACAGCACTTTAGAGTATAGTAATATTAGTCAATTATTCTAGTTTGTTACCCATATAATCAAATACAATGTAAAACAATTTCTTTAATAAAAAGGATTTGACATATTTTTCGAACGCTTTTACTTGAGTGGTGCATTTTATAAGTTCTGGCAGCTTATTTTATGATGCTATAGCTGAATGATAAGCGCCCTTTTGACACACACTTGTGCTCGAACCTTTTACATGAATATGTCTTCGTAATTTAGTATGGTGCTCATGCATAAGGAGCGTTTGGGATAAAGACTTTGTCCTTCTTCATGTACAGGCAGTACAGTTTCTAAAATGTGGATGCAGGGAACTTGAAGAATATTTAAATCTAAAAAGAAATTAATTCTATTGTTTGCTTTTTTATTATTCTGATTATTCTCTTTTGCTTCCTGAATGTTGCAAAGGCATGAGGAGAACACTTCAAAAGATAACATCATATCTTAACATCGAGGGTATCTGAGAAAAATACAGAGTTGTTACAATTTAGTGAGTTGCATTGCTGGATACGTTAACTTAGGGAGTTATGAGTTTAAGGAAGATATGTGAGAGTTTCATTTTAAGTTTCTTGTAGGCCAAGGCCTAGAAACGTCGTCTCAGTGAAATTTTGAATTTCACGATTGTTCATGTGAATTACTGCCTTTTCTGAATTTTTATTTTGCTGGGACAGAATTTGTAAAGTAACAGTTTTTTTGGTTTAAGATAAGACTTTTTCTATAGAGCAACTGGGAAACTTTATCTGTGATGACACCTGCAGTAGTGGTATGATATTCTCTATTTTTTACTTCAGTAAGCAGACTGGCATCATTTGCAAACAATATTGCTTCTGTATCCTTTACTCGTTAGAGGAGGCCACTAATGTACACCAGGAAAAGAAATCTACATCATCTGCATCATACTCCGAAACCCACCTAATGGTGTGTGGTAGAGGGTACTTTTTATACCACTAACTGAGCCCACCAACCCTGTTTCACTCGCGAATAGCGCGTGGGAAGAATGATTGTCGGTAAGCCTCTGTATTAGCTCTAATTTATCGAATTTTCTCCTCATGGTCATTATGCGAGATGTATGTAGGGGGAAGGAATACGTTGCCCGGCTTTTTCCGAAAAGTGCTCTCTCTAAATTTCAATAGCAAATCTCTCCGTGATGCACAACACCTCTCGTGTAATATCTGCCAATGGAGTTTGTTGAGCTTCTCCGTAATGCTCTCTTGCCGACTAAACGATCCCGTGACGAAACGTGACGCGCCTCGTTGGATCTTCTCTATCTCTTCTATCAGTCCTATATGATAGGGATCCCAGTCATACGAACAATACTCAAGAATGGGTCGAACAAGCGCCTTATAAGCCACTTCCTTCGCGGGCGAGTTACCTTTCCTTAAGATTCTTCCGATGACTCTGAGTCTGGCATCTGCTTTTCCCACTGTTTGTTTTATATTGTCATTCCTTTTAAGGTCGCTCCGGATAGTTACTCCTAGATATTTTACGGTAGATACTGAGTCCAGTACGATATTGCAGTGACGATGCATGGCGGCGATCACAGCCGTTATTAAACACATCAGATGAATCCGCAATTGCGAATAGACGTATGAATGACGTCATATGGAAGTTTGGATCTGAGCGTGAGTCGTACACTGCTAGCCAAATAGGCGTCGGCACGATAGCTCAGCGTGTTCGGTCAGAGAGCTGGCTGGCCTCTGTAATAAAGAAACTGAGTGAAGGAATCAGCAACAAACTTCAACAGATGTCATCGAACATCCGCTACGACCAAATACAACGAACAATTACGAATAAAATTTAAAAAAAAATGGTAAGGCGACCGCTCGCCATAAGCGGGAAATCCAAGTTCATGTCCCGGTCCGGCACAAATTTTCATTGTCGTCACTCCATTCTACAGCTGATGATAGTCATTATTCGCAGTTGCGAATTTATCTGATCTGAACTGTTTCCAGTGGTTTGCCATCAGTAATCTAGCTATACAACAGTGGATTTCTTTTCCTATGTGTGCGCAATATGTAACATATATTTACGGTCCTAGTCAACTGCTAGATCCTGCACTATTCATCAATTCCCCGAAGGTCATTCTACAAATCATTACTATAATCTGGCGTTGTTACTTTGTTATAGACAACAGGATCATTTGCGAGCAGCCTTAGAGTGCATCCGACCCTTTTTCCTAGATAATTTATATATATTGTAATCAGTAAAGGTCCTATTACACTTCATTGGGGTACAGCGGCAATTACCTTTACATCTGTCGATTTCGTTCCGTTAAGAGCGACATATTGAGTTCTGTCTGCAAAGAAGTCTTGAATCCAGTCACTAATCTGCTCCGATACTCGATAAAGTCGTATTTTTTCACCAACCGGCAGTGCGGGACTGTGTCAAATGCTTTTCTGAAGTCAAGGAACGCGGCTACAACCTGAGCGCCATTGTCTGGGGCACTATGGATCTCATGGAAGAACAGAGCGAGCTGAGTTTCGCAGGATCTCTCTTTGCGGAGTTCAAGTTGATTTTTATAAAAGAGATTTCACTCTCCAAGATCGTTATAATTCTTGAGCGTAAACCATGTTTCATAATTCTACAACAGTTTGACGTCAACGATATACACTACTGGCCATTAAAATTGCTACACCAAGAAGAAATGCAGATGATAAACGGGTATTCATTGGACATATACATTATACTAGCACTGACATGTGATTACATTTTCACGCAATTTGGGTGAATAGATCCTGAGAAATCAGTACCCAGAACAACCACCTCTGGCCGTAATAACGGCCTTCATACGCCTGGGCATTGAGTCAAACAGAGCTTGGATGGCGTGTACAGGTACAGCTGCCAATGCAGCTTCAACACGATACCACAGTTCATTAAGAGTAGTGACTGGCGTATTGTGACGAGCCAGTTGCTCGGCCACCATTGCCAGACGTTTTCAATTGGTGAGATATCTGGAGAATGTGCTGGCCAGGGCAGCAGTCGAACATTTTCTGTATCCAGAAAGGCCCGTAAAGGACCTGCAACATGTGGACGTGCATTATCATGCTGAAATGTAGGGTTTCGCAGCCATAGAATGAAGGGTAGAGCCACGGGTCGTAACACATCTGAAATGTAACGTCCACTGTTCAAAGCGCCGTCAATGCGAACAAGAGGTGACCGAGACGTGTAACCAATGGCACCGCATACCATCACGCTTCCAATGTGCGTTCACCGCGATGTCGCCAAATACGGATGCGACCATCATGATACTGTAAACAGAACCTGGATTCATCCGAAAAAATGACGTTTTGCCATTCGTGCACCCAGGTTCGTCGTTGAGTACACCATCGCAGGCGCTCCTGTCTGTGATGCAGCGTCAAGGGTAACCGCAGCCATGGTCTCCGAGCTGATAGTCCATGCTGCTGCAAGCGTCGTCGAACTGTTCGTGCAGATGGTTGTTGTCTTGCAAACGTCCCCATCTGTTGGCTCTGGGATCGAGACGTGGCTGCACTATCCGTTACAGCCATGTGGATAAGATGCCTGTCATCTCGACTACTAGTGATACGAGGCCGTTGGGATCCAGTTCGGCGTTCCGTTTACCCTCCTAAACCCACCGATTCCATATTCTGCT
The DNA here is from genome assembly GCF_021461395.2 of Schistocerca americana. Classification (NCBI taxonomy): domain Eukaryota; kingdom Metazoa; phylum Arthropoda; class Insecta; order Orthoptera; family Acrididae; genus Schistocerca; species Schistocerca americana. The sequence continues at coordinate 471,487,084 of NC_060130.1, read as the reverse complement.
AATAGTCATTGGATCTCGACCAACGCGAGCAGCAATGTCACGATACGATAAACCGCAATCGCGATAGGCTACAATCTGACCTTTATCAAAGTCGGAAACATGATGGTACGCATTTCTCCTCCTTACACGAGGCATCACAACAACGTTTCACCAGGCAACGCCGGTCAACTGCTGTTTGTGTACGAGAAATCGGTTGGAAACTTTCCTCATGTCAGCACGTTGTAGGTGTCGCCACCGGCGCCAACCTTGTGTGAATGCTCTGAAAAGCTAATCATTTGCATATCACAGCATCGTCTTCCTGTCAGTTAAATTTCGCGTTTGTAGCACGTCATCTTCGCGGTGTACCAATTTTAATGGCCAGTAGTGTATGTCTCTAATTGTGTGCATCTGTCCCACGGTCCTTCTTAAAAATGGAAATGACCTGTGCTTTCTTCCAGTGCTAGGTACCCTTCGTTACTCAAGCGATCTACGATAAATTGCTTCTATAAGGGGAGCAAGTTTTTTTCACACAATCTTCGTAGAATCGTATAGGTATCTCATCTGGTCCTGACGCCTTTCCTCTTCTAAGCGACTGTAGTTGTTTTTATATTTCGCGATCTGAATATCTGCCATTTTTACGTTCGTACGACGACTGAAAGGAGGGATGTGTTACGATCTTCCGCGGTGAAATAATTTTGGAAGACCGAATTTAGAATTTTGGCCTCCTATCTGTCATCTTCCGTTTCGGTGCCAGCAGGGTCACTAAGTGAATGAATGGATGATTTTGACCCACTTACTGATTTTACATACGATCAAAACCTCTTAGGGTTTTTACTCAGATCGGTCTACAAAGATTTACTTTCAAAGTCATTGAGCGCTTCTCTCTCTCATTGCTCTCCTTACGCTCATTTTCGCTTCTTTCAGTTCTTGTTTGTCAGCTAGGTTTTTACTTCTCTTGAGTATGAGGTGTTCTCTTTGTTTACGTAGCAGTTTTCTAACACGGCTATTATACCAAGGTGGGTCTTCCCATCGCTTAAGACCTACTCGGAACGTATTTGTCTAGGGCGTATTGAACGATTCCTTTGAATTTTTTCCATTTGTTCGCCACACCTTCGTCCTCATCACCGAATATCTGATGTTGACTGCTCAGATACTCTGAAATTTGTATACTGTCACTCTTGCTAATCAAAAATATCTTCCCACCTTTCTGAGGTGTGTGGGGTTGATCTATTATTCTGTTATTCTGCGCAACGGATTAATCTGAGATGTACCCTTTACCCCGTGGCTCCTGCAAGATGCAATTTCCACCCCACACTACTAAAGAAGTCAGACAGACGCTCCTAACATTCTAAAGAGAAATGCCTGAAAAACTTTCAGCAATAAATATCTTCTGGAGTCGTCCGCTGTAAGGAAATGACACAAAAATTCACAAAATTTCTTACGTAACTAGTGGGATACTTGGGTACTGGAGCAGTGCTAGTTAGTGTAAGAAAAACATGAAACTAACGAAAGTTATTATTTATTTTGCAAAAATTCTGAGAAATGATAATGACACTTTTAGTTATGAATTGAACAAGTTATATCCTGGTTCTTTTCGGAATGTGAAGTTATCTTTCAACGATAGGATTCGCTAATGAAATTTCAACACAAAGTTTAAGATACTTGTTGCCTTGGCAGAATGGCTGAAAGGCGCGCCTACTCAACTTGAATAATTATCCTTTAGAATGTTGTTAGGTACAGTCGACGCTCTCGCGTGTGAAATTCAGTGAAGTGTACTGTTGTGGAGGAAATATGGAGCTCGCAATAGCTGTAGCGCACAATACCGTAATCTGCGATGACTGCTGTCTGCGCCGCTCGCTGCTGACAAATAAGATAACTCTCGTTCTATCTGGATTGACCTTCGCCAATCAAACTCTCCCTATGCCTTGATGAAGTCAAGAATTCCTATTCGCCCCTAGTGTAACTATTGGCGTGGTACACCGGTCAGATAACCAGTCCACCGCGATGCCACTCAAAATTCGCTCGCAGGCATTTAACTATAACTCTGTCCGTTCACACCGCACAATAAGTGTGTCGGCCAACACAGTGAACAACGCTTAATCGCAAGGACTCAATATAGAGTCGCCCTTTGATTCGCTCTCGACAGAGGTGCTCTCCCAGAGAAGTACTGAGGAGAGACTTGTTCCTCGCTCTTTCGAGTACACGTACGAGCGCGCACGCTCTCGTTATGTGTTCTCACTCCAAGAGCGACAACGGAACGGCGCCTCTCCACGCCGGTCGTGAAGGGGTATATCTTTCGGTCTCTTCCATTATTCCTTCAGCTCAAGGCGTCAGAAATATCGTCTGCCAATCAGCATTGCTCTTCTAAAACGGGAGAATGACGTTTCGTTTAAGGCGACCAATCGGGAAACTTGTAGCTTTGGCGTTTGGCGTTTGCTGTCTCCCTCTGAAAATCTCTGAAACTGCGTGCTATGTGTAAAGAATGCGTAGGCTGGCCACTCTCACACAATGTAGCGGAATTTGCTTTTAAGCCGAACATGGGGTTGTTCCCCCCTTTCCACTCAGGCCCATGCTGTCCGCTACAGGCGGTCACCGGCTGACATGGGCTGGGTCGTCCTCTGAAGGGCCTGGCGTCCCGTTGTGCGGCCTCTCTCCCGAACTAAAAGCCTCTGTCACCGTCGTGTCTGGAATGTATGTGTGCACGCCAGCCTCGAGTATTTCAACCACGGTGCGCTCACTTGTCAATTGCATATCGTTTACATGAATTCATACAATGTTGACTTTGTCTTATCGAGTTTGGGTTCGAATGAAGCGTCTTGATGTGCGGAATATGATTGTGAGGGCGGAACATGTAAGCAATGAAGGTCAGGAGACCGTGACGTCTTACACCTTTCTTAACATTATTTGTTATTCCCGTAGTCATAGATGCTATCACAGCTTTATGATCACTGTTACTTTCCTCCACGTCAACTGATTCGATAAGTTCAGGTCTGTTTGTTGCCAAGAGGTCTAAGACGTTACCTTCACTAATTGGTTCTCTATCTGCTCAAAGTAATTCTCGGACAAGACATCCAGAACACTGTCTGGCACCAGTTTTGATAGCACGGCACTCCAAAGATATACCTGGCAAGTTGAAGTTACCCCCTATCACAACGGCATGATCAGGAAAATTATTAACGTTATTCTGTAAGTTCTATCTGAAGCGTTCTACCACTAAAGCTCCTGACCCAGGCGGTCTATAAAAGCATCCAATTACCATTTTTGACCGATCTTTGATACTTAACTTCACCTACATTAATTCACAATCGGAATCCGTGACAACCTCGCTAGATTTTATCGAATTCTTTACTGCAATAAACAAGCGGCCACCATTGGCAACTAATCTATCCTTACGATAAATATTCCAGTCTGCTTTCATTGTCATTAGTTTCTGGTGTCATCCAACTTTCTGTTCCTAATACTATCTGCGCTTTATAATCATCAGTAAGGGGTACTAATTAAGCGATACTAATTCTGGGACCTTTCCTTGGGTGCTCCTGCAGTTTACTGAAATCACATGAACCTTTTCTAGCTCTGATCTGCGACGATGAGGTTCTCTGAGGACATTGTGGCTAATTTATTAGTCAAATCGTCTTTGATCCCAAGGGAGGGTTTCTCTAACCTAAAAAAGCCCCATGTACACTCCACGCGTACTCCGATATCCTAATAGCCGCTTCCAGCGTCTAGTCCACGCCTGACCTGTTAAGAGGAATCCTACAGTTCAGTACCCGGTAGCGGAGGTCGAGAAATTCGCACCCGATACCGTTGCAGAGTCGTCTGTACCTCTGGTTTAGATCTTCCAATCTGCTCGAAATAAGAGGACCGCGAAGGGAAATGACAAGTAGTGGTACAGGGCACCCTCCGCCACGCACCGTACGGTGGCTTGCAGAGTATCTATGTAGACGTAGATGAAGGTGCAGCGACATTCGGGTCTCCAGCGGATTTCAAAAGTACCAAACATGACACAGATCTCGTCCTCAACGCCATGATGCCGCCGCAATTTTTAACATTATCAGAAGCATGTCGACAGCATCCAACGCTGCTTCCAGCTGTTTACGGACAGCAGCCAATTCTCCTTGTGTCCATTTACAACAAGCACAGTCTCTAGCTATATCGTAGTGTGTAGAAATAGATATAAGATCTCAAATGACGCTAATGAATTTGGAATGTACACAAAATATAACAGGGAGAATAAATAAACACTAAAAACTGCTCTGCAGATTTCTCACTGTGCTCTGAAACGGCATACTCTCAGACGGAAATGAATTTTTCTACTGAAGTGGATGTATCTACAGTTACCTGTTACTAGAAACTCTGCTTACGCGAAAGCTACTGCTAGAACGCACTGATCCAAACTATATGCTATGTACCAGCACGAAATTTAAATTTAGTGGAGTGACGTTGGGGTCTGACGTCGAGAAAATAACACCTGGAAGCCGCGTTACACAAGGATATGCACGCAAAAGCAAAAACTTACAGTAATCTGCCAACCACTAGTCTACACAATATAATACAGAGGTACAGTTCACCCCTTTGCAGAAGCACGTGATAAAGAAAAAAACGGAAACTAAACTAAATTAATGTGTATCAGAGCCCTGTCGTACATTTCTGTGACAGTAAGGATGGATATGAATGGTAGTTCCGTATAGCGCTACCGTGCTTGTGTATGACCTCTGTAATCTGAGCTCAATTGCTTAAAAACGACTACAGTCATTCATTTGGGACATCTCACACACCGTTACAGTCAAGTTTGTTTAGGAGAACTTAATGATCTATAACATCAAAAGTCTTTGTCAGATCTAAGTCTGAGATTTTAGAATGTTCGTCAACTACATTTAAAAATTAAAAGTAGCAGTCTCAGTGAATGCAGTGCTCTGAAGCTATGTTGACATATTGATAATGCACTCCGTCTTCAGACCACGAGTGGCCTACCGGGACCATCCGACCGCCGTGTCATTCTCAGTGGAGAATGCGGATAGGAGGGGCGTTGGGTCAGCACACCGTTCTCCCAGTCGTTATGATGGTATTCTTGACCGAAGCCGCTACTATTCAGTCGAGTAGCTCCTCAATTGGCATCACGAGGCTGAGTGCACCCCGAAAAATGGCGACAGCGCATGGCGGCCTGGATGGTCACCCATCCAAGTGCCGTCTACGCCCGACAGCGCTTAACTTCGGCGATCTCACGGGAACCGGTGTATCCACTGAGGCAAGGCCGTTGCCACAAATTGATAATACTCCTATATTATTCCGACTGAAAAATGTTTGCCGAGCTGGAAATAGTTGTTTAATAATTTTTGAAAAGCCAGATGACAGTGTTACAGCTCTATAATTTGACATTTCCTGACAGTCTCCTTTCTTATATAGAAGTGCAACTTTAGCAGATTTTAGATGATCTGGGAAAATGGGAATTGCACATGTCTAAAATGGTGTGAGAATAAAGTTTAATCAGGGGTCTCATCAACACCGGTTGAATAACTACCTTTTAATAAGCGTATGATTTTTGGTATCTTCCCAAACAGGACAGGGGAGTACAGTATTTCTTTTGACTTCAAGATTTGCAAGTTCCTGGGTGTCTTTCAAACCGAATTTTCTAAATTTTTCTGTCGCTAAATTCTTTGCAATTGTGGCAAAGTACAAACTGAAAAGATTTGCCATCAACAATAATAAGGCTGCCACCATGGGATAGAACAATACTGTTATACCTTTCTTCTTCCCATTAAGTTTATGCAAGGATATCCACAATGCCTTAGTCTTGTGTGATAATTCCCTGATATATCGGTAATTTTTTTAAATTTTTGGATCTTTTATGAGCTGCTTCAGAACTAATTCATACCTTTTGAAAGAATTTAGGAACTCTGGATCATGGTTTCCTTTTTAAAGTTTAAATAAAGCTCTCTCCCTGCTAAACTCTCTCTCCAAAGTAAATTCTAACGGTATGCTTCTATAATCCCCCCACTCTCCTTAAATCGGCAACCCTATAATGTTTTGTTGTCGGTCACATTATCGCCTTCTTTGTTTGCTGTTGACGAATGTTACTGACACATGTTGGGGTCTCATAAACCGCGCCTCGTGAACTACGTGCCTTTTTTCTACGGTATAGTACTAAATGTGATCGCAGGAAGGTGTCAGTTTTAACGGTCGTAAGTTTGACGAAATTGGTAGTCGATGGATATAGGATGTCAGTGATATAGATCAAGAAATAGACTAAAAAGAAGACGATTTTACAATAGACAATTCTACTAGTGAACGGGATGATCATTACGAGGAAGACCCCAAGGCAAATGTGATGAAGAACATTTTGTTTCTGCAATAAAGTATTTAAAGTGTTACTTAAAATCAAGTATCTTCTGAGTGGTGACAAAGAAAAATGTAGCTCCCAGCACTGAAAATTAATTTTTCAGACTTTCTTTTTGAACCTACCGAGTGCTATTTTTACGTGCAAGTTGAAACCCTCAAATTTAATTTTATTTGAACATTTACTTCTACAGAGATAGTACAATTTGTCGCAATATAAAATTCAGTTCTCTGACAGTTTTTTATGTCTGATATTTAAAAAAGCACACAAAAGTATGTAACTTCGTGCGATAAAAAGTAAGATACTGCAGGCATTATTTAGTGGAATAAAATCCACAACGAGTATTTAAGCAACACTTACATAATTGTAACAACAATTCTTACGTTGCTCAAATTAAAAATTTCAGACGATTTACGCCTTAAATCTCGGGTTAAAAGTAGGGGTCCGAGGACCGCACCTTGTAATATACGTCACAGAAAAGTTACTTCGTGAGTTAAGAGTTAACATATTTCTCTCTTTCGGTACTACTATTTGCAAAATTAATATTAGAATCATCATAAAATACTATAATTCTTTCGTAACCTTTGAGTTTACTTAGAGCAAGATCAAGATAATTGAAAAATCGTTAACATTGTTGCATTGTGATCTAAAATACACAAAATTTCTACTAATTTACAAGCAGAGTCTATCTAGGTGTTTTTTGATGTGTATACAATTGCCTCCATGTTTAGAAATAAGGCAACAAAAGATGCGAGTATGCTTAAAGTCTCAGTTTTAAGTTTCATAGATAGTCATTGTATAGGCAGTGTTAACACATATATAAAACAAACATCTCTCCAGTCACCGGTAAGGAGAACATAGAGTTCACCAAGTTTGTTTGGAAGTGACTGGGCATTGTACTGCGCTAATTTTAGATCATAAAAAATGGTTCAAATTGCTCTAAGCACTATGGGACTTAACGTCGGTGGTCATCAGTCCTCTAGACTTGGAACTACTTAAACCTAACTAGCCTAAGGACATCACACAAATCCATGCCCGAGGCAGGATTCGAACCTGCGACCGTAGCAGCAGCACGGTTCCCGACTGTAGCGCCTAGAACCGCTCAGCCACAGCAGCCGGCTTTAGAGCATAATTATAATTTAGTTTTATTTCATCACTTGTGGTAGAAGATGATTCTCTAAATAAAAAAAAAAAAAACATACCTGCTTGGCTGACACAATTCTCAGTACAATTTATAAGCCACCTTTCAAGAGTGTTTGCTAACAAAAAAGGAGTAAAGAGTTTTCGATGGTGCTGAGCCTCTGACATACAGTTTTGTTTGAAGTACTGACTGTATATTTCTGTATATTTCCCGTGTACAATCTAGATTTCGGCTTTCGCACTATGATCGAGTACAACGATCTTAGACCATTAACGTATTTTTCTGTGTACTGCGCGGGGTGATATATTAGTTCACATCATAACACGTTAATTTTGTATGCAGTTGATGGCCTAAGAAAACTGCACTCTATAATGGCGTGAAAGCCGAAATCTAGAACATACACAGGAAATATACAGAAATGTACACTACACAGTCAAATAGCGGAGTTTTTCTAAAAAAAATTAATAATAATAAAATTAAAACGTATGGCGTAAAATGGTGTGTGTGTGTGTGTGTGTGTGTGTGTGTGTGTGTGTGTGTGTGTGGTATGAATCGTCGGCACAGATGACGGTTAATGGAGGGAACGCTGTCTGTGTTTTGCGGCAGCAGGTGAGATGCGGGTCCGGCAGCACGCACCGCCGCGCCGCCGCGCCGCCGCGCTGACGCCAGCGCTGACCCAGCCGCCAATTAGCTGGCTCCCCATGTGATGCGCCAATTAGCCTCGCTCCCCCGTACTGCCCGGAAAAAGTGTAAATACGCCGAATACGCTGCACTCGTCATATATGCTCGTTGTTTCTCTCTCTCCTTTTCTTTCTTCGTTTCCTCCCAGCCACGTATGGTCCACGTAATTTTATTTTATTTGGTTTCAGAAAGAGTCATTTCACCCGATACAATCATTGCAGATAATGATGCGAAAAGGACGTTGGTCTGATATTATTACAAAATATAGAACGTAATTAAACGAGATGAGGAGTCAACAAAGTAGAACCTACATTAGTCTTGCTGCAACATTACGATAAAAGCCATGAAATTTTATCATAAAATCCAGTTATTTATTTATTTATTTAACCTGATCAGATTAGGGCCATCAGGCCCTCTCTTACATCGGACCAGTGTTCCACACATGCAGCATTTCACACATCAGAGTTACATCATGAAAATAGTTTAAATGAGAAAATTAGATTACTCTAGTGACAATATGAATAAAGAGTAGTGCCTAAGACCTAATAAAGTAAATGCGGCAGTATTTTTACAACATGTGCTATTCATACAGATTATGATAAAAGCAATAATAATAACAGTAAAAAAATCAAATAATAATGATAAACATGACTAAGACCTAATAAAGTAAGTGCTGGCAGTGTTTTTACAACAGGTGCTATACATACAGATTATGATAAAAGCAATAATAATAACAGTAAAAAAACAAATAATAATGACAAACATGAGAAAAATTGGCAGTAGTAATGAAGATTTGTGCAGATGTACATTAATATCTTGGTGTGTAAAGTAGATGTTTACTAGTATAGCGAGTTTTGGGGAAGGGAGATTTAAGGAGGGGGAAAGAAGGAAGTTATGAGGTGAAGTGCATTCATGTACAGAGGAAGGAATTACTGTTGCTTAAGTAGATACGTCATTAGCTATTTTTTGAATCCGGACATGTTTTTAAGTTCTCTAACACAACGAGGGAGTTTATTCCAGAGTCGGGTTCCCGTTACTGTAAAGGACTTGGAGAAGGTGACTGAGCGATGCAGTGGAACGGAGAGGATTTTATTATAATGGGAACGTGTGTTTCTGTCATGTTGTTCCGACATGAGCGTTAGGGACGAGGAGAGATATGAGGGACAGTGTACATTTATAAGGGAGTAGATGAGACAGAGTGTATGGAAATCTCTGCGTTTGTCTGCACGCAGCCAGGACAACTTTGCATATGCTGGTGAAATGTGATCAAAAAGTCGAACGTCACAGATATATCGGACGCAGGCATTCCTGACCAGTTCTAGACGTCGCGAGTTTTCCTGAGAGAGACCTTGTAGGATAATATCGCTGTAGTCAATGATTGGGAGTATAAGCGTTTGTACTAATTTCTTTTTCAGATCGAAAGGGAAGAGTTTTTTATATTTTTGTAGGACATGAAGGGATGCTGATGCTTTTTTGCACACTGCGGTTACGTGCTCTGTCCAATTTAGAGTTTCATCTATTATTACTCCCAAACTCTTTGCTGAGGGAGAGAAGTTAATATTTGTTCCATTTAGGATAAGAGGTGGTACGGATTCCCGAGTTAGATACGTACATAAAGAGATATTGAAGACATCCTCATATTTTAAAGTTCTCTGTCACAGACACGAATGGAAAGGCAAATAAATTTGACAACGGACCTATTTGTGGAACCAAGAGCTACCCTAAGAGAGAAATAGTCCTCTACTTTTAAAATATTGTACAGTGTAATTGTCGTTGGATGATGGTATTTACCACGTTCTATGAATACACCACGTTTGTCTCTTATAGGTCGCTAGGCGCATTTCCTCTGGTGTTTCGGCAGATAGCTATAGTTACGTTTTTGCAATGTGTGGCTGTTGTCGGCCCAAACAAATTCTGCTCGTCACGTTTTCTAAACGAGGTCCAGCGTCGACAGAATGACTCGGTTTGTTTCTGGGTTTTGTGTCGTCGTTACTCGTTCGTACAGTCTCTCATCATTCATTGTCCACCTACCTCAGTACGGCTTCCTTACGACGTCCCTTCACTCTGCAGCAGTAGATATTCACTAGGCCGTGTAAAGCAGCGTTGACGAAACCATGACCTAATACCTACCACACAGAGATTAATTTAGAAATTTATTCCACTTCCGACTTCTATTCTGGCTGTCCTCTTACAAAAGCAAGCACACGTCATCAGCTTCGTGGTTACAACACTATTTTCCCACGGTTCAATTTAATAAGATTTACATAAAATGGTATTAAGTTTTTACGTATGTCCCACAGACTCTCTCTCATTCGTTCCCATGTATATACACAACAAAATAATAAGCAGATAATGATTTTGAATGATTTTGAAACTACGAAATTGCAGAGTAATTGAAGTATTGAAAAGAAAAATTCCAATTAAGTGATTTTATACACTAAGAACTCTGATTATGACTATAGATGATAATAAAAGACAAACTGCTATTGTTCCTAACTGAGTATTGAAACATAAGTGTCGGTTTTTGGACATTTAAGTAATTTTCTCAATCTCCTGAACTATCAGAGGTAAATGTCTGAAAATTTTACAGGATCCTTTACTTAATAACAAAAGATGATATACCAAGTTGGAGCCAAAATCGAATGATATTTACTATAGTTTATTTAGATTCGTAGGGGGTATGAATTTACGTTCCTACTGGATGTTACTTGAGACAGTTCTCACGGCTAATAGCATCAGCTGCGCTATGGGTCATAGCGAAGACACTATCTTGCAGCCACCGGGCTACACGGCTGCACGCTTTACTGCAATGAATGTTATCTCGTAATCACTTGTTACGTTACAACCCCAGCAACTACAGAACAATGCTCTTCTGCGTGGCGCACGTACGAGTATTTTATCCTAAGTCCGCTTTTAAAATGCGAATAATTCCCGGAATGCATAACATCCTGCGATAGTCTGATGAATGGGACATTGCTGAGGTAGTATGTTATTTGCTTATTGTCCACTAATACAGGGTAGAGCTCGTCTTTATTTACGTCTCATTTTTCGTGCATCTGAAGCTTCTCTACTGGCCTGAAATCTCTCTGCGTTTGTGAATGTGTGAAAGTGTGTTTTTATTTGAAGTTTGGTGAAAAGCAGTATGGATTCCGAAGATCCACGTGAATCCCGATATTTATAATTATTTTTATTCATATTATTTGCTACTTTTATTAGTAATCATTCACTTCATTCGTTTCCATGCATATTTGTCAATAGAGTGTGATTAAAAAATCATTCCTCTACTGGAAATTTAAACAAGTAGCCACTGAATGCCGCAATTTCGTTTTGTACTATTACAATATATTAATGAGTATTCAGTCAAAAAAGTATGTCATCTATGAAATGAATTCTGAAAACATTTGGTTTTTATCCTAGACCCTTTAAAAGTCAAAATTATGGGAAGAAAAGACCTCCATGACCTTATAAAGAGATGTTCTGAAAATGACTTTGCAGAAAGGTTGGACTTTATATTATCAGATCCTCACAATTAAGAAACGATGGCTTGCTTCACAAGCTTGAAAGTATCTGAATAAAAAATAAGCATAACTTGCTGCAAAGTGCCATTAAAATTCCACATTGCAAAACTGAAGTTGGCAGGCCGTCACTGGAGCGCGCTGTTTTATAGCTATTAGGTGACCCGAAGTTATTCGTACAGTTGAGTGAACACAATAAAAGGCGTAAGACACAGATATTGAGAAAAAATTTTAGAGCCATAGAATTAATGTATCCTAATCAAATGAATCTCTGAGAATTTGGAAATGTTGAGGGTCCTAAAGTGGTTAAAGATGTTACTTCGTCTCCTACACGAGGAGCTGCACAGACAAGCATTAGATCGGAGTCGTAGAGACTTACAAGCAAAAACAGAAAACGACTTTCACATATCTAAGCCTTGTCAATCTTTGTGGAAACCTCGCTGACAAGGAAACAATACGAAATAATTCGAGCAACTGATAAGAATGACTATCGCTGCTACAGTGTCCTTAAAGAGGCTGAAAATCAGTGCTACCCTGTGATTAAATCCTAACAGGTGACTGCCACATGTGAGGAGATTCAACTTCAAGCCTTACTTAATCACACATATGAGTGATTGATATAACAGGAAGAGGTTTTAAATAATCTTCTAAATGATGACATAAATGCATTGGAATTTATCTACAAATGCGGTTGTGATAGTTCACAGCAAATTCAGTCTAAACAAAAATTTGAAAATAACCGTGATCCTGATACAAATACTGCGTATTTCAGTCATCTTAATGTCTGTCCATCTTATTAGTCGCACAGATAAAGACCTAACTGTTTGGAAAAATGCTACAGCACCATCTCCTCGCTATTACAGACCAATAAGAATTAGATTTATTCATGAAACAGCTGATGTTACTAATGAAAAAAAAAAATGCTTATATCAACAGGCAAATTGAAACATCAAAAGAAAGAAAAGTTGCAGAGGGTGACTTACCCATAAAATACACATTGCTGATGACTATAGTAGATGCAAAGGACTGCACTACAGTAACAGAGACAGCATCTACAATGAGATGCTACATTTTCAATGCTACCTCAGAAGACTTCAAATACCTGTCAAAAACCAAAGTAGTAAATACAGAAGCTCTTCAGTTCGGCCTGCCTATACCCCATGCCCGCATTAGATTTCTCGCATTTCTGTTGCACTTATTCTACAAAATAAACATCAAGAAATGGAAAATCCGTTTAAATGAGGAAAAGAAACTTGTTCAAGAGGGGAAAAAGTCAAACAAGAAATGTTTAGATATCGACTGGTTTTAAATGAAGACGTTTCCAAACAAGGCTATGGAAAAAACAAAGATGGAAATACCAGTAGAAGATTCTTTGCAGATCCTAAAACATTAGCAGAAATAACAGGTGTATATCGACAACTCATATATCGATTCAGGTTTATTCTAGAAGCTATTTTCAGTGAATGTAAGGTAGACATAGATAAATTTTCTGCTTATACAGTTGAAATAGCAAGACTGTATGTTGATTTATGTCCATGGCATCCTATGTGTCCCACTGTACACAAGAGTTTGGTGTATAGCCCAGCTGTCATTGAACATGCCCGATTACCCACAGGTAGTTTATCACAAGAAGCAACCGGAGCCCGCGATAAGCACTGTAGTCTTTACAGACAAACGTTTGCCATGAAATTCTCAAGGGAAGAATGCAGTCTGGACACAATAAACTAAATGCTACTGACATCTGATTAATTAATAACAGATTAGACCAAAGACAAAGAAAACCAGAAAACGTTATTTAAGATAAACATTACATTTACCGCTCTAAAGTGAAGGATGGGTTAGGCATACCCCCGCTTGCTACAGAATCCCTGAACATAATCTAAGTTCGAATACAATAAATTTTCTTGAGACTCAGACTCTTATATCCACGAATCAGAATGCTTTTAGAAAGCATCACTCGTACGAAACTCAGCGTGCCGTTTTCTCACATGACATATTGATAACTATGAACGAAGGGCAACAGGCAGATCCCATATTTCTAGATTTCCGGAAAGCATTAGACACGGTATCCTATTGCAGGCTGTTAACGAAGGTACGGGCGAACGGAATATGTTCACAGATACGCGAAGACTAGAAGACTTCTTGAATATTAGAACCCAGCATGTTGCCCTCGACGGCGAGTGTTCATCAGAGACAAGTGTATCGTCGGGAGTGCCCCAGGGAAGTGTGACAGCACCGCTGTTATTCTCTGTATACATAAATGATTTGGCGGACAGAATGGACAGCAATTTGCGATTATTTACTGATGATGCTGTGGTGTTCCGTAAGTTGTCGAAGTTGAGTGTAGGAAGATGCAAGACGACTTAGACAAAATTTCCATTGGTGTGATGAATGGCAGCTAGCCCTAAATGTGGAGAAATGTAAGTTAATGCGGATGAGTAGGAAGATCAAACCTGTAATGTTCGGATACAGCATTACTAGTGTCCTGCTTGACAAATTCAAGTCGTTTAAATATCTAAGCGTAATAGTGAAAGTGATATGAGGTGGAATGAGCATGTGAGAATTGTGCGTAGGGAAGCCAAATGGTCTATTTCGGTTTATTGGAAGAACTTTTGAAAGAGTGGTTCACCTGTAAAGGAGACTGCATATAGTGCGCTGGTATGACCTACTCTTGTGTACTGCTCATGTGTTTGGGATCCGTAACAGATCGGATTGAAGGAAGACGCCGAAGCAATTCAAAGGCGCACTGCTAGACTGTCACACAGCAGCCTCTCCTGGATCTTGCCTAGTACATTCAGTAGACAGATCGATTTCCGTAATTTCGGGATCTGTTGAGTCCTTGTCCTCTGTTTTTTTTATAATCACTGCATTGGTCGTTTCCCAACGAGCGGGTTTTCTCCCTTGCTCTAAAGAGTCATTAAGTAAATCCGTCACGTAGGGGACGATCTGTGACGCAGCAGTTTCAATGGCTTCTGAGCGAACTCAATCTGGGCCCAGAGCTTTTCGCACTTTAAGTTTCGTTATTGCCACTGCAATCTCCTCATGAGCGAAAAGAGCAGTAATTCTTCCACTTACGTAGTTAATGTCCATTTGTCTGCGAAGGTTGATGTGATGGTGTTGATCGTGTGAAAGATCATCGTCTGGTAGTAGCTTGTTTAGCAGGTACTCTCCCGAACATCTCTAGCCTTGCGTCATTGTACCGTTTTGTTACTTTAATGTTGACATTTCTGTTGGTGTTATTCTTTCAGTTTCTGTTTTGAAGGGCTCTCTCATATGTTGTTCGGCAACTTGATCTTGGTGAAACTGTCCCAAGAGTCCTGCCTTGTGTTTTGTAATTCGTCTTTGTAAAGTCGTTTGGCTTCAAGGTAATGTTGCAGCCTGGCTTCTTTACCTTGCGTTGTCTTCGCTTGTTAATAGTACCGTCTTTTATGTCGTGAGTCCTTCCTTGTTTTTGTTAATAATGTCGGCCACTGTATACGTATCTCATTGATTTGTGGGATTGCAGCGATTTAAACTCTCTGCAGTAGGTCAGTTAGTACGTATGGTCTCTAATCAATACTTCCTCGGGTGGTGTGCAGGGAGAATACTTCTACAGTATCTTTTAGTATTTCCCAGTTTGCCCTGTTCAGCAGCAATCGCAGTTGTTGTTGAGTGAATGTGTTTGCGTTTATGTGTGTAGCAGTGTGTATAGTTATTGCATTGTGATAGCTGTGTGTTGCTCTTTCACGTACTTGTCAGTCAGTGACCTGTGTTACAGATGTTCCGATTACTAATGAAATGTCTATGTTACTGAAACCTCCGTCATTTCCAAGGTATTCGGGGCTTGCCTACCTTATTGAGCACAAGAAGGCTGCACTCATTTATGACGTCCATTAGTACTTGTCCTTTGGCATCTGTCCTATCAGTATGCCACAGTGCTGAGCATGCGTTAATGTTCGCGACGATGAGTAGTCTTTTGCCCCTGCAGAAACTTGCTATTTCCTAAGTGAGGCTGCAAAGTGTTCAATGTCACATGAGTACTGGGCGTATAGCTATGCGACTATCCATGATTCCGTTCCCACTGTAATTTCTGCTCTTATAGGGTGTTCAGTGCATACTTGTGTTATTCTGTCACCTTAATTCGTATGTTTGTTACCAAGATAGCTGCTTTAGCGTCATTTACCCTTATAATTGTCATATATTGTGTTGGGTTCCTGTAAACAAGTGACATACGTATGTACTTCGTCCACCAACTTCCTTACTTCTGTACTAGCCATTCTATCCGTCATACAGTTCAATTGTACGATCTTCAAGGCGGGTAGCATCTTGTGTATGTATATCTCTTGGGTCCAGTTTCTTTAAATTCAAGGTAAAGACGCCAGTGTGCTCTCACTAAGTCCTCCGTGTGAATACCACCCCCAGTAGTCTACATTCGTTTGTCAGTTGGGAGGTTTTCTGCTCTTAGGATCGTGCTATCAATCTGTTCCGTAGTTGGGTAACGTATTTCATATCCTTCTGGGTGATTAAGTCGTGTTACTAACCGTAGGGCAGTTTGAAATACATCTCTGTTACTAGCCTGCTTAAGCGTAGATTCTCCCCAGGGTCCCTGTAATCAGTTGTTGTTCCTTTATAGTGTTTGTGTTTATTGTTCGAATCTTGTGATTTGTTGGCTTACTTATTTGTGTTTGTCGTTAGTGCTTCCGTGGTAGTCGTGTTTTCCTTTGTTATTTGATCTCTGTTGTTTGTGTCTTGTAATAGGTCATATTTGTTGTCTGTGTTTGCTATCGGTGTTTTTTTAGCAGTTTTGTTTGTCTTTGTTGCTTGCTGATGGGTATGCCGTGCGTGAGTTTTTGGTTTATCTCTTATATGTATGTTTTCGATATGTTGTCTTTGTTAGCTTGTGTCTCTGTAGCGTCGCATTCCCGTTTGTCTGTTTGTGTTGTTTAAGTCTCAGAGTCTTGTATGTTTGAGTCGTTACTTCCACCACGAACAAAGCGTGCTGGTTTTATGTACAATTTGCTCTTTGTAGTGACGTATTCGAGTTGGGTTGTTGATGATACTGTGTTGTTTTGTATGCTTGTCTTTGCTGGTGTGTTTGTTTGCGTTACAACTTCTTGCGCTATTTGTTGTTATTGTGACTGGTATATTTCACAGTCATGCTGTAATTATGTATGAATGTCTCTCATATGGCTTGATGTATTCGTATATTTGTCTGGTTAATTTTTCGTTGTTTCTGAGGACGGCTGCGTCTTCCAGCTTGGAAGAATGTAACAGGTAGCAATAACTGCAAGTGAATGATTCGATCATGAAATTTAACCACCTACTTTTATTCACCAGTTCACTATTCACCTTTGTCATATCGTACTGCAACTTCCAAGTTTCCATTAAGTGCTGAAACAGCTTTGGAAATATCAAGAGTGGGAGATATCATAGGCAGGCACTTGTTCCAATGAAACCTATTAGCTTCATCACAGTTTCGATTTGTTTGTCCGTAGATGACAACCATGTCAGCCAGCATCAAACTGGTTAGAACGCTGTTTAACTAGAACTAACTTGGTATATTTTCACACGTGTAATCACAGAATCTAGCTTTCAGACATGAACATCAGGAGTGAGTATTACAGTGTATACAGAACAACGTCTGCAGTTCATTAGTGAAGTTTAAAGTCTACACCCATCATGCAGTATGCTTAAACGTTATTCAAGTTTGCCTACCCTTCAGTATTAACAACTATTTCCATAATCTATAGATTTATTACATGGCACAAACGAAGTTTGTCTTCTTGCTCAAGTGCCAAGGTTTTCACATGAAACTGAGACTCGTTCCCTTCTCCATCACTACAGAAATAACCTGTAGTTTGGAAAACTCCATAAACATGGATTTTGGATCAGAATGTTCCCTTGTTGTAAAAAACCAAAAGATTTTGAGAACCAGATTAATAGAATTTTGGTTCATCTATGCAAAGCTATACAGCAGTGATTCTTCATGGCATGCATTCGCTAGGCCTCGGCAGTTTCTTGGAGGTACGTGGCGCCTAATGCCCAGCTCCCGTAAACTACGGGCCAATGGTTTGTGGGTGTGAAGCTGGTATCCTACAGCAATCCAGATGTTTTCCACCAGATTCAGATCAGTCGAATTTGGTGGCCAAGACATCAACTGGAGCTTACTATGATGCTTCTGGAACCACAGTAGCACTATTCTGGTTCTGTGACACCAATAGTTATCCTGTTGGAAGATCCCATCGTCGCCGCAGAAGACATAGAGCAGGAATTGAGCCGTGCTCATATCGAACTATGCGTTTTCTTGAACTAGGCTGTCTATGTGTGTTTGGTTTCCCGCCGTTGTTGCGGTTATGCCGTGGTTCTTCCTCCTTCTACGTGTGGCAGTAGCGTTGTGTATCGATATTTGCACCGTGTACCATCTTTGGTCTTGTGCATATAGCTTCCGGCTAGGGGGCCTGCGGGCAGTCGGTCGGTTGGTGCGGACCAGGGAGGATATCTCCGTGCGGTGCAGTCGGCTGAGTCCGCTGGCCGTCCCTGCGTAGTGTCGGAGCGTGTGTGAAGCTGTCCGATCGCTACGAGCTACGTGGCTCACCGACACAGGACGTCAAAGTTGAGTGGTGTGTTAAGTACCCAAGCTACGTCCGTTCATGTTGTGTTGTTTGTTTCGGTGGTTCGCTGTTGGGGAGCTTTCCTGTGAGCAACACCGAGTGTCTGTTGTGGTGAAATCAAGCTGCCGTGCGGTGGAATTAACTATATTGGTTCACTACAATTCAATTGCACCAGCGGAATTTTCTTCCTTGTGGCCGTTAGTGTTCCGGTTACCTGCCCCGGCCACTAACGTAATTGCAGTCAGCGTCCTTTCCTCACCTGTTGTCGCTGTCCAACATAGTGTGTAGTTTTGACAGCTTAATACATGTTTCATTGTGGATAATCACGTCTTTAACAGTTTGGTCTTTGAATTTTTATGTACCGATTGGTGGCAAGCAAGTCGTTTGGTCGGTCGGTCCGTGACTGTCTCTTGGGTAGGTTACCGACGTATCAAGTGTAGTTGGGCCCACCACCTGTCTCACCTAAGTGAACGTTAATATTTCGAGGGCAGGCTCACCTCCCCCCCCCCCCCCCCCCCTCTGCTTTAGGCGTCTGAATGCCATTGTCTATACCGTCCTTTTCATGGGTGGTTAAATTTTTTTATTGTGTTTTATGTAAATCAGTTTGTGTACATCAATTGTGGGCCTTCAGCCCCTTAAAACCTTATTCTTAAATTTAGTTATTGTCGTTGCGTTGCTTTTTCATTTAGTGTGCGTTTGGTCATTAAAAACTTAGAGGTTAAGCTATTTTTGAATTTTTCGAAAATCAGCTGTGGGCCTTCAGCCGCTAAAGCCTTATTCTCAAACTCTCCCCTTAAGTTAAAACATTGCGGCCTTCTGCCTTAAAAGATTATGGTAATATACTTCAAAATTTTGAAATTTAATTGTGGCCTTCAGCCCTTTGTATTGCACCTTGTATATGATTGTTCTAGCCACTTTTGCGTTGGTGCCGTTTTGGTTTAAAGGTGTTATTAAATTACAATAAATTACAATTCTGAAGTGAAATAGGCCGACACCTTATTTGGCCCTTTCCACAATCCTAATCACCTGTTCTGTTCAGCGGGTTTAGCGGGCGTATCAGTAAGGGTGCAGGTCGTCCGCAATAAGCTGCCATGGAAAAAATGGCTCTGAGCACTATGGGACTTAACTTTTGAGATCATCAGTCCCCTAGAACTTAGATCTACTTAAACCTAACTAACCTAAGGACATCACACACATCCATGCCCGAGGCAGGATTCGAACCTGCGACCGTGGCGGTCGCGAGGTTCCAGACTGTAGCACCTAGAACCGCTCGGCCACTTCGGCCGGCTGCTGCCATGGAGTTTTCAGTCATTACCACAGGTCCTGTAAACAGTGAATGTCTCCCATAGAATAACACTACCCACATCGGAGGCTTGTGACACCAGATATCTACCGTCAATTCGCGCAATTCCTGTAAATTACGGGCCGGTTGTTTGCGAGCGCGGAGCTGGCGCCAGACAACGTCCAAGATGTGTTCTAACTGATTCAGATTCAGTGAATTTGGTGTTCACGACATCAACGTGAGTTCACTATCACTCCCCTCAAACCAATGTCACATGATTCTGGGCATGTTACACGGACAGGTATTTTGACGAAAGATGCCACCACCTTTATTTTTAGCTTATTTTAACATATTTTGTAATAATATAGAAACAGGACTAATAGTTTTTCGTTGGATGCCTTGTATTTTTAAGGTATCCAGAAAGTCTTAAGTTTTCTCCCTCACTGAAAACTAAAAATATAACAACACAATTCAAAATAAGTGTTTGGGAAATTATAAAGTAGCTCATTCTAGTAACGTTTGCATAATCTTATTAAGGAAATTTGCCATTTAAAACTCGAAATATAATTGAAACTAAGTTTCTACTTCCTAAAATTACCTACATTTGTCATTTGTCACAATATATGTCTGGTTTGAAAATCGCTGCAGGTCGCAGGTCATGGCTTCCTAGGAGCTGACTGATGGTATCATCGAACATCTTCCAAATTGAACAATTCTCAGCCTTTATGGCGATAATTGATTTGCGACTGACCTTTCTTTTAATTTCATTATATTTCAAAAACTTTTCTTAAAGCAAAAGAGGTCTTACCGAAAAACGTAACTGCTTTTTTGATCTCCTCAACAATTTTCTCTATTGACTTTCATAATGTGTGTTGCACAATTTGATGCAAGGAATGTGAAAAACGTGGGACATGGGGAAGGTTCAAAAGCATGGCAGCTGACTCTGTGCTTGAAAGTATCGTCCGTTATTATGACGGTGATTTTAAACTCGAAATTACATTGGGTCTCAACAACCTTTACCCAATTTGAAATATTTTCTGCGATGCGCCGTTCTTCAGTTTAGATGCACTCTAGAAACTAGGACATTGTGTGTGTGAATTCCTAAGGGACCAAACTAAACTAAAACTTCAATTGAATCTTATCATTTACAAAATGTGCCATGGATGGACACAAACTAATATTATTAATGGTTGTCCACCTGTGGTTGTTCATCGATAACAAATCGTCATTAATAAGAACCAATGACTACATTACCATCAAAAGTAACGAAGTCCTCCAATAATGTTTTTAATCTATTTATATGACAAGATATCAAATCTTGTAAGTATATGAGTGATAACAAACTGCAAAAATTGGTTGTACAGGCTGTGGAATTCATATTGTTCTCATTACGTTGTCTTATGTTTGTAGATGCTTGAAAATGACACAAATATAGAAACTGCAGTAGTGAAATAAACACTGTAATAGCAAAAATAGAACGCCATTTAAAAAGTTGTGGAAGATCTTGGCCCATAGTACAAGAAATTAATAATTTTATTTTATGTGGTTGGCTTTATAGCATCGACAAATTTACTTACATGTTATTGCAAACAAAAGTCGGTTCTGTTCGGCAGTCAAATGACAGTGGCAGGCTGGAAACATATTGAGAATCGTTTTAATTTCCTGGACTGAGGGCTTCATCTGAAGATGATTCGTGAAAAACAATGTCTTGAATTCTGCAGAAGAATTATCGGTTGAAGGTGATCTTGATGGACTTTCTGATCCACACCATCCCAGATGTACTGTTGGCTACTTGAACTTTAGACGTCTCTTCAAGTTTGATGAGGAGCCACGAGAACGGGAAGCTATTGCTGATAGTAACGGAATTTTATTTTTTTATCTAGTTTTGTAAAATGATGCCAAATTTCACTAGAAACTCTTGTATTGGACGGCGTCGTGGTTGACTTACGGCCTGCAGCTTTGTAAATACGTTCGTGGAAAATGAGAACAAAAATGCGCAGAGGGTGAGTTCTTTGTTTTGAGATAAAGAAATTTTAATGACTTAGAAAAAATAAAATACGTATCCAATATTTTTAAAAATGCTATCCAGCGATAGAAACGTTTTGCTTCCTGTCCCAACCCCAAAGGATGGGGCGAAGGGGAAACTTCGAAATCGTAAATGGTAAAATCGTTTTGTTATTGTATAATCGGATTACACGGCAAAAAACACGAAACTTTTTTATGTAACACTGTGATCGACAAATGACATTGCTGAGTTCTGAAACTGTATTATCTCGAGAAAAAGTCACTGGATCCAAAATATAAGAACAGACGTGTGTAGCTAATGACGGAGTGTTTTACAGTTTTCTCTGTATAACCGTATTGAAATATTAGTTAATTAATTGACATGATCGAATTGCGTGCAAGTCGTCCCTCATTTCTTAAATACGTTTCTTCATAACCTGGCAGTGTTGTTAGTTTGAATGCAGAATATAGAGGAATTGAGGGGACAGTTCGAAGGGTTCACGAGTTGAGACCAAATGGTTTTTTCTTTCTGGTCACACAAGGCACTTTAGGCGCTACGTTCCGCAGACATGAGGAGAAACTAGGATGGTAGAAGGGAAAACTGAGATGGTTTAGATTTATGGAGAAAGTGACAGGAATGTCGATATGCTATATCCTTTTGTGATCAAGGTTTCCCAAACAGGGTGCGATCACGCCCTTGTTTTCGTCGGCTTATCCGGCAGTTCACCATTAGGTGAACTGTACAGACACGAAAAAGGAACTGTCGAAGAACAATTTATGTAGATAATAATGAAATTTTGGTATCAGCTGCAGTGAACCGCATCTTCTACGTTAGCACTCGGTAATTAAGTCGTGAATCGGGACTTAGTCGGGGTACTGTTTGCCGAATTTTGAAAAGTAGAAAAAAATGGTTCAAATGGCTCTGAGCACTATGGGACTCAACTGCTGAGGTCATTAGTCCCCTAGAACTTAGAACTAGTTAAACCTAACTAACCTAAGGACATCACAAACATCCATGCCCGAGGCAGGATTCGAACCTGCGACCGTAGCGGTCTTGGGAAAGTAGAAATCATCATCCGTTTCCTGTTTCCCTCCATTATGAACGTCATGTCTGTGATTTCCATTACCCAGTAACATTTTGCCAGTGATCTCTTCAGCAAATACAGAGAGATCTCCGTTTCTTTGCTCCAGTGTTGTTCTCTGACGAGTCACCTTCAACCACAAGACGCTCAATCGAAGCAACATGCATTACTTGAATATGAAAAACCTACATTGCTTACGCCAAGTTGAACATCAGCGTCCATGGAATGTGGATGCTTGGTGTGGAATATTTGGTGAACGACTCATTGGTGCATCTTTATTGATGGCGTCTTAAATGGCGATAAATATCGAACATTCTTGGAGGACTATCCTCCAGTACTGCACGCAGACCATTTTTTTCGACTTACGACAGATAATGTAGTTATTCTGTAGCAACTCGAAAAGTATTACATTGCGTGTTCAATCGGCAGTGGATCTGAAGAGGCAGTCCAGTTTGTTGCCCTGCAAGATCGTTAGGTCTTCCTTCGCCTGCCTTTTGTTTGTGGGTTTACTTGAAGAGTGAATGCCAGCAACAGTGATAACATAATTTAGCATTTCATTGGAAACACTATTAGTTATGTCAAATCATTCCATCTCCACATAAATAAGTACATAGAAGTTGGCGGCGATGTTACTAAGCGCTTACTATAAATCTGTACAAACAAGCACTCTGTTAGTGAGAGGTGTGAGGTCTCACCTGAAATGAGTGAAATGAGCACCCTGTTGTTGAGGGCTGAGAGGACATACCCTATACAAGCATTTTTCACAATTGCTGAACACGTCTCATTTTCTTTCTTTTCTTTTTTTTTTATTAAATATATTTTTCTCGAGATAATTTCACCTGGGAACTCAACTGTGCTATTTGCCGATTATAGCGTCAGCTATTGTGCAATGACAAGAAAGTTACATATATTTTTCTATAGAATCAGATTCTGCAATAGAAATGGGGTGTTCCTATTTAAAATTTCAAAGTTGCCCCCACCCCACCACCCACTGGGGATGTGGCAGGGGACTAAAAATTGGTATCACCAGATAGAACTTTTTAAAATACTGAACATTTATTTTTCAATTTTTTAGTCTTATGTGTAGTTTTTGAGATATTTCGCTGTTTCAAGATAAAAAATTCACCCTGCAAAATTTAATGATGTAATACAAATACCATAATTCTATCGGTGAACAATATCCACATCAAGCTGAATTCAAATGGAGGGCAGTGAGCGAGAGATTCAAGTCTAACTGCAAGATGATTCAGCAAACAAGCCAACAGTGCTGGGAGCTGAATCACAGAGTGAGCCAAGAACGCAAAGAGCATGGTGACTCTTGAGTCATCTTGCGATCCACTCCACATGGAGTCAGGGGCTGTGACACACTACTGGGAACTGGAGGCTGGGATCCAGGGGCTGGGAGCCGAGATCCAAGAGTGCAGTGACTTATGAGTCACCTGTGTTCTGCTCTGTAATGAGTCAGAACTGGTAGGGGATCCAAGCGAGTCTGCTTCACAGAGCATCATCTCTAGCAGTGAAGCATCAAATGGACGAACATAGCAGTTCCTTGCAAGCTCTCTTATCAAATCAAAGGCAGAAATAAAACATGAGAAAGCGTTTTCTGCATTACTGAAGTGTTCTGAGGCAGTGACCTTAATTTGCTTTCTATTCTGTTCATGGCTGACAAAAGCTATTCTCAAGAGCAAGGTATATAAACTTGTACTTAACACATTGTATATAACACACTTTTTTGCAGCATAGTCTATATCATAGTAGCTAATTTAGCGTTCTGGGCAGGACACTAATCCAGCAACCTGTCCTAGAATGTTTGTTCCACACATTGATGTCACTGTAGAGACATTTCAGCTCTGAAGATCTACCACTCCTTTGTCCAGGTTACCAACTGCTCATTCTGTGAAAGGAACTAACTCTTTGAATCAGCTTAGGAGTGGATCGCCAATCTCTACTGCACATCACCTACATTCAGAGAGTGAATGTTTCCACATCTGCACAGTACAGGATGTGTAAGAAATTCCTGGTACCACACCAACATAACATCACTCCAGTCAGCAACAACATAAACTTGCTAAACTCCGTCCGAACACGCCTTGGAAGGCCCAACGGTACCGACCAGCCGCCGTGTCACCCTCAGCCCACAAGCATCACTGGTTGCAGATATGGAGGACATGTGGTCAGCCCACCGCTCTCCTGGCCGTATGTCAGTTCATGAGACTGGAGCCGCTACTTCTCAGTCAAGTAACTCCTTAGTTTGCCTCACAAGGGCTGAGTGCATTCCGCTTGCCAACAGCGCTTGGCGGTCCAGATGGCGACCCATCCAAGTGATAATCCAGCCCAACAGTACTTAACTTCGGTGATCTGACGGGAACCGGTGTTACCACTGCGATGAGGCCGTCATCAACAACATACCTGGCGCAAATACACCATATATACGAAGGAGAACAAAGTAATGATATAAATTTGCTAACAGCAAGGAAACCCAGCTACACAGCTATAATCACCATATGAGTGTAGTACTATAAAATATGTAGTCATGAATTCACTGATAGCAACCATCAGTACTAATGAGGGGATTCATCTGTGGTACCGTTATGTGGGGCCATACACAGGCATGATAATGTGAGTCTGGAGAATGTATTGCAGCAGGGCTGACAGCAGGTGAGTGCCAACCGTTGTCACTGTAGTAATTCAAAAAGGCCGAAATATTGTTGGAAGACGAGTTAGCTTCCTGAAACAGTAAACTCAGTGGTACCACACAGACTCGTGCAGCAAGGCACAAGGGCGATTTCCACACTGCCAGTAGCAGTGGTGTTTAGCATACGTAACTGCTAGTGGCGCATATGCACAACAAGCGCATCTATGGTGACCATAGGTACTGGACATTTTGTAACAAAACTATTTTTAGTTTCACAGCTCTAGCAGGAATATGCCAAATGAGATCGCCACATGGATCTGCCAGCAGGTCATCTTTTTGAGGCCACAGCATGGGCGATAGCTCTACACACTAAGCCCCTCCCAGACTAAGTGCTACAGCACAGCAGGTCATCTCAGGTCAACTCCAGCAGCATAGCTGACTATTGAGCAGGGAGCAGTGAGTCACTCGCAGTGCACCCGAACTGTCATCCACCATCGCAGGAGGGGGGCAATCCCTGTCGTGACGCATCCGGGCGCCACCCAGATCCGTAGCAGACATACCATTGACGAGTACACGTGCCGCTGGCGCGGAAACAGCGGTGCAGGCGTACGTGCCGAGGCCGTCGGCGGTAGCTGGAGAAACCGCATCATGCATCAGCATTGTGGGGCGTGCAGACAGCCAGTTGAGCACAACTCAACGGCCAGCCAGTCACTGATGTGGTGACCTACGCAGTACAGTTGCTCAATGCATTTGCAGATGCCTTTCTCTGGAGCCTCCTGGGCTCCCACCTCGCCTCCACCAACTGCTCACACTATTCTGGCTCACACCCATCCCTCCCTGCACTGGGAGTGCTATAGTACTATGCTATGAAATGCTCATTCCTTAAATTCAGTCAAACACTGTCTATTTAAAACTGTTAAAACGTTAAATATATCCCTTGCCATTTCAGAAATTTGAATACAACCAGGGGAATGTATCACGTTTCCAGCGATAGTATGAACAGAACATAACAAGAGAATAAATTATGGAGTCGAGCAACCAATGAAACAGTTGTGACGAGACTGCCCGTTATTCTGTTTGGTATTTAAACGTTGATGGCAGGGATGGAAGAGAAATCAGAAATCACAGACGAAATAGAGGCAGACATACTAGTAATACTAAATTACGGAACACCACCAAGGAGTAGCAGATCTGATCAGCAAAGCAATTTTGTAGACTCCAGCTTCTCATTAGTCAATTCGGCGCTACATATTAGCTGATAAATACTACTAGAGTAAATCGGGTCTGACCATCTACAGATGCCGATAAAGTTTCATGTAATCCCTAACATAGGCACACAACACTAATAACTTCATCGCTTGACATAAATTTTACGTGCTAATGAGATCAGAGACACAGCTGGAAATGACAGACAAATTTAAAATTATAAATCTGATTGGTTGTAGAAACGACAAGAGTATAAAACAAAGAAGTACAGTGAAGAAACCAAGCACGTTCGCGTCCACTGTCCCATGTTGTGAAAATAAATGCAATACAAGGTCAAAAAACATTTTTCTTAACCGTGGTCAACTGTCCAGCAGACAGGAAACAACCTAAGAGCGAAGAACACTCCGATACTTCCAAAAAATGAAAAAAATAAATTTCATCTACAGAACGCAGGCTACGAGGGTCACTCCAAAAGAAATGTACTATTTTTGTAAAAATACAGTTTTCATTCTGCATGCGTGAAAGTTTTACAGTGTGTGGATACAGCCTTCTCGCTTGTTTTCAAATTTATTTCAACCTGTTCCCGTGAGTGGCGCCGTCACAACATGTCTTCAAGATGGCTACTACACTTGACGTTCGTTAGATGCAACGTGCTGTCATAGAATTCCTGTGCTGTGAAAACGAGACAGTGGGAAACATCCACAAGAGGTTAAAAAAGGTGTATGGAGATGCTGCTGTCGATCGCAGTACAGTTAGTCGGTGGGCAAGCAGGTTACGTGATGAAAGCGGGCAGGCAATATTGAGAATTGTCCTCGCAGCGGCAGGCCTCATACTGCACACACTCCAGGCAATGTGCAGAGAGTTAACGAATTGGTGACTGCTGACAGATGCATCACAGTGAACGAACTGTCGCGCTACTTTGGGATAGGGGAAGGAAGTGTTTGCAGAATACTGAAAGTGTTGGCGTTAAAGAAGGTTTGTGTCAGGTGGGTTCCCAGGATGTTGACAGTGGCTCACAAAGAAACAAGAAAAACGGTATGCAGCGAACTTTTGGAACAGTGCGAGAATGGTGGAGGTGAATTTCTTAGAAGAATTGTGACAGGTGATGAAACATGGCTCCATAATATTTCACCAGAGACGAAGAGGCAATCAATGGAGTGGCATCATGCAAATTCACCCAAGGAAAAAAATATTCAAAACCACACCTTCTGCTGGAAAAGTTATGGCTACGGTGTTTTTCGATTCCGAAGGAATCTTGCTTGTGGACATCATGCCAAGTGGAACCACCATAAATTCTGATGCATATGTGACGACACTGAAGAAACTTGAAGCTCGACTCAGTCGTGTTTGATCACATCGGCAAAAGCAGGATGTTTTTCTGTTGCACGACAATGCACGGCCACATGTCAGTCAAAAAACCATGGAAACGATCACAAAACTCGGATGGACAGCACTGAAACACTCGCCTTACAGTCCTGACCCGGCTCCATGTGACTATCATCTTTGGGGAACTGAAAGACTCTCTTCGTGGAACAAGGTTTGAAGATGATGACCCCTTGTGCACACTGCCAAACAGTGGCTCCAACAGGTCGGTCCAGAATTTTACCGTGTATACAGGCGCTGGTTCCAAGATGGCGTAAGGCAGTTGAGAGGGATGGAAATTATGTGGAGAAATGAAAATATTGTTCCTGAAGGATGTATCTACACACTAAAACTTTCAAACATGTAGAGTAAAAGATGGATTAAAAAAATAGTGTGCATTTCTTTTGGAGTGACCCTCATAGAACGTGATGGCCACTAAAATGGCATCTCCTAGAAGGTTGGCAAATAACGAAAGTTAGCTACTGTGTCAACACATTATAGTGGGAAGAATACATCATTAAATTTCTAGATGATTTAGTGGTACATAGTGTCCAAAATATACAACATAGAGCTGTCACCTATGGTCAAAACAATGGTTCTTACCTGGTTGGGCCTTGACTCGCGCTGGGCTTGGATGACAGATAAGGCAAGGTCTTCTGTCCCTCTGCCACTCTATGATAAAGTTCCCCACCGGGCGATAGGCATCGTTCCAGTATGACCTGATATTTTCAGTGGATGAGCGAGCTAGACTCACGTCCGAACAACAGGTCAACATGCGATTTGCATTTTCTTGATAAAAGACGATGCCACTGAGACCTAGAACCGTCCAAGTCACCGGATATGCGAACCAGAAGTGTTCGTGATGTGTAACCAATAGCACCCCATACCATCACACCAGGTGCTGGTCATATATCACAATGCCGAATGCAATCTGGCAATGTTCGTTCGCCTCGAAACCTTCGAACACAGGTAACGTCCGTCGTTATGCTGTACAAAGAGCCGGGACATGTCTGGAGTGACGGCAAGGTTCCCCCTCATGTGTCCAGGTGATGTCGTTGGGTACACCATTGACAGTGCGCCTTGCTCTCCTTCCCTGTCGAGGGAAGCCGCAACAGTGGTCGCTGTGCTGACGGCGCTGTGGCGTGCATAATTGTCTTGCTGCAAACAAGTCAATTTTATGACTCAAGATATGGGACATTGCTGTAAGCTTTCGCATAGTCAAGCGAACATGTCTGTCCTCTCGGGTGGTAATCACATGGGGCTACAGAGATCCTGCATGACATCGAGCATGACTCCCCTGAACCTACCGGTTCCATACTCGCACGACACTCGTGGAATACTGTATAACACGATCAGCAGTATGACAGAACGATAGTCTCCAGATTCTACAGGCCACGATACTGCCGCTGTAGATTTCCGGGACGATATGGTAGAGGTTTCTCCTTCTTACACAAGGCATAACCCGATATAACACAGATAACCAGCATTCAAGTGAGAAACCCACTGCTTGATCTTTTCTTATACAGGGTATTCGGAAATTTCCGCTACAAAGTTGAAGGAAGTGAGTACATAATATTTTCAATGGGAACCGATCTACCGAAACGTACCATTTCCATTCTGTGTCGGTTTCAATAGATATGTTTCACTCGTCTACTTCTGCTTGAGGAACTGAATTAGGCGCGACGTGATACAGTTATTAGGTAACAATTCTAAAGGAAACATAACGAAACATCCGTTGATCACCTAAGCACATTTCTTTGTATTACATTATTCCAGAACAAAAAAGAACCCAGCATACTATACGTAAAGAACAATACCGGTGGACTACGAGGCTGGATGTGGCGACCACTAACGTTGCTACAGACATGTTATGGTACACACTCTCCATTCCACTCGGTGTCTCTTTAATTTCAAGTGCAGCAGCCAGATCTCGTACCGGCAGATCTTCCTGTCTCTTCACGAGTCTCGCAAATTAAACTTCCCATACGACGCCACAAGAAGTAGTCCATGGGAGTTAAACCCGTCGATCACAGAGGCCACACGGCTGGACCACCTCGGCCTATCCATCTTTCATCATATGTCTCCAAACCGAACTTGAGAAGTGAGGTGATGCACCATCATCCTGAAACCACATTTCCAGGTGGAAATTCAATGGCACAGCTTCCAAGAAACAAAGTTCCAGGGTACAAAGAAACACTGCAGAGGAAAGGAAATTCGGTATTAACCTGACTATAGCAGATCTTGAAAGGGACCACCATTCATATCTTGGCACTTTTGGGCCCTGGTCAGCAAATTGCTGAAGGCGGATCGAAGCTAGACTACTGGAATTGGTGCTCTCACATCCGAAATGTTTTGCCGCAGTTCTTGAAGACTACGAGGATTGTTACGATACACCTTAGACTTGAGGGCTCCCCACACAAAGTAATCGCATGCCGACAGATCAGGTGACCTGGGCTGCCAGCTAGGACTGCGACCTCTGCAAACAACTGTCAGGCGTGGAGATTGTGTAAATGTGCTCCGAAGTTCTGCCGGCCTTATGCCCAGTTGCTCCATCCTGTTGCAAGTAACTGCAGGTGTTTTCCTCCTCCGTTATTGCTGCCGCATAAGGTTTCAAAATTTTGACAGTGTACCGCGGTGACTCAGTCTGCTAAAAGAAGATGAGACCAATAATGCAGCGTGCAGACACTGCAGACATAAAGTTAGCACCTTATTTGAAATTTTTTTTCCCCTGAAGGTAACTCAAATTAAGCAGAAGTCTGATGAGAAACCATGGATCACATAAGGGGTAAAGATATAGTGTGAGACAAAAAGGAAACTCTATCTGATATGTAGGGACACCTTTGATACTAGCATTATAGCTCATTACAAAAATTACTGCAAAATATTGAAGAAGGTTATCCAAAAATCTAAACACCTGCGTTATGAGAAGAAGATAAATACATCCAGCAATAAAATAAAAACAATATGGGATATAGTTAAGTCAGAGACAGGTAGTACCAGAAATGAGGAGGAACAAATAGCTCTAAAAATAAATGAAAACCTGGTAACAAAGGCATTTTGTGTTGCAAGCCATTTAAACAAGTATTTTATTTCTGTTACTGATAGAATGGGGTTGCCAGCTTCAATAAATAATCAAATGGAATATCTGAGACCAGTGCATTCAAGCAATCTCAGTAAAATGGAATTGACACTTACTTCACCCAAAGAAATAGAACCCATCATATAACCCTTGAAATCAAAGCATTCTAGTGGTTATGATCACATATGAACAAAGTTAATAAAAGAGTATTCATGTGAGCTTAGTCACATCTTAAGTTATTTGTGTAATCAATCATTTATCACAGGAACATTCCTGGACTGGCTTAAATATGCCGAAGTTATACCTCTCCACAAGAAAGGGGGCAAAGAAATGCCGTCAAATTACCGACCGATCTCACTTTTGCCAGCCTTTTCAAAACTCTTTGAAAACTTTATGTTCAAGCGTCTATTTCAGCACCTTAGTGAAAATAACATATTGTCAAAGTCACAGTTTGGGTTTCTTTAAGGTTCTGATATTGAGAAGGCTGTTTACAAAAATGGTTCAAATGGCTCTGAGCACTATGGGACTTAACTTCTGAGATCATCAGTCCCTATAACTTAGAACTACTTGAACCTAACTAACCTAAGGACATCACACACATCCATACCCTAGGCAGGATTCGAACCTGCGACCGTAGCGGTCGCGCGGTTCCAGACTGTAGCGCCTAGAACCGCTCGTCCACACCAGCCGGCTGCTATTTACACTTATAGTGAAAATGTCCTTAATTCATTAGACAACAAATTAGAGGCAACTGGCATTTTCTGTGACCTGTCAAAGCCTTTTGACTGTGTGAATCACAGCATTCTTTTAAGTAAATTAAAATACACTCCTGGAAATGGAAAAAAGAACACATTGACACCGGTGTGTCAGACCCACCATACTTGCTCCGGACACTGCGAGAGGGCTGTACAAGCAATGATCACACGCACGGCACAGCGGACACACCAGGAACCGCGGTGTTGGCTGTCGAATGGCGCTAGCTGCGCAGCATTTGTGCACCGCCGCCGTCAGTGTCAGCCAGTTTGCCGTGGCATACGGAGCTCCATCGCAGTCTTTAACACTGGTAGCATGCCGCGACAGCGTGGACGTGAGCCGTATGTGCAGTTGACGGACTTTGAGCGAGGGCGTACAGTGGACATGCGGGAGGCCGGGTGGACGTACCGCCGAATTGCTCAACACGTGGGGCGTGAGGTCTCCACAGTACATCGATGTTGTCGCCAGTGGTCGGCGGAAGGTGCACGTGCCCGTCGACCTGGGACCGGACCGCAGCGACGCACGGATGCACGTCAAGACCGTAGGATCCTACGCAGTGCCGTAGGGGACCGCACCGCCACTTCCCAGCAAATTAGGGACACTGTTGCTCCTGGGGTATCGGCGAGGACCATTCGCAACCGTCTCCATGAAGCTGGGCTACAGTCCCGCACACCGTTAAGCCGTCTTCCGCTCACGCCCCAACATCGTGCAGCCCGCCTCCAGTGGTGTCGCGAAAGGCGTGAATGGAGGGACGAATGGAGACGTGTCGTCTTCAGCGATGAGAGTCGCTTCTGCCTTGGTGCCAATGATGGTCGTATGCGTGTTTGGCGCCGTGCAGGTGAGCGCCACAATCAGGACTGCATACGACCGAGGCACACAGGGCCAACACCCGGCATCATGGTGTGGGGAGCGATCTCCTACACTGGCCGTACACCACTGGTGATCGTCGAGGGGACAGTGAATAGTGCGCGGTACATCCAAACCGTCATCGAACCCATCGTTCTACCATTCCTAGACCGGCAAGGGAACTTGCTGTTCCAACAGGACAATGCACGTCCGCATGTATCCCGTGCCACCCAACGTGCTCTAGAAGGTGTAAGTCAACTACCCTGGCCAGCAAGATCTCCGGATCTGTCCCCCATTGAGCATGTTTGGGACTGGATGAAGCGTCGTCTCACGCGGTCTGCACGTCCAGCACGAACGCTGGTCCAACTGAGGCGCCAGGTGGAAATGGCATGGCAAGCCGTTCCACAGGACTACATCCAGCATCTCTACGATCGTCTCCATGGGAGAATAGCAGCCTGCATTGCTGCGAAAGGTGGATATACACTGTACTAGCGCCGACATTGTGCATGCTCTGTTGCCTGTGTCTATGTGCCTGTGGTTCTGTCAGTGTGATCATGTGATGTATCTGACCCCAGGAATGTGTCAATAAAGTTTCCCCTTCCTGGGACAATGAATTCACGGTGTTCTTATTTCAATTTCCAGGAGTGTATTATGGCATCACTGGTAGTGCTCCAAGTGGCTTCAGTCATATCTTACTAATAGGGAACAAAGGATGTCATTACGTAACACTTCAGCAGTAGGCAATCAGACATCATCTGACTGGAAATAAATTACAAGTGATGTTCCCCAAGGTTCCATATAATGTACACTACTTCTTTATGTGTATATTAATGACCTGTTATCTGTTACATTGCCAGATGCCAAGTTTGTCTTATTTGCAGATGATACAAACATTACAGTAAATAGTAAATCAAATATAAATTTAGAAAGAGCAGCCAATCAAATTTCTACTGACATTAGTAAGTGGTTTGTAACCAATTCACACTCATTAAACTTTGAAAAGACCCACTATATGCAGTTCAGAACTTCCAAGACATTTCCTTCTAGTGTGTGTATAATACATGATGACGTGGAAATAGGAGAAGTCGAGAGTGTAAAATTCTTGGGATTACAACTTGATAATAAATTCAGCTGGGAGCGACATACTAACGAACTGCTAAAGCGCCTAAACAAGTCTGTGTTTGCAATGCAAATGATCTCAGACATAGGAGATATAAATATAAAAAAGGGCATATTTTGCTTATTTTCACTCCATTATGTCATATGGTATCATATTTTGGGGTAACTCCACAAACAGAGAAAAAAGTTTTAGAGTACAGAAGTGTATAATAAGAGTAATGTGTAGTGTAGATCCAAGAACATCATGTCGAAACCTATTCAAAGAATTGGGCATACTAACCACAGCCTCACACTATGTTTATTCCTTAATGAAGTTTATTGTAAATAATACATCTCTTTTTCAAACTAACTGCTTAGTACACAATATCAATACTAGGAATAAGAACAATATATGTAAAGATTTAAAATCACTTACTCTTGCCCAGAAAGGAGTCCAGTATTCAGCAACGCATATTTTCAATAAGTTACCAGCAACCATTAAGAGTTTAGTTTCAGACAAGACACAATTTAAACATAATATAAAAGAATTTTTAGTGGCCAACTCCTTCTATTCCATCCACGAATTTCTCAACAAGTGCAGTAGACCATTTTAATGAAAATTCATTATACCCAAATTTTTGACAATACTTGGTTGTAACAGCCAAGTAACCACCTACTGTGTGAATGATGGATGTATGGAAAGCAGATGTCAGTCTTAAGTCTGTAAATAGTGAAAGTTTAATTTTAAATTAAATAATAATTTGACTGTTCTTAACTGACGATCGTTGAAATAAATAATTTACTTTAATTTTTGACAATACTTGTGAGTGATGGATTTAATGAAAGCAGATGTTAGTATTAAACCTGTAAATATTAGAAGTCTAATTTTAATTCATGTACATAATTTTACTGTTTATTGACTGAGGATCATTAAAATTAATGAAACTCAAGTTTTTCTAATTACATTTTTGTAATGTGTTTATCTGACGTGTTCAACACTCAGGTGGATCCCCTCTTTTGTGGGTCTATGGAACGAATATTTAATCTAATCTAATGTAATCTAATCAAACACCAAACCCCAAACTTCTGACCATGCAATGGTGTTTCCGCTGCCCAGAACCTGTGATTCTGTGAGCTGACGCAATCACTCAGATGAAACCAGGCTTCATCATATATAAAGAAAAGACCCATATCAAAGCCATTCATTGTCATCTCAGCGAAAAGCCACTCACAAAACTGGAGGTGTTGAGGAGGATCTTATATTTTTAATGCATAGACAACAGGCAATCGGTAGCGATGTCCGCATGATCGACGTGATACGCCGGTCTCTTGCGACATGAGTCGGGTTGATTCGGCAGGACTGAGAAGCAATATCTGGTGAACTGCAGCCGCATTTTCTGGTGTGCCGGCACGTTTCGAATTTTTCTTTTTTTTTACTTGTCTCGGGCCATTTTCGGACGAAGAGTTCCATGGCACTTTTTTGCTGGCAGTTTGACACCATTAAACTTCTCAGCAAACAACTGACTACACCATTTCCACGACTTTGTTGTCACATACCTTTCCACAATATAAACCCGCTGCACCACTGTGAGTACCATCGTCCCTTCTGCACTGATGCACTCACACGACACAGCCCGCATTACGCTATGAACTGGTGAGGATCACGTGACAGACGTACACATGGTGTGCGCTTCACGGGGTGAAGTAAATGCATACATTCATGTCCAATAGTACCCACTCGTCTGTGCTGCTCTTATTTGCCCCACCGTGTAGGAATATCAGGCATGCAGGACAACTTAGCGTGAACGGAAGGAGGTATGGCTCAGTCACATAACCGTCAAGAATACCTGGCCACACGTTAATACCAAGCTGGTGTTGAAATCCCTGAACATGCGTAGCACGAGGGTTTTCGTCTGCCCAGATATGGTCGTCTCGCCGATTCAGAACATAGTCCCTAGTAAACTTACATTCATCTGTAAACAGAACACGGCGTGGAAACAGGGATTAGTCAATGCAGCGGTGCAGGAACCACGTGCAGTAGCCAACGCATTGTGGAAAATCGGCTGGACCCAGAGCCTGTACCCTTTATAACTGGTACGGATGTAATTGTTGCTCACGCAGAACGTTCCAGACGATACTGTGACTAACATCTACTGCACGCGCAACTGTTCGAGTACTCGTTGACGGTTTCTCTTCAACGCGATGCGGTACATCTTCTTCAAATTCGTTCTTGCAGCGTTGCCGTTGAGCATCACAGTCCTATCTACTCACGGTGAAGCTGCCCGGGTAAAAAGTTTGTGCGATGGCGTGCTAGGTTTCGGAAACGACTGTGATTCAGTCGACTAGCACTTCTTCCATTACTTCAAGCTTCGTCATACACAAGGAGTATGTCTGTGTATTCCGAAAACGTGTACACGTGTACCGAACCATGTTTACTGTGTCGGAGACGCACACGCATTGAGTAGGTCTCGCAGCAAGGCGGACGTTAAGTGGCATCCCGGGTTCCTGTTCAAAGTATTATGTACCCACTCCCATCTCCAAGTCCTAGAATTTTGTAACGGGAATTTCCGAACATCCTTTATAGAGAATGTACATAGCGTTATTTCTACCTAATTTGCTCGGTTGTGCTGAAATGATGATCACTTCCATATCCAATCATGTAATGTACTTCGTGGCAGTTTCACGTTTGTTGCGTGCAGCCTTCACAGTATCGCGATTTTAATGGCCACCGGTGTGCTAATCCCAAGGGGCGCCCTGTAAACAGAGTGTAGAATTCTTTCAATGAATGCACAATCTCGAGGAAAGTAAGTTGTGCTGAGAAGCTAAATGAAACTATGCAGTTGATAGTAAAAGTCCTGAGGCTTTTTTTTTTTTTTTTTTTTTTTTTTTTTTTTTTCACTGCGAAACTGCTGGAACCGCGTAGCGTTGCAGATGAGCGGGCCTGTGTGGAGAGCGGCAGAGAGCGGCAACAGGAGTTTGTCTTCCTTCCCTGTGCTGGAGTGACTAGAGTGGAAAGCATAAATGTCTATTGCAGCAACCCTCCTGGTGCGGGTTATTTATATGGGTCGAGGCCATTCGCCCGTGCTACGACAAACGAGGGCCGTTACGGTTGCCTGAATGAATACTGAGATGACACGCACGGCTTCTGACAGCCGGGTGGCTACGGAAAAAAAGAAACCACTGCGGAGCCATTTGCTTCTGGCGGCTTCATACTCGACAAGAAGTGACTGCATGGTACGGAACCACAGCACTCCGGAACTACCAGAATAATTAGCTTTCATCGATTAGGATTCATCCTCGAAATACACAGCATCTCACGATGTAAGAATTGGTCACCAAGCACAAAATTGGAGTTTAACGCGATTCTCACGTACCGCTGTCAAAGGCGGGAGGCCATCTAGGCTTCTGCATCTGATGTAGTACTCGTTAACCCGAATTCCCAAACGTAAGCAATTACTGTCTGGGTATGGAACAGTGTTTTGGGCGTTTAAACGTCTATGATTACGCTTCATGCCCCTAAAAATTCACAGTGACCCCAGATTGTTCCAAGTTTGTAATATAAAGACAAGCTAAATTCATGTAGTATTGGAGAACATGAAAGGTTTTCAGTTCGCCTTATTGAAAGCATTCTTCTTTCGCCCACATTTCTTCCGCTGTACACTGAGGTGACAAAAGTTATGGGATACGGATATGCTCATATACAATGGCAGTAGTATTGCGTACACAAGGTACAAACGAGGAGTGTATTGGCGGAGCTACAATTTCTACACAGGTGACTCACGTGGAAAGGTTTCCGACGATTTTGTCGCACGACGGGAAGCAAGAGACTTCGCTCGCGGAGTAGTAGTTGGAGCTAGACGCATGACACATTCCATTTTAGAAATCGTTATGGAATTCGATATTTCGAGATCCATAGTGACAGATGTGTGCCGAGAATACCAGATTTCAGGCTTTACATCTCACCATGGACAACACAGCGGCCGACGGTCTTCACTTAGCTACTAAGAGCAGTGGCGTTTGCTTATATTTTTCAGCGGTAACAGACAAGCAACACAGAGTGAAATAACCGCAGAAATCAATGTGGGACGTTCGACGATCTTATCGGTTGGGAAAGTGCGACGGAATTTGGCGTTAAAGGGCTATGACAGCTGACGACCGACGTGAATGCCTTTGCTAACAGCACGACATTGCCTGCAGTGCCTCTCCTCGGCTCGTGACCATATCGTTTGGACCTAGGCGACTGGAAAACCGTGACCTGGTCGTCCCGAATTCAGTTGGTAAGAGATGACGGTACAGTCCGAGTGTGGTGCAGACCCCACAAAGCCATGGACCAAAGCCGGTGGTGGCTTCCTAATGTGGGCTGTGTTTACATGGAGTGGACCGATCATTGACTGTAAATGGTTATGTGCAGCTGCTTGGAGATTATTTGCAGCCATTCATGGACTTCACGTTCCCAGGAAGCTATAGAAATGTAATGGATAACTTTGCGCCTTGTCACCAGACCACAATTGTTCATGACTGATTTGAAGAACTTTCTGAACAATTCCAGCGAATTATTTGGCCACCCAGATTGCCCGACATGAGTCCCATATCGATTTATGGTACATAATGGAGTGGTCTGTTCGTGCACAAAATCCTACGCCAGTAACACTTTCGCAGTTATGGACGGCTATAGAGGCAGCTTGGCTCAATATTTCTGCAGGGGATTTCCAATGACTTGTTGAGTTCATGTCACTTTGAGTTGCCGCCGGCCGCGGTGGCCGTGCGGTTCGAGGCGCTCCAGTCCGGAGCCGCGCTGCTGCTACGGTCGCAGTTTCGAATCCTGCCTCGGGCATGGATGTGTGTGATGTCCTTAGGTTAGTTAGGTTTAAGTAGTTCTAAGTTCTAGGGGACTGATGACCACAGATGTTAAGTCCCATAATGCTCAGAGCCATTTCAACCATTTGAGTTGCTGCACCACACCGGACGAAAGGAGGTCCGACATGTTATTAGGAGGTATCCATGATCTTTGTCATCTCAGTGAATAGTATGGTGTGTTAGATCCATAAGCAAAAATGGTTCAAATGGCTCTGAGCACTATGGGACTCAACATCTGTGGTCATAAGTCCCCTAGATCTTAGAACTACTTAAACCTAACTAACCTAGGGACATCACACACATCCATGCCCGAGGCAGGATTCGAACCTGCGCCTAGAACCGCTAGACCACCGCGGCCGACAGATCCATAAGCCCACAGAGCAAAAAATCAGCTACTTTCAGGAGACATCACACAAATACAGCTTAGTACCATCTCTAGGATTGATAATGGCCCCTTTTGGCAAGGAAGGCAGTCCACAAGTCTCGTAAGGTATGCCATATCCAAATGAAGCCACACATTAAAGATGAGATCCATTAGAGCTACAAAACAGCGGGATGTTGACTGATAAGTTTCACCTGCTGTCCCAAATAGTTTCACATACTTTCTATGGGTACAATAGAGTACTGTATGGGTCGATTGAGGTGTGGTAGGGTACAACACTATTAATCAATTCGACTGTTGCTCTGGACGCAGTTAAATGATTGCTACAGTTCACTACATTCGTAGAAGTACCTCAGTGTACCACTAGATGCCTCTGTCATGCAAACAGCTCGGTGGTTTCATGCGTAAGGCACTGATACTTTGCGAGGTGCCGGGACTAGCAGTGTATTTAACACTAAATTCTTTTAGAATCTACATATGTAAATGATGCTCTAACCCCCCCTATTCTAACTCCGACTTTTGCTGTTGCACAAGGATTTAAAAAAATACGCGAACTGACTCTAATCAACCCTGCCAGTGGAGTAGAAGAGAGTTTGGCACCTGCAATAATTTAATTTGATAAATAAGTTAAATAAACGAAGGTATCATTAACATAGTGAGGAATGATAGGGTTGCTCTACCGATTAACAGAATGAAAGGTCTGTCCAAAATAACAATATGATTTATTAAGACTAAACACAAAATAATAAACAAAAACACATGAAACATTTACAATACATCAAATTGGCTCAAATTGGATACTCAAACAAACGCTGTGAATGTGAAGTTGTCCCTAAACTAGATTATGAGGATTATGACGAAGTGGTATGTGGAGCCAATTCCTTGCAACTCAAATCTTAAGAGAAAACACATAGCCAACCCAACATTAATTGCTGCTACCCAAGACAGAACAAAGTTAGAAGAAGATGAACAGGCGCGCTCTGCTGAGCTCTGATTATCACCTAGAAAAATCCCTGTCCGCCGGTGCTGCGGACATACCTTACCAATCTGTCTTCTTAACTGCAAGAACACGATTTGGCGTACCGGAGGCGATGGCTGGTTGCTTCGACGTCCTCGACCGAAAGGCGAGAGCCGACTCCCTAGAGCACCCGTACAGGCTGAACACACAACATTCCCGCCCCCACGACAGTGGCCGTGGTTAAACGTTCCAATCAGCAACTCGAAAACCGGCGGAAAATTCCACTCCATTGCCGGAGCACTACCATTCCACCAATGGAGATTCTTGGCGCCAATTTCTGCGCTGATTTTGCTACGTCACGGAGCTATGCCCTGAGCAAGCCAATCACAGTTACTATTTTGCAGAAAGCGCGGGAATTTTCCCGCCACAACTGCCTGGGTACACAAGTCATTCCCACGTCTTGCTGGTAGCCCGCCAGAAAGTGTTTTCGCTAAGATTCTGCTAAGTAACGGAACCTCTAGCCCAGCCGCTACTTCAGACCCCTCCAGGCGTGTCTTTTGACAATGTCGGCGTCTGCAAAGCATTCACTCGACTTCCTCACACCCGTCGGCTTAACCCTTTCCAGATCTGCGGAGCCCGCCTGTCACCGGACCACCCGGGTGATGAGAGACGCTGCGTGGGAAGTCCGCGTGTGAAGGAATAGCGACTTTTCACTGCATGCAATTAGAGAGCAAAATCGTAAGATAGAAATATGAGAGGGGGTTCATGCCACCTCTCATAGCCCCTACGCCATTTTAGATTGTAATTGGTGAGCGGTTGGCTCACTTAGGAGCAAGGTAGTGAGTCAATTGCCCAAGAGCAATCTCGCAAACTGGCTGCACATGCTGCACTCTATAAAGAAAATCACTGCAACTGAAAAATGCAGCTCATAGAGGGAGGATTATTTATGATGTAGCCAACTTCACCTTCTTAATATGGAACTCTAACACTCACATCACACATCCATACCCAGGGAGCTCCTTCCAAACACCGATTCACACAGACATTCACGCTCTAAATATGGCCCGGGCATGTGAGCCAAATATGGAGCAGTTTATTCTTTACAATCAGAGTTGGAGTGCTCCGCAATTAAATGCCCAAGTTGTTACAACAATTTGTATCATTAAACTAACCTGAACTCACTCACACATTATGCTATTTAAGTTAACAATCTCTTTGTGAGCTTTCAGAATCTAATTACAACCTCCGATTCATTCTGTCTCCCTGCAGCAAGAATAACCTTTACAAAATGTTCCCTGAACTGATGGTCCATTCACAATGACAGTGGTGGTATCTGCTTCAGTTTATGTGGACTTCAGGCACACTGTTTGCATACACGCAACAATAAATACAAAATACAAAAAAACATGGTGTGGAGAACAATACAGTAATTTGTAATAAGAATTGCAGTGTAAAACACAAACACATACAAGGTATAACATACATTACAAAAACAACACAAGAGAAAGAAATTTAAGAAAAAAAACAAGGTTCATGGGGCATCAAGTTGTGCGTGCACATTGCACAAAGTTCACGACTGTGCTGAGAATGAGGCACTAAATCAAATTGTTAGAAATATTCGAAGCACTTCACAAATTCCACAGTACTGACATCACATAGGGCTAAACGCTGGGTGTTGTTGCTATGTTGTTGCAACAGCAATAGGGTGTGCTGGAGCATCTGCAGCACCCTGTTGAGATTGCACCAAGACCCACGCATATGATCACGGCAGTACGGTAGGATGACACAGTGATAGGCTCTCCTCACGTCGATTAATTGTCTCTGAGGTCTACTTGTTGGGATACATCACTAGTCTAGGTCTCTTCTCTCGCTGGACAGTACTTTACGTTTCCCAATATTGCAGTTTGACGAGGGATGATGGCACGTGTAGTGACTCCACAAGTGTGTGAGGTCATCCATACAGGATCAAACTAGGAGCGACGATTGCTAAACTGCTCTCTAATAGAGAGGAGAAGTTAGAAATGAGACCATTCATTTGTTAGTGTGGCGCGATACTGCTTTGTGTATGCAGATCGGCTAATGCTAGTGAGTTGTAAAAACCCAAACAGGTGAGTATATAGCGTCCCTTTCTGTCCTGAGGCACATGAGGCGCAGGTTCTGACACGATATGTGATCTTCTTCGTGTACTCACGACAACGTGGTCTGCCGCAGGGAATCCCTCCAAACGGCTGCCGCGGCCGGAGAGCTAGCAGGCTGTCGCGTGTGGGTCGCGTGTCAGCGTCAACGGCCAGCCTCACTTTCGCTTGTGGCCCGGCGAGGATCCCGCCTAATCCCGCAGGTATACGGCCCGGTGACTGTCAGCTTGCAGGACCGGACGCTCGCCTTCTTGCAGGTAGCCGAAGACCTCTTGTTTTTGCGCTGGCTGGCCTCTGCATTGCCACGATACCCGTCATCTGCACAGTTCTGACAAAAATCTTATGCCTAACTTTTTCCCATGACCTTCTATGTTATAATAAATTTACATAATGACACATTGATGGTCTGTCATTTCAGACACTCTTATTTTACTTTTATAGTTATTAATCTATAGCTATCATTTTAACAAAATCTTGGTGTATCAAATTTAGACATGGAAATAATTTATCTTGATCTTTGTGTAGAGACCGGTCTCACTACTGTACATGGTGTGTGACGCTACACTGGATGAACAGCTAAATGTGCGGGCCCGCACTAATATTACTATTAATTATATAGATCGACAGTAGACATGCTCAAGAATTAACTACCATTTGCCAACGATCTACATTCTATGTCTTTTGAATAAATTATGTTATTATGCAGGTCGAAGTTTTACTGAGATTATAAAGAACAAGAAACTATTCTACGTTCGCTCGCCGGTCGTCCCTCCATCTTGGGTCTGTGATTTGATGACCTGAAAAATAACATCCCAACAGGCGCGCGCCAAACACTTGTGGCAGAAAACCCCCACAATATTAATCTAGTTATTGTTAAATCCTACAGTTTAACTTATCCTAGTATATCGTACCCTTTTTTTGTTTTTTTGTTTTTTTTTTGTTTGTTTACCTTATACAATACTCTTACATAATTCCTGTTACGTTGAGATGTCTCGCTGCTCGCCGCTATTGACGACAGTGGTGTCCGCGCCGTACGACATGACCTCCGAGTTTTCATTACGCCTCACTGTAACTCCAGAGACTGGGTTAGCCATGGCTATACACGACAATAAATTTATAGTTGCAACTTCCTTCTCTATGTGATGCGGTTTTCGCGATCAAAGTACACCTTTCCAGAGGCAATGTAATATGAATAAGTCAGGACTGGTTCCTGTGGAGGATTCAGTCGCCCAACACACGCCAGCTACACAGTATGTCACGAATATCCAAGTATAAGTCCCTGGTTATTCATCTGTGACAGTCACGAGCAGCACGCTAAATCCCCAACCAGCACATTGGCATGGTAGGCTTTATGCCCGCATTTCTCTCGTCTAGGGCACCATTGGAGTCAAACGCTCACAGGTTCACCCCGACTTGCAAGACAACGATGCTGGCGCAGCTCTGCAAAAAAACTATACTGCCCATATTCATCCTCGAAATCACGCAATATACCACAATCTTGCAGTGCACTGACGCGTGCCTGCAAGCATTGGTATGAACGTCTCACGAACTGGTTGTGGCCGCTATGGAGCGTCACGACTTCTCAGAACGCTTCTAAAAGCACGTTCTTGTATGCCCCCGTTTGTGCGACATCTCGTCACTCATCTTAATCCCTTAACATGGACACCAGATAGGAAAGGACAAAAACATTGCTCATGGAAAGGTAGTGCCTCTTATCGCAACGACAGAGGAGATCCCGAACATAGACAAAAAGTTAACAGCAGTAAATTCTTATGCGAGAAAACGCAGCGTGTTAATACTTTAACAATCTTAATCTATTAATCCAACGATTATTGTTCCCCGAAGAAAGGTTCATATATTTGCCTATTCTACTATGTACACCACTTAAACTATTATTATTCTACGAACTTCTTTGTGTGAGAGATGTGGTGGAGTCCTATGGACTAGCGCCAATCCCTTGTCAGACTCCCCCTCCTCTGACGTGCATCAGGATTTGCAGGTCTAATTTCAATCTCCTGGTTCTCTTGTGGTCTTTGATTTCGCTCTCTCCAGTTACGGTCGCTTTGCCGTTCGTTATTCCTCCTGTCCCAGATTCCTTGTCTAGATTGACCCTGTTCCCTGGCGTTCTGGTTTCCGTGTCTCTGGTTTCCATAATCTTGAATTGCGTAACCTTGATTTCCGTAACCCTGGTTTCCTAACTGACGAGCACGATTATGCGATCTGTTGTCGTCTGCCCTTGCTGGCCCGTGGTATTTGTTATTTTGCGCCTTCTTCCTGTCCTTTGCGTCTTGTTTATCGAAGACTACTTCGAGTTCGCGCAATAGACTCTTGAATGCTTCTATGTCAGATCCACACTTGCCGACAAGTGTCTGTTGATACCTAACAGGCAATTTGGAAAAACAAAATTTGATGATTTCTCCCTTGCTATATGGACTATCTAAAAATTGATTCTTCTTGAGTAAATCATCAAAAAATTTGGTTGCGCTCCTTTGCCCGGACACTTCCAGTTCAGGACATAATATTATCTCCTCTTTAATCCTGTCTTGCGTTTCCTTTGACCAGTAGATCCCCAGGAACGCATCAACAAATTCCTGATAAGTCTGACGCGTCGCTGCCACACCCCGCATCTTTTCCGCGGCTTGGCCTTCGATGTGTCCACACATGAATTCTAATTTTGCCAGGGTTGGCCAT
Source organism: Schistocerca americana (assembly GCF_021461395.2). Lineage (NCBI taxonomy): Eukaryota > Metazoa > Arthropoda > Insecta > Orthoptera > Acrididae > Schistocerca > Schistocerca americana. The sequence continues at coordinate 471,442,474 of NC_060130.1, read as the reverse complement.
GATGACGGTAATGAATTTGTAAACTGCATCACCCAGCTCTTGGGATGCATCGACCCTCCATTATCTCTGAACTTTTGGAATTTTAGTATCGACAGGAAGTGATTGTGATCAAAATCCTGTCCGATCCTCGCACTGGTGCTGTCACTCGTTTCCGATACTTGCACGTCTGCTGAGTGTCCTGATCTATCTTGCTGATAACTGTGATGTGCTACCTCTGTATCACAGTGGCAGTGGCACTCAGAATTCACTCTCCTAAGTGGGCTACAATTATTGGAGCAATTACTAGGTGTTTCTGCGTGTGCATTGTTAGTTCCGCACTCTGTCACTGGGCTAGAGCACGGCGGGCTTTTCCTCGGAGACACAATTCTGTGTACTCCATCATTGGTATCCGAACGCGCAGTTCTCGTGTGCCCGTGTCGCTCTAGTTTTGCTATCCGACTCTCTACTTCTTTCATTCGTTTCGTGATGTTCGTAACCGCAATATTACCTTGGGTTTTTAAGAACGCTAGGGATTTTGAGTGGGCTTGTGTCGCACGTCGCAAGCGACCTGCAAGTTGAGAAGTTACTTTTGCGATTTTCATTGCCCCTGTTGCTGCCGTTTTGGCTAGGCCTGCTACTTTTTGTGCTACCATTGACAATTGTTTTGCTTCTCCACATTCTTTCTTTATTGTTAGTAATTCCCCTCGAATTTCTCCTATATGCGAAATTATTGCCTGAGTGTCCTTCTTATGCTGTTCTTCAGTTTCTTCCTTCTCCTTCTTACGCTGTTTCTCAGCTTCTTCCTTCTCCTTCTTACGCTGTTCGTCAGCTTCTTCTTTCATTGATCGTAAGAAGCTCAGTATTGGGTTAATGTCATCATTTTGATCCTCGTCACACATGGGTGGTGTAACTCTGGACACCTGGGCGCTAGAGCTCTGACGTGACCGAGCTGGCCTCTGTCTGCACTCGTTCGTTTGATAATAAACTTCTGCTGCCGTCTCGACCTGTGTGCCTGTCGCTGTTTCATCCTCTACCTCACTATCATGGTCGCGACGTTGCTCTAAGATCGCGTCCAAATCACCTTCCTCATCAATGACCCTGTCGTCCTGTGCTGCTAAAAATGTGCCCATCTCATCTCCGAACCTATTCCCGTCAGTAACCTGCCTTTTGTCCATTATGCTATCCTCTTTTGTTTTAGTTTCGCTCGATAATAGTCGTGCCTTACTTCTCGTTATCATTCATGAAAAACAAATTTATCTAAAATGCACAATAAAATTAACCTACTCCATATATTTTTCACATAGACATAAAATTTCAACAACGCCTCTCCAACGGCGTAATTATACGCACGATTTGTTGTTGTACAGAAACCGCACACAAACCCGACAAAGTGGGATGTGATACGGACGCACCATCAAAGGAACACAAAAACAATGAAAAAAAGAATATATACACTGAAAACAAAAGCTGTAATCATGCGCCGCTTCTTAAAACTAAACGCGGAACAACCAGAAAAAAAACTTGGGTATTAATCAATAAAAAATTAAGCAAAAAAAATTCTGAGTGTCCCTACTACTAATAATACTTGCTTATCAGCGATTCACAGGAAAGATCCGAGGCTAAGGGTCGCCATTTTATGCGAGGTGCCGGGGCTAGCAGTGTATTTAACACTAAATTCTTCTAGAATCTACATATGTAAATGATGCTCTAACCCCCCCTATTCTAACTCCGACTTTTGCTGTTGCACAAGGATTTAAAAAAATACGCGAACTGACTCTAATTAACCCTGCCAGTGGAGTAGAAGAGAGTTTGGCACCTGCAATAATTTAATTTGATAAATAAGTTAAATAAACGAAGGTTTCATTAACATAGTGAGGAATGATAGGGTTGCTCTACCGATTAACAGAATGAAAGTTCTGTCCAAAATAACAATATGATTTATTAAGACTAAACACAAAATAATAAACAAAAACACATCAAACATTTACAATACATCAAATTGGCTCAAATTGGATACTCAAACAAACGCTGTGAATGTGAAGTTGTCCCTAAACTAGATTATGAGGATTATGACGAAGTGGTATGTGGAGCCAATTCCTTGCAACTCAAATCTTAAGAGAAAACACATAGCCAACCCAACATTAATTGCTGCTACCCAAGACAGAACAAAGTTAGAAAAAGACGAACAGGCGCGCTCTGCTGAGCTCTAATTATCACCTTGGAAAATCCCTGTCTGCCGGTGCTGCGGACATACCTTACCAATCTGTCTTCACGAGTTCACACAACATTCCCGCCCCCATGACAGTGGCCGTGGTTAAACGTTCCAATCAGCAACTCGAAAACCGGCGGAAAATTCCACTCCATTGCTGGAGCACTACCATTCCACCAATGGAGATTCTTGGCGCCAATTTCTGCGCTGATTTTGCTACGTCGCGGAGCTATGCCCTGAGCAAGCCAATCACAGTTACTATTTTGCAGAAAGCGCGGGAATTTTCCCGCCACAACTGCCTGGGTACACAAGTCATTCCCACGCCTCGCTGGTAGCCCGCCAGAAAGTGTTTTCGCTAAGATTCTGCTAAGCAACGGAACCTCTAGCCCAGCCGCTACTTCAGACCGCTCCGGGCGTGTCTCTTGACAATGTCGGCGTCTGGACAGCATTCACTCGACTCCCTCACACTTGTCGGCTTAACCCTCTCGAGATCCGCAGAGCCCGCCTGTCACCGGACCACCCGGGTGACGAGAGACACTGCGTGGGAAGTCCGCGTGTGAAGGAATAGCGACTTTTCACTGCATGCAATTAGAGAGGAAAATCATAAGATAGAAATATGAGAGGGGGCTCATGCCACCTCTCAACTTAAAAAATAATTATAGCTATAACAAAATGGTGGTTTCAGGCAGAAACCGCTGGTATTAAAAGGGTGAAACGCCTCACTGAACCGCCGGTGCACCATTTTAAAAGAGGCAAAATTGCAACTCGCCGTCCGTCAGCCGTCGCCACCTCCACCGCCCATTGCTCCCCAGTGGGGAGTACCGAGCCACCCCTGCTGCAGTCATCGTCCAGCCACTGCCCGGAGGGATTCGCCAGACCACCTTCACCACCTACCGGAGGGGCTGCCGCCCCGCCCTGGTCGAGTCGCCTCTGACCCCCTCTCCCCACGCTGAGGGCACCATCGTGACGCTGCTGCTGCCGCCATCGCCGCAGTCCTTCGCCGCCGCCACTGTCCTCGCTGTCCCCGCCGCTGTCGCCGTCACCACCGTCACCATCTTCAGCCCTCCCCCCACCCTCCCCACTTGCTCACCACCACCATGGCCCACCCTACCACCTCCATCATTTTCACCTCCCTGTTCACTGCTCCAAGCACCATCACATGGAGCTCACCAGCAGACTCCATCCGCATTCTCCCTTCCCTGCTGTCTGCCCCAGTCCTGTGCCATTTTCAGCCATCACTTCCCCCGACTCTCCCTCACCCTTGCCGGCCGCGGTGGTCTCACGGTTCTAGGCGCGCAGTCCGGAACCGCGCGACTGCTACGGTCGCAGGTTCGAATCCTGTCTCAGGCATGGGTGTGTGTGATGTCCTTAGGTTAGTTAGGTTTAAGTATTTCTAAGTTCTAGGGGACTGATGAACACAGCTTTTGAGTTCCATAGTGCTCAGAGCCATTTGAACCATTTTTGATCTCCCTCACCCTTAGCTGTCACCCCATCACCATCTTCGGAATTCCCACCACTCTCTTGTCCACCTATGTCAGGCTCCCAGCCAGCACGAATCCCAGTCCACCACACCACAGTCTCTGCCACACCCACGCCCCCACCCCCTGTATCGCCTGCTCCTCAGGGATGACCTGCCCAGTGACACCTCCCCCTCCAACCCATCCCTGAGCCCCCTTCCCAACCTGTCTACATCTACATCTACATCTACTTATGTACTTCGCTAGCCACCAAGCTGTGTGTGGCAGAGGGCACAATTCGCGCCAAAGTCATATTCCCCCCCCCCCCCCCCCCCCCCTGTTCCACTCGTGGATTGCGCAAGGGAAAAACGACTGTCTGAACGCCTCAGTACGAGCTCTAATTTCCCTTATCTTTGAATGGTGATCATTGCGCAATTTGAAAGTTGGTGGTAATAATATATGCTCTACATCCTCGGCGAAGATCGAATTTCGGAATTTAGTGAGCAGCCCCTTCCGTTTAGCGCTTCATCTATCTGCAAGTGTGTCCCACTTCAAACTTTCTGTGAGACTTGTAACGCTCTCATGATGGCTAAATGTACCAGTCACGAATCTTGCCGCTCCTCTTTAGACCTTCTCAGTCTCTTGAATCAGACCCAACTGGTAAGGATTCCATAGAGATGAACAGTACTCTAAGACTGGACGAACCAACGTTTTGTAAGCAATTTCCTTCGTTGAAGTACTGCATCGCTGCAGGATTCTACCAATAAACCGCACCTTGCCCGTTACTTGTGTAATCTGGTCATTCCATTTGAGATCATTTCGAATAGTCACACACAGGTACTTAACGCATGTTACCTCTTCCAAAGACAGGGCATTTATTTTTTACTCTTACACTAATGAGGGTTCTCGCCTTGTTATACGCAGTAGGTTATACTTACAAATATTGAGAGATAACTGCCAGTCATTACACCACGCATTTATTTTCTGCTAATCCTCATTTATTTGTTCACAACTTTAACGTGATACTACTTTCCTGTAGACTACAGCATCATCGGCAAACAGTCTAAAGCTGCTGTGTCGTGTTCCAGTTTTATTAGACAACTAACTCTCACAAATAAAAGATGAAAAGGGAGAAAGTAATAGAAACATAAAAGATGGAGGGGAAGAACCTAATCTGTTCTCGCACAGTGGTGCCTATCCTGTACACGACAGGCCGGCCGAAGTGGCCGAGCGGTTATAGGCGCTTCAGTCTGGAACCGCGCGACCGCTACGGTCGCAGGTTCGAATCCTGCCTCGGGCATGGATGTGTGTGTCGTCCTTAGGTTAGTTAGGTTTAAGTAGTTCTAAGTTCTAGGGGACTGATGACCTCAGATGTTGAGTCCCATAGTGCTCAGAGCCATTTGAACCATTTTGTACACGACAACAGTAACATGACTGAGAAATAGCTTTTAACTTTATCAGAGTTCAAGAAGAGAAAAAGATATCCAGGGCACAGAAAGTAGAGTGGAAAGAATTTAATCCCTTAGTCCCACAATCTGGTAGGTCATACAGCATCCTAGCGCTTTCGGCAGCAGCAGATGTTAGTCATGTTTAACAACGATTTAGGCATCCTCAGGCCTGATGATATCTGGTACCACTGGTAATGCAATAGACACAAACGATATTGAAGAACTTAATGGTATGTGGCTTTTCTTTCAGAACCTAAATGCAAGTATTGTACCTGTATCTTACCCTGAAATAAAAACTCACTCTCATTACAGTTCAGAGGTCAGAGTGTGGGCACGCATATGACACTCATCTCTTCTGGAGACTGTATAGCGAGAAGACAGGGGCTCAAGCACTAAGTCCCTCATGCCTGTTTAAAGGGTGGGTAGGCTGTTCTCTCAGGTGCCCACGGAAATAGTGCTAATAGGAAAGATTAAAAAGACAGCATGAATAGTAAGATTAAAATGAAAATGGAGGAAATATCACGAATAGCTCGAGCTCGCTGAGGTCGCTAGGCCACATCTTTCCAGCTGCAGTGTCATAGAGATTATTTTATCTGAACAAGTAACACCCAAGAACACATACACTCCTGGAAATGGAAAAAAGAACACATTGACACCGGTGTGTCAGACCCACCATACTTGCTCCGGACACTGCGAGAGGGCTGTACAAGCAATGATCACACGCACGGCACAGCGGACACACCAGGAACCGCGGTGTTGGCCGTCGAATGGCCCTAGCTGCGCAGCATTTGTGCACCGCCGCCGTCAGTGTCAGCCAGTTTGCCGTGGCATACGGAGCTCCATCGCAGTCTTTAACACTGGTAGCATGCCGCGACAGCGTGGACGTGAACCGTATGTGCAGTTGACGGACTTTGAGCGAGGGCGTATAGTGGGCATGCGGGAGGCCGGGTGGACGTACCGCCGAATTGCTCAACACGTGGGGCGTGAGGTCTCCACAGTACATCGATGTTGTCGCCAGTGGTCGGCGGAAGGTGCACGTGCCCGTCGACCTGGGACCGGACCGCAGCGACGCACGGATGCACGCCAAGACCGTAGGATCCTACGCAGTGCCGTAGGGGACCGCACCGCCACTTCCCAGCAAATTAGGGACACTGTTGCTCCTGGGGTATCGGCGAGGACCATTCGCAACCGTCTCCATGAAGCTGGGCTACGGTCCCGCACACCGTTAGGCCGTCTTCCGCTCACGCCCCAACATCGTGCAGCCCGCCTCCAGTTGTGTCGCGACAGGCGTGAATGGAGGGACGAATGGAGACGTGTCGTCTTCAGCGATGAGAGTCGCTTCTGCCTTGGTGCCAATGATGGTCGTATGCGTGTTTGGCGCCGTGCAGGTGAGCGCCACAATCAGGACTGCATACGACCGAGGCACACAGGGCCAACACCCGGCATCATGGTGTGGGGAGCGATCTCCTACACTGGCCGTACACCACTGGTGATCGTCGAGGGGACACTGAATAGTGCACGGTACATCCAAACCGTCATCGAACCCATCGTTCTACCATTCCTAGACCGGCAAGGGAACTTGCTGTTCCAACAGGACAATGCACGTCCGCATGTATCCCGTGCCACCCAACGTGCTCTAGAAGGTGTAAGTCAACTACCCTGGCCAGCAAGATCTCCGGATCTGTCCCCCATTGAGCATGTTTGGGACTGGATGAAGCGTCGTCTCACGCGGTCTGCACGTCCAGCACGAACGCTGGTCCAACTGAGGCGCCAGGTGGAAATGGCATGGCAAGCCGTTCCACAGGACTACATCCAGCATCTCTACGATCGTCTCCATGGGAGAATAGCAGCCTGCATTGCTGCGAAAGGTGGATATACACTGTACTAGTGCCGACATTGTGCATGCTCTGTTGCCTGTGTCTATGTGCCTGTGGTTCTGTCAGTGTGATCATGTGATGTATCTGACCCCAGGAATGTGTCAATAAAGTTTCCCCTTCCTGGGACAATGAATTCACGGTGTTCTTATTTCAATTTCCAGGAGTGTATATACAGATTCTTCCTCATATTCCACAACCCAGCCGTTAACTAAACATGAAAAGAGGATGTCAGAAATCAACTTAAATGTAACACCTAAAATTATACATTTGTAAATACCGCTGTTCACAGACAGTGTCTTTCCTAGTGTTCATCACATTATCCATTAAAAGTTCTGTCTATAAAATTACAACTCTTAATAGGTCAGAATGAACCTTTCTCTAATGAAAGTGACACAAAACACTCAAAGTACTCTTTAATCCTACACAAAAAAAGGTTTTGTGCCAATATGTTATCTGTTATGGTTATCCTACTATATCCATATTCTAGTGGACGCTTTAATCTTTTCGAAGAAATTGCAATTAAAGGCAAAGAAAGAAAATTCTAGTTGCACATCGTCCATTTAAAACTATAATTTTTGGGCCGAGTGCTCAAGGATACTTACCCAGTCATTGATCGACGTACAGTAAGTGCAGTACGAAGCGACTCACGTTGGAGAGTGCGTGACGGCAGCCCGTCATACACAGCACACGAGGGCTGGTGGGCCATCAGGACGTGGCACCCGCGACCCAATGTGGACCCAGCGATAGCAGCTACAAGGGCGGCGAGGCATAGTGTGACACCAGCGTCGACGCCAGATGGGCTGCGCCACCAACTGGAAGGCAATGGCGGCATGGTGCTGGACGTTGTAGGTTGTGCAGCTAGGAGGCGGACAGATTTGTCCAAAGGCAGGCAGCGTGGCAGCAAGGCATGGAGGCCAGGTACGCGGTAATCGACAGATGAGTAACGCCGATGGACATCAGTCAGTGGGCGACGGCAGCGGCAGGTGGGCCGCGCAGAGAGGCGGTAGCAAAGGTGTAGTCGACGGCGCGAACAGCGTGGCTAGCAGTAGCAGACCAGGCAGGTAGGCATTTTACGCTCGTGTCCCGCCAGATGTATACAAGTCCGGCTTGTCTGGCTTTTGTTAGGCTTGTAACAGATGCAGTAACGCACAACTTGTCAGATACACATCCATATCAGGTGGAAGAATTTAGAGCACACGTGAATAGTACGTACATAATTGACGAAGACTGTTTAAAATCCTGGACCCGTGAATTTACCACCCAATTAAAGCACTTTCGATGGCTGAGATTAGCTTATGCTCTAGTCTGGGAACAAGCTGCAGAAACTATCGGCGTTTTTTCAAGAGAAAACGTGAAGCTCGGTGGTAGTAAATTCTTTGATCAATGGCAAAATTTCACGAAATTTATGCAACAAACAAAAAAAGACGTCTCTGCTTCATAAAAACTTTCAGCACATGAAAAGTGGGCAGTTTGCTTCAAAATACACATGATAAAGAATTTTATTGAAACTGGCAGTATAATTCTATGCAATTCGAGGTCATAACGCCTACATCGAAACGTCAGTCATAATTGCATCCAGTAAACTGCTAACCGACAAATATGATGATGTTGTTGTTCTGTAATTTAAAATTATCCTTTCCAAAGTTCCAGGAAATGGTTTCGAAGCAAAATAAAGTTGAAACTTCCTGGCAGACTGAAACTGCATGTCAGACCGAAATTTGAACGAGCGACCCTTGCCTTTCGCAGGCACGTGCTCTACCAGCTGAGCCACCCAAGCACGACGACGATCCGTCCTCACAGCTTTAAGTCTTACCTTCCAAACTTCACAGATGCTCTCCTGCGAACCTTGCAGAACTAGCACTCCTGGAAGCAAGGATATTGTGAAGACATGTCTTAGTCATAGCCTGGGGGATGTTCCCACAGTGAAATTTTCATTCTGCAACGGAGTGTGAGCTGATATGAAACTTCCTGGCAGATTACAGATTGTGTGTCGTGGTTGGGTGGCTCAGATAGTAGAACACTTGTGAGCGGAAGGCAAAGGTCACGAGTTCGAATCTCGGTCTGACACACAGTTTTAGTGTGCCAGCAAGTTTCATATCAGCGCATATTCCGCTGCAGGGTGAAAATTTCATTCTGTAAAATGTAACGTTGTGGATCAAGAGGGTTCAAATCAAAAATATTAATAATTAACGACAGATCACCGTTATTCCTTTACTAGTGTAAGTGAAATAACGGAAGTTACTGGATATCTTTTCGTTTTCTGTCCCAGAAGAATAGGAAATTGTTTTTTTCCTTTAATGAAGAGCTTTCAACTTATTTTGACATAATATTATTTCAGGAAGAAAACTAAACAATTAAGAAGACTGAACACTTTTTTGCTTTCATAATTTCCAAATTATAAGGCTGTATTTTTTAGTTTAAGTATGTTTAAGGTTGATCTCAAGTAAAACTGACTGTAATTGATTAATAGTAAAGGGATCAACATACCCAACTGACTCTGTTTCTATTTAAAATAGGAGACCTGCTGTCGGGACAAAATGTCCAGCTAAACATAACACAGATTCCGGCTTTTCTGTTTTTGGACCTGGCAACCCTACTGACGCGACGATCGAGAAATTACAAATGGTATTGGGTGGCAAGCCGCGACAGTCAGAGTGGGTAGGCTCGTGCACAACACTCACATACACAATGTTTGCTGTACGTAGAGCTGCCAAGTGTCTGGCATTAGGCTGCGGACACAAAGGCTCCGATATTGGTGGATTCCGCCGACGACCGACATCGGCCGGAGACGGCCCATCTTTTCAAATCAGTACGCCGCTACGTACGCGGTCACACTACAGCCGATCTTATCTCCCTAACGTACAGACTTTTGAAGACAATCGGTGAAATTCAAATCAGTTTGTTTTCTTCGGTCAAACCGACCGACATTCTCGCACACGAAATAATGAGCGTGGGAAACTGATACGTTTAGTTCAAGAAAGAGTGAGTCTATGGCATCCTGAGTGTGAAAATTTGATAATCAGGATATAGTTCGGAATATATGGACTGAAATCGCAGGTTTATTCGAAACTTCAAATGGGCAAAATCTTTATTTGAAATTTTAGGCGTAGATTATTACCTCAAAAAATTATTTTGCAAGTGAAAAGGGTGACGTATCATATGTGCTTGAAGCTACCATACCGGATTTTTTTGTGGTAGGTTGTCATTAGTTGCCTAAAAATTATTATCACTGCTTACTGACGTTTAATGCCGGTAGGTTTGTGATTCTGTTAATATGAACTGGTTTGAAAATGTGGTGTATGGAGTGTATTTCCACATTCAAGTGCTTTAGGTTTTCAGTGTACCTTATGCTACACTTTATGCTTTTTTTTCACTCGTAGGGTAAGTGACAATCATTCAAGGTTAACTGACGTACGTCTGTACAACATTACACAAATACAGAGAAACAGAGTGTTTGTAATTTGCTTTTTAAGGTTACCACGAATTATCTCGAGTACATAACAGAACGTTTCTCCCGTTATCTCATGTATTCGTAAAGCTTGTGTGATTATTCCGATGACTGAGGACAGAGTGTATAGTTCTCGCCACGTTCTTTACGAGACGGGACAGCTCATTACATGCATTCCGCGTCCCTTTAGTAGCAGAAGCTGCTATGCGGCACTCGTATCCAAGCACAGAAGCGTCGTGGTATCCACCGCACCGTAAGAGGTTGAAATCTAATCTACTTGATACATAGAATAGATTCTAACCTAACCTAACCTAAGCTCCTTGACCCTGCCAAAAACTGACGAAGGAGATCAGACGCAATACGAGCACGCTGTCGGCGGTGTTATCGGGCGACCTCTGCAGACGGTGTCTGACGACCGTTGCCAGTGCCACTGTGAACACAGCCTTGGCCGGACAGGTCCCACATTTTACCGCTGTATGACCTACCAGATTGTGGGACTAAAGGATTAAATTCTCTCCACTCAACTTTCTGTGCCCTGGATACCTTTTTCTCTTCTTGAACTATAATAAAGTTAAAAGTTATTTCTCAGTCATGTTACTGCTGTCGTGTACAGGATAGGCACCACTGTGCAAGAACAGATTAGCTTCTTCTCCTCCATCTTTTGTGTTTTTATTACTTTCTCCCTTTCCATCTTTTATTTGTGAGAGTTGGTTGCCTAATAAAACTGGAACACAACACACGTATTGATAATGTGCCACGGCACATGAAGCAAATGATGTGATAAATTAATATGATGATGAATTACACTTTTATGGATTTACCGCTGTTGCCTCAAAGAAACTTTATACTGAGGTAAATATGATGTGTACAGAGATAATTGGGACGAAGACAAATTTTTATTCTGATGATAAATTTGAGGCATGCTGAGAATACGATTAAACAATGTGTAGATGATACGATGATATTGGATGTATACTAGGGATAATATGATTAAAGATGTGAAAATGAAGTGTATCTACAGATTCCACTGTTGGTTTCCGAAACAGAGCAAGATACATGGTTAACAAGTAGTTATTACTCCTGTTGTTGCGGTTGAGTGAAGCTCTACTTCGCTGTAACATAGTGGAACTGCGTTTTAATTATCTCACATAGCACGTTTTCAGTAGAACATGAGTTTAATGCCTGTTATATCATATCAATTAATTCAACACGTATCTGAACGACCTCGTCCATTTATGATGTGGTTACTAATGCAACTACACACTTTACAACCTGAATACATTTAATCAACTCTTTTTGTGTTAAATCATTTACGACTAAACATTAAAGTCTCCCTGGGTTTTTGGAATGAATAGAAGAGTTCTTGGAAGCAGTGTCTAGTAACTGACAGTCACAAAGAACCTGCTGTAAGAATTACTATAAGTCAGTGACCTAATTAGTCTGTGCTCATATTTTAGAGAGTTTAAGTAGTAGCAAATAATATCACAGAACCTTCTTCAACGTTTAGTACACCCTCCACACACTGAAGGTTCAATGCCTCCTTGAACTGCCGTTGTTCTCAGTGCCTTGTATCTGTTGAAAAGCGGCAAAACTGCAACCCTTCGGTTCACAATGAAACGTATACAGGGCGTCCGAAACCTGTTGACTCAAATTGAAATAAGTGATAGTAGATATACAACCGATTATACTGAGATAAAGAACCAATGGTCGGTATGCATATCTATTGCCTTATGGACATACACAATATAGTTTCATAATGTACATTCAGGGCGAGTCAGACATGTCTGATACATAAATCGTTTGTATGGAATTTTAAAAGGAGACCAAAGATTTATATATCACAGTCCCATCGAATGCTTAATTGATTCCTGAAGTGATAAGATCATCTTCTTATGCGTAAAATTAGATGTTATGCACGGACCCTTTTGTTTACTGATTCAAGTGAAACAAATTTACCAATTGTATTTTCACGAGCGGTACAGAAAGAATCCAGTCACGATATGTGGGCCAGTAAATCGAACAAGAAATAATATGAAGACTTAGTGAAGTTAAAGTAACAGTTTGTTTTATAGTGAGGCTGCAAGGAAGATGCGTTTATTATCATAACATCTGCCTAAATTTCTAGAATACAGGGGCATTTGTGTGTCTCCTTTTCCCAAGATTAATATAAATAATCCGCAGTAGCAGTAGAATCCTTTTTACCTGAATGACGCAGCTAGAATATACTTTTGTCCTAACGGTAACCATTTATTTGCCGAATCCTCCAAGGATATATTAGTTTAATGATCATTAACACCTTTTTACACTACACACCCCCAGTCAGCTACTGTCCAGTTACCATATTGTGGGACCCATAAGAGATGTGCAGATTTATGTGTTGCTACGAGCAATGATATTTTGCAAGATGTCCAACTCCAAATGTACATTGTATTTAGGTCTCTTCACAATTTTCGTTCGCACACTGGTTGAGCTGGACCTACATTCACTGTCAGCAGCAGTTCCTGTCTCATTTGAAACCAATTCTCATTGACGGGAAGTGAAACTGCCGGTTAGGCTTTTTTATGACATCTTTACAATCCTTACACCTGTTTACATTGCTGTGAGTGGTACTGCTTACGTTTTAGGCGCAGTGTGCAGTTCACATTGACACAGTAATAATTCATGTCACTTCGTTCACAGAGTGGCCAAGGGCATGTCCAGAAATGATAGCGCTTTGCGGCAATTTCATTGTGTCTGTCCATCGAACCTCCTTACCCCACTAGTAGTGGACCAGTGCTCCTCTGAATGCAATGACTAGAATTCCTTCTTCCTCTCCCTCACCCCTCCATCTCTCCACTCTATTCAGGCGACTGTGTGGCTAGTAAATGGTAGGAAAATCAAAGGGGTGTTGTCCTACTGGCTGTGGAAATGAGCGGCCTGCTTGACTGCCAAATTTATTCCCCTTCCCTCATTTCTCTAGATCTCCTATTGGTCCCCACCCCTCAATTCTCCCCTACCCCCTTCCCCCTCTACACAAGCACTTCCCAACTTATTTCACTTGGTGCGCCCCTTAGCAATGCCAGAATACCTTGTGGCTTCATATATTTCTTTATTTTATTTACTTACTTATTAATTCTTTTACGTATTTTGAAAAAAAATTTATTTGGCAAGAACCCACACTTTACTAACAGTGGATTAGCAAACGTAGACTAATTCATAAGTATAGCATTTCAAAGGACTTGGTAGCTGAAACAGAAATGTATTTATGACTTACCTAAATATGGTTCAAATGGCTCTGAGCACTATGGGACACAACTGCTGAGGTCATTAGTCCCCTAGAACTTAGAACTAGTTAAACCTAACTAACCTAAGGACATCACAAATATCCATGCCCGAGGCAGGATTCGAACCTGCGACCGGAGCGGTCTTGCGGTTCCAGACTGCAGCGCCTTTAACCGCACGGCCACTTCGGCCGGCTTACCTAAATAATGATATTGTTTTCACTTGAGCAACACTTTTCACATGTAACTTTTTTTATGTGATTCGAGTTACATGAAAAATTCAGAACGGTCAGTGTACAGTTCACATTGATTTTCTATAAGCAGCGCCTGAATTTTTGGTTCTAAACTAGCTGGAGCACATGTAAGGTCACTCTCCACGTTCAGGTGACTGCACTGTCTTGTTTTCATGGTGGCTAGTGCCGAGAATGTCTCTCTAGCAGACACAACGGCTGGATAGTCGTTTCCTAGGTCGTTCTGAACAGACGAGTTATATTCTTTTTTTATTTATTTACGCGTCAAGTTCCGTAGGACCAAATTAAGGAGCAAATCTCCAAGGTCATGGAACATGCCACTACATCAATTTACAACATAAAAGTAATAACAGATAAAAATAAAATGTTGATGAACTCGAACAAAGTCGGTTCATAAGTTTAAGTAAACGCAATCAGCAATACAATAAGAATCAGCTTAATTTTTCAAGGAAGTCCTCGACAGAATAGAAGGAGTGACCCATGAGGAAACTCTCCAGTTTCGATTTGAAAGCGCGTGGATTGCTGCTAAGATTTTTGAATTCGAGCGGTAGCTTATTGAAAATGGATGGAGCAGTATACTGCACACCTTTCTGCACAAGAGTTAAGACAGTCCGATCCAAATGCAGGTTTGATTTCTGTCGAGTATTAACCGAGTAAAAGCTGCTTATTCTTGGGAATAAGCTAATATTGTTTACAAGAAATGACAGTAAGGAATATATATATTGAGAGGCCAATGTCAAAACACCCAGACTCGTGAACAGGGGTCGACAAGAGGTTCGTGAACTTGCACCACTTATTGCCCGAACCGCACGTTTCTGAGCCAAAAATATCCTTTTAGAAGGGGAAGATTTTCCCCAAAATATAATACCACACGAAATAAGTGAATGAAAATAAGCGAAGTAGACTAATATTCCTGTCGAACGATCACTCACTTCAGATACCGTTCGTATAGTAAAAATGGCAGCATTAAGTCTTTGAACAAGATCCTGAACGTGGGCTTCCCACGACAGTTTGCTATCTATCTGAACACCTAGAAATTTGAATTGCTCAGTTTCACTAATCATATGCCCATTTTGTGAAATTAAAACGTCATGTATTGTTGAATTGTGTGTCAGAAACTGTAAAAACAGTGTCTTACTGTGATTTAGTGTTAGTTTATTTTCTACAAACCACGAACTTAGGTCATGAACTACACTATTTGAAACCAGGTCAATGTTGCACGCAACATCCTTTACTACCCAGCTAGTGTCATCAGCAAACAGAAATATTTAAGAGTTACCCGTAATACTACAGGGCATATCATTTATATAAATAAGGAACAGGAATGGGAAGAGTTACCCCAAAATATAATACCATACAACATAAGAGAACGAAAATAAGCAAAGTAGACTCTTGAATAATTCGTAGAGGTGCCAATCATGCTTGTCAGACAGAGGAATCATGTCCAATGTTAACAAATTTATTTTTATGGAAGACGCTTTCTGGTTTATCGCCTATTTGTAAATTTTAACTTCAATGTCAGATCTTTCGTAATTGAGTTTCGCGAACACATTTGTAGCAAAAGTGTGTCATGATGAAGCTTTATACATCCTATACAGGAATTATGCTCTCATCTTTGAATTGTACTACAGTTTTGAAGTTCTGTGTATATATGAGGTAGACTTCTACTCTTTCTACATCTGATGTGCCACTCACATGGATGACGAGATATAAATGATGTATAATGTAGGTAATCTCCACTGACAAATATTAGAGAAACATGGATTACGATCAAAGTTATTTACCAGGAAATCCTCTAAGACATCAAAAACTAATCTGAATAAGTGTCGCAACATATAAGAGCTCCTGTCTGAGAAATGATAGCCTCATAAACTAAATTGTTTTCCCAGGGACGTCATACTGATCTGAGTCTTCAGCTATTAAACCCGGTGATAACTCCGCACAAAGTAATACAGCGTTTGGAAATCAAATGACCCACTCTGCATCCCCCCCCCCCCCTCCCACTGCCCAAGTCCCGCACAACGTTATCAAATTAATTACCTTTTGAGTGGTGTAAGTGGGAAAATGCGCCCTGCGGATTTAATTACCGCATCAGTACTTTCCACACGTGCTATAATTGGTGTCCTCGCTTCACTGTTTTGATTAATATATTGCGGTCAGCACAGACTGTAGAAATGAGTTCACAGAGGACATTTCACAAGACCAATTTTTTCCGAATAAATCTGTTTACCGCTTTTCTACCAACTGGCCAGTGTACTACATCGAAACGAGAGGAACTATTTGTGATTGCGAATTTGTGCACAACTTTATTTCACCCTTGAACTGCGTTCTTCAGCTGCGACTAGTTTCAAAATAATATTGATCACATCACTGACAGTGGAAGAGCTGATCTGTCATGACGTTTCTTCCAAAATTGTCTGACACAGAATCATAAGAGCTAAAGCAACAACCTATTGTGCTTAGTGAATATGTACAATTAGTGGTGAGCGTCTTCAATAGAGAAACCATCTGAGTCCACAAACATATGTATTCGTTCGTTTCACTGCTCCGTACATTTTAGCAAGTCTTGTTATGGTTTTCCTCCAATCAACAGTATTCATTGTTTTAAACTATTTGTTATCGATTACGCAACGACTCCGGCTTCACATTTGGGCGCTTCAGCACTGTGATTGGTTCGCTATACCACCTCAGTTATGAGCGCGTGCTGAAAAGTAATGCACCCGAATTTTTTTTATTCTGTTTTCAATATCGGTTGAGGCATTACATGTCATCCATATTACTCGGTCGACTTTACGCTTCGCTGACGCATGTTGCAACCCTCTGTGGCTAGAGGGCTTCTAACTGTAGCGTTACAAACAGAGGTGTGTAACGTAGCAATGGCGATGTATGAGAAACAGCGTGCTGTAATTGAGTTTCTCGCCACAGAAAACGTACATGCAATTGAAATCCTTAGAAGAATGAAAGCTGTGTACAGTGATGGTTGTATCAACATCAATAATGTGTGGTGCTGGGTTGTTTGTTCTCGTAATGAAGCTGGGTTCATAATCTTGACCCTGGAACCGAGAAAGCAGCAATGGAGTCCCAAAACAATGGTTCACAGACGCCAAAAAAGTTCAAGGCCAAGTCATCAGCAGCCAGTCATGCTCATGGTGTTCTGGGATGCTCAAGGTGTGGTGAACTTTGAACCCATGCCTAAAGGCATCACCATAAGCTTTGCAAGGCCTCAGAGGACTGGAAGCTCGAATTCGGAGAAGAGTTCGTCCACACATGGAGCACCTCTCCTTCAGTATGACAATGCCAGACCACACAAGAGCGCTGTGACATCTGCAACACTCCTATGCCTTGGTTTCAGTGTCTTCTATCATCCTCCATACAGTCCTGACTTGACAACGTCTGATTTTCATCTGTTTCCAAAACTTGAAGGACACCGTCGAGGACTTCACGTTGATAGTGATGAAGCGGTGCAAGCAGAGGTGAAGTTGTGGCTCTGTCAACATAGTCAATCATTCTACAGTGACGGTACCAACAAACTAATCTCTCGTTGGTAGAAATGTGTTCACCGTCAGGGTGGCTATCTTGAGAGACCAATATGTAGCTATGAAGAATAAAGATGTAGAATGTTAATAAAATTTGTTTTATTAAAAAACTTTAGGAGTTTTCATTAAAAAATGCAGAGGCATCACTTTTCAGCACACCCTCATATATCCACTAGTGAAGTGAACATGTATCACAGTGCTAAAACGTCTGAAGATAAAGCCGTAGTTCCTTCGGACACTATAGCAAATAAATTAAAACAATGAAAGTGTGAAAGGAAAGTAACAAGAGAACAACATTTATTCTAGATAGCAAAAAAATCTCACAGCTAGCATCCGCAAATGCCATCGCTTTGGAAGCAACAAGTTTTTATGCGTGTCCTTTCCTGTCGGGTTGCATAAGAGCTCCGCCGTTTTATGTCTTCCTTTTAGAGCACGAGAACTTATCTGTAGTATACTTTTGGTCTACAGCCTCTGAGTTCATCGATTCGTATGAAATTTCAGAGTTCCTCAAAGTAAAAAAAAAAAAAAAAAAACAGTGGCGCACTAATACGTCACAAGGAAGAATTCCTTAATAATCTAAGCAGTCTAGAGTCTTCAGAGTTGGTCTAGCATTCTTATGAAAGTCAGTAGAGGTGATTCGGTTAGACAAGGGCGCTACATATAAAAATGTAAATTCGATTTCTTTTGTTTTAGTATCCTTATTTTTCCTTGGATTCGTTAACAAATAATTTATCTGCAGAAACTCGCGTTCTGCCCCAAAGCATTATTCAAATCGTCTCATATCTGTTTCAACAGTTTACAGTGAAGATGTTAGTGATGACACCCAGCGAGGTGGCGCAGTGGTTAGCACACTGGAATCGCATTCGTAAGGACGACGGTTCAAACCCGCGGCCGGCCATCCTGATTAGGTTTTCCGTAATTTCTCTGAATCACTCCAGGCAAATGCCGGGATAGTTCCTTTGAAAGGGCACGGCTAGCTTCCTTCCCAATCCTTCCCTAATCTGATGGGTCCGAAGATCTCGATGTTTGGTACCCCCCCCCCCCCAATTAACCAACAATTAATGACTGTATACCCATCTTTTTAGCGATGGTTGCGGGACTTGGCTGTTAGAGGATGTCAAACTAAATTAAACACTTTCCAACCGTCAACTGTTAACCTTATTTTATTGGGCAACCAGTTCCAGCGATTTACTACGCCATCTTCAGACCCCTGATCAGCGTGTAGGAATAATCTATCTCGCTTGTAATCAAAACAAGGGCCAGCAACACTGGTATTATTAGATATTTGTTACAGTGACCACTTCAACCATCTCCTCCACAATTAGTGATCTCGCTAGAGGTAGGACTTTATAGCACTTTAACAGCAAAACAGTTAGTACAACAATTGGAAAGATAGCAACGGAATAAGTGAAGATAATAAATGACACGAATAAATTTGTAATATTTTTTACGTATTTATTAATAATATTCTGTCATCAGTGACAAATTTTATGTTATAATTGCCGTCCAACGTGTTTCGGAGCTAAAACTCTATTTTCAAGGGCTTTATGGGTATACTGGGATTATATCTGCTTGAGTTTTTCACCTGAAAATCACAGAATGGCACAGGTACTAGATTTCACAAGATTAATTGTACATCAGGTGGGATTAAAAAGGTGAAAATAGAGAAATGAGTGAAATAAAGGCTAGTACCATATTACGTTGGTTTGACCACATGATTTTCGTTTTCTGAATTGATGAAAATCTTCCACATCTGCACTTACATTCTGAAACTACTTAAGATATTGATTATAGTACTACATAGCTCAAATGGTGCATGTTCAATATGCGTTTCAGTGATGTGATGGAGTATTAGATTCTCTAGTATGTTCATTTCTGTAGTTGGCAAAATAAAATAACAAGTTAAACAAATACTTAGAAGAGTGAGAGTTAAGAATTTTAGCTATACAGCCTTGCATATTCAACGCCAAATTCGACATTTTTATTTACATTAAAAAGTCTTAATAATCACTTCAATTTACTGCTTCTGTTGCTAAGTACGCAATTTATAGTCCCTGTGATGGTAACTGCACATTATTTTAGTTATGCACCAATGAAATTGCCTAAAAGTGGCGGTGAGTGCTTGCTGGGCCTCATGCGGGAAGGCCAGAGAGGTAGGGGAGTGGAGAGAGAGAGAGAGAGAGAGAGAGAGAGAGAGAGAGAGAGAGAGAGAGAGAGGAGGGTCCAATCTAGATGGAATGAGACAGATCTGATACGGTGCATTTATTTCTGAGCCAGGGATAAGGAAATCGTGATCGTTGCTTCTTGTGACACTTTTGTATTAGGAGACAGTAAACTGAATACAGAAGACATAGGTAACTGCTACACAGAAAATTACGTGTTGTATTCACTATTTCCTGAAAGTTGTCTATAACAGATTGTGAGATCTTTACTGATGTCTGGAATGTTGTGTTTGTTGTCATGATTTATGATGTACATCTAATCGAAGTGCTCACATGTATTTCTTACATCATATGGCAAATTATCTGCCTGTATTACCACTGAAAAACGGACTGGGCATATGATACTGTATACACATGGTTGTTTATGTTTGTCAGGTTTGTTGCAACTATGAAGCAGGACGTGGTTTATTTAATTAGATGAGTAATAGCCCATTCTGTAGCCATACATTTTGAACTGAGTGACAATTTTATAAGAGGCTCTTCCAATGAATGGGATACTGGAGTATTTCATGGTTTTTGTATCAGTTGGTAACCAGCGTGTTGCTTCCTAACTATTTTATTTATTTTTCATACAGTTAACGAGGTGATCAATTATGGATGGTGAATATCCATTATTGGCGGTTATTTGTTTGATTAATGCAATTTCTCAACAAGGTAATGTTGTGCAATTGATATATTCACTGATCTATTAATAATACTTCGGTATGCTGTTAATTTTTGAGTGGAGGTATGGAAGGAGCAGCTGTGAATAGTTCTACATGTAGCTGGTTGTGTTTTATGTAAATAGTTTGGTCTAACAAACTTAACGTATCTTCTCCTCACGTATGATGGTGTATTTAATGTTGGGGTGGACCTGGCTGAAAAGTTACGTAACTGTACGATATCAGTATTGTTGCACTGGAAAAATGTGATATGTCGTTAATTTATCTGTAATAGAAATTACTTTACTAGAGAATGCATAATGAGAGCAAAGGATCTGATTTATAACTGATCATTATAAATGTCAACTAACAAGACAGAGAGACTTGCCCCTTGGATAACTCATGTGGCTGTTGATCAAATTTGTTGTTAAACTAAAAGTAAATAAATCTGAGCAAATGTTCAGGAAGGTCCATAAGCTGATTAATTTCTGTTGCTGAATTTGCCTTATATTTATCTAAAATTTTGTTAATGGTGTCTAATGTTGGCTTGATTGGAACGTTTGTGTAGATGTTTAGAGTCTAGCTTCACTGGGTACCTGCAACTCCATGACGGCATGAGTGAATTCCCTATTGTTCATGATGAATCTGCTGTTTTCAAAGGCGTGTGTCTTACTTAAGATGTTGAATAAGTTCTTTTTTAGCTGGAATGCTGGGCTCTTTTTAGAGTTAACAACAGGCCTGTCCAGGACAACTACTTTGTGGGCTTTCTGTTAGGCTCTCAAGAGAGGTGTTTGACGAGCCAGTATGCTTATGTCTTTAGTTTTTAAAACTATGAAGAGGAAATTGCTGTTCCTCATTGGTTCGTTGAGCTATCTCTGGAAACAGTGAGTGGGGTCTCCCCTAATTTCTTTGATGTTGTTCTTGAAGAGAACCTTTTTTTTTATTTTTTACGTAGACATCTAATTTCATTATGACAATCGCATTTACCTTATCAGATTTGATAGCTATGGCTTAATTTTCTTTCAGATTTTGATTCATATTAATGGCTGTATCTCTCTTTAAATATGACATATTTTTGACACCTTCCGTGTGGGATCTTTTTCATGAAATGCTGATTGACTTCGTTGTGTTTCGAGTTTCAGCAGTTTTTTGGAATGGATTTTTTGTACTTTTTAGGCTTCTGTACCTCCGCCAGTAAGAACAAAACCCTTGTAGTATCACTTAATCCATCTGTCCGTCTGTCTGACTGTTAAGGCTCCTTTTTCCCAGGAACTTCTATAGGTATTACGTTGAAATGTGTACTAGAGTCTATGGTCCCTTGACAGTACAAAAAAATGGAAGCTTCTATGTCAACCAATTATTGATACTCAAAGTCTCTCTCATCAAAAAGTGTAGATTAACTTCATACACACACGTGGAGCCTGGTGATCTCGCGAAAAAGCGTGTGCCTCGAAACCGAGAGGACGCGGATCGAGTTTCGGTAGGATCACGAATTTTTCAGTCTTCGATGTAACCTAGCCTTCGCCCCTTAACTATGTGAGGAGTGGCCAAAAGCAAGACGTAGTTCGGTTTCCGCGCTAAACTTTATATATACCTTGTCCCGTCACATAACTTGGGTAGGTTTGGGCTCGCAACTCACTGAAGTAGCGTCCAATAGAAAGACTTGCACCAGGACACTGAGTCACACGAAATTATTATTATCTATATAGATAATTGTAGTTGGATACTGCAGATGACGGAGTTCTATTGTTAACTGCATTGCGTGAAGTTCTGGTAATGTTTTGCTCCGCTTATTTTCGGGTTAACTTTTGCAGCCATCGGACTCTAAACATAGGACATAGAGAACACGCTACGTTACCAAATAACACTGACCATGTGCATAATACGAACACGGGTCTCATACTCTTCAAATATTAAAGTTATTCAGCTGAAGAATGGAAAATACCACTTCGAAATAATAACAGTACAAGTCAAATAATTTCCTCTTAATGTCATTTAGCACATAACACACTTACCTAACAGTGTTTAAACTCATCCAGTCTTGTGGTATAATTACGCTCGTACTCATTCATACCGAAGTAACCACCGCTACGTTGCGTTTACACACTATTTAAACAGGGAATCAATGATGACGATAGCCTTTTCATATTACGATCTTCTTTCAGCGTGTTCCTCCAAGAAAATTTTTGAATCACAAACGTGGCACTGTTCCAACCTTAAACCTCATAACTAATCCCGTGTGACTTTCCACAGAATAACTAAATTTCTCAAACACTTTTCTCCTACGAACCGACCTAATACCTTCAGCTATTAATTATACTTTCTATCCAATTCATCATATTGATTTATCCACGACACAGCTGCGAGCGTCCGCTCTGGGCGGAAGCTCAACAACGACTCTCTTTCCCACAAAAAAATGGCTCTGGGCACTATGGGGCTTAACAGCTGCGGTCATCAGTCCCCTAGAACTTAGAACTACTTAAACCTAACAAACCTAAGGACAGCACACACATCCATGCCCGAGGCAGGATTCGAACCTGCGACCGTAGCAGTCGCGCGGTTCCAGACTGCGCGCCTAGAACCGCGAGACCACCGCGGCCGGCTCTCTCTTTCCCACAGCAAGACAGCACGTGACCAGTACTGCTGGGACATTGTTGCCACTATACAGCAAGACAATGAACCCTCATATAAAAGGTTATCCCGGCTTCCACAAGTTAGCGATAAGTAAGGAGTACAATACAGCTACATTACA
The DNA here is from genome assembly GCF_021461395.2 of Schistocerca americana. NCBI lineage: Eukaryota > Metazoa > Arthropoda > Insecta > Orthoptera > Acrididae > Schistocerca > Schistocerca americana. The sequence goes on along the minus strand of NC_060130.1, from coordinate 471,419,394 downwards.
ACATCAAAGACAGCAGCACTCCTCACATCTCCCCAGCACAATATTTTCAAAAGTGTGAAAAATTTTTTTTGAGAATGCACAAACAAAAAATAGAAATCCCATAGAAATTTTGACTCATCAGCAAGATACCCATTGAAACAAATAACCGATGAACAACCCAGAAATGGTTCCCTCCTGAGTTGTTATACTGTATTACAACAGAAGTATCATATGTAAATGAAACTCTCTCGCCCCTACGCCAAAAATTACAATTTTTACATTTTTATTTCTATACTGTGTGGTTATAATTAAAGTTTAGTTACACACACAGGTCCAGTATGGGCTGTAATTATCGCATTACTGCGAAACTTGGTATATATTCTAATGTCTTAATGTGGAAACGATTTATGCTGGAAAAATTTACTTCCAGTTTTGGCCACCAGGTTCGAATATGACACTATGAATCCAAGAAAGACATATAGAAACCTACATCTACATCTACATTTATACTCCACAAGCCACCCAACGATGTGTGGCGGAGGGCACTTTACGTGCCACTGTCATTACCTCCCTTTCCTGTTCCAGTCGCGTATGGTTCGCGGGAAGAACGACTGCCAGAAAGCCTCCGTGCGCGCTCGAATCTCTCTAATTTTACATTCGTGATCTCCTCGGGACGTATAAGCAGGGGGAAGTAATATAATCTATACCTCATCCTGACACGCACCAACTCGAAACCTGGACAGCAAGCTACACCGCCATGCAGAGTGCCTCTCTTGCCGGGTCTGCCACTTGAGTTTGCTAAACATCTCCGTAACGCTATCACGCTCATCAAATAACCCTGTGACGAAACGCGCCGCTCTTCTTTGGACCTTCCATAGCTCCTATGTCAACCCGACCCGTTTCCTTATGTAGTGGATAAGGAATGGGGTCTGGTCATAAGAGATCAAGCAAATGGTCAAAGGATAATGTTAATTTTATTATTAAATACTTCTTACGCAATTTGTTCAATATGAACACTGGAGACATCAATGAGGTGCTGTACAGCGCCAAATTTGCATCTGGTGGCTGAAACTGGAAATAATTTTTTTCCAGTATAAATCGGTTCCACATTAACAAATCAGCATATATACCAAGTTATGCTGCCATACAATGGTTACAGCCACACTGGACCTCTGTGAGCAGCTGTATTTTAATTATAACCACCTGGTATGTGAGAAGCAGGCACTGAACATAAATAGCAATCAAATTAATCGTATAATTAAGTTAAATAGCAAAAAAAAATCTAAAGTTTCTGGATAGATGTCCATAAAAATAGTGCCAAAAACGTACATAACGCAGTACATTTAAATTTGTTTAGCGTAGAGCACATCCTAATTGTTAACTTTTCCTATGAGAAGTATCATGTTTTGCTATTGTTAACGCATCTTCATACAAATCTACACAAGTTACGTGCACACTTTGCATATAAAAAAAGTATCATTAGCAAATCATCAAATGTTAATCTCTAAAAAGTGTAAATTTTTTAGTTCAGCATCACTGATCACTGAAAATACCTTCTGAGGTAATGGTGTATGGTCTTTTACCTCCTTGAAACATGTTTTTATAATCTCAGCATTTGTTATACCTCAGTTGTCACTTGTATTCAAACATTGATCAGCCTATGCAAAAGGAATATTGTCATACATCAACTGTTATCAGTATGTAGAAGAAATCAGGAAAATGAAAATTTTCATTAAAGTGTAACATAATTAGTTACAAACTGGTTACCTAACATGGTAGAGCATGTTAAAACTACACTTCAATTAGAGAATAATCAAATTGGAATAGAAGAAAAGAAGAATTTCTACTTCTGTGTCAAACAACATGATCTCACATTGAGCATATTAAGTGTCATGGCATAAAGAATCAGATAAAACTTTGTTCTTCAGGCCGGCCGGAGTGGCCGTGCGGTTCTAGGCGCTCCAGTCTGGAACCGAGCGACCGCTACGGTCGCAGGTTCGAATCCTGCCTCGGGCATGGATGTGTGAGATGTCCTTAGGTTCGTTAGGTTTAATTAGTTCTAAGTTATAGGTGACTGATGACCTCAGAAGTTAAGTCGCGTCCGCAGCTCGTGGTCGTGCGGTAGCGTTCTCGCTTCCCCCGCCCGGGTTCCCGTGTTTGATTCCCGGTGGGGTCAGGGATTTTCTCTGTCTCGTGATGACTGGGTGTTGTGTGTTGTCCTTAGGTTAGTTAGGTTTAAGTAGTTCTAAGTTCTAGGGGACTGATGACCATAGATGTTAAGTCCCATAGTGCTCAGAGCCATTTGAACCATTTTTAGTTAAGTCGCATAATGCTCAGAGCCATTTGAACCATTTTTGTTCTTGAGCGGGAACGAAAGACAGGCAAAAAATTTGGTATTTAAAATTGAAAAAACATTTTTGACACACAGAAATAAAAGTTCGTGAACAATCAGCTGAAACAGACACATGCGTAATGACGTATTAACTTTCCACACAACACTTTTAGCAATGCACACACTCAATGACGATTGGACGTATCATTTGATTTTGACGTCTGTGCCGCTGTTGCGGACCATAGCGAGTGCTGCACAGTAGCTGGTGGTGGCTGTGCAAACAAAGGTTAGTGGCCTCCGGCAGCTCGCAAGAGCTGTAAACAGAGAAACTGCGCAGTGCCCCCCACCCCTCCCCCAAACTCTCTGTGTACCACCAACTCCGTGGAGGCAGCGGTGAGTGGGGAGTACTAAGCGAGGGTGCATCTCTCCCTGCGCAGCCCCACATGCCAGGGTGCGTACGTGATGTATATGACATTCAGTTACGAGGAGAAATAGAAGAATTTTTGAACCACTTACCACGTTTAGTGGCCTGTAATTGATGTATATGAAGAAAAGCAACCGACTCAGAGCATACTCTCGTGGCACTTGTGATATAGTTGTAGTTTTTTCAGTCGATCGATCTATGTAAGACTGCAGTGTCTTGGCTGCAGCAGGTTGACTATCAGTACCTAAGGATCCCCTGACTTTGGAGGTTTTGCAGGATTTTTGACGGTTCAGTTGTGTTGCATGAAGAGACATAGTATTCATGTATGTTGGTTAACAACTACACTCCTGGAAATTGAAATAAGAACACCGTGAATTCATTGTCCCAGGAAGGGGAAACTTTATTGACACATTCCTGGGGTCAGATACATCACATGATCACACTGACAGAACCACAGGCACATAGACACAGGCAACAGAGCATGCACAATGTCGGCACTAGTACAGTGTATATCCACCTTTCGCAGCAATGCAGGCTGCTATTCTCCCATGGAGACGATCGTCGAGATGCTGGATGTAGTCCTGTGGAACGGCTTGCCATGCCATTTCCACCTGGCGCCTCAGTTGGACCAGCGTTCGTGCTGGACGTGCAGACCGCGTGAGACGACGCTTCATCCAGTCCCAAACATGCTCAATGGGGGACAGATCCAGAGATCTTGCTGGCCAGGGTAGTTGACTTACACCTTCTAGAGCACGTTGGGTGGCACGGGATACATGCGGACGTGCATTGTCCTGTTGGAACAGCAAGTTCCCTTGCCGGTCTAGGAATGGTAGAACGATGGGTTCGATGACGGTTTGGATGTACCGTGCACTATTCAGTGTCCCCTCGACGATCACCAGTGGTGTACGGCCAGTGTAGGAGATCGCTCCCCACACCATGATGCCGGGTGTTGGCCCTGTGTGCCTTGGTCGTATGCAGTCCTGATTGTGGCGCTCACCTGCACGGCGCCAAACACGCATACGACCATCATTGGCACCAAGGCAGAAGCGACTCTCATCGCTGAAGACGACACGTCTCCATTCGTCCCTCCATTCACGCCTGTCGCGACACCACTGGAGGTGGGCTCCACGATGTTGGGGCGTGAGCGGAAGACGGCCTAACGGTGTGCGGGACCGTAGCCCAGCTTCATGGAGACGGTTGCGAATGGTCCTCGCCGATATCCCAGGAGCAACAGTGTCCCTAATTTGCTGGGAAGTGGCGGTGCGGTCCCCTACGGCACTGCGTAGGATCCTACGGTCTTGGCGTGCATCCGTGCGTCGCTGCGGTCCGGTCCCTGGTCGACGGGCACGTGCACCTTCCGCCGACCACTGGCGACAACATCGATGTACTGTGGAGACCTCACGCCCCACGTGTTGAGCAATTCGGCGGTACGTCCACCCGGCCTCCCGCATGCCCACTATACGCCCTCGCTCAAAGTCCGTCAACTGCACATACGGTTCACTTCCACGCTGTCGCGGCATGCTACCAGTGTTAAAGACTGCGATGGAGCTCCGTATGCCACGGCAAACTGGCTGACACTGACGGCGGCGGTGCACAAATACTTCGCAGTTAGCGCCATTCGACGGCCAACAGCGCGGTTCCTGGTGTGTCCGCTGTACCGTGCGTGTGATCATTGCTTGTACAGCCCTCTCGCAGTGTCCGGAGCAAGTATGGTGGGTCTGACACACCGGTGTCAATGTGTTCTTTTTTCCATTTCCAGGAGTGTATGTTCAATCTGCTTGTTTCATACATGGGTAATTGTGAAAAAAATGTGGCAGTAACTACCGGCCGGGGTAGCCGCGCGGTTCTTGGAGCTACAGTCTGAAACCGCGCGACCGCTACGGTCGCAGGTTCGAATCCTGCCTCGGGCATGGATGTGTGTGATGTCCTTAGGTTAGTTAGGTTTAAGTAGATCTAAGTTCTAGGGGACTGATGACCTCAGAAGTTAAGTCCCATAGTGCTGAGCCATTTTTTTTTTTTTTTTTTTTTTTTTTTTGTGGCAGTAACTGCTGCTTGAGCTTACCTCGAAATGTTTTGAAACGATTAACAATCAAAGAAATTCAAGCAATCAAGTGAAATTCAATGTTATTGCAAGTAAATGCTGATTTAAATGAAATACATCAATTTAAGTACGCAGATCTGTATTGAACATGTACCCTTTATTACTCCTTAGGGTAGGAGAAAAAGTTATGAAATAACACGACACATCGCAATTAAAGGGTCAGTTTTTCTTGAAAACCCGTAATTGTCTCCCATTGCAGCGCAGAAATTTGAAATTTGGCTCAAAATGTGACTACAATCTACTTCTGTAACGGTACAAAAGCGTGGCGTCCTGCGATGTCACCCTCGGGCTCAGTGACGCTTCAGAGAGCAAGGTGTCGGCAAATGCGAAAAAAGGCCAGAGCTCAGAAGTTCATGTGAGGTGTAAGGTGGGGTAATGGTGTCACATTGCCACCACAATTCTGCCCAATACCACTGCGGACGTGTTAAAGGGTGCGAATGTCGTCACAGCCCCTCTTACCCACATTTAACCCCTTATTTTGACGCCTCTGCGGTGGACGGATTTGTACACTCCTGGAAATGGAAAAAAGAACACATTGACACCGGTGTGTCAGACCCACCATACTTGCTCCGGACACTGCGAGAGGGCTGTACAAGCAATGATCACACGCACGGCACAGCGGACACACCAGGAACCGCGGTGTTGGCCGTCGAATGGCGCTAGCTGCGCAGCATTTGTGCACCGCCGCCGTCAGTGTCAGCCAGTTTGCCGTGGCATACGGAGCTCCATCGCAGTCTTTAACACTGGTAGCATGCCGCGACAGCGTGGACGTGAACCGTATGTGCAGTTGACGGACTTTGAGCGAGGGCGTATAGTGGGCATGCGGGAGGCCGGGTGGACGTACCGCCGAATTGCTCAACACGTGGGGCGTGAGGTCTCCACAGTACATCGATGTTGTCGCCAGTGGTCGGCGGAAGGTGCACGTGCCCGTCGACCAGGGACCGGACCGCAGCGACGCACGGATGCACGCCAAGACCGTAGGATCCTACGCAGTGCCGTAGGGGACCGCACCGCTACTTCCCAGCAAATTAGGGACACTGTTGCTCCTGGGGTATCGGCGAGGACCATTCGCAACCGTCTCCGTGAACCTGTTCTACGGTCCCGCACACCGTTAGGCCGTCTTCCGCTCACGCCCCAACATCGTGCAGCCCGCCTCCAGTGGTGTCGCGACAGGCGTGAATGGAGGGACGAATGGAGACGTGTCGTCTTCAGCGATGAGAGTCGCTTCTGCCTTGGTGCCAATGATGGTCGTATGCGTGTTTGGCGCCGTGCAGGTGAGCGCCACAATCAGGACTGCATACGACCGAGGCACACAGGGCCAACACCCGGCATCATGGTGTGGGGAGCGATCTCCTACACTGGCCGTACACCACTGGTGATCGTCGAGGGGACACTGAATAGTGCACGGTACATCCAAACCGTCATCGAACCCATCGTTCTACTATTCCTAGACCGGCAAGGGAACTTACTGTTCCAACAGGACAATGCTCGTCCGCATGTATCCCGTGCCACCCAACGTGCTCTAGAAGGTGTAAGTCAACTACTCTGGCCAGCAAGATCTCCGGATCTGTCCCTCATTGAGCATGTTTGGGACTGGATGAAGCGTCGTCTCACGCGGTCTGCACGTCCAGCACGAACGCTGGTCCAACTGAGGCACCAGGTGGAAATGGCATGGCAAGCCGTTCCACAGGACTACATCCAGCATCTCTACGATCGTCTCCATGGGAGAATAGCAGCCTGCATTGCTGCGAAAGGTGGATATACACTGTACTAGTGCCGACATTGTGCATGCTCTGTTGCCTGTGTCTATGTGCCTGTGGTTCTGTCAGTGTGATCATGTGATGTATCTGACCCCAGGAATGTGTCAATAAAGTTTCCCCTTCCTGGGACAATGAATTCACGGTGTTCTTATTTCAATTTCCAGGAGTGTATTATTGCAAAACAGGGAGATAGTGCTACGGACATGATACGTGAACTGGGGTGGCAATCGTTAAAACAAAGGCGTTTTTCGTCGTGGCATAATCTTCTCGTGAAAATTCAATCAATAAGTTTCTCCTCTACTGAATGCGAAAATATTCTGTTTGCTGCATCAACCTAAATTATCGTCATGATAAAACAAGAGAAATCGAAACTCGCACAGAAAGATTTGTGTGTTCGTTTTTCCAGCGCGCCGTCCAGCGCGAGGTTCGATGAACCGTTTCCAGGAACTTCAAATCATGTAGATGTACAGGGCAACAATTATTGAACTATCTGAAAAAAATGTAAATTAGTTAGAAACTACGTTGCACACTCACTTTATTCAACCTGTAAACGTCACTACAGATATTTGGATTTAGGTTACGACATGTTCGATATGCCTGCCATCATTAGCGATGGTATGGCCCAGACGAATAGCGAAATTCTGCATGATCCGCTGAAGCGTCGGAACATCGATGCTATCGATGATCTCCTGAGTGACTGTTTTCAGTTCAGCAATGGTTTTGGGGTTATTGGTGTACACCTTCTTTTTAATATAGCCCCACAAATAGGAGTCGTATGTGTTCAGATCCGGAGAATATGGCGGCCAATCGAGGCCCATGGCAATGGCCTCTGGGTACCCCAGAGCCAAAACGCGGGCCACAAAGTGCTCTTCCAGGACATCAGACTCTCTCCTGCTTCGATGGGATCGAGCTCCGTCTTGCATGAACCACATCTTGTCAAAAACAGTGTCAATTTGAAAAATGGGAATGTAATCATGTTCCAAAACCTTCACTTACCGTTCGGTAGTCACTGTACCATCAAGAAGTATCGCACCGATTAGTCCGCGACTGGACTGCACACCACACAGTCACCCATTGAGGGTGGAGAGACTTCTGAATCGCGAAATGCTGATTTTAAGTCCCCCAATTGCGTCAATTTTGCTTATTGACGAAACCATCCAAATGAAAGTTGGATTCGGCGCTAAGCCAAACCATGCATGCGCATACTAATTCCCATCATGCCCCGCAGCCAACCGTGAGGTTTGAACGTCCGAACGCAAAAGATGCAGAAATTATGACCATTTTACTTCACACAGTTGAATAATTGTCACCCTGTAGAAGTAGATGAAATGCAGTGGAGCCAACAAAGTTACGTATTCTGACTTTATGAGTGACTGACAGGGGAAGGCCGCCAATTGTGAAATTCAGATTCGATTCATACTGCGCATAATAAAAGCTCATGGCCAGAAGTGTAATGTGGCAAAGCACCAAGATGCACTTCTCAGGCGTTGTCGAGAAAATCGACAGTTAAAAGAAACCGTTGCGGTGAAATACTCTCTACGATTAATAATTTTTCACAGCGTCGTGGCGCAGCGGTAAGCGCTTGGGTTCGTAATCCGGAGGTCGCCGGATCAAATCTCGCGCTATGCATTTTTTTAATTTTATATGTATATGTATATATATATATACTATTAATGAATTGCTTATGCATGTTGGTGAAGGCGGATCGCTCTCCAATTGTACCGCTTCCATTTTTCCGTTTTTTTAACAGGTTGTACCAAAGCTCTCCCGTCCGCACTGATTTTCGACGATGTTTTAAGTTGCGCTAGGGACCGCATCTACCTTCTTTCGAAGTTAGCAGGCAACTACGCTGTTATGCGGCGGCTCGTTTCGGCCCATTCAACACCTGTCCTTCAAGTGTAACGAGCGAGTAACGGAGTTTATATTTCATACATGCCGCAGCAAGTTTGTGTTCGTGGGGTCTCTATTCTAATTCGAACGTTTGACTTACGCTATACGTATTCGTTTCGGAATACCGTTTCTACGTCTTCCGTTAACTATACGTGGTTAACATTATGAAGACAATTAATAACATTTGTGAAATACAACTTTGTTTGCGGAAAACATAATGATGTTCGAAGTCGCCAGTTTTTCCACGACAAACGACTTACAACAACTTATTATATGCATAATTGTTGCAACTGATTGCCGGGAATTATATATATATTTGAATTACAAAAAACAAATACAAAAAAAAGAGAGTTGCATGGCGCGAGATTCGATCCGGCGACCTTCGGATTACAAACCCGAGCGCTTACCGCTGCGCCACGACGCTGTTGAAAGTTATTAATCGTAGAGAGTATTTCACCGCAACGGTTTCTTTTAACTGTCGATTTTCTCGACAACAGCTGAGAAGTGCATCTTGGTGCTTTGCCACATTGCACCTCTGGCCATGGGCTTTTATTATGCGCAGTATGAATCGAATCTGAATTTCACAATTGGCGGCCTCCCCTTGTGAGACTAAAATGAAGTGTTCCACACTGCTTACTTTTGCTCCAGTTCTCGGCTAATACACATCTACAGAGCGGAAAATTAAGTGTTTATCTTTTTCTGAGTTTTTCTCGCAGTAAAGGGAGATTGTAATTAAAATTAAACTTTCAAAACGCATAGAAATAACACCACTGGCCAGAATGACGTCAATTGAAACGGAATACTATCAGAGGAGGGGGAAAACGTACAGCAAAAGAAAAAAAAATAGTGTAAAAATTGGCCAATAGATGGCGCTGTATGTGTCGGAATACGTAAATGAAAAGACCTGTCATGCACACCACCCACTGAAGTTGGTATAAACAAGCCGGGTACAAGGCTTTTCCTCTTTTCGCGTCTGCGACGTTCCCCGGGACTGTCTCAATCCTGGATCGCGCTCTGCTTGTAAAGCTGTATTACAAGAATGATGAGTGTGCAGACGTCGCTCTGCAGAAGTTCCGGACACTGACGGGTTTGAAAAAAGGCATTGGTCTGTTGACTGCCGTATGTCTGGAGAAAATGATTCTGAAATCTGAAAAGACGGGTTCTTTTGGTGTGCAACCTGGTAGATGGAGGTAACGAATTGATTCTACGTCAGTGGAAGCACTGGCCACAGAAATGCAGAAGGAGACGAGTGGTGGTGTGCAAACGTGTAGTGCACGGAGAATTACCCGAACATAGGACATACCCATGAGCACGGTGTGCAAAATCCTACGAAACATCCTTCTTTGCTATCGATTCAAAATAACCTATGTACACGAGTTGCTTCCTGTTGATGTGCCAACAAGAGCGACCTTTGCTTTAGAATTTCTTGCTCCCATGGAAGTGGACAATGATTGGCCCTGGAAGATTTTGGGGACAGACGAAGCCCACTTCCATCTGACTGGATATGTTAATACACAGAATTGTCGAATATTGGCAACGGAAAATCCATACGAAAATCAACCAGTACCACTTCATCCGGAAAAGTCACTGTGTGGTGTGGGTTTATGGCATCATTTATCATACGGCCATATTTTTTCGAAGAGGCACTTGCTTCCGGCCCTGTAACCTGTACCGTCACTAGTTAGGGCTATGAGCGTCTTTTGCGCAACTAAGTCATTCCAGTTCTCCAACAGCGTGGCTGTGTGGATGGAATCATTTTTATGCAAGACGGCGTCCCTCCGGACACTGAAAATCCAGTTAAGCAGCTGCTGAAGCTCCATTTCGGAAATGCTAGAATTATCAGCCGCCATTTCCCTACAGCCTGGCCGTCGCGATGACCTGATCTTAATCCGTGTGACTTCTGGCTGTGGGGCTGTCTGAACGACGTTGTGTTCAGTGTTCCGACTGCAGACATAGCTGACTGAAGGCAAGCACTGCGCACCACCTTCTGAACGTGGCCCCGGAAACACTTCGATCAGTTGTGGAACATGCTGTTTCTCGGTTTCAACTTGTTGCAGAAAACGGTGGACAGCATACTGAACATGTTTTGCACCAGTCACACGGAAATGAATAATCCTATTTGATTTTGATTGATGCTTTTTATGCGGTTTTTGGCCTCAGGACAATTAAAAACCGATGTGATTGAGGCTTTTTATGCGGTTTCTGACCTCAGGACAATAAAAACCGATTTTTCCCACCCAATGTGGTGCGACCTTGCTGTGGTGGATGGGGTTACGTAACTAACCGTATTACACCTATACACCCATGCGCACTGAGTTGTACAGTTTGTTTAATGTCAAATGTACACCTTACGTATTGTTATATGATTCATTAGTCATTTGTAGTCGACAACTATTAAATTGTGATGCTTACAGCGACATCTATTTCTACATTTTGTAATTATTTATTTTTCTTCTGCCATACGTTTTCCCCCTTCTCCGATGATATTCCGTTGCAATTTGATGTCATTCTGACCAGTGGTGTTATTTCTACAGTGGTTTTAAAGTTTAACTTTATTTAATACATTTCGTGCGTGTTTTTCTATTTGAGAGATTTACTCTCGCGTTTTTGTAAGAGTGAATTCTTTCAGACTGTAGCGAAATAGTTGCTCACTGAACAGCCGCCTACATAGGTCATTAACGCATCGGCATCCATTGGTGACACATCAGGACGGCGCCAAGTTGCATATCTAGGATTCTGTCTGCCTTTGTAGTTCACTTCTTTAGTTAGTCTCACTAGGATGGCTAGGAGGAGTGCATGCTGTGTACGGATGCAGGAGCGACTGGCACTAGTTCGCGAAGTTACCTGGTCGCGAATCACAGGTGAAGGTGAAACCAAGTTAATTGTTGGATTTTTTAGCGGCCACCCGACTCTGCTGTGACAGTTCTAGAGTGATTCAAACAGTGTCTACGGGCAGTAGCGCAGAAATACCAAGATAATGCATTACTAGCTGAAGGCGACTTTGAACAACAGAGTTTAGACTAGGATATCTATGGATTCATTGTGGGAGGTACAGACAGACAGTCATGCGAAATACTTTTAAACATGTTTTCTGAAAACTATCTTGAGCAGTTTTCTCGGCAGCCCTCACGCAATGGAAATATCTTCGATCTTGTAGCTACAGAAAGGCCGGACCTTATCGACAATGTCAGTATAGAAACGGAGATTAACGATCGTGATGTCATGTTACGAAAGTTAGTAAATCAGTCAAGACGGCTAGGATAGTGTTTCTACCAACAGATAAACAGTTGTAGGCATCTCACTTAGACAGTGAGCTGACATCATTTAGCTCCAATAAAATAGGTGTAGAGGAATTGTGGGCAAAGTTTAAGCAGAATGTAAGTCGTAGTCTTGAATGTTATGTGCCTAATACGTGAATAAAGGATGGAAAAGACCCAGCATTGTTTAATAACGAAATTCGAAAGATGCACTCTCCGTTCAAAAGAGAAGGCAAAAAGACACAAGCAAAGGTTACTAGAGAGTCGTGCTTCTGTGAAAAGATCTGTGCGCGCAACATACACCACCCACCACCGTCACACCTTAGCAAAAGATATGGCAGAGAGCCCTAGAAAATTATGGTCATATGTAAAATCCCGAAGCTGGCCTAAGGCATCCATTCACTCCTTTGTTGACCAGTCTAGCGTGCCAGTTGAAGATAGCAAACTGAAAACCGATGTCTTAAATTTCACGTTCAAGAAATCGTTCACACCACAGTCTGACAAACATACCGTCATTTGACCATCGGGCAGACTCCTCTATGGACTACATGGTAATAAGCATCCCTGGCGTAGAGAAACAACTGAAAGATTTGAAAGCAAATAAGTCACCAGGTCCGGATGGAATCCCAGTTCGATTTTACAAAGAGTACTCTACGGCAATAGTCGCTTACCTAGACTGCATTTACGGTGAATCTCTTGCCGAGGACGAAGTCACAAACTACTGGAAAAAAGCGCTGGTCACTCCAGTACATTAAAAAGCTAAAATAACGGACCAGCAAAATTGCAGACTAACATCCCTAACATCATTTTGCTGCAGAATCCTTGAATATATTCTCTGTTCGAATATAATAAACTTTCTTCAGACTGAGAAGCTTATGTCCACGAATCAGCATGGTTTTAGAAAGCATCGCTTGTGCGAAACTCATTGCCCCTTTTCTCACATGATATACTGCGAACTATGGATGAAGGGCAACCGGTAGATTCCACATTTCTAGATTTGCGGAAAGCATTTGACACGGTGAACCATTGCAGCCTGTTAACGAAGGTGTGAGCATATGGAATAATTCACAGATGTGTGAGTGGCTCGAACATTTCTTAAGTAATAGAACCCACTTTGTTGTCCTCGACGGCGAATGTTCCTCAGAGACAAGGGTATCGTCAGAAGTGCCCAGGAGAAGAGTGAGAGGACCGTTGTTGTTCTCTGTATACATAAATGATTTGGTGAACAGGATGGGCAGCAGTTTGCGATTGTTCGCTGACGGTGCAGTGGTGTACGGTAAGGTGTCGAAGCTGAGTGACTGTAGGAAGATACAAGACGACTTACACAAAATTTTTAGTTGCTGTGATGAATGGCAGCTACCTCTAAATGTGGAAAAATGTTAGTTAATGCGGATGAGTAGGAAGAACTCGTTTGTAATGTTCGGTTACAGTATTAATAGTGTTCTGGTTGACACAGTCAAATCGTTTAACTATCTGGGTGTAACATTGCAAAACGATATGAAATGGAACGATAGCGTGAGAACTGTGGAGACGAATGATCGACTTCGGTTTATTGCGAAAATTTTAAGAAAGAGTGGTTCAGCTGTAAAGGAGACCGCGTATATGACAGTGGTGGGATCTATTCTTGAGTACTACTCGAGCATTTGGGATCCGTACCAGGTCGGATTGAAGGAAGACATCGAAGCAGTTCATCGGCGGGCTTCTAGATTTGGCAAATTACATACGACAGAACCACACAGCCTGTTAGTATGAGATAACTCCTGCCCTTTAAGACAGGAGAAACCGTTGAAGGGTTGAGTTTTTCAACAAATTTGATGCAGCGTGAAATCCGTTAAACATTCATCTTTTAGGCTTTTGTTATGACATGCATAATTACTACAAAAATTCTTACAAATTGCGTAGAAAAAACTTTAGCCTTTAGTTAGGGAAAAGGATAAACTGGCTTGCCGAATAAAATCGCACTATGGATCATCTACAGGTTGGCAACAAACTTATAGAAATAAGAAAAGAATATCAGTTACCAATCTGTATAAACTATGTGGATGCATTTGACACTACCACAATCAAATCTGAGTTTGTAGAATGAGAACGTGAGAATCACGGAACAGAAATGATCTACATCAGTTAGGTGACGATTACTTATTGAAGTTGGTAAGAACATCATAACATTCCCCCAAAAGCTGTATGTTGAAATAAAGGACAAAGCTGATATAATGATAAACTAACCGAAACCTACGCACAAGATGCAATCAAGAAGTACCGAATATCTCACACATGAACTATGGAATGTGTCATTTTGGGTCTAAAAATGTAACTGGCTAAAAAGTGGTATGCCGACGAATAGATAACACCAAACCACACCATAAGGAAACAGTAAAAACTGCATCGTCCTAATTATCAAGAAAGACCTCACTGTCCTAAAGAAAATCAATTCATAGAAGCGTATAGCTTACAAACAACAACAACAACAAAAAATGGTCAATAAAAAAGCGCTACATACCAAAATACTAGAGTGCTACAAAGCGAGATATAAAGAGCTGCTAAAACAACCAAGACCTACGAGCTAATCCAATACTCATAGTGAGGGGATCTACCGCATGTCACAGCCAAACAAAACAAAGCGTAATTGTACAGGTAAAGACGTGCATGCATACTAAGAATCGTAGACACAAGATTAGACGTAGAGAAAACTGTAGATTGGTAGAAATATAATGGTCAAAAACATAAATACTAGAATTAATGAGATAGACAAATATAGGTGAACCAAGGTAACACCTTTGAGGGAAAGAAAACAACGAAGTAACAGTACAAAATTTGCTAAAGTAAAACCCAAAAATGGCACATAATGTCCTGACTCTAATGTGCAAAAAATTATCGTGAGTTATTATAGCCAAGCGAAATCGGTAGTATAGTTTCAAGGACAGAGCACCACATGTAAAAAGACATGCAGTTTTCACTGTTTCCTTATGGTGTGATTTGATGTTATCTATTCGTCTGCATACCACTTTTTAGCCAATTACCTTTTAAGACCCAAATTGATACATTCTCCAGTTCGTGTATGGGATATTCGGTACTTCTTGACCGCATCTCGTGAGTAGATTTCGGTTAGTGTATCATTGTATCAGGTTTGTCCTTTACTTCACCATACCACTTTTGGGGAATGTTATGGTGTTCTTACCTGATACGCGTGTTATGGTGTTTATGGATTTCTGACTGATGTCGACCTGACGATAGTTAGGAATTTTGAGTTTGTGGGCTACTATTGAGGGCCACAAGCGGCTTGAGACTCCGACATATTTGGGCTTGTACCAACACATCTTTTATCGCCTTGGGGTCCTCAGTCACTTGCAATATTTTGAGCAGTATTATTGTACTCCATGATTAGTTTATAGTATGATGCCATTAAATAATTCCTTTTTCGCTCGCTATTGTTGTCCCCCATTTTGTGCGCAAGTATGTTAATTAATGGGCTTATACCTTTGGATTTTGTTGGTCTTCGCACACTTACCTATCTTTTAGCTTTATCCCTCCCCGCGTTACCTGTCGCGATACAACTTGCTATGTGTTAGTTCCTATTTGGGTGGGTTCGTCGTTTTATAGATGGGTCGTTAGTGTGATACCTTACACTCGCAGGGAAATAGTACGACGTTGGCAGCTGGAATTTTGGAGGACTCACCTTAGTTAATGTGGATTTGAGGTCTTTGTCTGTTTCCACTCTTGCATTGCTCGCTTGTTAAGTGATGTAAGGCACGGCAGTCATATCGTTTTACTTTGATTTGGTGTATAACGTATGATCTCAAGGCATTTTTTGAGTATTCTTCACGTGTCCTTTGCATTCCGTTTTTCACTTCATACGTAGTGTGTCTTTGGGTTTTACGTCAGGTTGCATTTTTTATGCTGTTGAAAGGGTACAGTACTATCCGACATAGAAAAGATTTGCCTCATTGGGTACAGTAATACCCGTTGTATAACAACATACTTCCTTGTTCTTGTCAACAGCGGTTTTATGGTAACACAATTTCATTCAGCACACTGAGACCGGATACTGATGCAGAAAAGAAGGATATTTAATTATTCATATGTCCACTTCCTTCAAAAATAGATCCCTATATCCAGTTTGTGATGTTTGAGAAATGAGTGAATGGTTTGTTGTCTGCTGACCACAGAGAGTGGATGTAGAATCTGTAATTGTCTTTGAGACAGTCCTTTGGTCACCTTTGCAGAACCACAGAACGGAAGTATTCCAGAGCACTAGAGGGCCTGGAGTGTGGCTGCCCAATACGGTAACAGGATCCTCCCTCACTTCTGAGGAAGCGTGGGATGGCCTGGTGAACGGCCATGCTCCGACACTCTGTCGCTGGTTTCTGAAGTTGAAACACCTATCTTCAGTGTGCTCGGTAAAACTAAAGAATATGGGAATGGTAAGCATGTGGAATATTTAAGAGTAGCAAGAAATAATGATTTCCCTTTTCAGAATACCGACGAGAAGAAAACTTTTTGGTGGGAGATTCGTGTACAGGTAGGCAGGTAAAACTCATAGGGAACTTAGGATTCTCTTGTAGTTACCAACGGTCACAATGAAACCACGTGTGGTAATTTTAAGCTGAGATACTTGCATGTGTAAATTTAAGCTGAGAATATTTAAGAACTGCGGGAGCAGAATTTGAATTAGGAACAAGCACTTCCACATGGTGAGTACTGACTTTGTCTCAGTCTGACCAAGAGACAATGAAAAACAAAAGTGCTGGTGCATACTTCCAGTTGAGGATCCGTGTGAGATAATTAAGTAATCATGATACCAAAACTACCGTTATTAATTACATTCGTGTGAAGCAAGTTAGAAACTTTTGTACTCTGAGAGAGGAAAAGGTGAGTTAGCCATCTGCCCATCAACACAATGGGGGTTACATTGCAGTGGGAGATGAGCATAAATCCTCCAGAGTATGTGGTCGGGCCGTAGGAAAGGTTACGTGTGAAATTTAATCCGAAGGTCTGCGGCTTGTTAATCTGGGTTGAAATTTTGTTGTGGAGAAAATTTGATACATACCGGCTAAATTCGGTTGTTCTGTCTTATTTTGCATGTTTAACCTGTATAACTTGAATGTGGCGACTTAGTTACGCGTACTGTACTAAAAACCAAGAATTTCCTTTGAATAGCCTGACCGCTAGTAAATTCTCTAGGTTATTAATGAATGAACTTATGAGAGTGTGAGAGAGAGAGAAGTAGTGGATATCCGTAGCAATCCAGAAAGGGCACTATAGTAGTAAGGAAAAATATTAAGAGACCATAGGCTATGGAATGTGTACGTAATATCATGCCTATTGGGCTGAGAATTTCTTGTTTTCTTTTATGTTTAAATGTATGTATGGGAGGACATTTTGTATCATTGCGGTTGTAGAACCTCAGAAAATAAAAGAGGAGATATGAAGCAAAATGGTGGTCATGATCATTCAGTAGAGGTTAGCCATTTTGTTCTGACATTTTTTCCATAAGCTCCCTATTACTAGAATAGCCAAACTCCGATTAAAATGAATGCAATAGAATGGGAATGCGGTCTTGCCAAGGTGGAGTGAGTCCATCGGAAATGTTTACAGACAGCGCCATATTTAAATTTATTAGTCAGATGCGTTTAATTCCGTTGCCTTGAGATAATTAAAAAGAAAAAAAATATAGCAAAACATTTGGATGATAGGGCTTTGCTGTCAATGTATAGTAGCAGCATCTACGATAAGTCATATCAACATTTCCGATGCACAAATATTCAAAGCACTCGCTTGGCAGGCCACACAACTAGTAGGCCTGACTGCTAGATGCAACAGGTGGTAGAGTTGCGGTCGTAAAAGACAACGGTAGTAACCTCTCCCTGTGACATCTTATTATGATATATCAGCAGTAGTAATAATACTTATACTGTAGATATGCACACTACTGCGTTCTTCTTAGATTATGGTGCGACATTTCACTTTGAATGAGGATAAGTCTGTTATTACCCGTCACTATCTGCAATGTTTGCTGTAGTACATTTTGATATACACTACATATATACTCTTTTTGCAGTTGGTACTTTTTGCAGTAGGTACTGGGAGATGAAAAAGCTTGCACAGGATAGAGTAGCATGGAGAGCTGCATCAAACCAGTCTCAGGACTGAGGACCACAACAACAACAACAACATACTCTTTTTATTATGTACGAGCCTGAAGATTGCATATTGAATTGCCGTAACTGGTAGTGAAAATAAAATAAAATAACTTCTCAATTTGCACGGATGTTTGGCGAATCTGTTTGTTAAATTTTTGACCAGCCGCTGTCTCACGTCCACAATGGAACAACAGATAGTAACTGCTACTTATTCGAACACCTTACCTCGTTTGATTCTAATTACTGTATCTCTAAAAACTGGACGTAAGATGTTGGAGTACTACACATACCAGTATAGAAAGTGCAAATTTTCTTCATTGCTAATTGCAATTGGGAACCGTATCGCATTTAAACTCACTTTCTCTTTTTGAGTATTATTTTCTCATCTTGAGTATTACTGTGAGAAAATCACAAATGAGACGGCCAGCTCCTGTAGCTGTAATTTCTTCATAAATTGCAAAGACCTTACTAGTAAATATAAATCCAGACTAGTTTTTATGCAGTGCATAGAATTCTCAATTGAAATATTTTTCTCTTCCTCATAAAAACTAGTTTTTAAAGGATCATGAAAGAAAAGAAGACCTGAGTCAAACCTTCAAACGTCATATCTTTGACAGCCATAGCTTAGAAAAGTGTGTGTCTCCGGACAAAAACATAAATAAAATGGTCAGAAGAGTGTGTACATGCGGAAACAAGAAGTGTTTACAAAGTTTTAATTTACTATTACAGTCTACGGAAAAAGTGTAAGCGACTCAAAAAAAGTGTGTAATGCTACAACATCACGCAACAAAATAGTAAACAATGCGTCAGGCGCTACGTCCACATGATCGGTAGTGGGTGCACTTTTCCTGACCGCATTTACCAATATTGGTTTAAATATGGCCTCATTGTCGTTGAAGAATTCGCAGCATCAGTTGGAGCCGCCCAACTTCTGTTAAACAAAGAACATAACGGGAGCAGCAAACAGTCTGCTAGAATGGGTTATAGCACATAGAAGTCTTTTTGTTAGTCTTAAGCAAGGAAGCCACCAGATGATGTACGGAAGTCCAAAACACCTAGTGGTATACCTATATGAGTTTTAAGGCATTTGAATGAATAATGTTATGTGACTGGTTGCGCGCATAAACATATAGATACGTATTCGTCACAGTCACGGTAAAGCAGCGTCAATATAGCTCACAGTGTTTCTGAATCAGTCTGATTGTCAGTAATGTCCGGTAGTGTCCCTTGGCTTTATGGTCAGAGGAACAACCTGTCCTACTTAGGTCAAAGTGCTGTCGGTAATGCAACAAATCAACAAATGCTGTTCTAAGTCGCGTCCACGGCAGAGCATCAGTTTCTATTCAGTATGGAAGCCCATGAAACTATAAAATCTGGAGATACAATGGAAACGGTATTTTCTTTCTAGTACAAGTAAAAACCGTTTTCTCGTATTCCATCTGAAATGTGAGGAGGTAATCCCGTCTGAGCAGGGTAAGCGAAAAATATTTCTCGCCCTCCCTGAAAACATAGTCGCTGCATACTGTAGGAGAGAAGCGACGGCACTGGAGCGACGGATTACGAGGAACCCTTTGCACACGTTGAAATCTCTCTGCTGCACCGTGACAAAGGGATCCGGTTGTAATCCTGCAGATAAGCAGATGTTCGCTCGCCTTTCTCGTCTGTGAATATCGTATGGTGATACTCGTGGGTCAGCTCCTTCTCAGGCAGTGCGAGGAAATGTGGTAAGCCCAAAGCACCTCAGCGGCAGGTTCGGCGGAGGAATTACCCGAGCATGTTCTATAAACAGAATAGCAGAATAGTCTGCTGTAAGCTCGTGCTCCTGGAGTACAAATCCAGGATGAATTAGGAGAGCCCCCAAATTCCTGCTTACAGGTCTCTAACATTTTTCGTGATATAATTTATAGATATTTGGCTGATTCAGTGACCACGCTTGAACTCGTCTTGTCGCTATAACACACTGGTAAAACATTCTGTTCCTGGCGTACATTATTTAATTTCAAATGAGAGTTGGACGGTCACGACGCTTCATTAAGGAAGGTAATCTCTCGTCGCGAACAGGTCTTATACTGCAAAGAAACGAACGATCGTGAAAAAAAAGTCACAACGAAGTATTCAGATTCTATGAGTTGATGAACGGTTGATGATGTTTTTGTTGTGGTCTCCAGACTGAAGACAGTTGTTACCTACTTTGCTACCCTAGTCGATACTATGCATGTCTCTTCATCTCTACATAACTACTCCAACCTAGGTCCGTCTGAACCTGATTATTGTCTGCCTTTACGATTTTTATCTCCCCCTCCTCCTCCTCTCCTGATCTACAAACCTACACGCTTCCCTGCACCCATCTCCACAGTGACGATTCCTTGACGCTACACGATATGTCTTATCAACTCATCCCACCTTTTAGTCAAGTATTGCCACATATCTATTTTTCCATAATTCGATTCAGTAACTCTTCATTAGTCATTCGATCGAAGGATCTAACGTTTAGTATTCTTTTGTGAAACAATATTTGAAAAGATTCCATTCTCTTCTTGTGTGAAATATTTATCGCATCCGAAAAAAAAAAACAAAAACTCATCTATTGCTTACAGCATCTCATTTTCTAGTCTACTTCCCTCAGCATTGTCCGGTTCAGTATTCTCTTTTGAAATACGGTCCTTGCCGGTCACCTGCTCTTTCAAGTCGCTAACCGTCTCGGACAGAATTACAACGCCACTCGCAAACCTCAAAGTTTTTATTTCCTCTCCCTAAACTGTAATTCCCTTTTCAAAATTTTTCCTTCATTTCCTTCTGCTTGCTTAATCTACAGATTAAATAACTTCGGTGATAGTCTCCAACGGTGTCTCATTCCCATGCCAACAATTGTTACCCTTTCATGCCCTACGACTCTTATAACTACAGTCTGTTTTCTATTCAGGTTTTAGACAATCTTTCGCAGCCTGCATTTTATCCCTGCAGTTTTCAGAATTTCCAAGAGTGTTTTCCAGTAAACACTGTCAAAAGCTTTCTCAAACTCTACAAATGCTATAAACATAATTTCCCTTCCGTCAGTACGTCTTCTAAGATAATTCGTATGGTCAGTACTGCCTCATGTTACCTGCGTTCCCCTGGAGCCGAAATAATCTTCCCCGAGGTCGGCTTCTACCAGTCCTTCCATTTTCCTGTAAATAATTTGTGTCACTATCTTGTAACCACGACCCATTAAACTGAAAGTTCGATTGCGTTCACACTTGTCAGCGTCTACCTTCTTCATAATTGGAGTTATTGTCTTCTTCTTGAAGCCTGCCTTATACATGTTACATACCGGATAGAATAAGGTTTTTATGACTGGTTCTGCCATTTTTGTTGTCTTCTATATTTTTCTTTCCCCTTTCAGCCTTTGCTCTTGGCTTGATACTGCCTCGCCATTTGAGCTTATGAAGTTCATACAATGCTTCAATTTCCTCTAGAGGTTTTCTTAACTTTTTCTATGGGTATCATTGATATGTCGCTTAGTCATACGTGCTTCTACAGTTTTTCATTTCTGCTATAGCCATTTCATGTTTTCTCTGAATTTCATTTTTATATGTTTATATTCCCTTTTGGCTGCTTCATTTGGTTCGTTTTTTATTTTTCATTTCGCCAACAGAATTCAGTAGCTTCTGTGTCATCCTAGGATTCTACTGAGCCCAGTATTTTTGTCCAGATCATCTTTTACTGCCTTCACTATTTCATCTCTTGAACCTACCTATTCGTGTTTTATTGTATTCATTTACCTTATTTCATTCAATCAGTGCCTAATGCTCCCTTTGAAACTCTCAACAATTTCTTGCTCTGTCAATTTATCCAGATATCATCTTCTTAATGTACTAACTTTCTGCAATCTCTCCAGTTTTAAACTACAGATCATAAACAATAAATTATGGCATCTGCAGTTGGTAATGTTTTGCACTTTAAAAACTGGTTTGGGAATCTCTGTCTAACCTAAATTGTGATTTGTGCAAAATTCTTCCTGCACATGTTCTCCTTCTATTTCTCCTTTTCCCTTTTTTATATTATCGAATTCGAGGCCTCCACCACAATTACGTTTTCGCCTCATTTAACGATGTGAATAATTTCTTGCTATGAATAATTTATTTCAGTCTCTTCATCATCAGCAAGAATAAGGCTTTTATTTTTAATGTTCAACATGTATGCCAGTCCATGATTATCTGCAGCGCCACCTTATGGTAATTTGTTGTTAGTAGCTCGGTCAGCTGCCACGGCGCTCAGCGTGCCATACACTACTACAATATACAGTCGGCCCATATTTTTTGACGTGATTCGTTGTATCTATGCTTCAGGACTCATTTTCGTACATATTAATCATGTCACGATGTTCTATCATAGCCAGTTTGTGCACTAGTTCACAGTGAAATGCTCCTGTTTCCTTTTTCCATATTTCGATCTGATAAGTTCTAAGGCTAAGACCCGTTGTACGGAATTACTATATAAATAAATTGTGATCAAGATAATTTCTGTGTGTAAGTGCTAAGAATGTTCGCCGGCCTCTACAAAAACCACCCTTCTACATATAGTGACAAAGTATATTTGCAAAGATTTAAATTTCTCAGAAGTAATTTACTTGAAATAATTGCAGCAGGTCTTATTAGGTAAAATGTATGAACAAAGAAGGTGAGTACGGAAACTGATTGAAAAATAAAGCTATTAGCATGTAACAGCAAAGATATCCACAGTGTACAGTAGTCAGTTATCTATTTCTGCTTCCAAAAACAAAGGTCTGCTCATGCATCAACAAAGACGTGTGAGCAGATTTGCATGAGTAGTACCAGTACTTGCAAGTTGACCAGGGCCAGAAACACTGCGCTCCAAAACCATCTGTCCAAACAGACGGCTCAGTGGAAGATTTTGTTTAAAACTTTTGTTTATTTTTTTCATTTTAATATCAATTTACTTTCAAAATTAAATATATAAACGTCTGTTAAATTTTGATTTTATTTCGTCTTCTTAGATTATCGTGGTAGGAAGTACATATGTTTTATACAACTATACCTCATGTTATTGAATAAAAACTTGCCTTATTTAGTACATATTCTACAGTATCAAGTGACGAAGTCATCATCAGAGGTGTACCATAGATAAAATAAAATTACACGAATCAGAGGAAAAATACTTTGAATCTGAATTTACTGATAATGTGTCAGTTTGTAATGTATTTCGTGACAATTTGCATTATTTAACTTGATCACTTTTTGTAAAATTCCAACAGTAAGCAAATTAACTCATTCAAGTGATGCATTTTCATACAGATGTCGACCTGAAACCTGACATAATGTAATATTTTAAAAATTTTACTTATATAAAATGTAGAAGGTCTTACCATATATGCGTGAATTCCAAAGAAATCTGTTGTGTACTCTGCAGTGATTTAATATTCATTGTTCTTGCGGATCGAATATACATATTTTGAGTTGCAGGACCGCTGTTTACAGGTCTTTTGTGCACTCACTTAGGTGGTGGAGCACAGTTTTAAAAATATGCGTGCTCTTTTGCCGCCAATAAGAATACGAGCACACATAAACTGTACGAACACTTCGTAAGTACAGAGAGGCATTCCCTTTCAGTTTCTGTAGTACCATGGAAATCAGCCAACGAAGCATTAGCTTTTGAAGAGGAGTGGATTCTTGTGGCATTTAAGTATCTCAGGCCTCCAACAACGAAAACGCATAGTTCTTAGAATTCAGGTTGGCAGGAAATTTCTACAAACTATGATGGCTGTTGACATTACTTAGTAGTGTATCAGTGAGCATACAATCTCAGGTTCGATGTTACTGAGAATTAGAACCGATACGAGCCCAGATTAAAAGTCATTTTCGATACCATGAGGTAAATGGGTTTTTATCTTGAAGGCCACACGAGGAATATCCAGCAGTTGTTTGATGTAGCCTGTGATGTGCCTGCACCGTAGCTGCCTCTTGGGAAATTGCGAATCAAGATCACCGAATCACAGTGGGCATATGAGATGCAAGGCTCACCTGACATGTGGTGTGGGCATCGGAGCTCATATCAAGGTCACACCTCCTCCTCAGTGCGTGGTGAGGTCATCAGTCCACAGTACGAATACAGGATCAAGATCATCCCCTCCCCCTAGGACGTGGCGAGATCGCCGCACCACAGTGAGAGTTCTGGAATAGGTAAGGATCCAGGAAGAGGACACGACTGCCTGGACCAATACGAATGAAGGTCCCCCATCAGTCTTCGTTTGTGCTGTGTACTCCATAGTGAGAAGAAGCAGTGGAGTTATCCGACTTAGAAAATGGCAGCATAAAACACGAGGTAATGCACTTTGAAAATATAGTGTGTGACTGAACTACTATAAAATAATGACGTCATGACATCCTCGTCTCTTTCTGTTACTAGAGCCTTTCTATACTCTTCCCATATTCTCCTCTGGGAAAAAAACAGACCATCCTATTTACAAAATGGCGCAAACACCCATTTCTGATGTTCTACATATAGATGGAAGCATTGCTACCGTAAAATAACTAGCAGTAAACAATTGGGGCGAGGTAAAGCATATTAAGAGTTTGGATTCATTTTCGGGAATTGTAAGGGAACTTACATCACCATCCACAAAAGAAGTGGGATACTAAGCACCTATAAGACGTATAATTTTTATCCAGTATTTGTACATCACTCTGAGACCCTTCTTTTAATCGGGTTGTATTAATAGGAACACTGAAATACACTAATATTAATCAGCACCCCCTGCAGAACAAATCGCTAATATTTTCACATGGAAGTTCCCCACTTCGATTTTCCTTATATAACACCCATCGTAGAGGTATTCTAAATTTATAACCTGTGATTTTTTTAGTGTATCTTCCAGTAATATGGGGCGGAAAGTATATTTAATAATTCGGGGTCTGTATCACATAACAATATTACACACAGAACGGCAATATATGTGAAGATTTAGTGCGTTGTTCATTCTCCCACATGATATTCGAGAGTGGATTTAGGATAGAGCAGCATATATCTCTTCCATCTGCAGCAGCAATCTCGAAGTGAACGACTGGCGTAGAAAAAGGTTAATTTAGAAATAGATGAATTACATAGGCACCGTCACAAAGACATAAATTATGCACCTGCTATCATTTAAAATCCACTACTGGTCCACTCGTTAATGGAGCGACGGAAAAGCATCTATATGAGCCCTGATTTACCTTACATTGCTTTCGCGTGTCATACACGAGATTGACGTTGGTGGCAGCAGGATCAGACTGCAGCCTGTCGCAAATGCCGGTTCTCTAAACTTACTTAAATATCTATTGCAACCTACATCCTTCTGAATCTGCTTAGTGTATTCATCTCTTGGTCTCACTCTACGATATTTACTGTCCACGCTGCCCTCCAACACTAAGTTGGTGATCCCTTGATGCCTCAGAACATGTCCTATCAACCGCTCCCTTCTTCTAGTAAAGTTGTGCCACAGATTCCTCTTCTCCCAATTCTGTTCAGTACTTCCTCATTAGTTACGTGATCTACCCATCTACATCTTCAGCATTCTTCTGCAGCACCACTTTTCGAAAGCTTCTATTCTCTTATTGTCTAAAACATTTATCGTCCATGTTTCACTTCCATATGTGGCTACACTCCATACAAATACTTTCAGAAAAGACTTTCTGACACTTAAATCTCTACTCGTTGTTAACCAACTTCTCTTCTTCAGAACGCACTCCTTGCCAATGCCAGTCTACATTTTATATCCTCTCTACTTTGACCATCATTTACTTTGCTCCCCAAATAGCAAAACTCATCTACTACTTTTTAAGTATCTCATTTCCCAATTTAATTCCCACTGCATCACCTGATTTAATTCGACTACCGTACGTTCTATTATCTTCGTTTTGCTGTTGTTGATGTTCATCTCATATCCTCCTTTCAAGACACTGTCCATCCCATTCAACTGCTTTTCCGGGCCCTTTTCTGTCTCTGACTGCTCTGTCATCGGCAAACCTTAGAGTTTTTGTTTCTTGTCCATGGATTTTAATTCGTACTCCAAGTTTTTCTTTTGTTTCCTTTACTGCTTGCTCAATATACAGACTGAATAACATCGGGGATTAGCTACAACCCTATGTCCCTCGCTTCCCAACCACTGCTTCCCTTTCATGCTCCTCGACTCGTATAACTGCCATCTGGGTTTCATACGAAATGTAAATAGCCTTTCGCTCCCTGTACTTGACTACCTTCAGAATATGAAAGCTTTTTCTAAGTCTACGAATGCTAGAAACTTAGGTTTGCCTTTCCTTAATCTATCATCTAAGATAAGTCGTAGGGTCAGTATTGTCTTATGTGTTCCAATATTTCTAAGGACTCCAAACTGATCTTCCTAGGTCGGTTTCTACCAGTTTTTCCATTCGTCTGTAAAGAATTCGTGTTAGTATTTTGCATCCGCGAGTTATTAAACTGATAGTTCGGTAATTTTCCCGCCTGTCAACACTTAATTTCTTTGGGATTGGAATTATTATATTCTTCTGAAGTCTGAAGCTATTTTTACTGTCTCACACACCTTGCTTACCAGATGGAAGAGTTTTGTCATGGCTGCTTCCCATCAGTAGCTCTAACGGAATGTTGTCTACTCCCGGAGCCTAGTGTCGACTTAGGTCTTTCAGTGCTCTGTCAAACTGTTCACGCAATATCATATCTCCCACTTCATCTTCATCTACATCCTGTTCCATTTCCATAATATTGTCCTCAAGTACGTCGTCCTTCTATAAACCAACTATATACTCCTTCGACCTTTCTGCTTTTCCTTATTTGCTTAGAACTGGTTTTCCATTTGATCTCTTGATATTCATACAGGTGGTTCTCTTTTCTCCTAATGTCTCTTTAATTTTCCTGTAGGCAGTATCTATCTTATCCCTAGTGATATATGCCTCTACATCCTTACATTTGTCCTCTAGCCGACCCTGCTTAGCCATTTAGCACCTCCTGTCGATCTCATTTTTGAGACGTTTGTACTCTTTTTGCCTGTTTCATTTACTGCATTTTTATATTATCTCCTTTCATTAGTTAAATTCAATATCTCTTCTGTCACTCAATGATTACTACTAGCCATCGTCTTTTTACTTACTTTATCCTCTGATGTCTTCACTATTTCATCTCTCAAAGTTACCCATTCTTCTTCTTCGACTGTATTTCTTTCCCCCGTTCTTGTCAATTGTTCCCTAATGCTCTCTCAGAAATTCTCTACAACCTCTGGTTCTTTCAGTTTATCCATGCTCCATCTCCTTAAATTCCCACCTTTTTGGAATTTCTTCAGTTTTAATCTACAGCTCATAACTAACAGATTGTGGTCAGAGTCCGCATTTGCGCCTGAAAATGTCTTACAATTTAAAACCTGGTTCCTAAATCTCTGTCTTACCATTATGTAACCTATCTGAAACCTTCCAGTGTCTCCAGGACTCTTCCACGTGTATAACCTTCTTTCATGAATCTTAAACCAAGTGTTAGCTATGATCAAGTTATAGTCTGTGCAAAATTCTACCAGGCGGCTTCCTCTTTCATTCATTATCCCCATTCCATATTCACCTACTACTTTTCCTTCTCTTCCTTTTCCTACTGTCGAATTCCAGTCCTCCGTGACTATTATCGTCTCCCTTCGGTACCTGAATAATTTCTTTTATCTCATCGTGCATTTATTCAATCTCTTCCTTCATTGCGGAGCTAGTTGGCATATAAACTTGTACTACTGTGGTAGTAGTGGGCTTCGTGTCTGTCTTGGCTACAATAAAGCGTTCACTATGCTGTTCGTAGTAACTTATCCCCGTTCCTACTTGTTTTATTCATTATTAAACCTACTTCTGCATTACCCCTATTTGATTTAGTATTTATAACCCTGTATTCAACTGACCGGAAGTCTTTTTCCTCCTGCCACCGAACTTCACTAATTCCCACTATATCTAACTTTAACCTGTCCATTTCCCTGTTTAAATTTTCTATCCTGCCTGCCCGATTAAGGGACATGACATTCCACGATACGATCTGTAGAACGCCAGTTTTCTTTCTCCTGATAACGACGTCCTCCTGAGTAGTCCCCGCCCGGAGATTCGAATGGGGGACTATTTTACCTCCGGAATATTTTACCCAAGACGACGCCATCATCATTTAACCATACAGTAAAGCTACATGCCCTCGGGAAAAATAATGGCTGTAGTTTCTCCTTGCTTTCAGCTATTCGCAGTACCATCATAGCAAGTCCGTTTTGGATAATATTACAAATCAGTCAATCATCCAAACTGTTTCGCCTGCAACTACTGAAAAGGCCGCTGCCCTCTTCAGGAACCACACGTTTGTCTGGCCTCTCAACAGATACCCTTCCGTTGTGGTTGCACCTGTGGTACGGGTATCTGTATCGCTGAGGCACGCAAGCCTCCCCACCAACGGCAAGGTCCATGGTTTATGGGGAGGTGGGGGGAGGGGGGATGTTACCTACGTATCTGTATTTATATTTTTGCGATGTCTTGTTAGGTGGTAAATGCTCCATTTCTCATCTGGCTGGTGGTCGTAAGACATGCATTTGATGATTTCCTCTTTTAGTTCGCTATCCTGCAGTTGCAAAATCTTCTTTTTTAAAAATCACTTGGTTGACCTATTCTTCGGTTATCTAGTTTTCCTATCTGTTTGAGAGTTATAAGATAGTAATATTCGATGTTATTTCTCCTATCTTTATTTAGCCTGAAGGTTAAATAATTTCTGGATGGCATAAACATGAAATCCGTAGAAGTGAAATACACCGACGGGAAAAATCACAACACCAAAAAATAATTAATGTAGAGTAATGAAATTTCGGGAATACATTTGTCTAACACTGCAAGATCACAGGTTATGAGAAAACCCATTGCAAATGTCAAATGCTGGTATATTAATAATCGATGTAACTGTCGGCATGTTGAAAGCAAGGATACAAAGTGCATGCATTCTATTGTAAAGGTGCTGAATGTCAGTTTGTGGGAATGCAAGCATCCAAAGTGCAACCATTTTATGGTAAAGGTGCCGGATGTCAGTTTGTCGGACGGAGTTCCATGCCTGTAAAACTTCGTTGGGCAATGTAGGGACGGTTAATGCTGGTTGTAGATGACGCAAGAGTTGCCGTCCGACGCTGTCCCATATGTGCTCGATTATAGACAGATCTGGTGATCGAGCAGGCCGAGGAAACATATCGATACTCTGTAGAGCATATTGGGTTACCACAGTGGTATGCGAGCGAGCATTATCCTGTTTTCCTACTGGAATACTGTTCACGAATGGCAGCACAACAGACTGAATCACCAGATGGACGTACAAATTTGCAGCCAGGGTGCGTTGGATAGCCACGAGAGAGTTCCTGCTGTCATACGAAAAGGAACCCCAGGCCATAACTCCAGGTGTAGGCCCAGTATGTCTAGCAAGCAGAGAGGTTGGTTGCAGGCCCTCAACTGGTATCCTTCTAACCATCACACGGCCATCACTAGCACCGAGGCAGGATTAGCTTTCACTAAAAGACATAACAGACCTCCACTTTGCCCTCCAATGGCTTCTCGTTTGACACTACTCAAATGACGGTTGTTTAGAGTAACTGGAATACACGCAACAGGGCGTCTGGCTCAGAGCTGTCTTTTAAGTGACCGATTTGTAACAGTTCGTAGTGTCACTGTGGTGCCAACTGCTACTCAGATTGCTGCTGCAGACGCGCCAGAGCCATACCCCGAACACGACGATCTTCCCTCGTGGTAGTGTCAAGCAGCCCGTTCTTCTTGCGACCGTACACTCCCTTGACCACCGTTGCTAGCAATCATGTACAGTGGCTTCATTCCTGCCAAGCTTTTCTGCAATATCACAGAAAGAACATCCAGCTTCTAGTAGACCTTTTACACTACCTCGCTCAAACTCAGTGAGGTGGTGGTGTCGCCTTCGAGGTATTCTTCACAAACATCAATTCACCACGTCCAGCCCCAAAGGTAACTAACGCTCACGACCGTACAGCGTGTATTTAAAACTACTAACGCCACTCTTATGCGGCCGGAGCGAAATCTGAATACATATAATTTTTCAGATGTAGAAACACGCTTACTAACTTTGATTTATGTCGCATAACTCCTTCTTGGTGCTTAGTTTCTTTTTTCCGTTAGTGTATGTGGACCGTATACTCATGTATGTAAATACTCCTACAGGGGTGAACCTATTTAGGCTGAATTTAAGGCCTACAGAAAGCAATTATTTGCAAGGTACTGTAGAACCGAATTACTGAAAATTTTTGAACAATGTAAATAAGTAGTAATAATACCTCCTACAAAATTGTACTTATTTTCCCGCCATCCTGTCATTAAAACGTTCAATTTGGGTGGTTAGAAACAGACTGAGAAGCTTTAAAGGTCTAGAAGGGAAGACTGTGCTGACAAATAATTGTTGAGAAAAAGATTGTATACTTCGCGCCGTTTGCGAGTTATTTAGCATTGATGTTGGCCAATCAGGTCGTCGCACGCACTAATTCAAGCAGCCCGCCCAAAAGCAGTGTCGCCAAACTTATTTGTCATTTGGTTCCCTCAAATCGAACAATGGTAGGTTTTGCTCACCTAATTTAAATTCATCACTTCCGAAAAGGTCACATTTTAACTGGTGATAAGCAATTGAACAAGTGGTAACGCACGGATCCACAGACGTCCGTACATTATCGCATTTTAACGTGTGCAAGTGCTTGAAGTTGCGTGCAACGACCTGAATGGTTAACGTCACTCCTTAAGAATTAGTTATCAGCACACCCTACCCTTACAAACTTTTCAGATTGTTTCTAACCACCCTGTATAGTAACAGCTCGCTAGAGAGAGAGAGAGAGAGAGAGAGAGAGAGAGAGAGAGAGAGAGAGAGAGGAGGTAGGACACTTGCACATTACAGTATATAACTAAATTACTTTAATAAAATGACGCCATGGTATATTGTGCAGAAGGTACTACACTCCTGGAAATGGAAAAAAGAACACATTGACACCGGTGTGTCAGACCCACCATACTTGCTCCGGACACTGCGAGAGGGCTGTACAAGCAATGATCACACGCACGGCACAGCGGACACACCAGGAACCGCGGTGTTGGCCGTCGAATGGCGCTAGCTGCGCAGCATTTGTGCACCGCCGCCGTCAGTGTCAGCCAGTTTGCCGTGGCATACGGAGCTCCATCGCAGTCTTTAACACTGGTAGCATGCCGCGACAGCGTGGACGTGAACCGTATGTGCAGTTGACGGACTTTGAGCGAGGGCGTATAGTGGGCATGCGGGAGGCCGGGTGGACGTACCGCCGAATTGCTCAACACGTGGGGCGTGAGGTCTCCACAGTACATCGATGTTGTCGCCAGTGGTCGGCGGAAGGTGCACGTGCCCGTCGACCTGGGACCAGACCGCAGCGACGCACGGATGCACGCAAAGACCGTAGGATCCTACGCAGTGCCGTAGGGGACAGCACCGCCGCTTCCCAGCAAATTAGGGACACTGTTGCTCCTGGGGTATCGGCGAGGACCATTCGCAACCGTCTCCATGAAGCTGGGCTACGGTCCCGCACACCGTTAGGCCGTCTTCCGCTCACGCCCCAACATCGTGCAGCCCGCCTCCAGTGGTGTCGCGACAGGCGTGAATGGAGGGACGAATGGAGACGTGTCGTCTTCAGCGATGAGAGTCGCTTCTGCCTTGGTGCCAATGATGGTCGTATGCGTGTTTGGCGCCGTGCAGGTGAGCGCCACAATCAGGACTGCATACGACCGAGGCACACAGGGCCAACACTCGGCATCATGGTGTGGGGAGCGATCTCCTACACTGGCCGTACACCACTGGTGATCGTCGAGGGGACAGTGAATAGTGCACGGTACATCCAAACCGTCATCGAACCCATCGTTCTACCATTCCTAGACCGGCAAGGCAACTTACTGTTCCAACAGGACAATGCACGTCCGCATGTATCCCGTGCCACCCAACGTGCTCTAGAAGGTGTAAGTCAACTACCCTGGCCAGCAAGATCTCCGGATCTGTCCCCCATTGAGCATGTTTGGGACTGGATGAAGCGTCGTCTCACGCGGTCTGCACGTCCAGCACGAACGCTGGTCCAACTGAGGTGCCAGGTGGAAATGGCATGGCAAGCCGTTCCACAGGACTACATCCAGCATCTCTACGATCGTCTCCATGGGAGAATAGCAGCCTGCATTGCTGCGAAAGGTGGATATACACTGTACTAGTGCCGGCATTGTGCATGCTCTGTTGCCTGTGTCTATGTGCCTGTGGTTCTGTCAGTGTGATCATGTGATGTATCTGACCCCAGGAATGTGTCAATAAAGTTTCCCCTTCCTGGGACAATGAATTCACGGTGTTCTTATTTCAATTTCCAGGAGTGTATTATTTGCACACTGATATTGTATTATGTTGCAGGATTATCATTTTATAAGGACTTCAAGGCATTTACTGTAAGCACACACGTCTCTTGATGCTATAATTTTCCCCAGATACCCGCTCATTCATTTTAAGATACGTGTGAATTCATGAGTGAATAGCCAGTTTTGGCAAATAAACATTTCTAGGGTAGCTCATAGTGTACGGAAGATGAGAGTTAGTGAAAATGTTAAAACTGTATAGCACGAAGCACTCGCGATTTTTATATTAAAACAAAACACCCCATTAAACGAGTAGCACAACTCGATAAGTTAACAAAATAAATTACGCAACACATAAAAAAGTACAATTGACAAAATACGCACACTGCATTGTTAGTGTGTGACGTCACTATAAGACAGCCCCTAGTAAACGCGCAAATTACTCCTCATAATACAACGATAAATCTACACTTTAAAAAACAGTTTTCTCCATTATAAAAGAGGAATGCACTTTTATTAAAAGCCGCGTGGGGTAGCCCCTTGGTTTGAGGCGCCTTGTCACAGTGCGCGTGGCTCTCCCCGTCGGAGGTTCGAGTCCTCCCTCGGGCATGGGTAAGTGTGTTGTCCTTAGCACAAGTTAGTTTAAGTTACATTAAGTAGTGTGTAAGATCTGGGACCGATGACCTGAGTAGTTTGGTCCCATAACATCTTTCCACAAATTTCCAATTTTTTTTATTAAAAAAATTAAGGAGAAGACCACTGCATGACAGCCCAGAACTCAACACCCAACACTATGCTGCGAACTACCAAAACGGAGAAGAAGATGCTACCAGCCACCCCGTGTGTCCATAACGAGACCTCTGTCTACTCAGCATAGCATAGCATACTGGCATATTGGCATACTGGCTGAGGATGGAGTGAGACCGTCCAAGTCAGGACTCTGTCGGCAGGTCGCAGTAGGAAAACGAGACCTGTAACGTGACCACTGCCCACTCTCTCGGCCAGCTGTGGTCGGTTCTGGCACAGATAATGGTCTGAGACGAAGCCAGTCTCCCGCATCTCTCTCTAGGTCAATAATAACCAGGCTCGCCATTCTGCCCCTTCCCCTTCCTTCCTAATGTAAATCCAGCTGCATGAAAATCGTCATTCTTGTTCTGTTAGCTGTAGTGGAAGATATAATAGAAGTCCTTAAGAGAGGTACAACGGAACTATCCTAGTAAATGACCTCAGTGATAGTGATGTCTCCCAATCAGGGTGGAAAATGTAGACTGCCATTCGCTCTGAAAAAGGAAAAGAAGGAATGTAGCTAATAATGGGAGGACGACATGTGTCGTCATTGTAGGGCTCACATAATAGAGCGTAATTGAGAGACTAGTGAACACAGGGTAATCACCTAAAACGTGCACCGCAAATATTGTGAAAATGCGAAATACTATTGATGTGTGGTTTTCACAAATTGGATTGGTAATCAGGGGCTCGTATTGTTAGCGAATCAACAGGTTATAATGGTACTTAGAAAGTGTCCTTCTTGTGCATACATACACTTTTTGAAATGGAACACTGCCTATTGACATAAACAAACTGAAAGTAGGGTAAATCAGAGCGTCAGTGGCGTTTGGCGCAGGATTCTAGTGCGAGTCATTTACGAGGTACTGTATTTTGAAAACTTCCCGCACCGGCACTTCTACAATACCTGTGGTAGCACATATTAAAGAACACAAGTGCGTACACTAGTTATGTGAATTCTGACATACACCGAGACAACTGTCCATCATAGGTCGTGTTAAAATGACCACTGGTAGCGCCAGCACATGCTTCCAGTGTGGTATGGAACGAATGCTGCACACATGCTACTATTTCAGCGGAGATGTCCCAGAAGGCTACAGTAACTCGTCGTAGCAATCATCGGCTGTTCAGCCCAGACTCCAAGGAGTATGACACTCTGTAAGCAAACTCTCAGCTGCTTCGAGTCAGCGGCCCTGACCTGCCACACAGCTCTGTGACTCAGGGGAGTGTATTTACACGTGCAAGATTTATTACGCTGTCTTAGGGTTCTGTAAGTAACAGGCGTTGACCGTACAGATTGATTGTTCTAAGGAGGTAGTGAACAGTATCGCCGATAGAGAATCTGACAGAGCATTGAATTGGGAGTGTATCCATTGTGGAAACTAATTGGCAGGAGCATTAAAAATCTATTTCTGTTTGTGGAAATCTGAAATCCTGGAACACACTCCTCAGTTACTGTTGGGCTAGTCATATTCTGTAATTGCTTTTCCGAACTGTGACAAAATACCCCCGAAACAAGTTATTCCCCAGGTGTTCACGAACCGTGGTGTGGTGTAAACAGGACCTAAAATGTGTTTCTCTAGCATGTAATAATAATAATAATAATAATAATAATAATAATAGTATGGTGCTTATGGATAATAAAGGTATCATCAATATGAAGCTGATACAATATTCCCTCAGAAAACTAATTTAACATCGACCAGATGGACTTTGCAGCAAAAGTGTATTTATTTATTTAAAATAATAACAATGATTGATGGTAAATATTAAATACTAAACTATGGGACAGGCCGAGCGGTTCTAGGCGCTTCTGTCCGGCGCCGCGCGACTGCTACGGTCGCAGGTTCAAACCCTGCCTCGGGCATGGATGTGTGTGATGTCCTTAGGTTAGTTAGGTTTAAGTAGTTCTAAGTCTAAGGGACTGATGACCTAAGATGTTAAGTCCCATAGGGCTCAGAGCCATTTGAACCATTTTTGAACTATGGGACACAGTGCTAGCTGGTTGCTACCACAATAATTAATTGGGATTACTAACGGGTGCTATGATATGGCACACTCATCAACCACATATTCCATATATCCTGATATTTTTTCGAAATCCAGTGTGTAGAAGTGTAAGACTATCTATATCCTTATCGCTTACCCTGCCAGGTTTCTGTAGCAACTGAGGGTTTTCGGATTCCTGCCACCAAGCTGGGGATTCTACAATGTGTATGCAAGATCGCTTCTTCCTCTTCTTTCAAATTTCAACCCAAAAAATAAAACTTCCGTCAGCACATTATGCTAAATACCAGTGTCAACCCAACACGCACATCAAAAACAGTTTTGCATCACCCCGGTTCCCAGAACTCCTGAAGATATACGTTGAATGTGGATACTGCATCACAGACACTGTCCCTTTGTTCAGAGATGTCACTAAACCTGCCCAAAGACGTAAACAACAAAGCGTGAGCAGCGCTTATGAGACGGAGGGGGTCCGACAGTCGGTCACTTCCAGTCCTTAGACCAGGAACGAGGTACACAGCTCATGTTGCCTGCAGTTCAACCATGACTGGTCGGTCAATACTGCGGTTCGATAGCCTCCGCATTGTTACTTTGTAACAGAAAGGGCTCTCAACAAGGGAAGTGTCCAGGCGTCTCGGAGTGAACCAAAGCGACGTTTTTCGGACATGGAGGAGATACAGAGAGACAGGAACTGTTGATGACATGGCTCGCTTAGGCCGCCCAAGGGCTACTACTGCGGTGGATGACAGCTATCTACGGATTATGTCTTGGAGGAACCCTGACAGCAACGTCACTATGTTGAATAATGCTTTTCGTGCATCCACAGGACGTCGTGTTACAACTCAAGCCGCGCCCAATAGCTGCATGATGCGCAACTTCACTCCCGACGTCCAATGGAAGGCCTATCTTCGCAATCACGACACCATGCAGTGCGGTACAGATGCGCCCAACAACATGCCGAATGGACTACTCAGGATTGGCATCACTTTCTTTTCACTGATGAGTGTCGCATATGCCTTCAATCAGACAATCGTCGGCAACCCGGTCAGGCTGAACGCCTTAGACACACTGTCCAGCGAGTGCAGCAAGGTGGAGGTTCCCTGCTGTTCTGGGGTGGCACAATGTGGGGCCGACGTACACCGCTGGTGGTTATGGAAGGCGCCGTAAGGGCTGTACGATGCGTGAATGTCATCCTCCGGCAGATAGTGCAACCATATCGGCAGCATAATGGCGAGCCATTCGTATTCATGGACGACAATTCGCGCGCCCATCGTGCACATCTTGTGAATGACTTCCTTCAGGATAACGACATCGCTCGACTAGGGTGGCCAGCATGTTGTCCAGACATGAACCCTATCGCCACATGCCTAGGATAGCTTGAAAAGGGCTGTTTATGGGCGACGTTACCCACCAACTACTCTGAGGGATCTACCCCGAAACGCCGTTGAAAAGTGGGACAATTTGAACCAACAGTGCCTTGATGTACTTGTGGATAGTATACGAATATAGGCATGCGTCAATGCAAAAGGACATTCTACTGGGTACTACAGGCACCGGTGTGTACAGCAATCTGGACCACCACCTCTGTAGGTCTCCCTGCATGATGGTACAACAAGCAATGTTTGGTTTTCGTGAGCACAATGATATTTATGTTGATCTCTATTCCAATTTTCTGTACGAGTTGATACAAAAATTTTTTTGATGTGTGTATTTCGACAGTAAATTCCTGGCTGTTTAATGGTTTTCATCTTTCTTCTCAAAAAAAGTGTTAAGATCATGATGTAACCACATTATTAAGAATTGATCTATGTAGGATTGACTATTTCAGTAATAATGATTTATTTTTTCCACTCTGTGTATTAATACTTTATAATAAAATAATAACATTTCCTACAAAATTGTAGTTTTTTTCTCAATAAATATTCTTACTGCTCATAGTCATATGTTGATGTGATGCTGCTTCCGGAAGATTTCAGATAAGTTTAACATTAACTACATCCTCTGTGTTAAATATTTCATCTCTGTTCTGACAATTACTGTTCACAAAATCGTTACTGTTCACACGATTCGCAAATAGGCAAGTGGAAAAACCACATAGATTGTATGCAGATAGATGTGATGAATGTAGACATATTTGCGTCCTGTACAAGCTACAAAAACAGTTAATGGAATGGAATTTGGCATATTACAGACTCAATTTCACGGGTGAACCTCAGACATCCACCATGTTAGAGAGACTGAGACTGAGAGAGAGAGAGAGAGAGAGAGAGAGAGAGAGAGAGAGAGACGTGCTTTATAAGCCGCCTCTGTTCCAGCCTTTTTATACTAACAGAGGCACACCCTCCTTTGAGGTCGCAGAGGGCACACCCAACCGCGGCTGGTTCGCTCGTATCACTTCCCGCAGGGAGCAGCCGCCGGAAAACGGTAAGAAAAGATAACAACATTTAATACAATAGTCCTTTGCACAGTGCCAGCGATGGCAAGATGAGAACAACAGCCACTACCTATGGGCCTCTGTTAGCCTAGAGGTTATCCTGGCTTGGACCAGCACTGCTTATCGGTGACCTGGATATTGATTCTCGTACTGGTACTATGTATGGCAGCCATCGCCCTCGTGTGGGAGGGAGAACAAGATAAGATTACAATGTGGTGGCACAGATGGTATGCCCTAATAAATATAATATAGTGTTCTTTGAACAATGTTACCAGTGGCTTGACAAAAGCACCGGTACAGACATCTATACAGCTCCATATGTCGGTGTTATTTCTACAGGTTCGTACCTGCAACTGTGAAGGTGGGAACCAGCTGGCTTTAAATAAGAGGTGCTTTGCCTCAAGATACCATTTGAGTGTCGCTCTGCACTGAGGTAACATCTGCAAAGATGAAAAAAAAAAGTTCGAATGGCTCTAAGCACTATGGGACTAAACGTCTGAGGTCATCAGTCCCCTAGACTCAGAACTACTAAATCCTAACTAACCCAAGGATATCACACACATCCACGCCCAAGGCAGGATTCGAATCTGCGACCGTAGTAGCATCGCGGTTCCGGACTGAAGCGCCTAGAACCGCTCATCCACAGCGGCCGGCCGCAATACCATGGATGATGCTGCCACAGCAGTAGCTGGGAAGTGTCACCGATCTGAGGTCAACGGTGTTTCAGCCATAGGCGAGAAATAACTGCAGCAAATGATGGGCACAATACCCATCACTCTGTCGGTAGGAGCATATCAGTGTAAGTACGAGAAGAAATCTATATGACCCACCTCTCTCTCTCTCTCTCTCTCTCTCTCTCTCTCTCTCTCTCTGCGCGCGCCTGCGAGCGGATGTGTGTTTGTGTGTGTGTGTGTGTGTGTGTGTGTGTGTGTGTGTGTGTGCATGTTACTTATATGGCATGTTTAGTTTAACTGAAATACATATACTTGATCAGGTACCTAGCGTGAACTCCCAGGACCTAACAGATCCTGAAATGTGTAAGTAATTCATATAAGATTGTTACGTATAATTATAATTGCTTATGAAAATGTCATTTTTTTCTTTATTCTAGGAGATCTGGATAGAAGTATAGAGATGTGTAGTAGGGTTTATCAGGTACTTAGCATGATCTCTCAGGACATGACAGACACTCCAATACGTAAGTGGTATTTCACATAATAGTGTTGTACACCTGCATGAAATGTTACTGTTGGGCGGCCGGAGTGGCCGAGCGGTTCTGGGTGCTTCAGTCTGGAACCGCGAGATCGCTACGGTCGCAGGTTCGAATCCTGCCTCGGGCATGGATGTGTGTGATGTCCTTAGGTTAGTTAGGTTTAAGTAGTTCTAAGTTCTAGGGGACTGATGACCTCAGATGTTAAGTCCCATAGTGCTCAGAGCCATTTGAACCATTTGTAATTGTTATTTTTTATAAAACCTGGATACAATAATAGGAATGTGCCATATGGCAGATGGACACAACTCCAGTAAAGGTGTAGTACGTACTTACGTGTTTCTTGCAGAAATGGTGTTAATGCTTGCCATGAGGTATGATGGGGACGAAAGAGGGTGTGTCAGCTGTTTGTATTACACAGCAAAAGAGAGAGCAGCAGGTAGACTAAGTGCTTCGAAGCAGTATTCGGAAGAAAGAGAGAAACAAGATGATAAATTTAATTTTTACTCGTCTGAGGCGTAGTATTTACATTGTGCTAGTATCTGGAAATCTAAGGAAAGCCTCGTAACCCATTATATATTTGAAAAAACAATGAAACATTTTTGACACTGAAAATTACAAATTCAACTGCTCCCCGCAACAATTTAAAATGTGCCTTTAGCCAAAAACGTAACCCTAACTTAATTTTATACATAATGGATGCTGTTGACCTCCGTGACTGTTCTTTCATAAGCAGAAGAAAAATTTCCGCTACCAGTCACAATAAAAGATTACTTATTCGTCACACGACTGGTTTGGACTTGTGCCCATCCTCAGCTGTCGTACATTCTTGTACATGTTTGCATTGCTGGAGATCACTGTTTGAATAAAAAGAAAATTATTTGTAGGTGGCTAAACAGATACAAGTGGAACAGCTGTAAGTGGCAAGGTAGAATTTGTCGAAAACATATCTGTACTTACATAAATGTGAAGTATCTTTATTATAATTATGCTGTGGTGACAGTTTTTCCACTCAGTTGCATATTTGTTACCATTTTCAAGTCAATGTTTCAGTTTTTTAAAATTTATCTGCATATTTCACTAATGTGTCGTGAACTCGTGATATACAGTGCGTTTGCATTCCAATGTGTAGGTTATGGTCACAGAACGTAGATACAGGGGTCCAAAGATGTTGCTCATACAGAAACACTTAGGTTATGGTCAAAAACCTTAGACATTGGAAGTCCAAAGATGTTGCACACATAGAAACTTAAAAAGCTATTATAAATTGCGAAATTTTTGATCCACATTATTAAATTTTTGGTCGACATTTTTGTCAGAGAACTTAGATGTAAGAAGTACAATTATGTTAAACATACGAAATTACTGAGAGCTATTGCAAATGATGAAAATTTCAGAACTGTTTCGAGCCACACTGTTGTCAGAGAACTTAGATCGAGGAAGTACAATGATGTTATACACATGAAAGTTTGAAAGCTGTTACAAATTACGAAAATAACAGTTAGAATTTGTTTATACAAATTAGATAATGACAATTGAACTGTTGTATGATTGCTACATCGGATTTCAATAGCATATTACTTTGTTCTTAGATATCAGAAGATAATGAGTTTTTGGCTTTGAATATTTCATGAAATATGTGGAGATAAGATTTGCTTGCAAGCTCCACTTGTTCGTTGATAATAAGGCGTGGTGAGTTAGAGCTGTGGATGTAAATTTCTAGCTCTTCGAGCTGATTCATTTTCTTTCCTTTGTTGACAGTGTGCAGTATTTGTAGGTTGTCTGTAATGGCTGTGGTTGAGTGACCATGGTATTTTAGATGCATTGCGAAGGTTGACTTGTCAAAGTTATTCAGCCAGAAGGCATCCATATGCTCACAGAATCTTGTAATGAACTCCTTCTAGTTTGCCGTATGTAGAACTGTGGACAATTGTCACATAAAAGTTTGTAAATACCTGATTTGTGGTGGCATTGGCTATTTGTCTTACTGTTGTGGATGATGTGCTGTTGTGGCTTGTTGTTAGTGCTAAAAGAAATTTGAATGCCAGTTTTCCGAAAGAGGTTTCTCTTGCTTCCAAAAGGGCATGTTCATTGGCTTTCAGCCCAAGGATGGAAACATTTCGGAAACGGCTAAGTATATAAACTGTTCTCCTGCCGCTGTGGTTAAGAGCGGTATACTTTGTATGGGAAAATGGCGCTATCCAAAACTGGTGACAGAGCAATCGTGGTGCCATACATGATGGTGGTGAACGATGGCCAGGAGGATGTGTGCAGGTGAACATACATGCAAAAGTTGAACGACTGATCATCTAGATGAAACAACCGTTTAGCCAATGTTGCTGCGTATGGTCCTCCAAAGTAGGTGCCTGATTCATGCACTATGATGACTGCTCTTTTCACTGACGACGAAGGCTGGAATTTGTATGCCAATACCAGACCTGGACGTCCACTGAGAAGCGACAGGTGGCCTTTTAAGATGAATCACGTTTTATGTTCCGTTGGCAGGTCCAGGGCGGAGGAGGGAGCTTTATGGGCTGGGGAATGTTCTTGTGGCATTCCCTGGGTGATGTCGTCGTTTTGGAAGAAACAATGGATCAACACAAATATGATGACAATGTTCACCCATACATGCAGTTTGTTTTTTCTTGACAGAATAGCATCTACCAGCAGTACAATGAAACGTGTTACACAGCTCGCAGTGTATGTCCATGGTTCAAAGTACGTCAATATGAGTTTACAGTACTCTCCAGATTAAAACCCAATCGAGAATCTGTAGGATCACCTCTGTTGGGCTGTTCCCACCATGGATCCTCAACCGAGAGACCTAGAGCAGCTGTCCACAGCATTAGAGTTGGCATGGCTCCACAGCCCTGTTGGTACATCCTAGAACCTCGTTGATTCTCTTACTGTGTGTCTTGCAGCGGTCCGCCCTGTAAATGCTGGTTATTCAGGCTTCTTACAGGGGGTACATTCATGTGAATGGATAGTGCATTATAAGTGTATTACCGACCGGCCGCCGTATCATCCTCAGCTGTTAGGCGTCACCGGATGCGGATACGGAGGAGCATGTTGTCAGCACACTGCTTTCCCGGCCGTTCTCAGTTTTCGTGAATGGTGTCGCTACTTCTCAATCAAGTAGCTCCTCAATTGGCCTCACAAGGTCTGAGTGCACCCCGCCTGCCAACATAACTCGGCATATCGGGATTGTGACCCATCCAAGTGCTAGTAAAGCCCGACAGAGCTTAACTTCGGTGATCTGACGGGAACCGGTATTACCACTGCGGCAAGGCCGTTGGTTATACGTACAATTCACTGCCAGAAAATTAACGTGTTATTAGATCCCTACATAAGTATAGCCTACGAATTCGTGACATGTTTGGAAAGTAGGAATGAAACTTTTGTGACGACGAATATTATTAATGTAATTCTCCTCGTTTAGTTGCAATAAGGAATTTAAGCTGCATTACTAGGTCCCAAATTCAGCACACCATCATTATTCATGATATGTTTGGGAAAAAAATCACTGAAATATTTACTAAGACTAATACTATAAAAGTAATTTTTGATAGAGAAACTGT
This sequence comes from Schistocerca americana, assembly GCF_021461395.2. Taxonomy (NCBI): domain Eukaryota; kingdom Metazoa; phylum Arthropoda; class Insecta; order Orthoptera; family Acrididae; genus Schistocerca; species Schistocerca americana. The sequence goes on along the minus strand of NC_060130.1, from coordinate 471,377,118 downwards.
AAATTCCCAGCCTATCTTGAACCTCATACTAAGCTGCAGATCTGTGTGTCACTACAAGCAGGTTTTTTTAGCTTTCAGATTCGTTGGCTTCGTCAACTCACAAACACCCTGTCACATCTCGGCCTAGCCTAGACCTTTGGCTAAGCTACAGGCAGTATGTAACCACATGATGGTTTTTTAATTTTCAAATTCGTTGGCTTCACCACTCACAACGAAACTGTCATATCCCTTTTTAATGTAGACCTCGGGCTAAGCTACAGATTAGTCTATCACCAGAAGCAGGTTATTTTTTTAAATTTCAGATTCATTGGCTTCGGTAACTCAAAAATCAGACCTAGATCTTGGACTAAGCTACAGATCAGTCTGTCACGACAAGGAGACATTTTAGCTTTCAGTGTCGTCTGCTTTGCCAACTCACAAGCATACTTTCACATCCGAACTTAACAACAACCTCGTAGTAACTAAAGTAATTTTGAAAAATGTCAAATACTTGTGGCAACAAATAATATTAATGGAATTTCTGCTCGTATTATGAATAAAAATTGGCAGTGAAAAGAAATAAAAAATGAAACTGCAACAAACATTATTCATCTGGGTTACACAGCAGCCCTCAAAAAACATAAAAAGAACTGTGATTCATTTCGATTTTATTTCCCCCAGACATTCGAAAAGGCAGCTTTCAAAAAAGGTCTTGCATTGTCTTGTGCCATTCAGGGATCGTTTAATGACAGTCCATCTGCCCTCTACGTTATTTGTGTGAGCACCTAGCTTCGCATCCTTGAAAGACAATTTGTAATTGACGGCAAGGTGCTGGAAACCTTTTTATTAGATATTTGTGTGTAGTGATATTACCGGTGTTCCCATCAAAATATTCTCTTTAATAATTTTTAAAATAACAGCTTTTGAACGTCTAGGCACATCGCGGAAAAAAAATTGGTTTGGATATCATCGGACTCTCATCTTTCTGTTTCTTTGTTCCCTCTCCCAAATTTCTTCTTGCTCAACTGAGATTCATCGATCTCAACAATCTGCTCTTCGTCAGCAACTTTCTCGTTCTGTGTCGGGCAGATTTCCACACAAACCTCTCTAAAAAAGACTGTCACCAGTTCACAACAGTTTGCTTGACAGAATGCAGTTCCCGGCTTATAAAACTTTCGATTTACGCTAACAAACCCATAAATACTTAAATCTAATTATCGGCTTGATTCCCGAAAACCAGGAATTCTTTCGAAAAGTGGTGGCTTTTGCTGCACTTCAAGATGATACAATCCACACAAACCTTTGTCTCTTTGAGAACCATTTCACCGCGATATTTGATACATATTCATATCTCGGTAATTAACCCATGAGACATGCACAAATGGAGCACGTCGCCTTGTAGAACTAAATCACTTCAATCATTCCACTTTATAGAATTTGATGCCATAATTACACAAAATTTCTTTAGAAACTCACTAAAATACACCGAAAAACAGCGAACAAGAGAATGGTTTCAATTTAGGCGCGATAAATATATTGCCTCTCTTCTCGCCTCCCATTGGTTATGTGAAATCACCATCCCACTGACTACGTGAAACTGAACGTTTCCAGCCCATGAGCAGTAGATGAACACCGCTATGAATGCCGCTGGCCCTGATATTAATTATTGCGTTCAATGTAGTAGTCGTAACAGATATTTCTCAATATTAATTCAGGTGTATGTGCATTATTTATGAGATGTTTTTCTTTCTGTTCTAGATGCTGTCGATCACAATGTTGTGACGTATGAACGGATTAATGCCACACCTGCTCTCATTGTGATTGATGCTTATGCCAAGCTAGATGAAATATTAGAATATATTAGTATATATTGTGTATACCAACTGCACAACAGAAGCAGGCATCATACAATGTTAAACTGTAAGTTAGTTTCATATTATTAACTCTGTTAAACTTATGTCTACAATATACCATGTTGTAACACACAAATTTAATATAAACAGGCAAACAACTAAAAAAACCTTATGTAAATCACTAAAAAGCACCTGAAGATGAGCCTCCAGGGCTCGAAATGCATAGTGCAGTAAATAATCGCAACTTGTGACTGAAGGCGGTTTGTTCTTCATTTTACGAAAGTAAAACAGTCGCGGACGAAACACTGAAAAACAATGGATAAAATTAAAATACATTACTGCTTGTGCGAAGTACACTTTAAACACTATGCAATATGTCGGTGGGAAGTAGGAGGCTCGGAATAAAAGTTCTTAAAGCCTTCTCCTCCCAAGCGACGTTGCGTTATTACTAGAGTCTTAGTATGTGGTGTCGGTGTTGGCTTGTTTTATGATTGTTGCTGCCTGTTGCATTGTTTGTGACTGTGTTGTGGCATGCAGTGTCATGCGTTGTTGGTTCGGGTCCCTTACGTGCTGATCCATTCTGAGTCATGTTCACTTAATGTGTTGGTTCCTTCCTCTGTTTCCGAATCTGTGGTCGTGCTTGTGTCCTCCCACGTGGTTTGTTGTGTTGTTTGTGCTTGTCTACGCCTCCTTCCATATGGATTTTGGCGCTTGTATTCTTCATGCAGTGTGCTCGATACAATATCGGGATTACGTATTATTCTGGCGATATCACTGTCGGTCTGTATAGGTCTTACTTGTGCCAGCGTGTTGCATAGCAGTGTGACATGTTCTAGTGTCCCAGTTTCTCCGCAAACGCATATTTCATTGTTAGTTAGTCCCATGCGGTTTAAGTGTACCGGATACGGCCTGTGGCCTGCCAGGAAATGGACCATCCCCCGGCTTGGGTCGACCTGTTTCAGTTGTGATTTCGGTGACTTTATCGAGCCTGTCTTTTTGATAAACAAGTCATATAATGGCTGCTGAGGAAACTGATCTCTAGTGTCCTACATTGTACCCCCGCAACAAACTATTATCTGGGCCAACACACTAGTTCTCTCTCTCGTTCACAGTTGTGCATGATACCTCACATATGTTTTCCCTAGTTAATAAACACACCACACAAAACATTGGCACCTGCAGAAGACAGCGTGAAAATACCGTGTAACACCAATTTTAACCTTGAAAACGGCTACAAGTCGCTGAAGAAGGGAAGCTACAATCTTCATTACGTATGCCACATTCAGCTGAGATCAACCATTCATGTTTAGATCGCATAGAGCTAAAATTTGTGGTGCTGTAGATTGCTACATTTCACCCGTTGTTACAAATATTAAGACATATTTTAAGGGATAAAATTGGGTTATTAACTAGGCACCTCGGTAGTTTATATGATGCCCTGGTGCTTGTCAAACCGGAAACATACGCATGCAGCCCTATAACCAAGGCTGTTGTCATGTAGCCAGAATAGGCTGTCTGCAAAATACACATCGTGCAGATATAGAAGAAAGTGAACATTTGGTCACCAAGAATGTTGAAAAAAGAAAGACATCTCTGTTCATATTCAGGGTAGTAGAATCTTTTACTGCTACGAGCCCAGACGCCATTGTTCTATGTGTCCCCTTGAAAGTCGTAAACCTGCAACTCCCCATCCCCATCCTCTCCACCCCAGCCTTCTCCCCGATACCCTGATTTCCTAATTCAACAGTCCAGTTGCCTTAGATGTAAAAATTGAGAAATTTAAAGTATAAGATGGGCAATTGTATTTGTTGGAGATACGAGCGTAGTCCGTGTGGTTCCCAGGTTTCTAACCAATCCAAGATGGTGGATCCAAGATGGTTGTCTTTATTGCGTCACAATCCAAGACAATGGAGCTAAGATGACAGACCTGAGAGGATGAGGAGAGTTGGTGTGCTCCCCAGCTGAATTTATTTTAACCCAGAGAAGATATTTTGTGGAAAAAATTATGTGTTACAAACACTCGAGCTCAGGAGTTGTAATATGAGAACGACGGAGAGGTATGATTTGGGAGAGAGGGGTGACTCATGCCGAAGTGTGCAGAGAAACGTAGGAAAGTATCCCATTGACTTCATTACAATCAAAGTACACAGCGAGCCTTCTGCTGAAGTCGGCGATGGCGCCGCACATCGTGGGTGTGTTGGTCAGCGCCAGTGCCAATGCCTGAATCTGCAGCGTCGGCAGCCCAACATTGTGGACGTAGAGCTCCTATTCACGCCACGGGTATGTGGCCGCCACGTGTACTGTTGCGTCCGATGGCCCGGAACACGTTTGACTACTTCCTCAAGCACCACTTGTAGACCCCATATTGAGTGACGAAGCGAAACAGCCGACCGCCACCATTGTATGAGCCTTGGCAGCTCCGACCGTCTGCCCAGGGCAGCTCGTTCAGTGACTGCAGACAGCTCTGCATCTGAGAGGTCGCGAGTACGCGCCCTGGCCCCACCCCTGCGGACGGCAGCTTGCAGTCTGCCGGACGATGTCACCCAGAGAGCGGAGGCTAGCAGCCTTCTCGCTCCTCGCGCCGGTGCAGCTCCAAGGTGCGCCGTGCCCTGCCACAGCTATGACGCGTCCGTGCAGCGGAGGTCGGAGGAAGTTTCAACGGGCCGTTTGGCCACCGATATTCATCACCAGAAGATGGTCGTCGTTGGCCTGCAACTTATTCTGTTCGGTTCTAGACGTGGACAGAATGGTGACAAGACGGTCTGATTTGAGCCTCCGGGCTCGCTTGTTTAGATATCTTTCCCCTACGCCTCTGACGTAGTTCCTCTGGAGGGGACAAGTGGAGTGCTGTTTAATAATTACAAAGTCAGCTTTCCTCAGCCTGCTTCGGCCCTTACACACAGGCCACTAGATGTTGTTGTAATTGCAACGTATGAGTTCTTCACGGCACGTCGATGTCCTGTGCTGCCCTGATTATTTCACATTTGTATACAGTGCCTGCCGGGCCGTGCCTTCTTGTCTGCCCCGCAGAATCGTTTGCAAAATATCAACATCACGCACGCCTGGCATCCGATGTGACAATCGGTCCCTTAACTACTGCCATCCAGCCATAGCTGCGCGAGATTTACGATTCCCCAAATCCACTCCTGTACTTATTCGTTGCGCAGCATTGCTTCTTCCTTCCGAGAAGACTCGTCCCGAATCTTTAACGTCATACTCCCACTTAACTACCTTAACTCTAACAATTTACATATTGAGGACAATCTCCTGAATTCACCATACAGGACTTACGCTCACATTTTACTACTCCCATGTATTCCCTATCATACTATTATACACTAACGAAGACCTTAAAACTAATTGCTTCCCCAACCAACGCCGGCTTACCATTCTACTGGTAATTGGCGTGTTGGCACGTCCACAACCTGTGCCCTCTTGCGTCTTACCCAGAAATGCAGTACTCAAAAGCCTGTCAAACACGCCACAACTGGTGGCAACTTGAGTTCGCGCAAAATGGCACTTGTCCACACTTAACCTCAAACGTGCCAATCGTAATGTACTGAATACATCCTCAAAAAGTCTCACATGCTCTGGTAAATTCTTTGAATAGACAATTATGTCATCGGGACAGACTGGACAAGTTTTTGGCTTTAATCCTCTCAGTACTCCTTCTAACACCGCCGAAAAGTTACCGGTGCGTTCCTTAGTCCAAATAGCATACGTTTATAATGGTAATGTCCTGCTGGGACGGTAAACACCGTTTTCGGCCTAATCTTCAGGTGCCACATCCAATTGATGATATCAATTCCTGAGGTCAATCGTTGTAAAGAACTGACACTGACCCACATTATCCAAAGTTTCTGCGATGTTTGGAATTGGATAAGCGTCCGAAATGGTTCGTGGGTTTATATATCTGTTGTCACAGCGAAATCTGTATTTCCGTTTCCCGTCCGCCGACTTTTTTGGCACGATGACAATATTTGCACTTCATGGACTATCACTCGGTTCTATGATCCCATCCCGTAATTGTTGTTCAATAAATTCTTCTACCAGTGGTTGCAGCTGCATTGCTATACGTTATGGCTTCCTATTTGTTGGTCCACTATCCCCTGTCGGCATATGACGTTGCATCATTGGGGTTACTGGTAACCTTCCGTTCGCACAAAATAAATCACTAAACCTCAACGACAAGTTCTTCACAGCCATTCGATCACTGCCTTTCAAATGATCTACTTTCTCCCGTAAAACTTGCTTATCGACGTTTGCTTGTGGTTTTCCTCTAGGCTCGACCTATCGAAGTCCTCATCTTCCAAGACTTCCAGAGTGACTATTATTGCACTCTTTGACACAGTCACCTCCCTTCCGCCAAAGTTATCCACACTAATCGGAATCATCTGTTCCCCATTAATGTCACTCACATGTGCTAAACTCCTGTGGATAAAGCAATATGAACTATCCAACTGTTCAGTGCTTAAGAGCAGTTCAACCACGTATAATGTTTCCCTTGGAAAATCGGTATCCCCTGAAACCAACACTATCTTTCCCGTTCCTGCTGGTATTTTATGTTGCTGGTAGATCTTTACTGGCAGATCTTTGCTGGTCTCACCCCCATGATAGGTGAACCTTGTGCCATTTTCTCAGTTGCAACTGTTTCCTCCAGTTGAAACAAAGTCCCACTGACTTCCACCGCGCGTTGCAGAAGATAAATCTTAGCGTGATGTTTGTCGAGAAAGTCTAGCCTGAGAATCACTAAATAACCTTCGCCTACGCATGGCAACACCTCCATGCATTCGCTGAACTTAGTTTTCCCGACTGAAAACTCCAGTACTGCCGTAACCAACGATTCCGCCTATTATCGCCAATCCCATGTAACCTATACCGTGGTGGCCCCAGTCTCCTCGTTCCCACAAGTTCCAGACACATAACGGACACATTCGCAGCTGTGTCCACCAAAAATCTCTGTTTACTGCCACGCACTAAGCCCACTAAGCTACAATTCCGTCTGTGCACTAACTTGTGCCATGTTACGGTCTATCGTGACTACTTTCCGAAGGTTGAAGCAATCCCGTTTCCGTTTAATGGCTTCTTCCCTTGCCGTTGTTTTCAACCCTTCCTACGTCTACACTCAAATACCCGGTGGCCCACTATGTCAGACACATAGCACTCTGGTTGCTTACACTGCTTCCTTACATGGCCCTCCCGACCACATATACATATAACACTTGAATTCAGAAGCGAACACGTGGTGGTGCACCCTCTGCTTTGTGCCCTTACCCACCTTCTCTATAAGTGTTGTGATCCTAAGAGCTGATTCCAAGTCCTCTGGGTTCTCCATCCGTACCCTCCGCTATATTTCAGCGGATATACAATGCAAAAAGAGATCCACCGCTTTGTTTTCTGCCTCCTATAGCGGTACGCTCTTAGATTCTGCATTCTGGGTATGTACATAAGTCTTTCCGTTTAGCTTACGGATTCTGTTTGAGAAAGCTTCGACAGACTCGTTACACTGCATAGATAACATACTTAATTTCTCCCGAAAAAGTCGCTCACTGTTCCGCTTTCGGTATATCTGGCACAATCCAGCGGACCACTCCGGGAAAACCGAGCGAGGTGGTGCAGTGGTTAGCACACTGGACTCGCATTCGGGAGGACGACGGTTCAATCCCGTCTCCAGCCATCCTGATTTAGGTTTCCCGTGATTTCCCTAAATCGTTTCAGGCAAATGCCGGGATGGTTCCTTCGAAAGGGCACGGCCGATTTCCTTCCCCATCCTTCCCTAACCCGAGCTTGCGCTCCGTCTCTAATGACCTCGTTGTCGACGGGACGTTAAACACTAAGCTCCTCCTCCTCCTCCTCCTCCTCCTCCACCACTCCGGGAACGTACGTGCTTCGCTCAATGCCTCATGGTAGACAACATGCGCTTTGGCATCCCCCGCCAAACACATGTTAGCCACATACAGGGTTACTTCATGCGACTCCCTTTTCCTTCCACCACGTCCCTAACATCCTTAAAGAAAATTGTCACGTCCTATATTGCCTTGTCCGAGAGGGGTTTAATCAATACGACCACTGTCGGATCGTATGGAACGAAGGCTTTCTCACTCCAGACTTACTTTCGCGTGACTCCGATTGCGACTGATCATGACTCTCTTTACGAGCCTCTAACTCTCGAAAAAGTTCGAAATTTCTCGCATTCAAACTCTCAAACTGCTCTGTTAACGCTTGCACTTGCCAAATTAAAGCACCAACTGCAGCTGCGGTAGAAGTACGTGTATCCACCATTTTTCGTTCTCTACTTCCACCTAAATGCAACTGATTTTTTTTCTTAAACGAGACAAAACACAAATTCTCATTCAACTCTAGACAGAAAATGTAAACACAAATTAATTCCTCCAGCGAACCATCCCCACCTACGCTCAGTACAACTACTAGACAGATGACTAGTAAGCCTACATACTGAACAAACAGCTGCTACAGCTCTGGTACACGGCAATCCGTCTACAGACAAATTGAAAATGGACAGCTCAGTGGTTCAAAATTATCACGTCCACCGTTACCTCTAAACAAAGACAAGTCCACGGGGTCCTGTGGCTTCAAAAAGTAACACTAAACATCGTATAATGTAGCTCACACAACTAACTCCGACAACGAGAGCAAGCAACAAAAACACTATACATAAAATTTAGGTTCAAGCACTACACAATGTGATGTGGTGAGTCTAAGTCAACTGCCACTGATTCACTCTCCACTCATCAAAACCAACTCTTTCACCAAAACGTAGTGCTGGACGTGGACAGACACTTCCCGACACAACGTATTGCGTTGGAAAGCGAAACGACCACACCCAGACACGAAATTGTTACTATCCCTCGAGCTCAGGAGCTGTAATATGTCAGAACGATGGAAAGGTATGATTTGGGAGAGAGAGGGGTGACTCACACCAAAGTGTGCTGAGAACACAGGCAAGTGTGTCATTGACTTTATTGCATTGAAAGTACACACAGGGCTGTCTGCTGACCTCGGTGATGGGGCGGCACACCGTGCCAATGCCGGGATCTGCAGCGACGGTACCCGGTCGCCCAGCCTTGTGGGCGTAGCGTTCCTATTCATGCCACGGCTATGTGGCCTCCACGTGTGCTGTTGCGTCCGATGGCCCGGAACACGGTTGAATGCTTCCTCAAGCGCCCTTGTAGACCCCATGTAGAGTGCCGAAGGGAAACAGCCAACAGCCATTATTATATGAGCCACAGCAGCTCCGACCGTCTGCCCAGGGAAGCTCGTTCAATGACCACAGACAGCTCAGCACCTGGGAGGCCCCGAGTCCACGCCCCGGCCCCATCCCTTCGGACGGCAGCTTGCAGTTCGCCAGACGATGTCACTCGGAGAGCAGAGGCTAGCAGCCTTCCCGCTCCTCTCGCCGGTGCAGCGCCAAGGTGCACCGTGCCCCGCCACAGCTGTGACGCATCCGTGCAGCGGAGGTCGGAGAAAGTTTCAGCGGGCCGTTTGGCCACCGACATTCACCACCAGAAGGTCGTCGTGGTTGGCCAGCAATTTAAACAATCGTCATTTTCTTCGGTTCTAGACGCGGACAGAAAGGCGACACGACAGCCTGATTTGAGCCTCCGGGCTCGCTTATTTACAAGTCTTTTCCCTACACCTCTGACGTAGTTCCTCCGGGGGAAAAAAGTGGAGTGCTGTTTTAATAATTACAAAGTCAGATTTCCTGAGCCCTCTTCGGTCCCTCCACTCAGGTCACTAGGCTCTGTCGTAACTACAACATGTGGGTTCTTCACGCACGTCGGCGCCCTATGTTGCCCTGATTACTTCACATTTGTATATAGTACATGTCGGGCCGTGCCTTCTTGTCTGCCAGTGGTATTGTAAACCTGTTTCGCAGAATCGTTTGCAAAATAGCCGACATCACGCACGCCTGGCATCCGATGTGACAATTGGTTCAAATGGCTCTGAGCACTATGGGACTTAACATCTGAGATCATCAGTCCCCTAGAACTTAGAACTACCTAAACCTAACTAACCTAAGGACATCTCACACATCCAAGCCCGAGGCAGGATTCGAACCTGCGACTGTAGCAGCCGCCCGGTTCTGGACTGAAGCGTCTAGAACCGCTCGGCCACCGCTGCCGGCGTAACAACTGGTCCCTTAACTACTGCCATCCAGCCATAGCGGCGCGAGATTTACAAGAATTCCCGAAATCCTCGCCTGTACTTATTGGTAGACCACCATATGGCTTCAGTCTCAAGGGATGATATTGTGGCATTTTTATGTGGCCGCACTGCACCACGGAAGGTGCTCCAGGAGTAGCAGGAAGGAAAGGTGATATCCACAGCACACCGTAAAGCGGCTTGTGGACAACAGATGAAGGTGTAGCTGTAGGGACGTTATTTGCAAGCCATTACATTGGTTGTATTACAAACATTTACAGACACACTGCACAGACACATCCTTCCCATCAGTTGCAGTCGAGTTTTATGTTGGCGAGGAACAGCTGCTGACTGGCATGTGCTTGCGCGTGTCCCCCTTATGTTCCCGCATGTGGGCGCACAGCCAGAGAATGCTCCTACCCTCACTCATAACCCGCTACCTCTCACGGCGACGTTCGATATGCTGAGACGGTTAAACTGTCTGAAAAAGCAGACGGATCTGTGTCTGGTAAGTGAGTACTGCATGTGGTATATAATAAATTTCGTAACAGACAGTGTCTGACAGAGCAGATAACGCTCCATAGTTATGCCCAGTGTGCTATTTGTTAAATTTTTGTATCAGAAGCAGCTGCTGCAGTAGACAAACATTTGCGTGACACAAGATCTGCTGAAGCGGAGGCCGCTCCACAGCAGAGTCCTGTGCTGTACAAGTAACGAATTTTGTGGTAGAGAACGTCCACCGGAGCACAATGATACGGACAGATCAGGGTCCATCAACGAATTTTTGTACCGGATACAAACAATTTCTGCTAGAATAGACGATGCTCCATAGAGCAAGCTGGTTCGATCCTTCTTCTATTTAAACAAGTGTGCGTCTTGGGGATAAGTTCTACTTAAGGCAGTCCCCCCTTCACGCTTCACTGTGCAAGTGATCGCCGGCCGGAGTGGCCGTGCGGTTCTGGGCGCTGCAGTCTGGAGCCGAGCGACCGCTACGGTCGCAAGTTCGAATCCTGCCTCGGGCATGGATGTGCGTGATGTCCTTAGGTTAGTTAGGTTTAATTAGATCTAAGTTCTAGGCGACTGATGACCTCAGAAGTTAAGTCGCATAGTGCTCAGAACCATTTGAACCATTTTTGCAAGTGATCTTAAAGAATGCATTGCGTATACTTGGCTTTGCCAGAGGTGATAAAGTCAGTGCTGTTGCTAATCAATACGACTGCGTCTCTCTTTAACGAAACGTAGACACTGTGAAACACAGCTTCCTCACACTGTACAGAGAGCAGCGGGCAGTATGTATCAAGTACCTCAGCAGTATGAGCACCTCTCGTAAATAGTACGCTGTCCTAGGCGCTCACTGGCTGCTGCCATGGCGCGGTCCGGATCACCAGTGTAAACTGAGGGGAACCGTGAGCTAGCCGCGCGGGCCTGCTGTAATGAACCCCGGTAAGCCGCATGTGAGGTTTACAGACGAAAGCAACACTTTTCACAGAATGATTACATTGTCATACGCTTACCGGACGTCTTGTGTTGGAGTATGGAAGACACATGCACTGGACTGACACACTTCGAAAAACGTATTCGAGAACTGTCGGAAATTCTGTCTCCATTCCGGGAACATAACGAGAGGCAGTGTATGTGGCTGCCCTGCACATTCATCACCGAAAAATCAATTGACGCATGAGGGTTAAGAGGATAAATCAAATGTATAATACAGTTTAAAAAATCGTTTATTGGTCATCCAATTTAAATGTAATTTCACACTATTTGAAGCGGAAATAAAAACATTGTTTCTGCCTTACCCTTCTTCTTCTGCTTCTTCGTGCACCTTCTTGAGCTGACGGATCGCTGGGCACCTATATAACTCGACGTCACATGTTGAGTGCTCTTGAATATTTTCTTTATACGGCACACCTATTTACTGCTTTGACGTAAGCGACACTATCGATGTGACCGAAATTTCGAAACGTTTCCAGCACGTGTTCGAAAGACAAGTCGGGTTCCATCCAGTATTTCGAATGGTGATTTCGCGTCAGCTGTTATATTGTCATCTGTGTTTTAGCGCATTTAATGGTTTCGAATGGTTTAGGAACTTGAACACTCGCAGAGAAAGTCACTATCACACGCCCAGCATTCGTAAAAGCAATAAATGCTAGGTCTTGAAACATAAACTGCATGAATTCATCGACAAAACCTTGTAATGTTCGCAGTCTGGGGTCTCATCGCGAAATGACACAAATGTAACGTATCGTCCGTTAATTTACACTACTTGTTGCACTATTCCAGTAAGAGGACAATATTCCACCACCCAATAATGCAAGAACAATGTGTACTCAGCAGTATCTTCAGGGAAATTGTCCGATGTCTCAAATTCTATATGAACATCAACAGGACAATCCTTAGTGCGCTCACTCTGCTTTGTCTGACTCATAGTAGGAGGGACGCAACTTCAGTTCAGCTGTAAGATATCATATGGGTATAATTCCCCATTTAAAAACATTTTAGCATTTATTAGTTTACAACTGTCGAATACGTTCGAATATTTCTTCAAGCTTACTTTACTCTTGGTCTGCAGCCGCAATATAACGAACTGAGGTCTTACTGTCTGATTAGCTGTCCTCACTGACCAAGACTGACACGAAGTGGTTGGAAGAGCTGAATATTATTACAGTTCCCATTGTAGGGAAGCAGCCTACTCACGCTGTAATAAATTCACATCAGTCTTTCCATTGTGTGCCAGCCTAGTCCGCTGTAACTAGCTCTGACGCCATAAATGTTGTGCAATACTTTTAAAATCAAGCAAGTAACCTGAAACGGTTCTAGAATGTAAGGAGTAATACTAAATCAATATGTGTTGAATGTCAGTTCAATAACTTTAACTATTTTTGAAATTTGGATGTTTTTCTGTAAAAATCATTGGCGCAACAGAAAAGAGCTAGAGATTTAAAAATTTATATTTAAGATTCCTTTTTCATAATAATTTAATAGAAATAGTCTTTTGGATCTCACAAGTTAAGATTTTAGTTGAAATTCAATATTTTCTGGGTTTTTTCTTAAAAATTAAGGAAGCAAGATAGATTAAGTAGGCTAATAAATGAGGCTAGGATGTTTAAATTTAATCAGAAGGGAGATCCGCTATAATCATAAAGATGTGAGAAGTTTCAATTGAATAACTATAAAACTATAGCGATAGCGTATCTCCAAAGGGCAAGTTCAGAGCTCGTCTACTGCGTGTAGCGTAATTAAATTAATTCTCTCACCCAAAATAATTGACTTAGCCACGTCAGATTTTTATTATGATTATGTACCTGTGTGCTGATTGCACATGAAAATTGAGAGCTTCATCGGCCATCAGCAAAAGAAGCTATGATTTATTCGGTAACTTAAGGTGGTGCATTACTGGTCCAGCGGCTAGTCGGGAGAGCCGATTTGATCAGGCGTTCTATTAGCCGTCCGCACCGCGGCTTTATATATAAGAACGCTGCGCGAGGAAGGAAGGCCGCAGTTCTCTCCAGACGCTGAATAGCACACCATCTGTGTCGGGAGTCGCGTCGCGTCGCGTCGCGTCGCGTCGCGTCGCGTCGCGTCGCGTCGCGTCGCGTCGCGTCTGTATCGTTGCTATAAACAGCCTCGGAGGCCGTATTAAGTTACTCGGGATACGCGTAACCATGAAATCATTTTCGAATGAAGTTTTAATTCTGGGATGACTTTAATTATCTATCTTCAGTTTGCGTATGTCGTATTTTCACGTGCCGCCGCGGGACAGACATTCTACCATTATTTAGCGTGGCGTTTGATGTACATGATCATCAAATTATGGCGAGCATTCACTTAAAAGTTTTAATTTGGACAGTTACAGTTGCATCAGCGCATTAGACTCTGAACTGCTCTGTTAGTCAGATTGTGTGGATTCTTTTTCTTTCATCTGTGACTTTCAGAATATATCGAAAGTTTTTTTTCACGATCGGTTTTGATTATCAATCCCAGACAATCTCCTAATTCCTCAGAGCTATAAGCTGTAGCTATAAGTGTATTTCTCAGATGAAGTGGGCACTAGGAATTCTAATTACAGGCTTCACGTTTTGCTAATCACTTTCTGGTTGCCAAAATTGTAGTTAGAGAGCCAGTGTTGAGAACGGCAAAACAACAGCATAAATAACAGGAACATTTTAAACAACATAATTCCACCCGCCGCCCCACATATGGTGCATCGGCCGGGAAAAAGAAACTGAGTAAAGTGAAAGTGATTTTTAAATATTCGGATTCGGGAGTGAAATGCGACGCGCAACTGAGTAATAGAACAGTGAATGTGTTACGTGTGCATGTGGACGACGCAATTGGATTAACAACGCATCTGGATTGACGGAGCTGGCACTGAGTCTAGTGGCGCTGCCGGCATCGCGAGAAGCCAGTTTCGCCGCACCACAGTCATCTGCCGGAGCAACCGGAGCCGCGCCTGCAGTTGCGGGCCACGCAAACACACAACAGCCGTCGGAGTGCCGTCTGCAGTTCAACGCGTTGCGTCGCATCAGTAATCCTGGTACGACGCGCAGGCAACGCCATACGTCGTGCAGAAGGAACTAAGTTAAGTGAAAAGCTGTTAAAAATTTTACTAACCTGCACTAAAAGACTGTCGGAAATGGAACTGCCAGAAGAAACTGAGGTTAAACTTAAATCAGAACCTATGTCTGTTGAAGGAACTGTAAATCCAGACAATGGTTCAAGTGTAAATATACATGAAAGTAGTAATGTTAAAGTGAAATATGAAGTATTGTCACCTGACAGTAGTGTGGGAAGGGGCAATGATTCAATAATAGAGACCCCTGTAGTAGAACAGAAATCAGAAATTGTTAATTTATTGGATGATAGTTTACCTGGTGAGTTCAAAACGAAACAGTTAACAGAGGTGGTAGAGTTTAAAAAGGATAAGTTAGATATGACTCATCAATCAGAAGTTTCGTTTAGTTTTGATGACTCTGGTATTGGAGCTAGTTTTTCGTCACCTGAGTGTGATAAAAAGCCAGCTAGTGCCCAGCTAGCACTCAAGCTTATTTCAAGGTGGATATTGAGTTTAGGTTCAGTTGAAAATTCAAGATTGAAAAATCAACCTGTTACACAGCTTATTTCAAGGTGGATATTGAGTTTAGGTTCAGTTGAAAATTCAAGTCTGAAAAATCAACCTGTTACACAGTTTACATCAACCTGTAAAAATTTAGCTTGAATTAAAATAATTTTCCCAAGCTTGAAATAAACTGTAATTTCCCTCGAAGGCTGTACAGCAGATGCGCGCACAGCATAGCTTTCATAGACGTCCACGGGAAGCGCCACAAGCGTTTATAAGCCTTGCAGTTGCACTGACTCTCCTAGGTTTATGGCCATTTTATTTTTGTGACGTGCGTTAATGATTGTTGACTGTTGTGAAGTTTGTTTTATACTGGAAAATAGTTCGGAAAGTGTGTGGCGTCCCCTTCCTTACTGCTACACCGGCTCTGAAGAAGATATATAGTGTATTACAGGTACGCTGGTGCATTTTTTCTCTAGTGGTACATTAATATTACAAACGTTAAATATTATTACATAACGTAAAGAAATATCATATTCTTTTACGTAGAAAAATTTAACCTGGATGAAAGTGAAATGGATTACCAGCTAAGGAAACATATTGCAAGTTGTTCAGCAAAAAGAGGTCATTTTAAACTAGCTCTCTAGTACGTGGCACCAATAAATTAAAACTTAATGTTATTTTACCTTTTTAAAATCTCGCCTTTTTATATATATCGCCCTATTACATTTGTTTACTTGTAAATACTCGCGTGTGTCACACCATGAATGAATAATCGTGAAGTGTGAAAAGTTTCTTTGCTAATACAAATAGTAATGACATGGTGAACGGGAAAAGTGCATCAAGAACCAGTCACTACATAGGTGTCAGTCTTTTTTATTTACGTAGCTTTGACTGGTCTTCAATTGCTCTTAATTTTGTTGTTCCCTAGGTGAAATAATACTGCAAGGCCTACTGGTACTTCTTACTTATATTGTTATTTGTAATGTGGCTGAAATCTAATAAAAGGCAATATTAAAATATGGCAATGAGAACATTTTTTGTTCTTTTACATTACAGTTCCACTGAACTGATAATTTCTTAAATTCATTTCAATTTCATCTTTTATTTCATTTTGATTAAGTTTTACTCACTAAAATATAATTGTGGATAGAATAAAAGTCTACATTTTTCTAAATGGTAGTTTCCTTATAAGCTTACAGTATGAGGTGTATATGATTTCAAGTAATTGTTTCTTTATAATTAAGATTAAATGGCCATGAAACTGTTAGAAATAGTGATGTGTGGCTTCTTCATGAAGTCATCGCAAAATTACCCAAATGTCATCTTTACTTTCAAAATTTGAAACAAAAAGTTATTTCAAATTACTTTAAAAACTCTTTGGAATGAAGTCACCAGAAGCAGCTGCTTACTCAGTGACATTTATACTAGTTAATGATTCTTACTACATCAGTGAGTTTGAAGTTATTTTGCTAATCTGGGGCATAAATTAAATTTAGGTTGATCAGTTTCAACTTTTTGCATTTTTTATGTTTAGGTATGGCTAACATTTCCTTTTACCTGTTACAGGATCATTATACCAGCAGAAGTCAGCGATATTTGATCCTGCTCTGGTCTGTGTACTGGGGCTGGAGGGGCTTCAGAATAATTAAATTTAAAAAAAAAAACAATTTTAAACACTTTGAAAATAAATTTTTTTAAACATACATGTCTTGATAATTTTTTTCACACCATTTCCATTATGATATTTATTTAATTAATTAGGTTGAATAAATTCAGATTAATAATTATGTAGCTTAAAACAAGCTGTAAATACCAGGCTGTATTCCACGTGTGTAGATACAGCTGGAGCCAAACTTGATAAGTCAAGCTTGAAATATAGCTTGAACTCTGCCAACTTTGATGCTTGTTTCAAGCTTGAATCCAACTAACAGGCCTGAATATTCCAGCTTTGATCAAGCTTATATACTTGAACTTTACATCCGGAAACCAGTTTGAAACCGGCTTACTGTGCTTTCTGGGTGAGCAACCCAGAGATACTGAGGCTATGGATTTAAATATAATATTACAAGCAATAGCTGCCAGTAATGCTAGAATGACAGCTGAATTAACGTCTGAAATAAGTGAACAGGTCAAAAGCAGTAATGCTGAATTAAAGTCTGAGATTGTGGCCAGCCAAACAAATTTTAATAAACGGTTTGAGGCAATGGACAATAAATTAGAATCCAATAATGCTGAATTAAAGTACGAGATTGTGGCCAGCCAAACTAATTTTAATAAATGATTGGAGGTAATGGACGATACCTTCAAGGATGGTTGCAGTATGTTGAAAGAGGATCTGGACAGTTTGAATTATAAAATTGATTACAACCATGAGGATATTAAGAAAAAGGTTGCTCAACAATTTTCTGAAATGTATAAAACAGTAAAATCCGAAGTTGCTGAGGTTCGCAAAGACTTCCAAATCGAAGATGCGAAGCTGGAGCACAAGTTAACAGAAAAGATCGAGGCGGAATCTGAACTGTGCTCAGATAGGTTTAAAGATGTTAATATAAAAGTAAACGTATGTCAAGCAGAAGTAGACGCAATCAAAACTGATACTACTCATATTGTGCTAAGAGTAGATAATGTTGAAATGAGAGTAGAAAATATCAGTACTAACATTGGTAACATTGATAGTAAAGTAGCTTCAGTAACTTCTGGTAATGGTAGTATACAACAAGTTGTAGCTGTAAACGCCGCTTTTATTGGGTGTCGGCAGTTCTTGCGGTTCGATCCAGATAAAAATATCCACTCGCTAGATTTCTGGAACGGTTTTGAGGATGTGATTCCACCAACTTGGGCTGCACGAGAGAAAATCTCGTTTATTAGAAGCCATTTAGCAGGTGACGCTATGCGTTTGTCAGCTGATGTTATGTTGAAGTGTAAAACATTAGCGGAATTTAAAACAGCTTTCATTAATGAGCATTGGTCTAGTAATAAGCAAAATAAAGTGTTGAGAGAATTTTGGAGTGGAAAACGCTCCAATGTAAGCAAGGAATCTATCAAAGAATTTGCTAGGTCATGGATCTCACGTTTGTCACATTTGGCCGAAAAGCTAAAACCTGAAATGATAATACTAGGTCTTGAAGCCAAACTACCATGGTATTGGCAAACTAGAATTATATCTGCCCCTAGAGACTATCTGGATCGTTTCATTGAGTATTTGAAACGTGTAGACGGGTTGCTGCCAATGAGGAGCAAGCACGTAATAACAGAAATGCTAGTAACACTAGTAGTAATTTTAAGAACGAGCAGAATGGCAACGTAAACATCAGAACATTAGGTGTTCGCCATCCTAAGAGAGGTAGGAATTGGAGAAATAATTATCAGAACCAGCAATGGCATCCAAATGATAGTAATTTGGTTCCAAACAAAATTATGCAGGTAAACAACAGGGCGGAAAGCAATGCTGTGCCAGTTAACTATAATGGAAATAAAGGAAACAGTAGTAGGCCGAGGCAGGAAAACTAGTTCCCGTCTATGAGGACACTGGCGCTCACGAGGCGGTTGCTTTCCCTAAGCCAGTAATTACAGTAATTCGTAAGACAGATCAGAATACTCAAACTGAACATGTGGATGAAGGGTCGGTAGCATCAAAGGATACAGCGGAAATATTAGATCACTCACAGTATTTGATAGATACCGTGATAGAGACGCTTTCTAAGTGGGAAGAGGAAGAGAAGTCGCAGCCGTGTAACGGTAGGGAAGAGCTACAAAATACTGAATTGTCAGGTGAAGAAGCAGAGGAAATTCATGCTTATATTTACGATCAGGATGATGTGCTCGTATCTAAAGTGCCTGTGCAGGAAGTTGATAGTGTACTAATAGATTTAGGAAAGGAGGTAAGTGAGAATGTAGAGGGTAGCCTGTTGGGGGTCGATGAACCCAGTAGCTGTGACCAGTTGTCACTTGAGAAGGAACCCGACGATAATAGTGAAAGTGGTTTAGCTGTAAATAGTGTTATGCCCGGTCTGGAGGCGCAGAATCGCTCAGACTACAGTAATTTGGGTCATATTCAGCAAACTAAGTGTAATGAAGTCGTGCTGTGTTTCGATTTGAAATTAATAGACCGACTGGAAAAGGCAGCTGAAAATGTAATTCAGAAAACCCCTACACACTTTGACCTAAATGTAATGAAGACAGATGTCGATCACTTTAGTTGAAGACAAATCCAAAAGGAACTATTGGATGAGTTTGAGGAACCACCTGTACAAACCAGAATAAGTCACCCTATAATAATAGTGAATATGTTGGGTATCAACGTACGTTGTCTCTTAGACAGTGGAAGTGAGGTGAGTGCGATGTCTCAGTCGCTCTTTGATGCGTTACCTGGTAAAGACAAGCTTACAGTAATGAGGCTATCAGGACTGAGAATAATTGGTGCTACTGGCAAGGTGCCAAAAACGGTAAAGCAAGAAGCTTTGCTGCCCTTTAACATTAATGGTAATTTAATTGATCATCCCTGCTTAATTGTAAATAATCTCAGTATTCAGGTTTTAATTGGCATAGATTTCTTGTCGAAATATCAGTGTTGTTGACTTTGAAAGAAGCCAGTTAAAAATGGTCTTGCCGATAACCGGAGTAATTACGGTACCTTTTATTGATAAACATGTAGTAACTAATGACGAAACTTGGGAGCTGCCTATGCGAGTTCTGAAAAATAGGGGATATTGGGACGAAGGTGTTAATTTTAGTAAAAGTAAGCTAAACACAGAAGAAGAAGCAATTATTTTGGACAAAATAGAAGCTAAATTACAGGAAATCGATGAAATTTCAGCTAATCAGAAGGAAGAACTAAGACAGGTTTTAAAAAGGCATCATAAGGTATTTTCAAATCGACCTGGCGTGGTCAAAGGTTATGAATGAACTCTGTAGGGAGGAGGTTGTTCTGTAACCTCTACACAGTGTGGCAGCTGTGCAGTCCCAGCTGTGTGAGATCTTCTTTCCCATTTTAGATCTCACTCACTCTCTTCATCTTTCCTATCCACCAAAATTTTGACCCCTTCTTTCCAATACGAAAATTTTCTGAAACCAATGAATTCTGTAGGGAGGAGGTTGTTCTGTAACCTCCACACAGTGTGGCAACTGTGCAGTCCCAGCTGTGTGAGATCTTCTTTCCATTTCAGGTCTCACTCATTCTTAATCTTTCCTATCCACAAAAATTTCGACTCTTACTCTCAAACACATTAAATTATCCGTTATGGTTATCAAGCCCATAAGAAACCAATGAATTCTGTAGGGAGGAGGTTGTTCTGTAACCTCTACACAGTGTGGCAGCTGTGCAGTCCCAGCTGTGTGAGATCTTCTTTCCATTTCAGGTCTCACTCACTCTCTTCATCTTTTCTATCCACCGATTAGTGAAAAAAAACCTAATGTGACAAACCTAACAGAGACATAAACAATAGAGAAGTATGACGTAATTAAGATACAAATGTATTTGAGTAACACGTATGTATAGAACCCCGGTAATATTATAAGTACAAAGTTGTTGTTTTATTGGAAATGGTCCCACAACAATATTTTAAAAAGATGTACAAATTCGTTTTCAAGCAGGATCTAAAGTGGCAGTGAAACCTATGTATGCTGTAGAGCTAACTAATTAATAGTAAAGGAGATTGCTTAGTGTTATGAAAAATATGTAGATAAGTTGTAAGAATAAACTCACCTTGTGTAGCAAGCAATGGCAGTGTAATAGAATTGAAAAGTGTTTTTGGTTGAGACGTGAAGGACACGTCTTTGAAATATTTATAAGGTTGGAGCTGGCCATTATTTTGGTGTAGTGTGTGACAGGAACACCTACACGTATTGAGGTTATGAGTTGGAGGCGTGAGTGCGACTATAGGCACCCTTATGCTAAATGAGACAGAGCAGCTCATGGTGTCCTATAGGTTTAAGGAATTTAGCATTACGCTCGTCCATAATTACTTAATGCATTTTAGTGATAGGTCGAGAGAGACTATCTGTGGTTTCAGCGTCCGATCGAGTGGAAATGGATTGCCACGTGAGCAAACTGATCAGCTGCAATACACTATAGATATGGAATAAATGTGCTATCCTAAGCTTTAAAATGTTAATAGAGTGAGTGTTAAATAAGTACATACATTAGCAACATAATTGAATAACATAATGGCAGACGTGAAACATTATTCATAGATCAGCATAAATACACTTTGATGAAGTAAGTACATAATTGCAGATGTGGAACTGACACAGCAGCAGAGGACCAGTATGTGGATTTAGTCGTCAACTAAACGTAGTGTGTTTTGAACACTCAGAACTGTACTATTACCACAAGTTACTCACATCTACAAAGAAGCTGAGAATACAACTACTAATCAAATATACTCATACTATCTCTAAGAATAAGATAATTGAAGATGAGTCAGCTAAGTAAATAAAATACAGATTTGTCAGGAATGTACCGAGCATTGGTTCAGCGTTCCGGCCCAGAAATAATAAACTGAGATTAAATAGGATTTATGATTGTATGCGTTGAGCATAAATTTTCTCTAGTACGTGACTAACGGCGTTTTGAGCCATTTGTTTACCGATTTTATGACAGTTAAGTAACCGCGAGAGTAAAATTGAAAAAGTTCTGTTAATTTTGTTCCAGTAACATATTGAAAGATAAAATGTATATATATCCCCATTTCATTGTGACCCACCCTTAGATATTAAGTGAACAGAGTCTGAGGCACTCTTTTTGTTTGTTCTACAGGACAAACCAGATAATGGCAGCCTGGTAGCTGCGTGAAAGCGTGGAGTGACTTGGACACAACTCACAGTGACCCCTCCCCTTTCCCCATGTAATTTAGAATGAATGTGTAGGACGCACACCATAGCAACTTCCCCTCCTCTACCCTTGCGAATGGAAGTGTAGAACGCCAGCCAAAGCGGCTACAACCACGTGTGTAAAAATTATTTGTGAAATTTTCTTTCAGGTTTAGAAAAGACTGCTAAGATATAATCATCTCTTTATGTATCGTGAATAACTGTGTTATTGTCTTTGAATTTGTGTATGTAAAAATGTATTTAATGGATTTAAGATTTTCATAATTTTACATATTTTTGTGTTTGTTTGTCTAAGGCAATATGTATGCCAAAGTGTTTCATTGATTTTGCTTAAATTTTGAGTGATAATGTTGCTTACGAGGCAGTGAACATGCGAGCAATTTAAATAATTGAAGTAGGTAATCAGTTTTCTTTTAATATTGCTATATATTTACAATTCAATTTTAATTTTTCATAGGGAGTTAAGCTGTACTCTTGCTTCCCTTTTTGTAATAAAATTTTTTTTTCATTCATTAACATTACAAAAAAAAATTAAGTAGAGGGTGATGTAGGGAAGCAGCCTACTCACGCTGTAATAAATTCACATCAGTCTTTCCATTGTGTGCCAGCCTAGTCCGCTGTAACTAGCTTTGACGTCATAAATGTTGCACAATACTTTTAAAATCAAGCAAGTAACCTGAAACGGTTCTAGAATGTAAGGAGTAATACTAAATCAATATGTGTTGAATGTCAGTTCAATAACTTTAACTATTTTTGAAATTTGGATGTTTTTCTGTAAAAATCATTGGCGCAACATAAAAGAGCTAGAGATTTAAACATTTATATTTAGATTCCTTTTTCATAATAATTTAATAGAAATAGTCTTTTGGATCTCACAAGTTAAGATTTTAGTTGAAATTCAATATTTTCTGGTTTTTTCCTTAAAAATTAAGGAAGCAAGGTAGATTAAGTAGGCTAATAAATAAGGCTAGGATATTTAAATTTAATTAGAAGGGAGATCCGCTATAATCATAAAGATGTGAAAAGTTTCAATTGAATTACTATAAAACTATAGCGATAGCGTATCTCCAAAGGGCAAGTTCAGAGCTCGTCTACTGCGTGTAGCGTAATTAAATTAATTCTCTCGCCCAAAATAATTGACTTAGCCACGTCAGATTTTTATTATGATTATGTACCTGTGTGCTGATTGCACATGAAAATTGAGAGCTTCATCGGCCATCAGCAAAAGAAGCTATGATTTATTCGGTAACTTAAGGTGGTGCATTACTGGCCCAGCGGCTAGTCGGGAGAGCCGATTTGATCAGGCGTTCTCTTAGTCGTCCGCACCGCGGCTTTATATATAAGAACGCTGCGCGATGAAGGAAGGCCCCAGTTCTCTCCAGGCGCTGAATAGCACACCATCTGTTTCGGGAGTCGCGTCGCGTCGCGTCGCGTCGCGTCGCGTCTGTATCGTTGCTATAAACAGCCTCGGAGGCCGTATTAAGTTACTCGGGATACGCGTAACCATGAAATCATTTTCGAATGAAGTTTTAATTCTGGGATGACTTTAATTATCTATCTTCAGTTTGCGTATGTCGTATTTTCACGTGCCGCCGCGGGACAGACATTCTACCATTATTTAGCGTGGCGTTTGATGTACATGATCATCAAATTATGGCGAGCATTCACTTAAACTTTTAATTTGGACAGTTATAGTTGCATCAGCGCATTAGACTCTGAACTGCTCTGTTAGTCAGATTGTGTGGATTCTTTTTCTTTCATCTGTGACTTTCAGAATATATCGAAAGTTTTTTTTTCACGATCGTTTTTGATTATGAATCCCAGACAATCTCCTAATTCCTCAGAGCTGTAAGCTGTAGCTGTAAGTGTATTTCTCAGATGAAGTGGGCACTAGGAATTCTAATTACAGGCTTCACGTTTTGCTAATCACTTTCTGGTTGCCAAAATTGTAGTTAGAGAGCCAGTGTTGAGAACGGCAAAACAGCAGCATAAATAACAGGAACATTTTAAACAACATAATTCCATCCGCCGCCCCACACCATCAACAGAATGATAATGGCAGCGGAGTAGAGGAATTCAGTACCTGCTGGAATCGTAGGCACTCTTCGTCTGATACTGAAATCCGCTGCATCTTCCAGATGACCTTCCCCGGCATTATTTTATTATCCTTGGGATTAGTTTCTACCTGAATATAAGAGTAATTATCCGTCACACTTGCCACTGAAATAAGTTCTTGTTTCGAGTTGTTAATAACCCATCGCGTTCTTTAATGAACCTCATTAGTGTCTTATGTGGTAAGCATACACTAAAGTGATCGTATTCACTCATCAGTCCGTGTATGAGCCGTCCTACATTCTATGAGAACACAGGTTTTCTCGGCGAATCTTGATGATAAAATCCTCTCGGATTGACAGCCGAGGCAATGCGTTGTTCTCCGGCAACGTTTCAGCAAGTTTCTTACTTGTAATCTTCAGGCGAAGTGTCGGGTTCGGCTCTCGCTCTCTTACTATAAGCCTTACTTGAAGGCTGATTTTGGTGAAGTGTTTTGTCTGTGTAACATTTGCTTCCGCCTTTTGGAGGGGATGGGTAGTGGTCCTGGCTTTTTTGTGGGGTCCTATCGTTTGTGAGACAAGTGTTTGGCTCTCCTGGGTTTATCTGGGATTAGGTGGTGGGTTTATGATTTTTCATGTTAGTAGAGATTTGGGGGTTTGATCCTGAACTCTCTTGGATTGTAGTTACCAAGGGAACTTATCAGCGCATTCGGGAATTGCCTGGCTCCATCGTAGGACGCTTGGGCGAGATTTTTTAATCTTGTTTTAAGCGGTTCCATATTGACGGCAGCGTGCAATTCTGCACTGGGGAAACTGGCATCTACGTCTATGGCTCTTTTCAAGGCTCTGTTCTGTATTGCTTGCAATCTTTTGATATGGGATTTTGCAGCGTAGCCCCATACAAGGCAGGCGTATTCGAGGATGGGGCTCACTAGACTGCAGTACACCTTGACCCCTACACTCGCTGCTAGGCTGCTCTCTCTGTTTAGAACGGGGTATAGTACATAGAGCCTTCGACTGGAGTTTATCCTCAAGGCTTGATGTGCCTACGCCGTGTGAGGCATTGGTCCATAGCCACCCCGAAGTACTTTACGCCGGGCCGCCACTCGATGTTGCGTCTGTGGAGACGGCGGCGGCGTGGAGGTCTCTTTCCTTTTCTATGCGTAAACATAATGGATTGGGTGTCCGCCCCCGGTAGCTGAGTGGTGCTGGCACGGTAGCTCAGCGTGCTCGATCAGAGGGTTAGCCACCCTCTGTAACAAAAAAAAAAAACTGAGTTAATAGATCAACAATGAACTTAAAAGGGTGTCTTACGACGTCCGCGCTGATCAGTTGCAATGAACGGAAACGAACAAAATGAAATTAAAAAAAAAAGAGGTCAGCGCGACAGACTGTCAATCCTAAGGGCCCGGGTTCGATTCCCGGCTGGGTCGGAGATTTTCTCCGCTCTGGGATTGGCTGTTGTGTTGTCTTAATCATCATCATTTCATCCCCATCGACGCACAAGTCGCCGAAGTGGCGTCAAATCGAAAGACTTGCACCAGGCGAGTGGCCTACCCGACTGGAGGCCCTCGTCACACGCCATTATTATTATGGCTTGGGTTTTTTCACTGTCCAGGGTTATGCTCCATTTCTTGGACCATTTGTCTGTTTCGTCAAGGACGAATTGTGATCGTCTTGTGACGGGGTTCCTGTTTGAGCTCTGTGCGAAAAAGGCAGTGTCATCAGCGCACTGCGCTGTTTCTACTGCCGGTTCTGTGAGGGTGTCCGCTGTGTATTAATTGTATAGGATGGGTCCTATGACACTACCTTGGCGTACTCCTGCTCGGATGTTGAGTGTGAGTTGTCGACTTTTACTGCGAAACTTCTACCTTTCTTTTTATGAGTTTGACGAAGGGCCCTGTCGGCTGGGGTGGCCGTTCGGTTCTAGGCGCTTCAGTCTGGAACCGCGCGACCGCTACGGTCGCAGGTTCGAATCCTGCCGTGGGCATGGATGTGTGTGATGTCCTTAGGTTAGTGAGGTTTAAGTAGTTCTAAGTCCTATGGGACTGATGACCTCAGAAGTTAAGTCCCATAGCGCTCAGAGCCATTTGAACCATTTTGAACTAAGGGCCCTGGGAAACCCTGCGTGTAAACTTTATATAGTAGTCCCTCGTGGCGGATCGTATCCAAAGCTTTGGCTACGTCTAGTAGAACCATTCCACAGTAGCCACTGCGCTTTAGGGCTTAGGTGACTTCCTCTGTCACCCTTATTAGTTGCTGTGGGGCATCGTGGTCTCTCTGAAAGCCAAACTGCGTCCTGGGGACCATCTGCTCTACTGCTATGTGCTGCTGTATGGGGAGAAACAGGAGGCATTCGTAAAGTTTGCTTAATGATGGTAGAAAACTTATTGGCCTGTAGTGTTTGGAAAGATTGGATCTTTACCTAGTTTCGCGATCGCGATCACTTCTGCATGTTTCCATTCTTTAGGAAATTTGCGTGATCGCGTGATCTCATCGAAGATGTTCGCTATGTGCGTAATCGCTACCGGGGGCAATTGTTTCAACAGCTCGTTTGTGACTTTGTGGTGACCAGGCGCCTTGCTGGTTGGCAGCGATTTTATGACTGCTACTACGTCTTCTGCGGTGAAGAGCAGTAGCGCGTCACCTTCATCGTCTTCTGCTGCGAGAAAGGCGGCCTACTGCTTGCTGACGATGGCGTCGTGTTCCCTATCCTGAGACTCGGCCGGTTGGAATTGTTTTTCGAAAACGTCCGCGAACGCGTTAGCCTTGTCAGAAGAGCTGAACGCGAGACCTCGCTCACCGTGCGGAGGGGGCACTCTTGCGCGTCTTTCTGTAAATTGTTTGGTTTCTTGCCTGAGGCTGTTGTCTTCCACCGTAAGAGTCTAGAGACGTGCGGACCATTCCTGTTTTCTATGTTCTATGAGGGCTGCTTCAGCTCTCTCTGGAGCCTGTTAAACAGTCTTCTGGCGCCTGGGTTTCTTGTTAATTTCCATTCCTTCGCGATCCTGTTTTTGTGCCTAATCTGAGCAAGCAGGTGCGGTGGGAGCTGTTTATAGGGGAGGTCGCTTTCTGGAGGCCTGGGTGCGGTTTACTGAGCTGCTTGTAGGATCGTTCCGGTGAGGAGGTGCAGCGCCTATTCTGTGGTTTCTGCTGTGGGAGGCAGGGTGTCGACAATGTCCGTGGCCAAGTCGTCACGTTGCTCCCAGTTGGTGTGTTTGTCTGAGTATTGACGCTGCATTATGGGGTGCCATTCGCCCACGTCGGGTTCGAGGATAACGGGATTGTGGTCGGATGACATTCTGTTTAGTGAACTCGCGGCCACAAAACCTGGTACCCGGCTATGTCTACGACGTCCGCACGATTTCAGTTGGAGGGAGGAATGTGTGGGTCCCTCTGGGCCCCACACATAGATGTGGTGTGTGCACACAAGTCGGTGCAGCTGGCGGCCTGCTCTGTTGGTGGTTCTGGAGTGCCAGTACGGATTTTTAGCATTGAGGTCGCCTCCAATGAGGAGTCTGCCTCTTAGCTGACCCAGTGTTGCGATGTCTTTGTCTCGTATACTCTGGGAGGGTTTGTTGTATACTGCTATGGTGGTCAGTGACCCTGTGGTTGTATCTATCTCTACGGCAACTGACCCTAGCTGAGTGGCTGGGGGGTGGACTCCGTGGTGGGGATTCTTCATTTTACAAAGATGGCTACACCGCCTCCTGCTGTTGGCCTATCTTGTCGGTAGCTTGAGTAGTTTGGCACCGACGCTTTAATGCATGGCTTCAAGTGAGTTTCCAATACCAAACAAACGTCTATTAGGAATTGTATGGATTCCTGTACTTGATGAAGGAGACCATTTGCATTGAAAATGGAAAAGGTTGCCAGCCGAAGTGTCCGTGCGGTTCTAGGCGCTACAGTCTGGAGCCGAGCGACCGCTACGGTCGCAGGTTCGAATCCCGCCTCGGGCATGGATGTGTGTGATGTCCTTAGGTTAGTTAGGTTTAATTAGTTCTAAGTTCTAGGCGACTCATGGCCTCAGAAGTTAAGTTGCATAGTGCTCAGAGCCATTTTTTGGAAAAGGTTAGGCCTTGGATGTGTGTTCTCCTATTCATGTTTATTGGAGGGGTTGGTTACTGGGGTTGTCGCAGCAAAGTATGAGGACATGACTGCCATAGAGGCTGAAACTTGTGCAAGTTGCTTTGCTAGTTCCTGCACCATGTCAAGTGTCTTGGTGACTGCTGACATGATTGTGTTCATTGAACTGCCAACTGTGCAACGTGCTTGTCCTGTTGGGTGTTGGGCGGCTACTGCATGCTGCAGGACCGACTGCGGCTGTCTTTTGCGGGTGACAAGATGTGTCGTTCCCGAGCGGTCGTGCTTGCATGCCTTCTACGTCCGTAGACTGGGGTACTGGTTCAGACGCAGGGAACGTGGAATGGTGCTTGTCGCCTAGTGTCTTGTCCTGTCCTGGAGGACCGGTCTGGCTCTGGGGGACACTATTTCGGCCATAGGTCGGCGATTCTCTGCCACTGTTCCGAGTTGGTGCGGTTGTGGTGGTTTTTGAAACTTTCCTAGTGGGTGCCTGCCTGGCTGTGCTGTTCCCTGTCCTGGTTTGGGAGTGTGCTGTCCAGTGGATTGTACTGACTTATGTGGCTTTTCTGTGATTATACTAAAGGTGTCATGAGGGATGTTCTGCTCTTTTAACGCATTTTTGAATGTAAGGTAGTCCTCTGTGTTTGACAGGGTGATTTTGATCCTGTCCTTCCCTGCTGACTTCGCTTGAAATCTCTGCTCCCCAGGGCATGTTTGATTGTGTTACAGTGGTCCGAGTATGTGGTCGGTAATTCTGCTATTATGGGTGGGATCTTATACTTTATAGCTGGTGGTGGTGGGCCTGTTGGCGCGCCTATTGCCAGCACGGAAGATGGCGCAATTGCATCGAACCTATTTTCGGTGGGGAGGTGGGTGTGGATTGTTCCTGGATGTGACGCGCGCCAAGCCGTTCTTCTGGCCATTTCGAAGGGCGGCTCGTCACCCTGCTCGTTGGCTTGCTCGCCGTCGAATAGTGGACTAATATTTGCCTCTGGGACCGTGTCGTCGACTATTGGCATGCCCAAGGGTGCTTTTGTGGGGGCTGTTTCTTGGGCGCCTCGCATGGCTGCAGGGGACTTCTCTAGTGAGACTTCCGACCGCGCGTTTCTTAGCACGCCCATGGATATCTCTTTCGATTCCTGTTTCGCTTGAGGGAACCTTTTTCTCTGTATAGGGATTGCTGTCTGGGTACCTGACCCGTATCTGACGTCTGTCGTCTTGGTGCAGGCGTCGTTTTTGGAAGAATGTACCTTTGTTTCTGTGTCTGTGTGAGTGTAGGGGGGGGGGGGGGGGCATTGTCGGTTACTGGCTTATCGAGTGGGAGATGGATGGGGGCAGGAAGAGCTCTGATGGGTTGGCGGACTGTTGTAGGGGACAGGGTGGTGGAAGGGATGATTGGTGGTTATGATGATGAAGATGATGGCTGGCTTGAACACTATGGGACGTAACAGCTGAGGTCATCAGTCCCTAGAACTTAGAACTAGTTAAACCCAAATAACCTAAGGACATCACACACATCCAGGCCCGAGGCAGAATTCGAACCTGCGACCGTAGCAATCGCGCAGTTCCAGACTGAAGCGCCTAGAACCGCTCGGCCACACAGGCTGGCGATGAAGATGAGATGATTGCTGTTGCGGGTTCCCTGTTCACGTTCTATGTGTTGTGCAAGTATGCGATCGACGAGCCTCCCGGTTGTGGGACGACTGGCGCGCCTATAATCTGGTTGGGGTCCATATCCGGAGTGGAAAGGCGAGGCAAAGCTGCAAAAGGGAGTGCCTGGTGTTGCCTTCGTTGTCACCATTATATGTTTCCAGCAACAACACGGCCCTAACTGCCTACCAAGTGCGGAAGACTGGCCAGTGACCAGGCCCTGACCTGGGAATTGCCCTACGCCTCGGGCGAGCAAGTGGAGTGTACCTGCGGTAGCAGTAAGACTCTCAAAGTAGCTGGAAATGCGGTCCACAAGGCGCGCGCCAAACTTCGCCGACCCGCAACTAACAGAACACGATGACAGTTTTGCTCACCAGCTGCTGCTTCTGCCGCTAGTGCCAACACGATGTGAGTGATCGTCTGAGCTTAAACAAAAGCACAGCCGAAAGAACTCCTGCTTTGTCTCCTGTAAAAGTGGGGGCCTATGGCTTCGTAAAACAGATTGACAGACACGATGCTCAACACTCGACTGCCACTCAGCGAATGTGTGTCGTGTTCACGCCTCTCTCACACCTTATACTTTCCCCTCCTTGGTGAAGTGTATTGAGGAGTTTATAGCCTGTTGGCTTTTACTCCACACTGTATGTTGTGTGTGTGATTATCTTGGATAGTTTTGGCTGTCTGTGTATTGTGTTGGTGTTCTGGTTGTGTCTTGTACTTGCCTGCGGTTGGTGAGATGTTGGATATTCTAAGGATTAATGATTGGTACTAGGAGATGTTGGGAGTTTTCTCTTCGACTTAGTCGTCGAAGATCGTCATAGGGCGTTTGTGCTTATCACAGGACATGTCATACCAACTTAGGGAGTGGATGCGGTTATATCCAGATCTGGAGGAGCTCTCATAGAAAGCCCTTGCCAGATCTTGAAATCTTTCTTTGAGGAGGGGGATTTCAGCAGCGGTGTGCAAGTCGTCTGTTGGAAACCTATGGGGTAGATGCGGAGCCCTCCTGAGGACGCGGTTCTGCAGCCTCTGGAGCTTGTCCAGGTGCTGCTTCACCGCATACCCCCAGGCAGGACACGCATATTCCATTATTGGACATTTGAGTGATTGGTATACAGGAGCTGGTTGTGTTGAGGATTGGGTATAGGATAGACATTCTAGCACAGACCTTCCTATGGATCTCATCTATGTGGGGCTTCCGTATAGTCTGGGGTCCAATGTTATGCCCAGATACTTGGAGGATCTGAGCCAGGGGAATTGGAATCCATATAGGTGTAGATGAAGGGGGTGGCGCGGTGGGGTGGGGGGCGTTGAGGGGCGTTGAGGGGGTTCACGTCTCCCGAGCCTCTGGGTGATCAGCATTGCCTGTGTCTTTCCATGTTTGATGGTGACCCGCCAGCGACATGCCCAGGTTTCTGTGTCATCAAAAACCCTTTGTATCTTACGAATGATCAGGTCCTTATTCGCATTACAAGTGTAAAAGGCTGTGTCTTCAGCATTCTGTGCGGTTTGCACCAGGTGGGCTGTGGGGGTGTCCGCAGCGTACAGACTGTACAAAATGGGCCCCAGGATCGGGTTCACGTCTCGTGCGGATCTTCATAGCCGTTGGACCACGGGCTTCTCTGCATACTCGGCGCCGGTCGGACCAATCAGGTGCGAGCGGAATCGGAGCGGCGGCGCATGGTGAGGCGGAGCCGCGGGCGCTGGGTCCTGGCGTCTCGTCTCGGTGCGGCCGATTTATTCCATCCGCCGCCACCGACCTGCCTCCATTGGTGCGCTCTCGTCTTATTCTTGATAATGTTGTGTTCCACGTGGTGCTGAGTTGGAGGCCAGGTTATCACTGACCCGTATTTCCACTGACTCTTTGTGTAGAGCGAAAGGTTTCTGTGACTCTATTATTTCAAATTGAAATGTGTGTTCTTCATTGAGGCTGTGCTCCGCTACCGCGGATTTTTTCTTTTGCCCGAGGCGAACGCTTCTCACACGTTCAGAGATGTGTTGTGTGATGCAACGCTGCGTCTGTGCAATATATTGTTGTCCACAGTCACAGGGATGCTGTAGACACCCAGTGTCCTTAGACCCAAGTTGTCCTTCATTGAGCTGAGCATATTCGTGATTTTTGCTGGAGGACGGAAGATGGTTTTTGTCTTGTTCTTCTCCAGTATTCTGGCAATCTTGGCCGTAGGCGGCTCTGCGTACGGGAGAAACGCCTGACCTTTGTTGTTCTCTTCTTCCTGAGGGTCCTTCTTCTTCTTGCTCATCTTGAGAGCGTTTCTAATCTGCGTTGCGGTGAAGCCGTTCTTCTGGAAGGGATTTCTTCAGGTGCTGAGTCTCAGTAGATAAACTGTCCTTGTCGGATATGTCATGAGCTCTGCGGAAAAGGGTAGTGAGCACGGATCTCCGTTGTGCTGGGTGGTGGCTGCTGTTGGTCGTTGAGATACAGGTCTGTGTGTGTTTTCTTTCGGTAGACCGAGTCTCCCAGTGTACAGTCCGTTTTCTTCCTTATTAGGATACCGATGAAGGGTAGGCACCCACTTTCTTCCAATTCCATTGTGAACTTGATGTTCTCGTGTATACGGTTCAGATGGTTGAGAAATTCCGTTAGAGTGTCCTCGCCGTGCGACCAGAGCGCGAAAGTATTGTCCACGTACCGATAAAAGACCTTGGGTTTATAGCGTGCTGTTTCCACGGCGATATCCTCGAAGTATTCCATGTACAGATTGGCGATACATGATGCCAGAGGGGTTCCCATAGCGACCTCATCCAACTGTTGGTAAAACCTACACCCACACTGGAAATACGTGGTCATGAGTGCATGGCGGAATAATTACACTGTGTCTTCGTCGAAATGATTCTCGAGTAGTTTTAAGGAGTTCTCTAGCGGTACCCTCGTGAAGAGGGATGTAACGTCAAAGCTGACCATAATAGCATTTTTGTCAAGACGCCACTCGTTGAGTGTTTTAACAAACTCTGTGGAATTCTTGATTTGGTGCAGACATTTACCCACGAGAGGCTTGAGTAGTTGCGCCAGGTGTTTGGTTATACCATAGGTAGGAGAATTGATCGTGTCTGCTATCAGGCGTAGTGGTACCTCCCTCTTGTGTACATTGGGGAGGCCGTATAACCGTGGTGGAAACGGAGCTCTGGGGTAAAAGCCTTTTACCAGGTCCTGGTCAGGACCTGAGTTTTTGAGAAGACCGATGATCTTTCTAGTCACAGCTGTTGTAGGGTCCTTCTCCATTTGTTTGTAGGCCTGATCCTGCAGCAGCGAATTAATCTTGTCCCAGTAGTCATCCGCTCCAAGCAGGACCGGCGCGTTCCCTTTGTCTGCTGGTAGAATGACAGTATCCTTATCATCTCTGAAGCTGCATATCGCCATGCGTTCCGCCGCCGAGATGTTGGTTTTAGGCATTCTCGCTTTGTCTGGGATTCTGCAGCTCTCGTTTCTCACCTCCTCAGCGGCTTCAGGATGGATGGATTGATATGGTGTTACGGGCGCTCAACAGTGTAGTCTTTAGCGCCCTCAGCGGCTTCAGACGGTAGCCCGATTACGGCTTGTTCGACGTCGCTGGTGATTTCTAGTTTTGGATATGTGCTCGGAACCGGTGCAAAGTTTACTCCTTTGGATAAATGGAAATGTCGTGTGGCTAGGGCCTCCCGTCGGGTAGACCGTTCGCCTGGTGCAAGTCTTTCGATTTGACGCCACTTCGGCGACCTGCGCGTCGATGGGGATGAAATGATGATGATTAGGACAACACAACACCCAGTCCCTGAGCGGAGAAAATTTCCGACCCAGCCGGGAATCGAACCCGGGCCCTTAGGATTGACAGTCTGTCACGCTGACCACTCAGCTACCGGGGCGGACTACTCCTTTGGATAGCACAGGCGTTATCGCCTCATCCAATTCCTTGCTGGTCAGGTTGACAATGGTCGAATCCTCGGTGTCAGCCTCCTGCAGTTGTGCCCCTGGTAGTCGTTGGGACTTGTTTTGTTGTTTTTTTGGTGACTTTCCGCTTGCACAGTTTACTGGAGGCGAAAATATATTGCCATATACCCACTCCCATGAGAGAGGCGAGAGTGTCGAGGCCAGTTTCAGGTGGCATGCAAGTAAGACGCGTCCAGTTTTCTCGAGTTCAGACCGTGTGATGAGTGACTCAATAAACAAGGTTGTGATACTAGCCGCTAAATGCGACAAGCAGAGGATAATGGTATCAGCCTACATGGCAGGCAACGAGTGTATATTGAAAGTTGTCAGCAACGAAGCATCTTTCAACACTCTGCGGAACACTGATGTTACCAGGGGATATGCTAACTCCAGCCATTCTAAATATTCTGCGACAAATTATACCGAATTGTGTATTGGTGTTGCAACTAGTAGATTATTGATTCGCCAAGACAGAGAGTGTTTATCCATATTACACATTCGAATGAGTTAAATCTGAAAATGTGTGTAAGGTGATTCATTTGAATGCAAATGATTACTATATATTTCCAAAAGAACACATGCCTACTTTGTAAAATATTAGACAGAACTTTCACAAGCTACCACTAGTGTTTCAGAGTGATGAATTTATTTCTGAGAATGACTAGTACGATAAGCATTTTCAATTGGATGGAGACTGCAAGGTCAATGGCCTGCCTCCTATTGAACTGCACTGTGAAGCATGTAAAAATGGTATGAAATAAAACAAATGTTTTT
The DNA here is from genome assembly GCF_021461395.2 of Schistocerca americana. Taxonomy (NCBI): domain Eukaryota; kingdom Metazoa; phylum Arthropoda; class Insecta; order Orthoptera; family Acrididae; genus Schistocerca; species Schistocerca americana. Next base: position 471,342,747 of record NC_060130.1, on the reverse strand, counting down.
TTTTAAATTTGCCTTCTTATTTCTTTCACATAAAATCTGTGAATTGTTTGGCAAGCCAGTTGGTGATGTGGGCTGTTTGCAAGTGCCCTATTGACTGTGCTAAACCAGTAGTATGTCTTTAAGCGCTTTGAACTAGATAAAAATAATACAGCGAGGGAGACTGCTGCTACGGGACAGTGAGCCGTGTGCCTGTGTGCTTATTCAACCAGCTGGCGAGGAGAGGGGCACGGTGGGTGAGTACTGCTTTTACCAACCAAAGTCGCCACTTGGTGTTGAGTGGAGCTGTGCCCCTGCCACCCATCATCCCCTATTGTTTGTTACTATAATATCACAGCGACAAAGTAGCAAGAACCTACTTTTCGTGGAGTGTGATGTTAGTTAAACATTTTATGCGTCAATGAAGGTTATGCACTGTGGTATTAGTTGCTAGGTCAAATATGCTTGTGGAGGAACGTTATTTACTGTAATATTAGAGTAGAAAGAGTGTATGTTGGCATGCTGTGGTGCTAAGTTTCACATTTGCAACTGTATTCTTTAAAAATGGTTCAAATGGCTCTGAGCACTACGGGACTTAACTTCTGAGGTCATCAGTCCCCTAGAACTTAGAACTACTTAAACATAACTAACCTAAGGACATCACACACACCCATGCCCGAGGCAGGATTCGAACCTGCGACCGTAGCGGTCGCGCGGTTCCAGACTGTAGCGCCTAGAACCGCTCGGTCACCACGGCCGGCTATTCTTTAAAAACATGGGTAAATAGCATTGGGGTGCTTTACCGTCCTGGAAATTGGGCACATTTCATGGTGCTGCTCAAGTGAGGTACAGACTAAGAGTACTAGACTTATGATTCTTGAGACTGCAACAGTTGTGGAGGAGAGAGCTTTTTGGGTAATAAACTATTATCTTTACGATGACTCGTTGGTAAACATAGATGCAAGAGCACTACTCCGCCTCCATCTTGCCTATAATTTACGGAAATTACAATGACATTTATGGACCATTAATTGCAATTATAATGACAGTGATGGCCTATAAATTACGTTGTAAATAAACAAAACGTCGGTCAAGGTGCAGAGTTTGTTTACAGCAGGGGAGCTACAGCAAATGACCAGTTTTTTTACATAAGAACAGTGCCCTCTTTGTCTCAAACTACCTAGCCTCGTACTCATGCAATAATAAACCTACGACGAAGCTTAGAGGATAGGGTAAAGTAGGGAAAACCTACATCTATAGCATTCATAGATTCAGATAAATCTTCTGAAATATTGTCTGCGACACATTATTTGAAATTCTGAAGGTTAGTAGGGATAAGATGCAGGGAGCGAATGTTTATCTACAACTTTTTGTGGAAACCAGGCTGCAGTCATATGAGTCATGCGATATGGAAGGGAAACATTAGTTGATAAAAGCATGAAACGTGGTTACAACCTATTTCCAATATCATCTAATTGGAGCTCTGAGCAAGCTGTGAAGTAAGTGAAGGAAACATGTGGAAATGAGAGAGAAGAAATTTAAAAAATTGAGGTTCGCCGACGACATAAAAATTCTTTCAGAGATAGACTAGGAAGAGCAGTTAAAAGGAATGAATAGTGCTTGAAAAGAGGCTATAATATGAACATCAACAAAAATAAAACGTGGATAATGGAATGTAGTCAAATTATATCAGGCGATGTTGATGGAAATAGACTTTAAAAGTCTATTTTTTCCTGAAGAATCAAATCTATAATAGTAGAAACTGCTGACAACCTACAACATGGTGCCAAATAATTATTTTAATAATACCTGTGCCTAGTAATACTATATCATATTATCTCCTGTGAAACAAGAAAATCGATTATATTTAGAAGTAGAACATCTGTATGAACGAGAATCTTTGGCATGTTTACGTTCTGCTACTACAATGTACGAAAAAGTGTGTGATATATATATATATATATATATATCTCCCAGTATGTACTGCAAAATTAAAGATGTGTATTGTGTATACCAACTGCACAACAGAAGCAGACATCATACAATGTTAAACTGTAAGTTATTTAAAGCTGTTAAACTTATATCTACAAGTGGCCGTGCGGTTCTAGGCGCTACAGTCTGGAGCCGAGGGACCGCTACGGTCGCAGGTTCAAATCCTGCCTCGGGCATGGATGTGTGTGATGTCCTTAGGTTAGTTAGGTTTAATTAGTTCTAAGTTCTAGGCGACTGATGACCTCAGAAGTTAAGTCGCATAGTGCTCAGAGCCATTTGAACCATTTTATATCTACAATATACCATGTTGGAACACAAAAATGTAATATCAACAGGCAAACAACTAAAAAACCTGATGTAAATCACTAAAAAGCACCTGAAGATGAGCCTCCAGGGCTCGAAATGCATAGTGCAGTAAATAAACGCAACTTGTGACTGAAGGTGGTTTGTACTTCATTTTACGAAAATAAAACAGTCGCCGACGAAACACTAAAAAACAATGGATAAAATTAAGAAACGTCAGTTTGGTAAAGAAGGGAGCTGTTCGGATAAAAATTATAGATGGCGACGAACGCTCGAATACAGTAAGCAGGCTCAAATGGATGCACGTTGCAGTACTAATTCAAAGATGAAAAGACTTGGATGGACCAGCGTGAGGAGCTGCATCAAACCAGCCTTCGAATGATGACCACAGAAAGATCTGGTACGCTATGATACTGTGTTTGATTCGTTCAGAATATTCTCTCTGCGTGCTACAATCTTCGGAAACGATGATGGAGGTGTGAATCACACTTGAGACACCTGTAATCTGTTGCCCCGTAGCCTACTACGACTGCAGACGAAAATAGTGTATCAGTAGACTGAAAGGGGAAGAAAACTCTTTAACATTTCTGTGAGTGTTCTGGGCTATCCATTCAGAGCCAATGTTCCCCGCCAAACACACCCGCTGCTGTGCGTATTGTCACGGGACACTTGAAATATCGCCCGGACGCGGTGACAGCGTCCCTTCGTGATTTTCCCAGGAGAGTGGTTTACTCGTTTTCCGCCTGAGGTGTATGTGCGTGTGAGCGGCTGCAGTGGGTGATCTATTTCGGACGGTGAGCTGCCACAACAGTTGGCTCTGGCGTTTACCCCAGCTGTAAACATTTGGTACCGCTCGTCACTTCCAAGAATCGGAGATGCACTCGTATTGAGTTTCGTTGTCGAAAAGCATCGATGTAACAACAGTGTGATAGTTATGAAAAGTTCGAAACACAATCAATAATTTAATGCTATTTTGCTCATCATCTGAGTGTCTGATTCTTTTCTTTTCTTTTTTTGTTTTTTGGGGGAAACATTCTGCTTCACATCACGGTGTTATCGACCGTTTTGGTTTAAAACATTGGTTTATCATGCTCTGTCTTTGCCCTTGCCACACAATTTTTTTGAGTTCCGTTGTGTAAGTGCATGAAAGTCAGAAATGAATAACTACTATTCATTCAGACACTGAAATTTGTTTCATGAATAACGTTTCCTTTCTACGGGTACCCGCTTTCTTTCATCATGCGAGAATTAATAGAACTCTTGTGTGTAATGAAACATTTATGATAGTTTAAAGATTTTGTAGAATGGTTAACACTCGATGATGGATGACAAAAAGCTACAGCAACCATTCGGAAAAACTGAAGACTTTTTATTTTCTTCTTCTTGTTCTTTCATTACACGTGGGCTAAGGACTACGTTTAAACCTCTGAGCTATCCTCACGTTTTCTAGAATATTCCTTCCCCTGTTCACTTTTTTCCTTTTCTCTTTTCGCTTGTCCATTTTCGTTCCTGTCGTTCTGGAGCTATTTTATATTGGTTACATTCTCATCTCATAATTTTATTTCTATATTTTGTTGTGTCTTAAAGTTATTGCTTATTTACGCACTTTTCTTCTAGGTCCAAGCGACTTGGGTTTGTGTTTCAGTTTTCAAAATGCTGTACAATTTTTCTGTTTAGTTTGTTAGGACTGATTCTTTGGCTGCCTGTTAACATTAAACTTCTTTTTTCCATTTCTTCTCCAGCTCCTATGACTGTATACTTCTGTGTGTGTTCATAATCTAAAGTTGTGTACATAAGTCTATTCCTTCCTCAATAACCTTTCCATTTTGCTTATTTATTAACTATGTTCTATTGATACTAAAATAAGTGCTTCCGATGCACATGTGCCTCATGGATGAATTACTGTCTTTAATGACAATTTTTTGCATTTAATGTGTGTGTGTGTTCATGCTTTGTGTTTTGGCCGTACTAGACCACACGATGTACAACATTTTGCATTTTCGGAGTTCTTATAGAGTTTTTCTTTGTGTCCATATTTCCGCATTATTTCCATTCTCTCAGAATTTGCTCATTTCCTCTCGTCAGACCAAGCTGTTCCAGTTTGCTTGGGTTTTTCCTGTCACATCAACTGCCCAGTCACGAAATTTCCTCGTGAATATTCTCCTCTGTTGTACTGGTGTATCAAGTTGTGTTACTCTTGATTCTTTCCGACCGATCCATTTTATTGTTTAAATTCTTTTATTTTTCTTATTAATTATTCATTAGAAACAAATTTAATGCTGAGTCCTTATTTTGTAATCTTTCTGTTATTTTATTGTCTCCCTGTTGCAACAACGTGTCACAGGTACTGTAACCACTTGAATCACAAATTCAATAAAACTTTCCCCAATAATAACCCTTGGTAATGTTAACGCTCCAAGTTGGCTCTAAGTAATCAGAAGGATCAACTACCACCGTTTACTATAAATGAAATGATCGTGTGGCACTGTTAGCCGGGAGGCTCCCTTCGGGGAAGTTTAGCTGCCGGGTGCAAGACTTATTTCAGTGGACGCCACATTGTGCGACTTGCTTGCCGGTGATGAGGATGAAATGATAGTGAGAACAACACAACACCCAGTCCGCGAGCGGAGAAAATCTCCAACCCGGCCGGAAACCAAACCCTGACCCGCTGCCTGGGAGGCAAGCACGTTACCACTCAACTAAGCAGGCGGACTGCTATAAATGGAAATTGTGGTTTAAACTAAATATTTTATTGTGATTTCGTACAACATTATAGTTGCTTCTCGCATCCTAGATTCCAAAGTTCCCTATCTTTCGAATCTTCTGCCTATAAATTGCTCTCTGAAATAGTACCTCTGAAGGAAAATTAGGTATGATGTATACAATAATAATAAAAATAACTACGTATGGATCAACTTGTACCTTAGCTTTGATTATAGCATTGATTGTTTACCAGTAAACTGGAGTAGTGGTCAAGTCAGATATCCTATAATCGGGAACGGAGCACCAATTCTCATCTACTCTTTCATCTCTATCCAGATTTTTTGCTTACAATAACTTGAAGCAGATGCACATAAGGTTCCTTCAAGAAACTCGCGATAAATTTGTTCCCCCACCCTCTCTCAGCTGAGCTAGTAATAATAAGTGTAATGGCATAGCCATCGTCAGGACGTTAAGGCTCAAAGAAAAAGCTTCACTCTACCCGGATTTAATTCTCCATCAGCGATAGTGTTACAGAAACTGTCAAGAATCCAATGCAGCTTAGACTGCAGAATTAACGAGGTAACATCATCTATGAATACTTCCTAGCCCGGCCGCGCTGCCAATATACCTAGAGGTCTTCTGCCCGGTGGGACGACGGATCGATGAAGCTGTTACTGGATACGTGGTGAAGCACAAAACACGGTGTATTCTGTAGATAACGAAGGGGCTTTTCTTGATTCTGTTGTCTCACTTTCCACAAAAATACATTTAACAAAAAGAATCAGATGAGTATGCGTTGTAGATGGTGTTTATACACTCCTGGAAATTGAAATAAGAACACCGTGAATTCATTGTCCCAGGAAGGGGAAACTTTATTGACACATTCCTGGGGTCAGATACATCACATGATCACACTGACAGAACCACAGGCACATAGACACAGGCAACAGAGCATGCACAATGTCGGCACTAGTACAGTGTATATCCACCTTTCGCAGCAATGCAGGCTGCTATTCTCCCATGGAGACGATCGTAGAGATGCTGGATGTAGTCCTGTGGAACGGCTTGCCATGCCATTTCCACCTGGCGCCTCAGTTGGACCAGCGTTCGTGCTGGACGTGCAGACCGCGTGAGACGACGCTTCATCCAGTCCCAAACATGCTCAATGGGGGACAGATCCGGAGATCTTGCTGGCCAGGGTAGTTGACTTACACCTTCTAGAGCACGTTGGGTGGCACGGGATACATGCGGACGTGCATTGTCCTGTTGGAACAGCAAGTTCCCTTGCCACTCTAGGAATGGTAGAACGATGGGTTCGATGACGGTTTGGATGTACCGTGCACTATTCAGTGTCCCCTCGACGATCACCAGTGGTGTACGGCCAGTGTAGGAGATCGCTCCCCACACCATGATGCCGGGTGTTGGCCCTGTGTGCCTCGGTCGTATGCAGTCCTGATTGTGGCGCTCACCTGCACGGCGCCAAACACGCATACGACCATCATTGGCACCAAGGCAGAAGCGACTCTCATCGCTGAAGACGACACGTCTCCATTCGTCCCTCCATTCACGCCTGTCGCGACACCACTGGAGGCGGGCTGCACGATGTTGGGGCGTGAGCGGAAGACGGCCTAACGGTGTGCGGGACCGTAGCCCAGCTTCATGGAGACGGTTGCTAATGGTCCTCGCCGATACCCCAGGAGCAACAGTGTCCCTAATTTGCTGGGAAGTGGCGGTGCGGTCCCCTACGGCACTGCGTAGGATCCTACGGTCTTGGCGTGCATCCGTGCGTCGCTGCGGTCCGGTCCCAGGTCGACGGGCACGTGCACCTTCCGCCGACCACTGGCGACAACATCGATGTACTGTGGAGACCTCACGCCCCACGTGTTGAGCAATTCGGCGGTGCGTCCACCCGGCCTCCCGCATGCCCACTATACGCCCTCGCTCAAAGTCCGTCAACTGCACATACGGTTCACGTCCACGCTGTCGCGGCATGCTACCAGTGTTAAAGACTGCGATGGAGCTCCGTATGCCACGGGAAACTGGCTGACACTGACGGCGGCGGTTTACAAATGCTGCGCAGCTAGCGCCATTCGACGGCCAACACCGCAGTTCCTGGTGTGTCCGCTGTGCCGTGCGTGTGATCATTGCTTGTACAGCCCTCTCGCAGTGTCCGGAGCAAGTATGGTGGGTCTGACACACCGGTGTCAATGTGTTCTTTTTTCCATTTCCAGGAGTGTATAACAAACGAATTTATCGAATACGTTTCTGTGACGACTCCGTGTTGTTGTTTTCAGTCTGAAAACTGGTGCATGTTTCTGCAGCCTTGCATTACCTTATCCTGTTCACACGCTCTCTCAGTTACATTTTCAAACGTCTACACTCTTTTTCGCGTACTTCATTTGCTGCATTTTAATATTTTCTCCTTTCTTCAATTTAATTCAGTCTTCTGTGTTGTTCAGGGATTTCCTCTAGGTTTTGTCTTTTTATATATGTAACCCTCCTTCCGTATTTAATTTGTCAATGTTACCAATTTGTCATATATTTATTACGTTCCTCTGTTTCAGTACAACGTTGACTAACGCTCTCTTGAAACATTCAGCAGTCTCACGCTCTTTCAATAAATCCTGGTCCTGTCTCTTTAAATTCCTATCTTTCTTCAGTTTCAGTCTGAGGTTCATTACTAATTAATTATCATCAGTGTCCACATCTACACATAGAAATACCTTGCAGTTTAATATCTGGTTTCGAAATCTCTGCCTTACAAATATAATCAATCTGAAATCTTCCAGTGTCTGCTGGCTTATTCCTCGTGCACAACCTTCTTCCATGATACTTAAACCAAGTATTAGCTATCACTGAATTATGCTCTGTGACGAATTCTACTTGACGGCTTCCTCTTTCCTTCCATTCCCCCAGTTCATATCCTTCTACTATTTTTCCTTCTCTGTCATATCTTGCTACAGTATTCCATTTCATCTCTCTTAGCTATCTGAACAATTTCCTTTATCTCATCATAGATTCTTTCAATCTTACTTTATGCGGAGTTAGTTGACATATGAACTTGAACGACTGTGGTAGGTGTTAGTTTCGTGTCTGTCTTGGCTACCACAATGAGTTTACTATACTGCTCATTGTAGCTACCCTCATCCATATTTTCTTATTCATTATTAGACCTACTACTGCATTGCCTTTATTTGATTTTTTATTTGTAATCCTGTACTCACCTGACCAGAAGTCATGTTCCTCCTGCCACCGCACTTCACTAACTCTCACTATGTTTAACTTCAACTTACAAAGTGTATAACCTATCTATCCGATTAGGGAATTTAATATTCCACGCTCCGACCAGTAGATTTCCAGTTCTGTCTTTCCTGACGACGCTCTGCTGGGGACTTCTGACTTATTTAGCAGAACCCTGAAACCTACAGCCCTATGGTGAAAGTCAAGAAATCTGCAACCTACGGTCGCAGAACCGTCTGAGCCTCTTATTCAGACCCTCCACTCGGTTCTGTACCAAAGGACCACAGTCGGTTCTGTCGACGATACTACAGATGGGGAGCTCCCCCTTCATCTCACAAACGAGACTGGCAGTCTTTACTACTTCAGCTAGCGGCCTGAAATCAGAGAGAATCTCATCCAAACCAAGGTGACACACATTGTTAATATCAACACATGCAGCTGGCTGGATCTTGTGCTCTTCATGGCATCCGGAAGCACTCGTTCCACATCTGGAATGACTCCTCCACATATGCACACAGAGAGCACACTGGATGCTTCCCCTCCTTCGCAGCTATATCCATGAGAGGCCCCATCACGTGCCTAACGTTGGAGCTCGCAATTACAGTAATCTCACCCTCTGTGAATACCGAGACCTTATAGGCCTAGAAGATTTCTGTGGAACAGGGCGAGTGACTTCATCTGGCTCAGAGACTTCGTCAGTCACAGACAGTACCCTAAAACTGTTCGTCAGACGAACCAGGGGAGGCCCTCACATCGGCCATCCGGAAAGCCTTCAGCTGTCGGCCACACCCTTTAACGAGCTCCCACTCGATCACAGGTGACGGAACAACCTCAGTGCGTGCTGTATCCGGGGCAGCCACATGGGACACATGGGTCGTGATGAGCGCCCCTCGGATCGCCCCGTCCAGTCCACCACAGTGATTCCCACTTGCAACAGCCTCAAGCTGCATGACCCAAGCCAACGACACCTGGAGCTTTGAGCGAAGCGTAACCACCTCGGCTTGCAGCCTAGTACAGCGATCACTGTTCCAATCCATACTAGAGACGGCCTGATAAACACAGAGACACGTACGAAACATAGGAGTTGAAACTAAAGAACACTGACGAAATGTAAAGTAAGTCGCTTTTTATGAGAAGCTGTGTCAAATCTCAGTACTCTAATGCGCTGCTTCTGGGACAGATATCACTTGACTGGGGGACTTAACTATTGCAAATGGCTCCTGAAAGTCAAAAACAAACGCCTGGCGCAATGCGAATGGCGGGTCTATGCACTACACAGCTAATTAAGCGCGGAACTGTGCCTGATAAATAAACGCACACGAAATACATGAGCTGAAGTTAAAGGACATTAACAGAATTTAAAAGAAGTCATTTCCTATTAGTAGCTGTGTAAATTCACAGTACTCGTAAATATAATTCGCAAACGAACGGTGTACTCGCTTTTATCTGCAGCAGGAACGCAGGTCCTTTCTCACTGACGATGTAGTCGACACTGACCTGATCTAACCAAAGCAAATAAACAAAAACCTGAAAGATGCGAGGGTCGATACAAGCGTCGATGAAAGAGGGGATACCTTACAGATCACAACTATTAAAACGAAAGACTGTGTCCAGGAAACACACCAACACACAAGGAATTTAAAAAAAGAGAATGTTGAACAGTAGTAGAAAAGGAAACTACAATTTGCTTGTGATGTACATTGCAAATGATCCAGTAGTGATAAATCCTCCACTATAGGAAGTAAGACAACACACGATGGATGGAGATAAAAGATCTCAGAAACTGACTGGTATAGGCGAAGAAAGTTTTCATCAACGATAGAGCTACACTGCCATCAACTACTGAGATAGAAATAAGGAGGAAATTCCTGAAAGTGTAACTCTGTAGCACAGAACTGAGTCGAAAATGAAAAGTAGCCTCTTGGAAATACGGCGAGAAAAGGAATTTCTAGCATTAAAATGTGGTGCATTTGAAGAATATTAAAAATTAAGTGGGTATGTAAATTACGAATTCAAGGAGAGCTAAAGAGAATAGGTGAGGAACAACGTCCGTTACCAGTAGAAAGTACAGCTTACAATAGTTCTGTTGGCACATGAAGGATGAGTAGAAGAGGTAAATACACCGCTGAGAGAGGCACCTTCCCCACGAAGCATGGGCCTTGCGGTCGGTGGGGTGGCTTGCGTGCCTCAGCGATACAAATAGCTGTACCACAGGTGCAACGGCAACGGTCGGGTATCTGTTGAGTGGTCAGATGAACGAGTGGTTCCTGAAGAGTAGTAGCAGCCTCTTCAGTACCGGTACTTGCAGGGACAACAGTCTGGATGACTGATTGATATGGCCTTGTAACATCAACCAAAACGACCTACCTCTGCTGGTACTGCGAACAGCTGAAAGCAAGGGAACCTACAGTCGTAATTTTTCCCGAGGACAAGCAGCTCTACTTTATGGTTCAATGACAATGGCGTCTTCTTAGGTAAAACATTCTGGAGATGAAGTAGTCCCGCATTCGGATCTCCGGCTGGGAGCTACTCAGGAGGATGTTGTCATCAGGAGGAGCAGAAGTGGTGTTCTATGGATCGGAGCGTGGAATGTTAGATCCCTTAACCTCACGGGTAGGATAGAAAATTTAAAAACGAAAATGGATATCTTAAAGTTAGATATAGTAAGGAATGGCGAGGTTCGGCGGCAGGACGAGCAGGAATTCTGGTCAGGTGATTACAGGGTTACAAGCACAAAGTGAAATAGGGGTAATGCGGGAGTGGGTGAATAAAAAGACAGGAATGGGAGTAAGGTACTATGAACAGCATAGTGAACGCCACATCGTAGCCAAGATAGACATGAAGGCCGTATCTATCACAGCAGTGCAAGTTTATATATCAACTAGTTCTACAGATGATGAAGAGACTGAAGAAACGTATGATGAGATAAAAGATATTATTGAGACAGTTAGAGGAGCCGAAAATTTAATTGTGGTGTGTGACTGGAATTCGACATAAGGGAAAGGTAGAGAAGGAACAATCACAGGTGGATATGGTCTGGCGAAAAGCAATAAAAGAGTGTAACGTCCCCTTACAAAAAATTATGAATTACTGTGCTGATAAACCTCTTACATTATTTGATTTTCAAACAGCTGAGCAGAACTGAATGTACTCAGACATTTCGCTCTTTACCTATTCTGATCAACACTAAACTGACACATAATATTTTTAGCGTAACGCAATCTGACTTTCAAAAATCCCTGCAAAAGAATGGCCCTGACTGACGATAACGTATACCATTCATGAATCACTTACCTCACAAAAATCTTCATCACTCGAAGTACTGCAATACAGCGAGCACCCATACTGCCAGTTAAATAAAAGATTCTAACTACTGAAGTCACTAAATACTGATAGGCATTATTACCAAATGAAAGACTTTGATAAAGAACAAACAATGTATTTATCTTAATAGTGTTCAAAAGTCATTATATATATATATATATATATATATATATATATATATATATATATATAATGACTTTTATATATATATATACTCCTGGAAATTGAAATAAGAACACCGTGAATTCATTGTCCCAGGAAGGGGAAACTTTATTGACACATTCCTGGGGTCAGATACATCACATGATCACACTGACAGAACCACAGGAACATAGACACAGGCAACAGAGCATGCACAATGTCGGCACTAGTACAGTGTATATCCACCTTTCGCAGCAATGCAGGCTGCTATTCTCCAATGGAGACGATCGTAGAGATGCTGGATGTAGTCCTGTGGAACGGCTTGCCATGCCATTTCCACCTGGCGCCTCAGTTGGACCAGCGTTCGTGCTGGACGTGCAGACCGCGTGAGACGACGCTTCATCCAGTCCCAAACATGCTCAATGGGGGACAGATCCGGAGATCTTGCTGGCCAGGGTAGTTGACTTACACCTTCTAGAGCACGTTGGGTGGCACGGGATACATGCGGACGTGCATTGTCCTGTTGGAACAGCAAGTTCCCTTGCCGGTCTAGGAATGGTAGAACGATGGGTTCGATGACGGTTTGGATGTACCGTGCACTATTCAGTGTCCCCTCGACGATCACCAGTGGTGTACGGCCAGTGTAGGAGATCGCTCCCCACACCATGATGCCGGGTGTTGGCCCTGTGTGCCTCGGTCGTATGCAGTCCTGATTGTGGCGCTCACCTGCACGGCGCCAAACACGCATACGACCACCATTGGCACCAAGGCAGAAGCGACTCTCATCGCTGAAGACGACACGTCTCCATTCGTCCCTCCATTCACGCCTGTCGCGACACCACTGGAGGCGGGCTGCACGATGTTGGGGCGTGAGCGGAAGACGGCCTAACGGTGTGCGGGACCGTAGCCCAGCTTCATGGAGACGGTTGCGAATGGTCCTCGCCGATACCCCAGGAGCAACAGTGTCCCTAATTTGCTGGGAAGTGGCGGTGCGGTCCCCTACGGCACTGCGTAGGATCCTACGGTCTTGGCGTGCATCCGTGCGTCGCTGCGGTCCGGTCCCAGGTCGACGGGCACGTGCACCTTCCGCCGACCACTGGCGACAACATCGATGTACTGTAGAGACCTCACGCCCCACGTCTTGAGCAATGCGGCGGTACGTCCACCCGGCCTCCCGCATGCCCACTATACGCCCTCGCTCAAAGTGCGTCAACTGCACATACGGTTCACGTCCACGCTGTCGCGGCATGCTACCAGTGTTAAAGACTGCGATGGAGCTCTGTATGCCACGGCAAACTGGCTGACACTGACGGCGGCGGTGCACAAATGCTGCGCAGCTAGCGCCATTCGACGGCCAACACCGCGGTTCCTGGTGTGTCCGCTGTGCCCTGCGTGTGATCATTGCTTGTACAGCTCTCTCGCAGTGTCCGGAGCAAGTATGGTGGGTCTGACACACCGGTGTCAATGTGTTCTTTTTTCCATTTCCAGGAGTGTATATCAGTTCATGACATCCAGTCTCACAAATTTACTGTCACTGATGGACACACGTCCAGATCATCCGCTCTCAAAACTCCACCATCTCACTCCCCACATCCACCACTGCTGGCGGCTCACCTCCAACTGCGCAACGCTATGCGCTGTTCACATCCAACTGCCCAACACTACAATAGCGAATATTACATCAATGTCAACCAGCCACAGACTGCACACAGCACAGCCAGCGATTTTCATACAGAGCGCTACAGCGCTACGTGGCGTTACCAATATAAAAACCTAAACAGCCTACTTACAAGAGGAAGCCACCTGGTAGAATTTTTCTCGGAGCATAATTTAATCATCGTTAACACTTGGTTTAAGAATCATGAAAGAAGGTTGTATATATCGAATAGACCTAGAGATACCGGAAGGTTTCAGATTGATTATACGAGTATAACGGTAAGAGAGAGGTTTCGGAACCAGATTTCAAAATATAAACCTTTCCAGGGGCAGATGTGGACTCTGACCACAAGATATTGTTTATGAACTGTAGTTTAAAACTGAAGAAATTGCAAAAAGGTAGGAAATTAAGGAGATGGAACCTGGATAATTTGAAATAACCAGAGACTGCTGTGAGTTTCAGAGGGCGCATTAGTCAGCGGTTGACCAGAATAGGGGGAAAGGAATACAGTGAAAGACGAATGGGTAGCTTAAAGAGCTGAAATAGTGAAGGCAGCAGAAGATCAAATAGGTAAACACACAAGGCCTAGCAGAAATCATTGGATGACACATGAGATACTGAATTCAATTAATGAAAGGGGAAAATATAAAATGGAACAAATGAAGGAGGCAAAAGGGAATGCAAAGTCTAAAAATGAGATTGACAGGAAGTGCATAATGGATAAGTAGGAACGGCTAGAGACAAATGTAAGGATATAGAAGCAGATTTCATTAGGGGAAAGAGAGATTCCGCCTGCAGGAAAATTAAATAGCCCTTTGGAGAAAAGAGAAGCAGCTGTACGAATGTCAAGAGTTCAGATAGAAAACCAGTCTTAAGCAAGGAAGAGAAAGCCGAAAGGTGGGATGAGTATTTAGAGGACCTACACAAGGGGGTGAACTTGTAGGCAGTGTTATAACTGAAGAGGACCTAGATGAAGAAAAGGGGGAGATATGTACTGTGAGAAGAATTTGACAGCGCACTGAAAGACCTATGTCAAAACAAGGCCCCAGGAGTAGACGATATTCTGGCAGGACTACTGATAACATTGACGGAGCCATTCATGACAAAACTGTTGCACCTGGTGTGCAAGATCTATGAGACAGGCGAAATACCCTCAGACATCAAGAAAAATATAATAATTCAAATTCCAGAGAAAGCAGCTGCTCTCAGGCGTGAAAATTACTAAACTCTTAGTATAATAAGTCATGGCTGCAAAATAGTGACACGAATTCCTTACAGAAGAATGGAAAGAGTGGGAGAAGCCGACGTCAGGAAGATCACATTGAATTCCGGAAAATGTTAGAAAATAGGTTAAGGAAAGGCAAACCTACGTTTTTACCATTCGTAGACTTAGAGAAAGCTTTTTTGACTGGAAAACTCTCTTTGAAAGTCTGAAGGCAATTGAGGTGAAATACAGGGACCAGAAGGCTGTTTACTACTTGTACAGTAAAGAGACGGCAGTTTAAGAGTCGAGGGGCATGAAGGGGAAGCAGTGGTTGAGAAGGGCCTGAGACGCGGTTGTAGCCTATCCCCTATTTTATTTAATCTGCACATTTAGCAAGCAGCAAAGAAAAGCCAAGAAAAATTTCGAGTAGGAACTAAGATGCAGGGAGAGGAAATAAAAACTTTGCGGTTCATCGATGACTTTGCAATTCTAACAGAGACTGCAAAATACTTGGAAGAGCAGTTAAACGGAATGGACAGTGTCTTGAAAGGAGGATACAAGATGAACATCAACAAAGCAAAACAAGGGTAATGGAATGTAGTCGAATTAAATCAGGTGATGATCAGGCAATTATATTAGAAAACGTGACACTTAAAGTAGCAGATGAGTTTTGCTATTTCGCCAGCAAAGTGGAAGTGAAACATGGACAATAAACAGTTTAGAAAAGAAGAGAATATAAGCTTTTGAAATGTGACGCTAGAAAAGAATGCTGATATTAGATGAGTAGATCAGATAAGTACTAAGGAGGTACTGTATAGAATTGGGAAGAAAAGTTTATGGAACAACCTTATTAGAAGAAGCGACCGGTTAGTAGGACACATTCTAAGAAATCAAGGGATCACAAATTTAGCGCAGGAGAGGGTAAATACCTCAGAGGAAGACCAAGAGATGAATGCAGTAAGTAGATTCAGAAGGTTGTAAGTTGCAGTTATTACTCGGAAATGAAGAAGCTTGCACAGGATGGAGTAGCATGGAGAGCTGAATCAAACCAGTTTTCGGACTGAAGACCACAACGACAACGAGAGAAAACATTATGACCACTGCCTATGACCAGAATAAATATCACTTGGTGTCGCTGCGGGCACGTAACACAGTAAGGAAAGTATACCGTCCATCCAAAAAGTTCCGAGACTGATTTTATTCCTGGCGTAAATGCGACGTCAGCGCAGTACCTACTGCAGCAGCTGGAACTAACAACCAAAACAACAGCTCCACGTTCGACCAATCAGTTATGAGCTGGTAGTGTTAAGTAGTGGACATACGGCGGTAGTGTCAGCGTTGTTGTGTCGCAAAAGTCAAAGGAATAAAATATCTTAATCGAGTGCCCAAGACATTATGCTGAATGATTTGAAGAAGAGAAAAGTGTGTGCAAAGTTTATCCCGACACCAGAACGAAAATTACGACGTGTGGACCCCTGCGGCTACTTCATTGAAACGCAAAACGTGGAAGTCCCTTTCAGGAAAAAAATTCATCGTAGGGGACAATATTTAGGATTATCTATAAGAATCTTGCACAAAACGACGAAGTGTAGAAATTCACCTGACGGATCAACACTTTGACGACATAACCGCTATTCAAGACAATTTACGGCGCAAGTTGAACAGCATCCCGAAGAAAGACATTTCTGACAGTTTCACACAGGTGTTATTTTTGCGTTATGCTTAACTGGGAAAGATTACGTAGAACACCTGAAACGTTAAAGCCACCATCTCAAGTTTTATCTACTTTTTTTTCATGCAGCCTCAGAAATTATTTGGGCTGACAGGATATACACCGAAGAGCCAAAGAAACTGGTACACGTGCCTAATATCGTGTAGGGCCCCCGCGAGCACGCAGAAGTGTCGCAGCAAGACGTGGCATGGACTCGACTAATGTCTGAAGTAGTGCTGGAGGGAATTGACACCATGAGTCCACAGGGCTGCCCATAAATCCGTAAGAGTACGAAAGTCCGGTTCCTGGAGCCACTCTGTAGCAGTTCTTGACGTGCTGGAATTGCTCAAGTCCGTCGGAATGTACAGTGGACATGAATGGATGCAGGTGATCAGACAGGATGCGTACGTCCGTATCATCTGTCAGAGTCGTATCTTGACTGATCAGACGTCCCAAATCACTCCAACTGCACACGCCACACACCATTACAGAGCCTCCACCAGCATGAACACTCCCCAGCTGAGATGCAGAGTCCATGGATTCGAGAAGTTGTCTCCATAACCATACACGTCCATCCGCTCGATACAATTTGAAACGAGACTCGTACGACTAGGCAACATGTTTCCGTCATCAACAGTCCAATGTCAGTGTTGACGGGTCCAGGCGAGGCGTATCATGTGGTCATCCAGGACACACGAGCGGGATTTCAGCTCTGAAAGCCTATATCGGTGATGTTTCGTTGAATGATTCGCAAGCTGACACTTGTTGATGGCCCACCAGTGAAATCTGCAGCAATCTGCGGAAAGGTTGCACTTATGTCACGTTCAACGATTCTCTTCAGCCAACATTGGTCCCGTTCTTGCAAGATCTTTTTCCGGCCGCAGTGACGTCCGAGATTTGATGTTTTTTATCGGATTTGTGACACTCACGGTACACCCGTGAAACAGTCGTATAGGAAAAGCCCCACTTCGTCGCTACCTCGGAGATGCTGTGTCTCATCGCTCGTGCGGCGACTATAATACCATGTTCAAACTCACTCAAATCTTGATAACCTGCCATTGTAGCAGCAGTAACCGATCTAATAACTGCGCCAGACATTCGATGTCTTATATACGCATTGCCGACCGCAGCGCCGTATTCTTCCTGTTTGCATATCTCAGTATTTGAATACCATGCCTATACCAGTTCCAAGATGCTCCTCCAGGCGGGTGTAAAATGAATGTGCGCAACGGAAATACTGAACGCGAAAGGAATATTTGGCCCTGTCTGACTACCCCCTGAAGCAGATATTAGGATCTCTTAATGGCGATATTATCTCCTCCTTCTTGCCCTTTAACATATAAATTACAACACCAACATAGAATAATTAAGGGAACTAATAACTACAAATGATAAATATTGTTTCTGCTTGTACATGAATTGTGCATTTAAACCCCTTTATATATTACAAATGTTTGTATATCAATATCCAATGGAGATAAATAGATATCCGGCCGGGGTGGCCGAGCAGTTCTAGGCGCTACAGTCTGGAACCGCGCGACCACTACGGTCGCAGGTTCAATTCTGCCTCGGGCATGGGTGTGTGTGATGTCCTTAGGTTGGTTAGGTTTAAGTAGTTCTAAGTTCTAGGGGACTGGTGACCTCAGAAGTTAAGTCCCATAGCGCTCAGAGCCATTTGAACCATTTTTGATAAATAGATACAAATGGATTTCCTAACTAATATGATTGATCAATTGCCCAAATCTGCCCGTTTTTATGGCTGCTCGATCTAATATAAATAGCGCGAGATGACTGGCATCGCCTACGTACCAAACACTAGAAGACACTACTTTCAAAGATGATCTACAGTGGTGTGCAACCTCAGTGGAAATAAAATTTACGCGATCACTGCTGTTTAGCTTTGTAGCCCTAATAGGTCGAAGCAATTAGCAATATCACTATATATACTGCGTCCAGTGCGTCGGAGTGATGGTTCTCGTACACGTCTGCGACGACGGAAGAACTCCAGCCACAAAATATTTAAAGAAACCTTCATTCAAACACTAGGTCGGCAGAAGACGGTCCTCTGACTAGTATAATCTAATACTGTCTTCTCCTCTCTGTGTTCTACAGACGAGAAACACGAGCTCCCAGCCACAAGAACGGAATTCAGATAACGTGCCTACGTCAGTAGAGACAGAAGAAGTCTCAATCACTGAACGCTGCGTACTCAACGACGACTCCCTACCCAGAGGCGAAGTCCAGAATCGTGTAAGTTCGCAACGGTACAGTGCCTAACCGTTCTACCTACAAAATCTCCTGAAGGCAGCAAGTCCATCTGTACCAACAAAAGCTGATACTCAGCGGCCGTCAAGCACGGGCGCTCAAAACGTAAGACCACATTCTCTCCATCGCTGGCTTCCCAGCAAAGCTCGGCTCCCCTCCCTCGTAACTGCAGAAGGCGAATCATATTCTCGAAACCACGGAATATTCTCCCTCTCTACAGATTCTTCCGAACACCGACCAACCATTTTCAGTCCTTAGTCGTCCAGCGCGGAATGTTTGTGAGGAAATACCTATCCCCGTTAATTATGAGTGCTTACAATGGCACCCTTCTCAAAGTAAAAATCCTCGGAAATAACCCAGCCTACGTGATTTACCAAGTAACCCTTCCTTGTTACTCTCTCCTGCGTCCAAGATTTTCAGAGGTTCCAGGTATCCTTCCGGCCTAGCGACAATATCGGCCAGCCGCCACTCTATTGTGCTTCAGCGCTCTGGTGCCCCGACCATCCGTCTTGGCTGCTTCCTGTGTTAAGCAGGACCAACACACCTGTGCGGGCTTTTCCACCCAGGGCCTGAGTTACGGCTGCCGTTTCATTTTCACTGGCGTTCCAACCTCTGCTAGTATAGACAGTTATTCATTACGCCATTTTGATAATAAAGACACTCCATCATCTTTAATGCAATAAGCGTTAACAACTATTTACAAGGTGTGCGTGACACTGTCAGTCTTCTTTAAATATTCATATATACGATGTGCAGCCTATAAAATGATACCTAATTCCAGTTGTAAATCACGGCAAAGTATGTAGATGACTGCTTCTAAGGTGCGAAATTATAGTAACCTTACACAGTTTCTTTGGCGCTTCAGTGTATTAACGGAGCCGGCCGTAGTGGCCGAGCGGTTCTAGGCGCTACAGTCTGGAACCGCGCGACCGCTACGGTCGCAGGTTCGAATCCTGCCTCGGGCATGGATGAGTGTGATGTCGTTAGGTTAGTTAGGTTTAACTAGTTCTAAGTTCTGGGGGACTGATGACCACAGCTGTTAAGTCCCATAGTGCTCAGAGCAATTTGAACCATTTTTTTGTATTAACGGAGCAGGAACGAATTGGGCACCATCTAACGATGGTAGTGCTGTGGCAGGTCCTCCATCAGCACCAACTAACGGTGGTACGTGCTGTGGCAGGTCTTCCGTCAAGCGCACACAGCCTACCGTCCGCGAGACGCAGCGTTTAAACTCCTGACTTTCGGACTGCAGCAAGTCGACAGGCGATCCGTCAGAAGGCGATACACTGCGAGCCAGGAATCGATGCGCACACCAGCCAGCGGCCTGCCGATCGGACTACGTTATGCATCCACCAACAAGGGAATCAGCCAGTAAGAAAGTTGTAGTCATTCTCGCAGCCATGCCTTAGGATCGCGCTCAGGCATCATCCGTCAGTTCATCCACCCGCTGAAGACTCGTGTTCACTTCCGTCGCATCTGCCGGTCTGTCCGACGCTTGCCGCCGCCGTCCACCTACGTAGCGCTTCTAGGGACAGGATCTGCTCAACACTATGCTTTCGGACTTGGAAAAGTTTCCGATAACGACCACTGAACTTAGACAAATTTTCATATCACGTATTCGACACGAACTTTATCTCTGAACCGAGGCAGGTATATCACGCGCCAGGCTATTGATTTTGCCTGTTTTTTTTTTCTTTTCCAAGTGTTGTTTGAGTTTCTTGCTATAAGCTGATGAAGTTTGTTCTTTGGACCTGGACACTTCAAGAAGAAGTTAACCCTTTGTTGCACATTCAAAATGATTTTGTTTCCTTTTCAGATTCAAGCATCAGATCAGTTTTGTTCAAAGTCTTTCTAAATTGTGTGTTAATAAACGTTTTAAGTGCATACTTCCTGTCAATTTTTGGGGAGATTTTTTTCAGTATGGCCCGCCAGTGAGGGTATCAACTCACATAAGCGACTTTGGCAAAGGGCAGATTGTTACAGCATGGCCGCTGGGAACGAGCTTCTGAGAAAGATAAAGCTCTTCGGCTTTTTACAAGTTACTGTCATGAGCATCTGTGACACGTGATTGAACAGAGAAACAACGAATAGGTGCAAGGTGTTATACGCCCATGCCTCATCACACAACGTGTTGCTCAGAGGTTTGCCTGATCTGTGAAGTAGGATAGGCGTCAATCTGTGGCAGATCTGACTACAGAGACGCCTCTTACCACTAGTGTTAAGAGGCGCACCGTTCAACACACATTGTTAAACATGGGGTTACACATCAGACGTTCGTCAAGAGTCCCCTTGTTCACCCAATTAAATTGTCAATTACGACTGCACAGGTTATGGGATCATTGAAATTTGACCATGGATTAATGGAAACGTGTCACCAGGTCGGATGAGTCACGTTTCTCGTTACACCAGATGTAGTATCGGCGAGAAATCACGGTGCCACACCGAAGTCGGCAACACATATCGATACCACAGGTCCACAGGTGCTGCGGAGGTCCTTCTGCAATACGATGTATGGGTGGGGGGGGGGGGGGGGGCGCTGCTGCAGGCCACGTCTCCTCTCTCAGCAGTGCAGCGCCCTTAGACTTGAGATCAATATAGAGCCGAGCACAAAAGGGCTTTGTCCAGGTTGGAGACCTCGGCTACAGCAGTCAACATCATCGTGTAGGACAGTGACAGTTAAAGTTTCTGATGAAATGTACTTTCTTAAAGGTTTTATTTTGTACTGCAAGAACACAATTTGTTAATAAGTGTATGAAGTGAAGTTTGGCTAGCCAGTGTCAATCGTCAATTATTCAAAAATCCTATGGCCAAGGAGTGTATCAAAGTTAATTAAGTCTTCTATTCATTTATGTAATAAAGTGAACTAATATTTCATGTGTTCTAGTCTGATAAGCCATCTCCCAGAGTAATCAAAGGACGCACAGTGATTGCCGGATGAAAATAGTTTCGTCTGGTCAGAACACCAGAACGATGGCTGCTTCCAGATACACAATCATCCATGCGAAGAGCTTCTAGAAACATATTCCTGCGCCAATGGGGAGCCTATGGGAGCAGTGTTACGTTATGGGAGACATTCACGTGACAGCTTTGGGCTATGTGAACATTACTACGGTCGTTCTGCATCTTTTCATGCATGATTTCTTCCCCGAAGTCGATGACATCTTCTAACAGGGTAAGTGCCCCTGTCACAAAGCCAGAATTGCGCTAAGGTGGTTTGGGGAGCATGATAGTAAACTCACTTTGATGTATTGGCAAACAAATTAGCCTGATCTGGAACGATGAAACGCTTATGGGACGCTTTACGGCACCAGCTCCGCACCCACAAACCACAAGCTCCACATTTAGGGGAACTGGACATTAACTACTTCGTGCGTCCAAAAAACTACTAAAGACGTGTCGAATCCATATCACGCGGAATTGATGCTGTATTGCCGTCACACGTTGATCAACACGCTGTTAAACGGATGGTCAAAATATTTCGGCTCATCAGTGTAGGAGGCCAGACAAAGACCAAAAAATGCAAAACAAGTGACAGAGAATATTGGGTGCAATAGTTACATATGGATGAAAAATTTAGAAGAAAGCAGGAAAATATTTAGGCCACCATCAACCCAGTCGAAAGAGTGTCGACTTAAGAAATACTGCTACATGAACTGGGCACGAAGGGAGGCAATCCAAATGATAAGTTCTTGTCTTGAAACATTTCTATAACAAAGAGAATAAATTGGTTTCTTGTGCCGTAGCTTGTGTAAGAAGCGATCAGAATTAAACGGTGGAATATCAGTCCACGGCAGCTAAACTTCTCCGGATATCAGACAGTTTTACGCAGAATTAGAGGGATCCTGGTTTACATCTCCATTTCTTAGTTCGTCACACACGGGCTTGAAATACTCAAAAAATGTGATAAACCGAATTACACGATATACAAGTATATTAAATATACACCAAGCTTCGAGATTATATTAATTCGTAAATAAATGGCTCTTTCGGTGCAGATTAAGTATCCCATGAATGATGAACGAACAGTGCAACAACGAAAAACTTTGGCAAGGATGATGGAAGTGTATTCCATTGAAAGTTCTTGAAGCGATTTGTACGAGAGCTGGTAATCCGCCTAAAAGTTTGCAGTAACTGTCAAAAGTTCGATACGGCTGCTGCGGGAGCGGGAAACTACAGGGGACGCGCGCAGGACGACAGGGAACAAGCAGACGTTAAGTAAGTCAGTCTATTATGCAGCAAACAACATCGAGTTGCAGTAGACAACGAAATTTGAAAACAGGTTTTCCAAACACAACAGCGAGACGCATTTTGTTATGTAATGTCTGGGTACAACTGCAGCACATTTAAGTCGTGCAGGAACCGAGAACTACATAGAAACATGTTGTTGTGGTCTTGAGTCCGAAGACACAGCTCTCCACGCTGGTGTACCACGTACAAGTCTCTTCATAAGTATTGCAAACTACATCCATTTCAACCTGCTTTCCGTATTCTCGCCTTGGTCCTCCTCTAAAATATTTACCCCCTCCCCCACACACACTTTCCTAAATAACCAACGTGATCTACATCTACATACATTCTCCGCAAGCCGCCATATGGTGCCTGGCGGAGGGTACGCTGTACCATTGCTAGTCATTTCCTGTTTCATTTACAAATATAGGGAAGGAAAAACGACTGTCGATATGCCTCTGTACGAGTCCTAATTTTTGGTATCTTATCTTCATGGTCCTTACGCGAAATGTAATTGGTGGCAGGAGAATCGTTCTGCAGTAGGATTCAAATGCCTGTTCTCTAAGTTTTCTCAATTATGTTCCTCGAAAACAACGTCGCCTTCCCACCAGAGGTCCCTGTTTTTGACTCCAAAGAATCCTGTAACACTTGCGCATTGTTCGAACCTATCGGTAACAAATCTAACAGCCCGCCTCTGAATTGCTTCGACGTCTTCCTTTAATCCGACCCAAAAACTCTAGCAGTACTCAAGAACGGCTCACGCTAATGTATGTATGTAGTCGCCTTTACAGATGAACCACATCTTCCTAAGCTTCTCCTAATGAACCGAAGCCGGCCATTCGCCTTCCCTACTACAATCCTTACAGGTTCGTTCCATTTTATATCGCTTTCCAACGTTACACATAGATATTTTATCGACGTGGCTGTGTCACGTAGTACACTGTATTCGAATATTACGGGTTTGTGTTTCCCACTCATCTGCATTAAATTACATGTTTCTACATTTAATGCTAGCTACCATTCATGACACAGACTAGAAACTTTGTGTAGGTCATCTTGTACAGCCACTCGACGACGACACCTGCCTGTACACCACAGCATCAGCAAACAACCGCATACGGTTGCTCAACATGTCTCCCAGATCATTTACGTATATAGAAAATAAAAGCGGTCCCATCGCACTTCCCTGAGGCCCTTCTGATGATATTCGCGTCTCTGATGAACACTCATCGTCGAGGACAACGCTGGGTTCGGTTATTTAAGAAGTCTTCGAGCCACTCACATATCTAGGAACCTATGCAGTATGCTTGTACCTTTGTTTACAATATGCAATGGGACACGGTGTCAGATGCTTTTCTGATCTCTAAGAATACGGAGTCTGCTTGCTGCCGTTCATCCATGGTTCGCAGAATGACATGTGAGAAAAAGAAAAGCGGAGTTTCGCAGGAGCGACGCTTTCTAAAAGTGTGTTGATTCGTGGGCAGAAAGTAACTGACTCATTCAGGCTTCTCACATCACAATAATACCTCAGATATAGATATGAACTTACTCTTTGGAGAAGATGTAAAGAAAACCAACGACAAGATCTAGGGACTTCAAGGAAGAATCAGAGGACCTACCAAAGTACACAATTTACCAGATATCTAGATAGCTTAGCCTCAGTAACTGAACTCTTACAGCCTACCCTGCTAATCCTCCTTTCGTGGGAAAGAAAGTATTACATCGTATTAATGCATAATGAAGTTATGTTATAAACGGTTATTTCAAGTGTTTTTATCACGGTGGCATCCATCCTTATCCATATTTATCTCAGATGGGTCAAAGTCCCGCACTGCAGAGCTTTACATAATTTTTTTTTTTGGGGGGGGGGGGGGAGGGAGGCAAACACCGCAATTTTAGTCTTACCTAAATTGTAAATTTCTCCGCAATTATTAATCAGGGAGAGCAGTTATTTGTATGGGTATAGGTAAAAACCCAACCTATTCAATTTGAAATCACGGGAAAATCTACCCATCATTGACCATAATATTAGAAAAATTGAAAATTATGGTGCTTTACTCCCACGTAACCTATAGTATCTTCGGTTCGAAATCAGTAAAACTGCAGTGCTTATAGTATTTGCAATGACGTCATTAACATGTCATGATGTCATTATTTCTACCAATAGGTACACGGTGGGACAAGTAAACGTGACCCGGAGAACAGAGTTCCAGGGTACAAAGAAACACAGCAGAGGAAAGGAAATACAGTACCAACGTGACTACAGCAGATGTTGAAAGTGACCACCATTCATCTATTGGCACTTTCGGGCCCTGGTCGTCAAGTTGCTGAGGGCAGATCGGAACTGGACAACTGGAACTGCTGCTATCTTATCCGAAATATTCTGCTACAGTTCTTGAAGACTATGGGTCTTATAGCAATACACCTTAGACTTGGGGGCTCTCCGTACGAAGTAATAGCACACCGACAGATACGGTGACCTGAGTGGCTAGCTGGGGCCGCAACCAGACTGACTTCTTCTAGCAACGCTGTCGGACGTGAAGATTGTGTAAATGTGCTCCAAGACATGGCTGGCTGTATGGGCAGTTGCTCCATCCTGTTGCAAGCACATGTAGGTCTTTTCCTCCTCCGTTAATGCTGCCATCGTCGGGGTCACTTTTATTTATGCCATCCTATATAACATGTTTGTTTCTAACTAATATCCTACGAGTTCTCTCCCCCCCCCCCCCTCTCTCTCTCTCTCTCTCTCTCTCTCTCTCTCTCTCTCTCTCTCACACACACACACACACACACACACACACACACACACACACACACACACACACAGACTAGTAATGTAGTGGTGGCTTAGCAATGATAAATAATTCGGATACTTTTGTGCACATGCTACTGCATTGTGATTGGCTGACAGCATCAAGACATAGATTTAACGCAACACGATGCAACTCTACGTTGACTCAATGAGATGGTGCATGTCAGAAACAGTGTTACGGAACTCATGTAACTGGATAAAATACGCAAAAACACGAAAAATACGTAAAAACGTGGAAAAACACGTAAAAAATCCTTAAATTATAAAAAATATGAATAAATACCTAATCTGCCTGGTTGTGGTCTCTTTCTGGTGCCTTGAATGTCGAAAATCACATAATACTGAATTTGATTCATTAGTAAATAGACCTAAAGTGACATGACTTAACATAATTACAACATTATTCGTAGTAGTAGTATTATTGTCATTCGTATGGTTAACATTGTCAGTTTGCATTGTTATATAAATGGTTAAATATACATAAAACATACATGTTGTAAAAGCAAATACAATATCAAAAACAATTTTTTAAACTAAATATCTGGGTCTCTTAACCAGTCCACAGATCTTGATGTCACCAAATGCAGTTCACTGAGTCCACCAGAAAATTTTCATAATAGACACTCTTCAGTCAGGTGCTGCATAGTTTACACAGTGACATCACCATTGAACGTCACGGCATCCTTGAACTCCCAGGCACACAAACCTGCACCACATCTGATTCCATGTAAAAATTCGATTCAGAGCTGTCCATAGTTTCCTGGGAGGATCAAACTCATTCAGGTGTTTTGTAGAATCAGCAATGAGGGAAGAATTTGGTGGAGGAAAATTCTGCCAAACCTCTCTTCATTCTTGACTCACATCATATATATGTGATGCATCTTGCATTGCCTTGGGTGGTTTTCTGGATTTAAGTTATTAACTAACAAACACACAGTGATCCTCTCCCTATGGTGCACAGCTCCGGAGAGAACCCACACACTCATGTTCCTCAGTTATAAAAGATGGGGGAGGGGGTGCTTGAATCTCATTGATACATGGTGGCAGAGAGGGGAGGGAGAAGGGGTGAGGGATAGATGAGTGGGTGAGGGTGTTCCCTGGATGACCTTGATCAATTGCTAGTGGTTACCGGGGGAGGAGAGGAGTGGGGAGGGGTGGCTTTGAATGTAAGTCGCCAAAGTGTTTAACCTGACACGAGAAGTGACCTTGATATAGCATCGTTATCTGCCCAGAACCCACACTGATAGCCCACTTACTGTAGAATTTATACGTCATTTCTGTAGTTTCCATCAGACGTTATTAGGATAGAGACTCACCAAGAAGTAAGAGACGAGGTATACAAGGAGATTCCATATAACCTAAGCTCTTCCCTGCAGTCCTAGAAAAGTTTTCAGATCCTTAAAATATAAATAAGAAGGCATATTTGTTAACAGCACATATTTGAACTACCGTAGCTTTGCTTATTGGACTAAGATAATGTACAACATTTGGAACAGGAATCAGTAAAAATGGACAATAATGTTATGAAACAGTAGAGGAATTCTTGTGGAAGTATTTATGGCAGTTAATTGCAAAAGCTAGATTGATAGATAATAGAATTATAACATGAATAGTACATACCGTTACTCGATCCTGCATTAGGTCAGTTACACTTATTTCATATACGAAGTGGGCAATACTGATTGTTGGGTTGTGGCTAAAGGGTTTTCATGCGAAGCTGCTGATTCTGGGACATCCGGCCGAGCGGTTCTAGGTGCTACAGTCTGGAACCGCGCGACCGCTACGGTCGCGGGTTCGAATCCTGCCTCGGGCATGGATGTGTGTGATGTCCTTAGGTTAGTTAGGTTTACGTAGTTCTAAGTTCTAGGGGGCTGATGACCTCAGGAGCCAAGTCCCATAGTGTTCAGAGCCATCTGAACCATTTTTTTTCTGGGACATCCCATGTTTCGTGTGCAGTTGCAGCTTAACACTTTACTCAAAAGTTGGGTGGCATCATTGGGTGATTCCTAGGGCCTTTCTAATATATTCTGATGCGGTTTCTGGCTGTAACAGTGCTTTAGCCACCAAATGCCCACTTGAGATATGGTAACTATCTATTCAGCGTGGATGTCAACGAGAATCCTGACTTTCCGTTCCCATGAAACGTAAAAAATGTAGCACCTTGTCAACAGTATTTTCTGTTCTGCTAATTCTTTGTATTCTCTCCTCTTTCAGACACGGTGTATGCCTATAAACCAATACTAAAAGACCTTTCAAGTTCAGCACCAGCCTCAGACTCGACTATGCCAGGTCAGGTAAAGGTTTGTCGCGTTTGTCTCTATTCTCGTGCCCATTAGGTTATTTCCTTTGTGTTGGAAAATTCGAGTTGTGCAGACGAGGAAGTCTGATTTTATTAGTCTATCAATCTTCCTATCGAAATATTTTACGTTTATTCATATAATTAATTTCAGTATTTCATGTTACTTTTCTGTGTTTTTTGTTTTTTCAGAGTCATTCTGCAATAAGACACCAAGCTGGTTTTGAATTTGTAGAAATATTTGGTTATTGTGAAATCGATTTCATTTATGAACCCCGCTTCCTTCAGCTTCGCCCAGTAGCGGGGTACCCTTTTTTAACTACACTCTGACAAAAAAAAAAGGACCCATCATGAAGAAAGTATCCGAATGGGACAGAAATCAGTAGATGTGTTGCACATTATTACAATTTCAGAAAAATTGCATAATTTATTCAAGGGAAAGAACTTCACAGGCTAAGCAAGCCAACAACGCCATTGCCTAAGTCTGGTCCTTATGCAAGCAATTATTCGGTTTGGGAATCGTCAGTAGAGTTGTTGGATGTTCCTGATGGATGTCGTGCCAAATTCTGTCAAACTGACGTGTTAAACCGTCAAAATCCTGAGATGGTTCGAGGGCCCTGCCCATAATGCTCCAAACATTGCGGAAACTGCGGCGATCTTGCTGGCAAAGGTAGGGTGGCAGCTAGAGGAATTTCGGGCAGCAGGGCTGGGTAGACAGGCGTATGAACTGTTGTTTGGCGCACACTCGACAATCGTAGCAATAAAATTAAAAAGCAAACTCCTCCACACTTCTACAGGCTGGAGCGTACCCAATAAAAGACGTAATTTGTCCACAATCATTAGGGCTATAGAGCATCAATTTCGAGAAAGCCCTCAATACCTAAGAATTTCAAAGTAATATCCTGTATAACACTTGCACACCTACAGATTTTGTGTGAGGAATTGCTTAAGTAAGTAATGCTAGACCACAGAATAGTCCACATTATGCTCATAAATTGGTCACATGCTAATTACGTGAATTCTGGTTATAGCTCCTGAATTATAGAGCACAACTATTTGTACGTGCATACTCCGCAAGCTGTCGAGTAGCGCATGGTGGATACCTTGTATCACTACTAGTCGTTCCCTTCCCGTTCCACTAGCAAATAGAGTGAAGGGAAAACAACTGCCTGCATGCTACCACATTAACCCTAATTTCTCTTATACTATTTTCACGAAATGCAATCATTCTGCGGACAGCCGCAAATTTATATTCTCTTAATTTCGCGAAGAACTCTTTGCAAAAGGATTTTGTCTTCCCTCCAGAGATCCCCATTTCATTTCACGAAACATTTCCGTAATACTCGCTTACTGATAGTATCTACTGGTAATAGGTGCTGCTTTCATACGTGTGTCAGAGTCCTTACTGCTTGAACTATACAAGACACTCAGCAGTATGTGTTGCAGTCCCCACTGGGCTATTCTCATTAAACCCCCATACCGAATACCCACACAGTACCTACAAATACCCACCAAACAGATCTAAATTTCAATACTTTATCGCCTGCACGACACGTTCCAGGAAATGATTCAGATTTTCAAGTGCTTCTCCGTGGTGTTCTGCACATAGAATAAAACTGACGTAGGTTGATAGTCATGATAAACATGTATGCTAACAGATTTCTGAATGCAGGTGAAAACCATTAATACGTTGTAAATAGATTTGCTGTAGCGGTACGCATAGCTTTATCGGATGATGATGTAATATAACTGTCACTTTAGTACGTATATACAGCTAGATTTACTGCCAAAGTAGGTGTTTTGGAGTGGAGAGTAACTGTGTGTGTGCCCGCGGAGTGGCATGTCACGGATTGCGCGGTCCCTCCTTCGGGCATGGGTGTGTGTGTTGTTCAAAAAATGTTCAAATGTGTGTGAAATCTTATGGTACTTGACTACTAAGGTCGTAAGTCCCTAAGCTTACACATTACTTAACCTAAATTATCCTAAAGACAAACACACACACACCCATGCCCGAGGGAGGACTCGAACCTCCGCCGGGACCAGCCGCACAGTCCATGACTGCAGCGCCCAAGACCGCTGGGCTAGTCCCGCGCGGCGTGTGTGTGTTGTTCTTAGTATAAGTTAGTGTGTAAGTCGAGGGACCGATGATCGCAGCACTTTGGTCCCTTCGGTACTCACACACATCTGAACATCATATAACTGTTTGTGTACAAAAAAAAAAGCTATGCTATTTATACCAGCGCTGGTAGAGTGTAGCGAACTGCAGTAGGTCAATGATTAGTGCAGGGACTAGGGGACTGACAAAGAATGTAAATACACTAACGGAAGAAAATCACAACACGAAGGAGTTGTTAGACATAAACGATAGTTGATAGGAGTGTTTCTGCATCTGAAAGATGTCTATTCAAATTTCGCACAAGTCGCATAAGAATGTCGCTAGTAGCGCCACTATGATGATGCAAATCAGGTTTGCTTTACATAGACGCTGGACTGTTGTGAGCATTAGTTATCTTTGAGATTGAACACGGTGAGTTATTAGCCAAAAATTGTTGAAATGGCTCTGAGCACTATGCGACTTAACTTCTGAGGTCATAAGTCCCCTAGAACTTAGAACTACTTAAACCTAACTAACCTAATGACATCACACACACCCATGCTCGAGGCAGGATTCGAACCTGCGACCGTAGCGGTCGCGCGGTTCCAGACTGAAGCGCCTAGAACCACTCGGCCACACTGGCCGACAGTTATTAGTCAAGAATGCGTCTAAGGTTACAAAGACGCCATTATGAACACCTCACTGAGTAATAGTGTAATAGGGCTACGAGAAGCTGGATGTTCCTTCTGCGATACTGTACCAAGACTTGGCAGTAATGTAGCCACTGTACATTATTACTGGCAGCAGTGGTCACGAGAATGTACGGTCGAAAGAAAACCGAGGTCAGGACGGCCACGTGGCACTACCGGGAGGGAAGACCATCGTGTTCGGCGTATGACACTGGCTCATCGTACTGCGTCTGTTGTAACAATTTGAACAGCAGTTGGCACCAGTGAGACAACGCATACTTCAAGGACAGCCCCGAGCCACACGCCCTGTGGCCTGCATTCCACCAACCCCAAACCACTGCCATTTAGTGTTAAGTGAGAGCTCACTGGCGGGCAGGGTGGAGGTCTGTTGTGTTTTCTGATAAAGCTGGTTCTGCTTCGGTGCCAGTGATGGACATATGTTGGTTAGGAGGAGACCAGTTGATAGCCTGCAACCAAACTGCTTGCATGCTAAACACACTGGACCTACACCTGGAGTTATAGTCTGTTGTGCGATTTCGTATGGCAGCAGGAGGTGGTTATCCCACGCACCCTGACTGAAAATTTATATGTCAGTCGCTTGGTTCGACCTGTCATGTGCCATTCATGATCAACATTCCAAGGGATGTTTTCCAACAGGGTAACGCTCTCCAATTCCCGTATTGACAAGCCAGGTGCAACAGGCATGAAACTCCATCCCACAACTTCTAACAGCCGGCCCTGCACAGCACAATGCATGAATATTTGCACTCTTGCATTTAACATTCTAGCGGTTACACCTCTTATTAATGTACCAGCATTTCACATTTGCCATGGCTTACGTCATGTTTGCATTAACCTGTAATATTGCAATGTTAAGTACTTAAACATGTTACCTAGGCAAATATATACCCAGAATTTCACTACCCTACTCTGATTATTTTTTGGTGTTGCCATTTTTTCTGTCAGTGTACATATGACGTAATGTGTGTAACATATCGGCAATATTCCGTCAGAAACGTGCAAAGTAGGAAATAGATTACAGCAGAGCCAGTTGCAGGTGAGTATGGATGCTATGCCTTACAAAACCCAACACAGCCATCACATGTGGTGAGGTGAGACGGTCAGGCAACGTGTGTAAATAGTTGACACAGCAGCATCTAAGCGAAAGGAGGCGGAAGCCTTCGCACACCAGCAACTGTGGAAGTGTTGAGTATATGTGCTGCAAGGCACAGCAAAACACGAAGAAGTGAAGCCCATGAGCATGTAGATAGCTAGTTACTTCTGTACTGGAATCGTCTTGTGTTAGTACAGCAAGGTTACCACCATGGTGCTGTGACACTTGGGTCGCCATCCAGAATACTGTACAGAGCCCACAATTCTACCTCGCGTCAGGGCAGCCTGTAATGAAACGCGAGGCGCAGAACCACCACCACTGCCGGACCATGTGATACCTCGGACATAGGGCGCGAGCCACAGCGCTGCTACAGTGGGTCACGGCTGCTGCAGTGCTGGAGACATCAGCCTTGCCTCGGCCTCCGCTGCCCTGCGTGCCGAGTCTGGAGGATCTTGCTGTCAGTCGCAGCAGCAGCAGCGGTGTTGCACCACCACCTGGCCACGCTGCACTTTGTCGGCTTTGGGAGAAGTCACGCAGACACATGTGGGATGAAAGTGGATGCCTCAACAACACTGCCGCTGCTTGTAATGAATCACTGTGAAGGGCCATAATAAAGGGATTTGAAAAGCACAAAACAAGTCTACCGGCCCCGGTCCTTCATCATTACTGTCAGGATACTGAAGTCACCTTGTTAGAGCAAGGTCTTAACACACAGCTTACAGTACGGTGAGTCAGGAAAATGTAATTGTTGAGTGGTTTAGTCATGGAAAAGAAGCTTGACTGCTGTGCTTTTTGTAAGGGAAATTTTGTTACAAATATAGAGTCAATAAATCTGCCGCACTTCATGGGTAATGCTGGTCATAATTGGCTAGTACCTGTTAGATGTACACAGTGTAGCGTAAGTCATTCAGTACTGTGTACAGAATCAGTATCAGTTGTATGTTTCACATGTAAACGCTGTGGGTATATGGCTAGGCAGTGCTCAGAATCTAAATGATTGGACTTAAGAACTAGGTAAATGCACTTAATTTTGTATATCTTCCGATTATTGGCGTTTAAAGATGAATGATGTGAAGGACAAGGCTTCTGCAGAGTCAGAGACGCAAGGTGTGTCACAATCGGAAGCAGTTCACATATGATTGGAAAAGATGGTGCAGTTGACGAAAGACAATATGGAATTACTTGGTCTAGTGGAGTGTCAGTCACCACAGCGAGGTATAGATTTGTCAGCCGCAAATTTACTTGCTCCTTTCTGAGGGACACCAGCTGAGAAGTATTTGTGTAAGATCTACAGAATTTCGTAGAGGTGGAACAATGGTCTGATGTAAAACTTGTAAGAGTAGCAAAGTTGAGATTAACAGGAGAAGAAAAAACATATGTTGGTATACAGAGGCTCTCAAGGGAACTAGAACGTTTGAGGAATTTAAGAAGGGGTTAGTCCAGTAGTATATGAAAGAGATTAGTGAGAGACATTTTACGGTACAGTTGAACATGGTAACGAAGAAGCATGCGGAGTTCGTGGTAGGATCTGCAGACAGAATACGGAAGACCAATTGGTGTACGTAAGAGTTGGGACATAATGCTATGGTGAATGAGGTGATTTCACGAGAGGCTAAGCAGAGGGCACTTGGAGCATTTTTAAAAGGATTGCCTTTAAAGATGTCAAGAAATGTACAGACAGGGGCCCAACTGACTTGTGCGCATCTGTCAGATCAACAATAGACTGTTAAGAAATTGACATGTCAACTGCAGTTCGGGTTAGACATACAATGTTTTCAACCAATGTAAGGTCTGATAAGTGTGATAAAATGGTTCAAATGACTCTGAGCACTATGGGACTTAACTTCTGAGGTCATCAGTCCCCTAGAACCTAGAACTACCTTAACCTAACTAACCGAAGGACATCACGCACATCCATGCCCGAGGCAGGATTCGAACCTGCGACAGTATCGGTCGCGCGGCTCCAGGCTATTAGATGATACAAAGTCGTATACAGAGGTGAACTGCGCGGTCAGAGAAATAGCAGGAAAGAGGAATTTCAGGATATTTTTGAACACAAGGGCGCACGTGTTGGTTTCCATTGGGGATCTGGTTGAACATCAGCAATGGATTCCACCACGATATAGATTACGTGGAGTGGGGGATAAATATGTCACGCCTTTGGGATTACTGGATGTAGATTTTTGCCCGGGTACGGTTCAGTTCAAACAATGTGTAGACACTCTGCCACACATGAGTAACGACTGTGACATGATTCTGGGGTTGGATTACTTGTATTGTCATTGTCCCAAAATCGATCTTCGGCAGAATGCGGTATGGCATGACAGGAAAATGTTTCATCTGGATGAAACTGCTCCCATTGTAGCGAATTAACAACCATTTAAACAGTGAATAATCACACTAAGACTCAATTCAGAGAACTGTGTACCTAAGGGTACCGGGGAATCACTTTATGTTAATGTTGAGTCTAGCTTACCAATAGGAATTTTATGTGTGGCGGAACCACGGGAAGGGTGCTTAGCGAGAAGAAGTGTGTGTGAATGCTGAAAATACGTCATCTGTGTTTGTGTATAATCTTTACGGTTAGCGAAGGGGATGTTGATCAATAATGTGAATATCCTAGAAGAAGAAGAGTGGCACACAGGGTATGTCAGCCACGGACAATCCCCAAACGCCACTGAAACTGCTTTACGAGAGAAGCTACAACATCTAAAGGGAAGTGATAGGGATCGGATGGGAGAGTTACTTTTATAACTTAGGAATTTTTTCCAGTAGGCCCATTCCCGGCTACACATATTACGCATCAACAGGAAATGTTTCACCTGTTTACCGCACGCCATGCAGAGTCCCAAGGTACTTGCACCCGATTGTGGAAGAATTTATCGATCAGCAGTTGAAGGATGGGATTTATGACGAGAGTAATAGGCCATGGAGGTGGAAGTAGGGGCACGGAATCATCGTCGTGCCTGACAAATCAGTGGATGGATCATGGAAATATAGACATCTGACTGCTAAGACTATAACTGACGCCCAATCTGTGCCGAACATTGAAACCATAGACTATTTGGGCCAGTGCAAGTCGCTCCAAAAGACTGACCAAGAACAGCAGTTTCTTCACCGTGGGGTCATTATTAGTTTTGGAGGATACCTTTCGCATTAAAGAACGCACCTGAGACGTTTCAGAGGTCGTTAGATGGAGTTCTCAAAGGACTGAAACCAAGTCAATGGTTGGTCTGTCTTGAAGATATAATCGTCTATGTGAGTGATGCGGAACGACACATACCAAGCTTCAGGGAAGTATTCCTGAGACTGAGGGCAACGAATTTAACTTTGACTACAGAAAAGTGTAATTTTGGGTTCGAAGAGGTGGCGTACGTTGGTCACATAATTAGTAAGGTTGGGGTTAAGATATATTAGTTAAAGCTACGCTTGAATTTTCTGTGGCTCTGTCAGAGAAGGAACTACACTCCTGGAAATGGAAAAAAGAACACATTGACACCGGTGTGTCAGACCCACCATACTTGCTCCGGACACTGCGAGAGGGCTGTACAAGCAATGATCACACGCACGGCACAGCGGACACACCAGGAACCGCGGTGTTGGCCGTCGAATGGCGCTAGCTGCACAGCATTTGTGCACCGCCGCCGTCAGTGTCAGCCAGTTTGCCGTGGCATACGGAGCTCCATCGCAGTCTTTAACACTGGTATCATGCCGCGACAGCGTGGACGTGAACCGTATGTGCAGTTGACGGACTTTGAGCGAGGGCGTATAGTGAGCATGCGGGAGGCCGGGTGGACGTACCGCCGAATTGCTCAACACGTGGGGCGTGAGGTCTCCACAGTACATCGATGTTGTCGCCAGTGGTCGGCGGAAGGTGCACGTGCCCGTCGACCTGGGACCGGACCGCAGCGACGCACGGATGCACGCCAAGACCGTAGGATCCTACGCAGTGCCGTAGGGGACCGCACCGCCACTTCCCAGCAAATTAGGGGCACTGTTGCTCCTGGGGTATCGGCGAGGACCATTCGCAACCGTCTCCATGAAGCTGGGCTACGGTCCCGCACACCGTTAGGCCGTCTTCCGCTCACGCCCCAACATCGTGCAGCCCGCCTCCAGTGGTGTCGCGACAGGCGTGAATGGAGGGACGAATGGAGACGCGTCGTCTTCAGCGATGAGAGTCGCTTCTGCCTTGGTGCCAATGATGGTCGTATGCGTGTTTGGCGCCGTGCAGGTGAGCGCCACAATCAGGACTGCATACGACCGAGGCACACAGGGCCAACACCCGGCATCATGGTGTGGGGAGCGATCTCCTACACTGGCCGTACACCACTGGTGATCGTCGAGGGGTCACTGAATAGTGCACGGTACATCCAAACCGTCATCGAACCCATCGTTCTACTATTCCTAGACCGGCAAGGGAACTTGCTGTTCCAACAGGACAATGCACGTCCGCATGTATCCCGTGCCACCCAACGTGCTCTAGAAGGTGTAAGTCAACTACCCTGGCCAGCAAGATCTCCGGATCTGTCCCCCATTGAGCATGTTTGGGACTGGATGAAGCGTCGTCTCACGCGGTCTGCACGTCCAGCACGAACGCTGGTCCAACTGAGGCGCCAGGTGGAAATGACATGGCAAGCCGTTCCACAGGACTACATCCAGCATCTCTACGATCGTCTCCATGGGAGAATAGCAGCCTGCATTGCTGCGAAAGGTGGATATACATTGTACTAGTGCCGACATTGTGCATGCTCTGTTGCCTGTGTCTATGTGCCTGTGGTTCTGTCAGTGTGATCATGTGATGTATCTGACCCCAGGAATGTGTCAATAAAGTTTCCCCTTCCTGGGACAATGAATTCACGGTGTTCTTATTTCAATTTCCAGGAGTGTATAATGATTCCTTGGAGTCGAAAATTATTAGCGAAGTTTCGTAAATGGATTTGAGGATAGTGCTACACCACTGACGCAACTACGAAACAAAAAGTTCAAAATTTGATCGGTCAGAGGGTTGTGAAGACGCTTTTGGAAAACTGAAAGAAGCTTGAACTTACAAGGGGAGGCCACGACGTTTGGAACGCGGATTTAGTGAAAACTTCGTACACTCGTAGTACTTCATGAGGACAACAAAATGTGTAAGCAGTAGCGCGTACTTCTCAAGCGTTATTGAGAAAATCGCAACATAATTTCGGTCGCGGTCGTCAAATATATACCTGTGCGTGGCCATTTTTACCACGAAACGGCGGCAGCCGGGTGCTGCCGGCACGATAGCTCAGCGTGTTTGGTCAAAGAGCTGGTTGGCCTCTATAGTAAAAAACTGAGTGGATGGATCAACAAACAATCTTTAACAGATGTCGTGTGACGTTCGCAACGACCGAACACAACGATCAACAACGAAAATGCAAAAAAAAAAAAAAAGAAAAGAGAGAGAGAGAGAGAAAGTGGTTAGCGTTCAATCGCCGGATCGAGTCCCGTTCATGACTTTTTTTTTTATTCCTAACACAGTCAAAATGGTTCAAATGGCTCTGAGCACTATGTGACTTAACTTCTGAGGTCATCAGACCCTTAGAACTTAGAACTACTTAAACGCAACTAACGTAAGGACATCACACACATGCATGCCCGAGGCAGGATTCGAACCTGCGACCGTAGTGGTCGCGCGGTTACAGATTGTAGCGTCTAGAACCGCTCGGCCACCCCAGCCGGCTCTAACACAGTCATTTTCTTTACTATTTATATTACAATTGATGTAATTGGGAAAATACGTGTAATCGGATGAACTTTTATTAAATTTACAATGTTATTTGACAGTCTACAAATTTTTGCTATCACAAATAATATAATATTCATAACCACCGACTAGTAAACGACCAAACGCATAAAGTGATACTGAAAATGTATACTTGTCCGTGTCTTCAAAACTGTTCGTATTTAATCGAAATAGAACTAGAAATTGCTTCTCGTGAAGACGCTACTAAAATACACTCGATATTGAATGACCAATTATACGCGCCGATACTTAAGGAAATGCTGCGTTATGCATGGTTTGCTTCCAAATTATCGGCTGAAAGAGAGGTTTTTGAAAATGTTAACGAGGTTTGTTTTTCCGTGGGAAACCTCAAAAAACCTTGAGTATGCGGAAACAGCATTTATTCAATGCAGCTGGTGGCCGTTTAACTATATGTTTTCCATGTTTTTACGAAAAGTACCATCCTGCCATTGTACTCGTAATGTCGAAAGCGACGATTAATTGTACAGCTTAAGAAAGCCGTCTGTGCCGGTCAAAACGTGGAGGTAACAAGACGTTTCGGGCTCCTTCCAGGTATAAGGGATTTCTCAAATCACGGACAAGCATACATTTTCAGGATCACGTTATGCGTTTGGTCGTGTACTAGTCGATATTTATGAATATTATATTATTTGTGATAATAAAAATTTGTAGACTGCCAAATAACATTGTAAATTTAATAAAAGTTCATCCGATTACACGTATTTTCCCATTATATCAATTGTAATATAAGTAGTAAAGAAAATGACTGTGTTAGGAAAAAAAAAAAAAAAAAACAGTCCTGACGAACGGGACTCGATCCAGGGACCCAACGATTAGAGGGCTTGAACACTAACCACTTCTTAATTTTTTTTTAATTATCTCATTTTGTTCGTGTTTGATGGTAGTATCTGCTCGCGGCGGACGTCGGAAGACATCCATTTAAGTTCGTTGTTGATCGATTAACTCAGTTTTTTTATTACAAAGGGCAGCTAACCTCTGACCGAACACGCTGAGCTACCTTGCCGGCAACACTCGGCTGCCGCCGCTTCATGGTCAAATCGGCCACGCACAGGTATATATTTGACGACCGAAATCATCTTGCGATTTTCTCAATAACGCTTGAGAAGTAAGCGCTACTGCTTACACATTTTGTTGTCCTCATGGAGTACTACGAGTGTACGAAGTTTGCAGTAAATCCGCGTTCCAAACGTCGTGGCCTCCCCTTGTTAGTGTTTCCAATTTTCAGTAACGAATTCATTCTGGGAAGACCATGAACCAGTATGTGTGGAATTGCATAGTGTGCGCAGAGAGCGGATTTGTGTCCGATGGGATTACCATTGCAGACTTTCTGAAGCATTAGGAATTTTGGAATTTCTTGGGATTGATATTTTAGTTCCTTTCAACAAAATACCCACAGGGATTAAATAGGTACTCACGATTACAGATTATTTTTCGAGATATGTGGAAATGGTGAGAATTCCAAACGAACAGGTAGCAAAGGTGGCACAAGCTCTGGTAAACAATTGCCTATTGAAGTTCAGGGTACCTGAAATGATAATACCACACCAGGGAACCAACTTTGTCAGATTTGGTCAAGGAACGTAAGGACGAGTGATCTACATACTCAAGCTAATGGGAGAACGGAAAGTTTGAATAAACCATAAGGAAGATGCTAGGACACTATGTGTACGCACACCAAATAAACATCCCACCTGGGTTGGGTTTCCTTTTACTAGAAACGCTCTTAAATCCAGCGACTGCCTCTCTTATTCCTCGATTGTATTTGGTGGAGTTTAGCGACTGTGGACCCGTAGGTGGCTTCGACTACGTCACCAAAAAAGAAAATTTCCTGGAAGCAGCTGAATTTTATTATTACGGCGAACGACCTTTTACTTCATAACCACGAACTGCAACATATTATTTAAATTCATGAACATTTGTAGAATCAACAGGATCCGTAGGGCATGCAAGAGCGGAATCTAGTCGAAGGAAGGCCAGAGTTGTGGAGGAAGGGGTTATTTGCTTTAGGAGACTTATCAGTGTCTAACATTTGTTGTTATGATGTATGGGTATTAATAAAATATTTTGAAAAATATTTTCCACATGAATTCATCGAAATGAGTCCACGTGCAAAAACATGTCACGTTTGCTTAAGACAGAGCAAGAATTTGTGGTTACCGCATATTACTTAAAAAGAAGTCACGAAGACATAAACATTTTGCAAGCTGATGTCATACTTTCATTTTTTTGTAGCAAACGAAGTTTTTTTATTGTATGGCAAATTATGGTTCAACATTATCATGGAAATAAACATTGATTCACTGTTCTCCTTTGTAATTAATATTTTACCTTTCGTTTGATTTAAGAAGGAATATTCGTTATACTTCCCTAAAATTCGAGTCCTTGATTTCTGTTAATTTATTCCAAGTAATCGCAAATTGCACATTTATGTGGGTCCAAACATGAGGAAACATTAAAGTACGAACTTCGAGACGAATATTCTCAGCTTTGCACGTTTTTAAAAAGAGAAACTCGAAACATCATTCATTTTCTATTCAAAAAAAGGTTAAAATGGCTCTGAGCACTATGGGACTTAACATCTATGGTCATCAGTCCCCTAGAACTTAGAACTACTTAAACCTAACTAACCTAAGGACAGCACACAACACCCAGCCATCACGAGGCAGAGAAAATCCCTGACCCCGTCGGGAATCGAACCCGGGAACCCGGGCGTGGGAAGCGAGAACGCTACCGCACGACCACGAGATGCGGGCTCATTTTCTATTATTCGTTCCTTATCACATCTGAGAGGGACGGTGCCTCCGCTCACTAAATATTGTTCTAGTCTCTAACCTTCAGTTCTTTCTCTATCTTAATTACAGCGCTCAGCGGAATAATTTTTATAACAAGATAGCTGCGTTGCAGGTATTTTGTTCCACGTCTAGGGGATATCACAGTTCTTCTTATTATATTTGCCGTCGTCAACGTAGGATTTTCCTTTGAGCTCAGAAGGAACGCTTTTCAGAAGTATGGCTTCTTTTGGGGTACAAAAAGC
Source organism: Schistocerca americana (assembly GCF_021461395.2). NCBI lineage: Eukaryota > Metazoa > Arthropoda > Insecta > Orthoptera > Acrididae > Schistocerca > Schistocerca americana. The sequence continues at coordinate 471,302,179 of NC_060130.1, read as the reverse complement.
GCCTTCCCCCTCTGCGCAGACCAATATCACTCCGAAGCGTAAAAATTAGATTCAAGTGCTGTGCACAAAAGCCTTTTGTTCAACTTGTCGGAAGAAAATTGCTGACTGCTTTCAGTATAATGCACTGCTAAAAGACTACGGCACGAAATTTAAATAAAGCTCGTAGGATTCATAACGCCTTGGAAAAAATGTGATTTTGGAGAAAAGACTGAAAGGGCAAGAGCGAGTGTTCTGCTATAGCTAAAAGAGATTTTCCTATATGAGAAAGCCCGTGTTCAGTAGAAGTAATAATGCAATGAGAATATTGTGGGTTAGAATGCGGATGGTGGCGTAGTGCATATCTCGAGGTATACCATTCGAATGCCAAAGTCAACTTGTGTACGCAGTGAACACTCTCTCTAAATATGCAACCGACCTGTTATTGCACGGATCCAGCAATTGCTCTGAAATATAAAGCGTCCTAGCAGCTTACCTACATAGAGTTCTGAATCTGATGTATATATTTCATTCGGATACCAGTCGGCTGATAAAATAAATGTTACGTAGAGGGAAGTAAATCTAACAACACAGTCTCTGCCACAGGTATTTCATAAAAGTGGAATAAACACCTTAGGAAGAACTATTTGGTGATATCTTCTTGGATTAATTTCCTATGGTTAAGAAAACCCATTAAAATGTTAATAAGGTACAACGAACCACGTTCCGTAAGTTCTGAATGTATCTCTATTACGACCAAACCCTATCATTACTCCAATTGCTACTTGGACAAAATCGGTACACTAACATGTGGATTTCTATGAGGAGAAAGACTGCTTCATTACGCTTCTCTAGAATTATGTAATCTGTGCCTGAACGCACCTGTGATAAATAGAACACGTTCGGAATAAACTTGTCTTTAAGTGTGAAGCTAAAACCAAAAGCGTGCCACTCAAGCATCCCTTCGTTCATCTCTTCGTCGTTGTTATCGGGCAGTTCAAGATCAGTCGCGAGTATTTACATTTTAATACTGAAACAGAGTTAAATAACGTATCTCAATGTCATCTTGAAATTCATACCACACCGTCTTTGACATGTTGCTTTGATGGTAAGAATCTTGTGTGCTGTCCGTAGGTTAGTTAGGTTTAAGTAGTTCTAAGTTCTAGGGGACTAATGACCATAAATGTTAAGTCCCATAGTGCTCAGAGCCATTTGAACCATTTGGTAAGAATCTTGAAGAAGAAAATGGCTCTGAGCACTATGGGACTTAACATCTGAGGTCATCAGTCCCCTAGAACTTAGAACTACTTAAACCTAACTAACCTAAAGACATTACACACATCCATGCCCGAGGCAGGATTCGAACCTGCGACCGTAGCGGTCTCGCGGTTCCAGACTGACGCGCCTAGAACCGCTTGGCCACATTGGCCGGCAATCTTGAAGAGATCGAGATGATAATTACTACTAGTTCTAGACGGATCTAGTGCCACAAATAGCAACGACAAGTGCGAAGGAAATTATCTCGTTATTCACTTTGAAATTTCGCCTCCGTAGCTAAGAGGTAAGCTAGGCTGACTACCATGTGGAAGACCTGGTTCAGTTCCCGATACTATTGCGGCTTTTTACTTGGTGGGAGGACTATAACGGAGTCCACTAAGCCTCGTAGTGCCAATTGAAGTGCGGCTCCAAGGTTTGAAGCTGATGACGACCAAGAGAGCGGTGTGCTGACCCCATCCTCACATGCCGCATCCGCATAACACCGTACACTGAGGTGACAAAAGTCATGGGACGGCTTTATTCGATTTCGGAAATCGTTAGGTACCTGAGTAGTCAGAGATCCACATTGTTAAGAGTGTGCCGAAAACACCGAATTTCAGGTATTACCTCTCAGCACGGACAACGCAGGGACCGACGGCCTACACGTAACGACCGAGAGCGGAGGCGTTTGCGTACAGTTATCAGTGCTAACAGACAAGCAACATTGCGTGGAATAGCCGCGAAAATCAGTGTACGACGTACGACGAAAGTATCCATTAAGACAGTGCAGTGAAATCTGGCGTTAATGGGTTATGGCAGCAGACGACCGACAAGAGTGCCGTTGCTAATAGCACTACATCGCAAGCAGCGCCTCTCCTGCGCTCAAGATCATATCGATTGGATCCTAGACGACTAGAAAACCGTGGCCTGGTCGGATGAGTCCCTATTTCAGTTGGTAAGAGCTGATGGTAGGGTTATAGTATGGCGCAGACTCCATGAAACCATGGACCCAAGTTGTCAACAAGGCACTGTGCAACCTACTGATGGTTCCATAATGATGTGGGCTGTGCTTACATAGAATGGACTGGGTCCCATTGTCCAACTGAACAGACCAAAGACTAGTAAATGGCTATATTCGTCTGATTGGAGACGATCTGCAGCTATTCATGAGCTTCATGTTCGCAAACAACAATGGAAATTTTATGGAAGACAATGCATCATTTTGCTGGGCCGAAATTGTTTGGGATTGGTTTGAAGAACATTCAGGAAAGTTTGGACTTGGCCACCCAGATCGCCCAACATGAGTAGCAGAACAAGGCCGGCGCCATCTCACTCTCCATGTTCATAAATTTATTCAGGATGATCCAAGATGGCGGTGATAGATATGGGAATATCGCAATGACGTCATGGCGGGAAGTTCACATTTTGGCGGGAAGATAGGTCCATTGGGCTACCTCCTCTAACCTAACCCCCTCCCCAATCTCCCATCCTAAACCTCCCCTCCAACCCAGAAAATGGCGGGAAGTTCAAATTCCAGCAGGACAATGCAACACACCACAGCTACCTCCACTAACCTAAGAAAATGGGTCACTTGAGCTACCTCCACAAACCTAAATCATCCGACCGCCACCTCTTCCTTCGAATTGGTGGGAAAAGGACACAGCTTGTGTGGTGTCACCGCCAGACACCACACTTGCTAGGTGGTAGTTTTAAATCGGCCGCGGTCCATTAGTACATGTCGGACCCGCGTGTCGCCACTGTGTGATCGCAGACCGAGCGCCACCACAAGGCAGGTCTCGAGATACGGACTAGCACTCGCCCCAGTTGTACGGACGACGTTGCTAGCGACTAAACTGACGAAGCCTCGCTCCTTTGCCGAGCAGATAGTTAGAATAGCCTTCAGCTAAGTCAATGGCTACGACCTAGCAAGGCGCCATTAGTAACATTGCATGTATCTAAAGAGTCTCACTTGTATCGCCACAATCTCCAGATGTACCACAAGGATGGATTAAAGTTAAGTATTCCAGAAGCTACGTACTTTTCTTTATAGCATTCATTACGTATCCTGTTTCAGACCTCACGCACCCTGCTTTGGCTTAGCGCGTGCCTTTCGGCTTCCTCTCATTGTGTCTAGGCTGTCTTGTCTAGACACAACAGCTTGTGCTGGGCTGCTGCATAGGATGGACTTAAGTCTTTATGGTCAGTCTTTATTTAAACAATTTGAGGCAGTAGATCCATCCAGTGTGTCCACCATGAGGTTCGTAGTCCAAATAACCTAGTACACAGTACTGCCACCATAGTGCGCTTTCATCCCCGACACATGCACATACACAGACATACAGAAAACAGAGCAGACCTCTGCAAACGTGGGATATGTGGTGTGGAGGCGAATGGATAAAATCGCGTACAGTGCAATATTATGCCTGATCAGTACAATTGCGCTAGGTGTTGGCAGCTGTACTACATTTACAAGCAATATTAGAACACGGAACGAGAAGTTATCTCATGATCGCATGGGTAGAACTCACATAAAATCGATAGAATTGCGAAAAATGCGTATAAATTGAGGGAATATACACCGAAATGCGGGGAAATTGAGAAAGTACCTGCGTGTCTTCTGATTGGAGCTGAACAATTTGTACATGGGAATAAGTATGCTACAGCAAGAGGAATCCGAGAAAACGTCGACATGGAAGCGAAGGGAACCAGGGAAACCGTCACTTTTTTTCCCTCGAGGCAGCATTCTACTGTATGTCTATTGAGGTAACAGTGATACACGCGAGTCGACTGCTGTCTTTAATGCTTTCCTGGAAAAACAGACAACCACCTGCCTATAAACTTACTTGTATCTGCTTTAACGGATGGAGTGGTCAGTTGAGATGGAGTTGCAACGAGGTACGATTTAATGGGAGACTGATAACGCATTCTAGAGAGAGAGAGAGAGAGAGAGAGAGAGAGAGAGAGAGAGAGAGAGAGAGAGAGAGCTGTTGCAGGTCATGTTACCATTTTTTCTTGATGTTCTGTCAGGATGCATCAGTTGTGTGCCTCCGTTCGACTCTTATACAACCGCTTGTTCTGTGTGGGTCTGACTACTCGTCATGGGTCCATCTGGAGAAATCTTGTGCACTTTGATGGGCGAGGACTCGGCCAGCTCCATTCATTCACGAGACATGGAGTATAGCGGTCTACTTCTGGTCGGCTGCAGATTTCATCAGTAACGGTGTTTCAGGGGGGGCTGGTCAAAGACTGTGTGAGGGGTCTTTCAGTCTCTAATTTTAACCTAAGACTGCGAGAATGCTCTGTGACCCCCATCCGCATAGACATAGACCGTAAATTATGCACTATGCTCGAGGTGTTGTAAATATGTAGAGCGCTGTCTGGTATGCGTTGATGATGTATGTGTTCGAGAATTAACAATGAATGGACATACTGCACAGTCATCTTTCTACATTCGCAATGATACTCGCAAAGTAGAAAAGAGGTGGTTTAGCTATGATGCTGAAGCTGGGGAAACATGCTGTCGCATCATTGCTCGATGTTGAAACTACTGTGAAACTGCTAAAATTTTTCGCACTATCAACTGTGATGCTTATTATAGCACATCGGCGGTGTCTTTTCCATCCCATCCATCCACTGACAGTCTGTTGGTTCCCTCATAATGACGGGCTGACAACGCTTGTTTGAGTTGGAAAAAGAGTTTTGTGGTTGGGTGACACCTTCTGGGGGTTACTAGCACTGAAACAGTGATCGCATACATGATTGTAATATGAGGAATCAGTCGAAACGGAATGCCAAGCCATCAGCTATTCTGTCACTGTGACAGATGAGTTGAAATGTCGAGGTCGTCAATCAACTTCAGACTTCAGTTTGAAAACTCTCCACAACGCCGCCAAACTCCTCCAGTTTCCTAATGTTGTAACTTTCTTTTATTTAAAATCGTCCAGTGTGTGTGGTGTGTTATGATAGCTGCAATAACAATATGACTTATACCGTGCGGCGTCTAGTTTTCTGTGAGAAGCATGGATCAAAACGTGTTAATGTCAGTTTAGAAACTGACACAGACCTCGAACTCGTGGCAGATAGAACAAAATGTATGGCAGTGTACAAAGCGTGTTACAGCAGAAAAAAGCTATGTTTCAAACAACGGTACAGAGTCATAGCGAGGGTCTCTTCGACATAGTATACTTTGTGGGATGCGGTCGTACTCCTACAATACATGTGATAAAACTATAAACTGGCCTGTGCAGTGGATCAGTACCTATACACGTAATAGGATCATCACATATGCTTGATGCCGGCACGCAGAAATGGTTCAAATGGCTCTGAGCACTATGGGACTTGACATCTGAGGTCATCAGTCCCCTAGAACTTAGAACTACCTAAACCTAACTAACCTAAGGACATCACACACATCCATGCCCGAGGCAGGATTCGAACCTGCGACCGTAGAGGTCGCGCGGTTCCAGACTGAAGCGCCTAGAACCGCTCGGCCACAACGGCCGGCCCAGCACGTAGACGGTATTTGTTTTCCATATATGGGCGGAGAGAGATGTGGTAAAAGTCTTATCAACTTCTCTGTCAGATGAAATTAGTGGAGCTTTTATAGTTCTTGATTATTCTCTGTTGGACGATTCAGAATAATGAAGATAGCATGGTGGGCTGATAGACGTGTATGGGCCCTGAGGGACTTGGATCTGCTCCGGATTGTAGTATCTGTATGCCGTTTGGGGACGCATCACAATGCAGTAGCAAAATCCTCGTCCTTCTCCCAGTTCCCGTTCTGTCTTTTATACTATCTAGTGTTACAGGAGCAGGCTTCATTTGGCGCTGACCTTATATGTCGTACACTGTTGGCAGAGCTACGGCAACTTGTTCCCATTTCCATCGAATGGTCAAAACACGTACCTGCTGCACTAACTCAGGTGACTGTTTCTACACGGTTTGGAGAAAGTGGTGGACATGGCTCTCTCCGACTTCTGCTCAGTTCTGACCTGAACTGGATCGATTACCTGCACAAAGCTACAGAAATGGCAGCAGTTGCAAGATGCATAGGGACTACCTAAAACCACGTTGGAATTTTACTGTAGCAGACAGGTTCGAGAATAGAGACTCCTTTTGAGATATGAGAGTGCTAGAAATTGATTCACTAGTGGCTGTAATCATTAAAGGACTTCTCCATAGGATCCAATGCAGGTGTGTGGTTGAATGGAAGGACTTGATTCCAAATCATAGACATCATTTCTAGGCAATAGCGTAACACTAGAGATTTGAAAAGTCTGTGTACATTTCTCACGACCTTAAACACTACTGTTTGTGATCCTTCTCAATCAACCATCGCCTGTAACCCAGTCGATATATCACCGAACCTCTGACATCGTTCAAATGGTTCAGCTAATGACAGGGGATGCGGCTTGCGACCTTTATCCTTTGCTACGATTTCTATGGGCTACTGGTTGCTGTTGACCCTCTGTCGCAGAAGTGGTGCAACGGTAGTACGTCTGACTCTTTTCTAGGGATCAGTAGAATTGTAATTCGCGTTCAGCCAGTTTGCTTTAGATTTTCTGCGGTTTTTGTTGTATAATTTCGGACGAATTCAGAGTTAATTCCTTCAATAAGTTTTGTTCAAAATGGTTCAAATGGCTCTGAGCACTATGGGACTTATCTTCTGAGGTCATCAGTCCCCTAGACTTAGAACTACTTAAACCTAACTATCCTAAGGACATCACACATATCCATGCCCGAGGCAGGATTCGGACCTGCGACCGCAGCAGCAGCGCGGCTCCGGACTAGAACCGCTCATCCACATCGGCGGGCTCTGACATGGTATCGATACAGAATACATTACATATACTTGAGAAGTATCTAGCGGCGGCATGAGGGAGTTGCAAATAGCGGTTTAATACCATGTTCCTTAGCCGAATCACTCAAAATTCAGCGATTTTATCACGAGGTTGCATCGTGGGCTACTTGTAACCATACTGCTGGTCTGATAATATAAACTACTAAGATAACCGTATATATTCAGTGTCGAGGTATTTATCTGGAAAAACCAATTCATTCAGAGGTAGTGCCATACCTCGATTTATAAAGCCGGTTTAGTTTTTAACATAGATACTTGTGTGCACCTGTAGAAGGATGACAGCTTGTGATAGTAATATGGTCGTGTTTTTTAAGATCTGGCAGTTTGTAAGCAGATTACGCCTCTCTTTCTAAGACACAGTGGTACCAGTCACAAGAAAAACTTATGAGACATGTGCATCCATCGTTTATTTTCTGTCAGTATTATTTAATATCGCCAGCAATCAGTTATTGGCGAAGTATTATACTTAGTAATAGGGGATGCTTGATACGTTTGCCTTGAGCATCAGGCTTATAAAGTATGTGTTTGTGTTCTGACATGTGCAAAGGAAATGATTATGTAAAGTCGTAAGGAAGGTATGGATTTGACATGGAATACTGTAATAGCAAAGGGAAGAATATGTCAAGTCATAAGAATGGTACAGATATCTCTATTTCCAGAGCCATACCCGTCAGCAGGGTGTATTTCCGACACTTTGCTCATTGTCGAATGTCGTTCAAGTGAGACCACAATCGTAACATTTCATTCTAAGTATAGCAATCAAATATATCTGTGACCAATTTTCTAGGATGGTGATTCTGCCTGTGTGTGCTTGGCGTACAGTGTCGGTGGCCTGTGCTGGGAATGATTAACGTTTCCTGTTAATGGCAGGAGCCGTCCGAATGGGAAGGCCTGTTGGGATGCAGCTGACTTAATGTCATCATCTAGATGGCCGAATAGCGAACTAATACTTAGTATGTGTTGGGCAGCTTACGTGATCGCGTGGAAATTTGAGAAGATTCAATATGGATGTGTGTTTGCACTGGACTATTATTCCCTCCCATGTAAATTATCTGGTTGACTGCTTCTGCACATTTCGCACCTTTATTTCGTTGAGGGAACATCGATTGTGGTGTGTGCATCTAGCAGGTGAAAGACAGGTAGAAGACACATTTTCTGGTTCTCTAGACATGAGAAGCACCTTAGTTGACTTTGTAAATTATGGGGATGATTTGGAATCTGTTACTTCACCGACATCAGTATTCGCGAGTGGAAATATTGGTTTCCTCTATTTTTTTCCTGGTTTTCATGTAAAGGAATTCGCAGATTGGATAAGTTTCTAATTACTCAGTGGTTTACAGGATGATGCATCTTGCTTAAGTTTTGGGTTTGTAGAGAAATAAGGTCTATATCTTCGGAATTATGTTGCACGAGTGATACCGCTATGCAAGTGATATTGCTATGTGCTTGATATCGAGAAGTATCGCGAAAATGGTATGATACTGGCAAACCATGCGAAACTACATATGTTCTCGTAATTCCAGAGTGTAGAAAAGCAAGCAAACAAGCCGCTTGGGGCCGGAAGCAGTAACGCTTTTGTGCCAAGGGGAGCCGACCTCAAATTTGTGGAACAGTCACTGCCCTAATTCGCGGGAAATATTTAGTGCAGCGACGAGTATACCTACAGTGCATGTGCTTATACTGTGTGTCTTCGCCGTATATGTACGAGTGTCTGGCGGCCGATTGCTATACAAATGATGTAAAAGGGGCGATTTTGTATGGCACAGGATACGAGTTGTATTTTTACTACATCGACACGGTACAAGGTGATATATTGCTGGGTTGGAGCTTGATTTCACGCTCTAATATTTAAACTACTGTCCTCAGTGGCAGAGCGGTGTAACTAAGTAAGACTCTTTTCATATTTGACGATCTGTAGGCCACTTTGCAGGGTTTAATTGTCGGTGCAATATGGTGATCTGTACAAAATAGTTTTCTGCCCCTGAAAGTCTCGTCTGCAGAAAGAAAATAAAGGCAGACGGTGCTTCCACATCGGCGCCATCAGTAATTCGGCGGATAAATTCAATGAGAGCCAATCATAACGCTCCATTAATTCTCAAGACATCCTTTGTGCTGGGAAGTAGGAGCCTCTACATAGCGGTCAGAACGTTTGTGTTTCAGAGATGTTCGTTGAAAGCAGAACTTAACGATTTCCAGGAAGTGTAATACATGATGGACGGTGTTCCCTATTAGTACCATCAGGAGGACTGCATTTGTCGTTATTCTGCGCTATTTTTCGTAAACAGTTTCTGTTAGGACTAGAATTTCCATGCAGACAAGCTGAAACATCACGAAAGCACTTACGAAACCGACCATTAACTATTTCTGCAGCACTTTACAATTTCCGAGAGGTCGAATTGGTTCTTATTTTAGATAGCCATATGCTATCAGTATAACATTGAGAACGTTTTAGATTGTGAGTCGCCACACACGCATTTTGCAGTGATGCGTCAGTCACGCTGGGCAGGTAAGCACGTGTGCAGGGCTAGAGGTAGCTCTTATTAGGATCGCTAGGGAGAAAGCAGTCGATGTTATTGTGGAACAGATTTCTATAGCACGATCTGTGACGTCAGTATCCATAGGTAGAGGGGTATCACGCCAGCAGCGGTTAACACGCCCAGAGGCGTCTGGCATATGGGACCGGCGTGAGCTCGCTACCTAGCATGTGCATCTTGGAGTTTTTCAGGGGAGAAGTTCGCTGATATGTCGCAGTTGACTATAGTTCGAATACGTTTTTTATGTGCACTGAGTGTTTGTGCAGTGCATTATTTTCGACTGTTTAAGCGTTTTGAGTGTGTTGGCAGAGCGTTATATATGCATTATTTCGGTGATTTACGAGTTGTTTTCATGTCTGTCGCATTATTTTGTGAACAGGCCTGTAGGCTGTGCAATGCATGATTTCGGCAGTTGACGATTAGCAAGCGTGTTTGCCGAGCCTAGCCGGCCGCGGTGGCCTCGCGGTTCTAGGCGCGCAGTCCGGAACCGCGTGACTGCTACGGTCGCAGGTTCGAATCCTGCCTCGGGCATTGATGTGTGTGATGTCCTTAGGTTAGTTAGGTTTAAATAGTTCTAAGTTCTAGGGGACTGATGACCACAGATGTTAGGTCCCATAGTGCTCAGAGCCATTTGAACAATTTTTTGCCTAGCCTTTTTCATCCATTATTTTGACAATTTACGAGTTGTTTGCGTCTCTGCACATCAGTGTTCTGCACTATTTTGGTGATTTACGAGTAGTTTGGAAGTCTGTAGACTATTTACTGCGACCTCAAGCACGCCAGTGTGAACGTTTTGTATCAGTGTAATGAATTAAGTAGGTGAAATCTGTCCCCAAATAAACTGTATGATTTATTTCGACAGTTTATAATTATTGAGCGTGTCTGCACATCAGGGAACTGCACTATTTCGGTGATTTGCGAGTAGTTTGCAGGTCTATAGGCTGTGAATTGCGACCCCAGGCACGTCAGAGTGTGTGTTTTGTATCAGTGTAATAAATAAACTATTTGAAATCCGTCCCTAAATAAATTGATCCAAAATAAATAAAGTACACTCCTTCCTCTCTCCAGCAGTCTAGAACAAGCTGAGTCATTTTCCCACTATTTTTCCCCCAGACCATCATTGGATGAAAGCACACTCTGATACTGTATACTAGGTTATTTGGACTCCAAACCTCATGCTGGACACACTGGATGGATCCACTGCCTCAAATTGTTTAAATAAAGACGAAAAATAAAGACTTACATCCATCCTATCTGGCAGCCAAGCACAGGCTGCATCCTTTTCCCACCAATTCCAAGGGAGAGTTGGCAGTCGGATGACTTAGGTTAGTGGAGGTAGCACAAGTGACCTATTTTCCCGCCATTTTCTTATGTTAGTGGAGGTAGTCATGGTGTGTAGCATTGTCCTGCTGGAATTCGAACTTCCGCCATTTTCTGGGGGTGGGGTGGGGAGGGGAGGGGAGGGGGTTAGGTTAGTGGAGGTAGCCCAGTTGACCTATCTTCCCACCAAAATTTGAACTTCGCACCATGACTCATTGCGATGTTGTCATATCTATCGCCGCCATCTTGGATCCGCCATATTGGATCCGTCATCTTGGATCCGCCATCTTGAATAAATTTAGCAACAATGGAGAGTGAGGTGGCGTTGGGCTTGTTCTACTACTGACACCAATCCTATAGAACATTTATGGGGTGATATTGAGGGTCAGTTCGTGCACAAAATCCTGCATTGGCAGGACTTCCGCAATTATAAACTGCTATAGAGGTAGCATGACTCAATATTTTTGCAGGGGACTTCCAACAACTTGTTGCATCCATGCCAGGTCGAGTTTCTACACTATGCTGGGCAAAAGGAGGTCCGTCGCGATATTAGAAGGTATTCCACGACGTTTGTCACCTCGTTGTATGGCAGTGGAGGGCACGGCAGCCGGTTGGCAACAAGCAGTCGTCTGGACTTGATCGGCGGATTAGTTTCTATTCACTCTGATAGGAACTTAGCTGAGATTAATGAATAACTAGCTCTCTCGAACTGTGTTTTGCAGACTTTGTAATTTATCTTGCCATGTATCAGGAGTGGCAGACGTTTTGAGAACTATCAGAAGCATGAGAGAGAGTCCGTTTTAAAACTGGACTTCACATTTTTTTGCATGCATCTGTGTCAGTAATGGATACATTTCTAGTTCATTTATGAAATACCCTTAACGCAAATACAGCTGCTGTCACTTCAATGAGAAATGAATGGAAGAAAATTACTCGTAAAATGACTTTTCATACGATTGACAGTGATATGAGAGAACCCTCAAAGCTTCAGAGACATGCGAACTGCACACACACATGCTGTAGTGGTAGGTGTACTTTAAAATGAAAGTGGAGCTAAAAGACGCACACTGTTTCTCGACTAATCAAAACGTACAAAAAGTTGAAAGTTGATTCTTTGGTGCGACGAACTTTTCCCTAATAATAGGGACTTTTCGTTGCCGCGAACTTCTAATGCAACAAATACAGTGCTTATCATACTCTGTCTACCCATGAGTGCCAAGACGTCTTAAGCCTCCGACTTTTTCTCTAGGTTAGATGACAAAGTAAACCCGCAACAGAAATCTAACTACCGGACTTCAGGTCGACCTGTCAGGGATCGAACTTTACTAAGTGCCTCCTAGTATCTTTCTCTTACAGGGTGAATGAAATTGGTGATCACAGGAGAGACGATGGAGTGGTGGTATGCACACTGAGTAAAACTTAACGAACTAAACGGATAAAGGACATTTATACACGAAGTGGAGCATACTCCTGAATTTCATTAATTATGTAACACGTATAATATCTTAACGCTATGGTTCTGTGTGAGCAAACTGTATCAATCACCATTATTCAGCATGCATTAGACTGGGTCAGGGACGCAACATGGACGCACATTTCGTCACACCCAAAGACTCAAACATTCACAGAATAACGGAAGGTACAGCTTTCCATTTTCTAGCAGAAGTTGAGTCTAGAAAACTGGCCAGCGCATAGCAGCAGACGAAATAAATCAGAAACACGATGCATGGAGTGACTCGTGACTGCTTGAGGACCAAGTACTGCCCCATCTAAATTTAGTTAAATGAGATCAAAGTTATCAGTTGCTAGAATCCAATAACGCTTTTAAGAATTGACTTTAAGATAACAGAAAATTAACAATTCGAAACATCTGAGCTAACTCCCAGCCAAAATCACCGTCGAAATGCTAACAGGAGTGGGACATCATACTGATCACAGACCAGATCAGAAACTCTCCTGCTACTCTACTCTACTGCGCCTGACTATTATATAAAATCCACCCTGCCTCGCCTTCATGCACATCAAAATTTGGAGGGGGCGAACTGATCAGTCAACAAGACGAAAATTTCAGTGGTGCCAGACGCCCAGTCCAATCAGAAGACAAGAGAGACGACTCCTGTTTACTAGTCCACAAAATTTTCCACCAGTCGAACATCTAAAATTTGAAGAAACGCATCCCTCACGCGTGTGTCTGAAAGAGCCAATCGCGAGGGCGCCCTTTAAGATAACGTGTGCAGATAGCGCTCCGACGCTCCATCTGAGTGGAGCCTCCAGTCCTGCCGTTCCTAGGCATCTGTTGCAAAGCTGAAGCAAGAATGTCCATCCGAATTCACCCAAGTTGTATACGTTTGCAGTTATACCACATTCATTCAGTCCACCGATCATCCATGCTTAAACAGGTGGTAACACATGGAGAGCATTTGACATGGTACCCCACTGCAGACTGTTAACCAAGATATGAGCATGTGGAATAGGTTCCCAGATCTGTGTGTGGCTCGAAGACTTCTTAAGTAATAGAACCCAGTATGTTGTCCTCGACGGCAAGTGTCCATCAGGGACAAGGGTATCGTCAGGAGTGCCCCAGAGAAGTGTGATAGGACCGCTGTTGTTCTCTATAAACATAATTTGGTTACAGGGTTTTTTGCTGAAGATACCGTGGTGTACGGTAGAGTGGCGAAGTTGAGTTACTCTAGGAAGATCCAAGACGACTTAGACAAAATATCCAGTTGGTGTGATAAATGGAAGCTAGCCCTACAAGTGGAAAATGTTAGTTAATGCGGATGAGTAGGAAAGTCTAACCTATGATGTCCGGATACAGTATTACTAGTGTCCTACTTGACATAGTCAAGTCGTTTAAATATGCGGGTGTAACGTTGCTAAGCAATATGATATGGAACGAGAATGTGAGAACTGTGGTATGGAAGGCGAATGGTCGACTTAGGTTTATTGAGAGCATTTTAGGAAAGAGTGGTTCGCCTGTAAAGGAGACCGCATATAGGACACTGGTGTCACCTATTCATGAGTGCTGCTCGGGCGTATGCGATCCGCACCATCTCGGATGAAAAGAAGACATCGAATCAATTCAAAGGCGGGCTGCTAGATTTGTTCCTGGTAGGTTCGAACAACACTTAAGTGTTACGGAGATGCCTCGGGAACTCAAATGGAAATCCCCGGAGGAAAAGCGACATTCTTTTAGAGAAACACTACTGAGAAAAGTACCGGCATTTGAAGCTGAGTGCTGAACGATTCTACTGCCGCCAACATACATTGCACGCAAGGGCCGCGAAGATAGGATAGGGCTCATATGGAGGCATATAGATAGCATTTTTTTTCCTCGCTCTGTTTGCGAGTGGAACTGGAAAGGAAATGAGTAGTAGCGGTACATGGTACCCTCCGCCACACGCCGTACGATGGCTTGCGGACTATCTATGAAGATGTACATATAGATGTAGATGCTGAATATCAAATATAATAGAAAACAAAAATAAAACACTCTTAATTTCGGTTCCCAGCATGATCTTCCTCCCTGGCATGCAGAAAAAGGCACTATGGAAAAATTCATGACAACACGAAATTACTTGAGAGGTGGACTGAAAGACGCTTATCAAAGCAGCTGTACGTCACATTGTAGTACCAGACAAGCGTTTGGTTCCTACTAAAGCGCACTGTGTAGCGTCGTAGCGTCGTTACGTAATCGGTGCTAGCCGCTGGAGGATTCTAGCTGCCAAGTGGCTATAAGCTGCATATGTCTAAGTTGGATCATAGCTCACACTAGAGGCGAAGGTATTTTAAGTATACTATCGAATGGAGAGACTGTGTGAATTATATCTTTGAAGCATAGACAACTTGCTACGATCAGGGTTTTTTCTCTGCTGTGTTTCTCCGAAATATTTGATATTTTGAAAACCACATGCTTAATTTCTGACTTCAATCAGAGGGTAGAATTAGTTCCTTTTGGAGATGATGTAAGTATCAGTGTCAAGATGAGACAGAAGTATCGCGAGAAAAAATTGGGAAATAATAGTTTGGTTTCGCACAAATGGGCTAACTTTAAACTCTGAAAAACCTCAGCTCATCCTGTTTCGTATTGTCATAAACGCATCGCTTCTTATTAAAATAGTGTGCCAATAAAAACAACAAATAAGTTGGAAAGTTACACTACGTGATCAAAAGTATCTGGACACCTGGCTGAAAATTACTTACAAGTTCGTGGCGCCCTTAATCGGTAATGGTGGGATTCAGTACGGTATTGGCCCACCTTTAGCCTTGATGACAACTTCCACACTCGCAGGTATACGTTCAGTCAGGTGATGGATGGATTTTTGGGGAATGGCAGCCCATTCTTCACGGAGTGCTGCATTGAGGAGAAACATCGATGTCGGTTGGTGAGGCCTGGCACGAATCGGTGTTCCAAAACATCCCGAAGGTTTTCTATAGGATTCAGGTCAGGACTCTGTGCAGGCCAGTCCATTACAGGGATTTTAGAGTCGTGTAACCACTCCGCTACAGGCCGTGCATTAGGAACAGGTTCCCGATCGCGTTGAAAGATGCAGTCGCCATCCCCGAATTGCTCTTCAACAGTGGAAAGCAAGAAGGTGCTTAAAACATCAATGTAGGCCTGTGCTGTGATAGAGCCACGCAAAACAACAATGGGTGCAAGCCCCCCTCCATGAAAAACACGACCACACCATACCACCACCGCCTCCAAATTTTACTGTTGGCACTACACACGCTGGCAGATGACGTTCACCGGGCATTCGCCATATCCACACCCTGCCATCGGATCACTACATTGTGTACCGTTATTAGTCACTCCACACAACGTTTTTCGACTGTTCAGTCGCCAAATGTTTACGCTCCTTACACCAAGCGAGGCATCGTTTGGCATTTACCAGCGTGATGTGTGGCGTATGAGCTCGACCATGAAATCCAAGTTTTCTCACATCCCGCCTAACTGTCATAGTATTTGCAGTGGATCCTGATGCAGTTTGGAATTCCTGTGTGATGGTCTGGATGAATGCCTATTACACATTACGACCCTTTTCAACTGTCTGCGATCTCTGTCAGTCTACAGACGAGGTCGGCCTGTACACTTTTGTGCTGTACGTGTCGCTTCACTTTTCCACTTCACTGTCACATCGGAAACAGTGGGCCTAATGGTGTTTAGGAGTGTGGAAATCTCGCGTACAGACGTGTGACACAAGTGACACCCAATCATATGACCACTTTTGAAGCCCGTGAGTTCCGCGGAGCGCCCTATTCTGCTCTCTCACGATGTCTAATGATACAGAGGTCGCTGATAAGGAGTAACTGGCAGTTGGTGGCACCACAATGCAGGTAATATGAAAAACGTATGTTTTTGGGGATGTCCGGATACTCTTGATCACATAGTGTACAAGTTTTTGGGTGCGCGAAGTGAAAACTTTAAGTGATATGATACATTTACTAAAAAGTTTAGTTTTTTCTATTTTTCCATACGAATAATAGCAGACGTTGGGGACACACAATCCAGTAAGTTAACATATTTTACATATTTTCGTGCACTTCTTGTAGCATACTGTGGTGGCGTCAAGGGTATTCGGGACACGATGTTCTAATTACCATCCCGAATTCATGCAGCTGACGTGTGGCAGGGCTCTCGTAGTCATCGACGTAGCAATGCACCAACCAGCGGTGCATTCCTTCGTCGACACATAGCCAGTCAGTAATCGGGGCGTTATTTATATGCAGCGTCTGAGCTACCTGGCAGAGGTTCGAGATGGCGACCGTAACCAGGGACCGCCCTTCTACCGGACTGCTCTCGCATGCGCTGGACAGCCGCGTCGTCTTTATCAGCCACGAATACGCCGATATATTGAGTTTGGGGCGCCCTGCTGCCCTTCCTCTGCGCTGCCGCCCAGCGCTGCGGGCTTCGCCGCGCAGGGCCAAGCGCCGTTGCGGGGGCCGTGACCACCAGCTGCCATCTCAACATCTGGTGCATCAGCACCGCAGAGCCACCACGCTGCCAGACAGCAGACGCGACGCAGCGTCGCTTCGTTGTGGGACGCGAGATCGACGCTTGGCCACACCGTGGAACATGGACACTGTGGATCGAGCCGGGCTGCGCCACCGGACCCGAGTTGTAGAATGTTGGAGTAATAAATAGTTGACATTCACGCCGTCTATCCTGCTGCAGCCATCTTCACCTCAGGAGGACTCCCGTAGCTCCTGCCAATCCTTCGAACCCACAACGCCCAGGGAGGGAAAGCCATCGCCGTCCTGATCACTAGGAACACGGCTCCTCCACCAATACCCAGCGGTCATTGCGAACCGTCACATGCTACCGTCCACCGGGCTGCACTGCTACGTACTGATGCCTTAAGGTATAGATAATACTGTGGAGTGGCTCTTCAATTAGGGAAGTGGACTTGTTACTCAAAAGAAATTAATTATAATTAAGTCTGGCGTTCACACATACAGTAGTCTGTTTAAGCAATTGGGAGTGTTAACCAGAACCGCACTGTGGTTTATTCATTGATGAAATTTTGTATCAAAAGTGGTTGCAGTCTGACGGTAATAGAGATAGTCACAAGCACAATAAAAGAGGGAAAAGTGATCTATACTCCTCTCTACTAAATTTAACTTTGGCCCAGAAGGAAGTGAACTACACAACTATAAAACACTATGGCAATCTTCCCAAATCAATAAAAAGCCTTAGAAAGTTTTCAGATGAAGCTTAAAGTTATTTATCCTTACGAACTAATTTTATACAGTAGGCGAATTCTTGAATATAAATAAATTGTCATCATGTAGACATATATAATTTTTAATTGCCTCTGCTACCTTTCGTTCAGTTGACTTTTAGCGTGAATGTGATCTCTGGAAAACGTAGTTGGCTAGCAAAAAAGTAACGTATGTGGGAGCAGCGCCAGATGGAGCTAATGACAGGGGATGCGGCTTGCGACCTTTATCCTTTGCTACGATTTCTATGGGCTACTGGTTGCTGTTGACCCTCTGTCGCAGAAGTGGTGCAACGGTAGTACGTCTGACTCTTTTCTAGGGATCAGTAGAATTGTAATTCGCATTCAGCCAGTTTGCTTTAGATTTTCTGCGGTTTTTGTTGCATAATTTCGGACGAATTCAGAGTTAATTCCTTCAACAAGTTTTGTTCAAAATGGTTCAAATGGCTCTGAGCACTATGGGACTTAACTTCTGAGGTCATCAGTCCCCTAGAACTTAGAACTACTTAAACCTAACTAACCTAAGGACATCACACACGTCCATGCCAGAGGCAGGATTCGAACCTGCGACCGCAGCGGTCGCGCGGTTCCAGACTGTAGCGCCTAGAACCGCTCGGTCACTCCGGCCGGCCAAGTTTTGTTGACAGGACCTCAAACTCTAAACTGTTTCTGTGGTATTGCAGTGACTGATCTATCAGATAATACAGCTCCACGCTGTATAGCGGTAATGTTGTGACCAATTTCGTGGTTTTCTTCGTAAACATGTGATACTCAATGTTAATTAAATTAGTGCCTAGCTAAACACGTTCGCCTGAATGCGGAATTTGCAATTAAAGACATAAACCGTGATAAGGTGCACCACATGCTAGAATGAGCGGTAGACACTCTGTATGTACTTGCATTATTGAAAAGTAATTGACTATAGGTAATGGCTACAGGCAAAGTATATTGTGCTTACCTATTTCATATAAACATAACAAAAGTCACACAGGATTTACAATATATAAGACACTGAAGACTTTACCATGGTAAGTCATAGTTGTATTGTTGTTCTTGAATCTGCATAATGGACTGATGCCGCTCTCCAGGCTACTCTATCCAGTCGAAACCTCTTCTTTCTGAACAGCTACTGCAACCTACGTTCGGATTTGCTTACTGTATTCAAGCCTTGGTCTCCCTCTACAAATTTTACCCTCCACACTTCCCTCCATTAAGCAACTGACAATACCTTGATGCCTCAGGATATGTCCTGCTAGCCGATCTATACTTTTCGTCAAGTTGCGAAATAAATTTTACGACTGTACCTAATGGTTACTGCTGCTGAGTTCTCGCTATTCCTAACAGCATCCCATACTAGCAAACCAGTTGCGTGTTTATCTACGGTTACTCATACTTTAGGTGCTCAGGCTATGCACAATCCTGTTTAAAAAGAATAGCTCGATGTAGTCACAGGGTCGAGCGGCTCACGTGAGCCATTATGCCTCAAGCTAATTCGCTGCAAATAATAAATAATAAAAATAAATAATAAATAATAATAAATAAATAATAACTGTGACCGTGCATCAAATAGTCTATGCATTGGCTAGAATTGCACGTTAGTAAATTACACACAAATATAAAATAATAGATAAACGAATAATTTAATAAAAATCGTTGTATTCTAATGCCCGTAGTTGATGAAGGCAACAGAGAATTATGTTGAATAATGTTTATTCAAGAAAAGACATCTCAAATAAACGGTAAGTGGTCCTACGATATTCAATCAAAATACAGATAAAAATACTCTTATCAAATACAGTAAAGTTACGTTGAGAGCGTTACGAGAATGGTAGCAAGATCCCCAAAGTAAATTATTATGAAAGATACGCGAAAACTAATAGTGATCACAAAACACGAAATATTCACCAGCTCAAAACAATTCACAGTTCAACAAGATGATACACCAATTGACACACGCGATGCAAAGAATAGTACCTCATACTTTTTCTATTCTCAGTTCCTTAAATAAGGTGGCAAAACTTAGAGTCTTATTCTGGAACACATTCAGACCTCTCGAATATAAAGTCCCTTCAAAAGTTAGAGTATCGTGGCGTCCGTTCAACACCCAGAAACAATCACGTGTATGACTGAATCGCGCGCGTTACTGTAGACACGTCTGCCCTCTTCAAGAACTCGCCACAAAGTCGAATCGCTCCCCTGTGCTCTTCTCTCGAAAAATCCGTCTCCATTTGATTCCAGAAATGTTCCACCACTGTTCAACTCTCACTCGCTAAAGGCCATGCCCACCAAAAATACATCGTCCTTAAGCTCTACATGAATCAAGTTGACCACTTCTCGGGCTAAATTAATATATTACAACAACATTTAAATAAGGAAATGTCATAAACATTTGGTTGCACTCAGATCATTTACAATAATTATAAATAAAGGTTTGTCTATATGTCAGTATTCTTGTGCAGCTGCGCACACGATAAATGACAACAAAAATTCAAATGTGTGTGAAATCTTATGGGACTTAACTGCTAAGGTCATCAGTCCCTAAGCTTACACACTAAGTAACCTAAATTATCCTAAGGATAAACACACACACCCATACCCGGGGGAGGACTCGAACCTCCGCCGGGACCAGCCGTACAGTCCATGACTGCAGCGCCTCAGATCGCTCGGCTAATCCCGTGCGGCAAATGACAACAGATTCTCGTTATAAATAATTTGTACAATTATTTATGCCTTCTTAACAGAAGCATCTTTTGGTTATCTTTTCAACTGTGGTGTCCGCTAACACATGCAACTGACCAGTTTTAAATTAGCACAGTTTTTTAATAGCACTTGCAATTAACATATAAATATGGTTACTGCTAAAATAGTATACCATTGATTAAATAAAAGCAGAAGTATGGCTAAAGGTGAGGTATTGACAGCATGTTCATTTTATGTGTAAATGTGGAGAGTAAGATGTTGTGGCAAACATTTGCACACTGAAAAGGATATAAAAGACGTAGCAAATCGATAAATAAATTAGATACAGATACAACCTTTCAGGGAGAATACTATAGTGCAATTCTATTATCTGAGATATAGTATGTTGAAATCGCATGTAGCGATTAGAAGTTGTTAATTCAGAGATTGCTTGTGAAAATGTTAATTCACTGTAAAATATTAACAACTGCAGTTCTAAAGATATTGAAAAATTATTGTCACTGGATGCGCCTCATTTACCTGAGATCGTCGATGTATTCAGATTTGCTGTAATATTTGATGTGAGTTATTGTCGAATCTCAAAGAGCTGTAACTTAGCCGTCTTTAAGACTGTCCGACACTCCGCCATTTCTTGGAGCATCTCCCGCACAAAGGCCATGCGGGTAACAGCGGTCAGAATTCACAGCGATGGGATTTGTCCGTTGCCGATGACGCTGCTAGTCTTTGTACCTGGACTCGTTCATAGCGGTCACCTAGCTGGAAGCCGGAATTGCCTCGGCGCGCCCAAGACCAGGACTCACTAGTGTTCAGCCGTACAAGAAAATCATCTTACGTCGTACCAATACTGGGCCGATTAGCTCCCTAAATTCACGTAACGTTACAATTTCTTTCCTCTCCAACTCAATTCAATACCCTCATTTCTTATTCGATATGACTGATGATCTCAGCAGTTAAGTCCCATAGTGCTCAGAGCCAATCTTATTCGATATGTTTGTCGTCTTCAAACTTTTTCTGTGGCACGATATTTCATAAGTTTCAATTTCCCTTATCTAAGGAGTTCATCGCCCACGTTTCACTTGATTAAAAGGCTACAGTACAAACAAATACTTTCAGAAAAGGCTTCCTAACACTTAAATTTATATTCGATGTTAAAAAATTTTCCTTTTCAGAAAAACATATTTTGATAGAACCAATCTGCATTTTATATCCTCTCTATTTCGGCCATAATCAGTAATTTTTATACAAAAATAGCAACTCTAATCTACTACTTTTAGAGTCTAATTTCCTAGTCTTATTCATTCAGCGTCGCCTACATTCCATTGCTCTTGTTTTACTTTCGATTATGTTCATCTTATACCCGCTTTTCAAGACACTATCCATTCCGTTCAAGTGCTCTTCCAAGTTCTCTGGCAGAATTGCAGTCATGGTCAGACCTCAACATCTTTACTTCTTCTCCCTGAACTTTAATTCCCTATCCAAATTTCTCCTTTGTTTCCTTTACTGTTTGCTCAGTGAACGGGTTGAATAACATAAGGGATAGGTTACAAGCCCGTCTCAGGCCATTCTCAACTAGTGCTTTCCCTTCATGTCCTTCGAGGCTTATAACTGCAACTTAGTGTCTTTACAAGTTGTAGATGACCTTTCGCTCCATATATTTTCTCCCTGCAGCCTTCACAACTTCAATGAGTGCATTCCAGCTAAGGCTTTGTCTAAATGTACAAATGGTATAAATGTATACACATCAAAAAAGTTTTGCATCACCCCGGTTCCCAGAACTCCTGAACATAGACGATGACTGTGGGTATTGTATCACACAGTCCCTCTGACTGTTCAGAGATGCCACTAAACCCGCCCAAAGAGATAAACAACCATGCATGAGCAGCGCCTATTAGACGGAGGGGTCCGACAACCGATCAGTTCCAGTCATTCCACCAGGAAGGAGGTACACGGCTCGTGTTGTCTATAGTTCAACCACGCTTAGACGGCCAATACCGCGTAACCTCCCCCTCACTTATCGACCTTAATGACAGTGAAAAATTAAACCGCGTGTACCTAATGGAAATTTGGGAAAAGCAACCGTCACCGAAGTTAATCTGTCGGTAAAGAGGGAGGAAAGGGTTACATCTAAATGAAAGGAAAAATGCAAATGAAACTGGTGGAAATTAATTTTGAAAAGGGGTAAAGTTAATAAAGAAAGTAAATGTGCGGCCGTTACGTTAACAACTAACTAGCGGTAATTAGATATTTGAGATTTGGGGGAAATTACGGTCGCCAGTCCTATGGACAATTACTATAGTAACTGAAAAAGAAAGGTTATTACACATATAACTAGCACTAGAAGCGTGGCAACTGAAGGTTGACACGTGTAGTGTGAAAACTGATAGTTTGTCAGAAGTAATAAATTTCGCTACACTCTGACTTAATTTAGCGAAAGAATTAATAAAACCGGAAAATTGAAAGTTAATTTAGTGACTGAAATTAATAGTGAGCTTTGTTTCTAAAGCACATCGAAATTCAGTAAAATACGGTTAGTCTTGGGCTACCTCAACAGTCATTTCAAAAGCTGCTTGAATCTACGCAATTTAGAAATAAGAGATTTAACTTTGAACTTGAATTAAATGATTCTGAACAATTAACAATAGTAAAATTTAGTACGTACCAAGCTGAGCTGCAGTCCTAAAATACGGTAATAAAACTCGCACTCTTAATTTGTGCTTGTGTAATCTGAATATTGTAGCCAGCTATGAATATCTTAACTGAACTTTGAAATTAAAGCAGTGAAATCGAATGATATTACTTTAATGCTGGCGTTTGAATTTCAACGACACTCGGGTTCATTCCGGAAAAGGAAGGGACCCTGCTTGGTAATGCAATTGGGACAATGAGCAACAAAGGTTCATGCTACGTTCCTGTAATTTAGTGAGAAAAATTTAACAGTTTGAAAAGCTGAGGTCTGCCATACAGTTCTAAAACTTTACGTGCTACCAGTCTTCCTTGTTGGTTGATTGAAGGTTTGAAGTCGTCGATCGAGGAGGTGGCGCCAGTCACTCATTGTCGGCTGTCGCTGTTGCAGAAGCTGGATGTTGGCGCGCCTTCCTCTCGACACGGTCTCCAGACGAAACGGGCTCTTGATGTGTGCGAGCTAACGCTTCCCGTCCGCGACACCGTGTCAGAAACTATCATAGCAATTCGAGCGCAATTACATGCTGCCAAACCCCGAAAGCGCGGCAACTCGCTGGAGCGTCACACAACACACCTGCTCCACTGCACTACTCCAGCCAGACTCCCCTCTGCCCGTGCTTCACGCGACAGAGTTAACACTACCAAAGATCCTAAACACTTTGGTTCTCCACACGACCTATCGATGTATTCGTTCGATAGCATAGTTTTCCCTAGGCCAGACCCAGCGTATAAATACAAATAATTTTCACAAAACAAACCAATTATTCATCGACATAAATGCATATATATACAAATAGTGAAACAATTACAATATACAAAGACACAGAAATGTTATATCTTCAGGTAACAAAATAAGGAAAAAATTTATAGTACAATAGATGGAAATAGGAGGATATACATTTCAGGCGTTACAGATTGTGTCCGCACTGTTACTTTGTGCGAGGAAGGGCTCTCAACAAGGGAAGTGTCCAGGTGTCTAGGAGTGAACCAAAGCGATGTTGTTCGGATATGGACGAGATACAGAGAGACAGGGACTGTTGATGGCATGCCTCGCTCAGGCCACCCAAGGGCTAACTGCAGTGGACGACCGTTACCTACGGATTGTGGCTCAGAGCAACCCTGACAGCAACGCCACCACGTTGAATAATGCTTTTCGTGGAGTCACAGGACGTCGTGTTACGACTCAAACTGTACGCAGTAGGCTGCATGATGCGCAACTTCACTCCGGACGTCCATGGCGAGGTCCATCTTTCCCACCACGAAACCATGCAGCACGGTACCCATGGACTCAACAACATGCCGAATGGACCGCTCAGGACTGGCATCATGTTCTCTTCACCGGTGAGTGTCGCATATGCCTTCAACCAGACAATCGTCGGAGACGTGTTTGGAGGCAACCCGGTCAGCCTGAACGCCTTAGACACATTGTCCAGCGATTGCAGCAAAGGGGATGGTTCCTTACTGTTTTGGGGTGGCATTATGTGGGGCCGACGTACGAGTACGCCATTGGTGATCATGAAAGGCGCCGAAACGACTGTGCGATACGTGAATGCCATCCTCCGACCGATAGTGCAACCATATCGGCAGCATATTGACGAGGCATTAGTCTCCATGGACGACAATTCGCGCCCCTATCGGGTATATCTTGTGAATGACTTCCTTCAGGATAACGACATCGCTCGACTAGAGTGGCCAGCATGTTCTCCAGATATGAGCCCTATCAAACATGCCTGGGATAGATTGAAAAGGGCTGTTTATGGACGACGTGACCCACCAACCGCTCTGAGGGATCTACGCCGAATCTCTGTGAGTAGTGATACAATCTGGACTAACAGTGCCTTGATGAACTTGTGGATAGTATGCTACGACGAATACAGGCATGCATGAATGCAAGAGGAGTGCTACTGGGTATTAGAGGTACCGGTGTATACAGGAATCTGGACCACCACCTCTGAAGATCTCGCTGTATGGTGGTACAACATGCAATGTGTGGTTTTCATGAGCAATAAAAAGGGCGGAAATGATGTTTATGTTGATCTCTATTCCAATTTTCTGTACAGATTCCGGAACTCTCGGGACCGAAATGATACAAAACTTTTTTTGATGTGTGTATGTTCTGTTTGCTCCTCCTTATCTTATAAATTTTAGGACAAGTATCACCTCGCTTGTTACTACATTTCTACGGAATCCGAAATGATCTTCCCCGATGTCGGCTTCTAACGGTTTTTCCATTCTGCGGTAAATAACTAGTTCCAGTATTTTGTAATCTTGACTTATCGTTACTGTTTAATAAACTGTATTGCCCATTCATTTCATGATCTCATGGCCACGTTTTCGATATATGTGACTAACTTAGAACACTGAGACGAAGACTTCTATTCTAGTGTACTAGTGCACTGCATTCCGACTGTGTGGAAGTGTGAGATGCCGTCCCAGGTGTTTCCAAACGTCGTTCGCTGAGCAACGACTGTCGGCGCAGGAGCCGGCACCATCGCGGTATGTCATAGTTATGTGCTCAGCAATCGCGGTCAAACTCATTACTTAAGTCTCAAGCATATGTGAACGCAGAAATATGCAACATGAAGCTTAAAGGTGTATACAGCTAAGCCGCATTTTGTACATTGCAATGCCAGGTGGTAAAGCAGATCGGCAACGCTATTGTGCTGCATCACGTCTAGACTACAGGTGACAATTCACCAACCGGTTTCGCAGACTAAAGCCGCATCATAAGGAGCAATCAACATGGCAATGAGGAATGTATAGTGTCACCACATTTTTTTTGGATTTTAAAATTAATGAAGGAATGTCTAAAATATACTCACAACGTTAACAGATCATAGGCGTCCCCACGGCTCCTAGTCAAAATTTACCATTCAGTGAATATTGTCAATACTATGGCCAGAGGAAGATTACGAAGATGTGCTCTATTCACTTAGGACTAAATGCTGATCGGTGAAGCTTGCGATTACAGAGCCATGTTTTAAAATTTACCTGCATCTAAAAAGAAAAAAAAGACAATTATTTTTTAGTGAGGAGACAAGGAATTTATGACAGGGGAAGATTCGCGATTAATGAAATTGTCACTGCTAACATGACCAGTCGCGGCACTACGCAAATTAAACCAAACGCTCGTAGGCCGTGATGTTTCACTCAGCATACGCCAACAACCACCTATCACCTGAAACGGCCACCTACCGTCACTCAGTGGACGCCCTGTTGCGGTGCTGGTATGCAAATTCCAGCCTTTGTCGCCAATGAACGGCATGGATGCATCAGCAAGGTGGTTGTTGCGGAGGCCTATACGCCGAGGAGGAGACGTTGTTTGCAGCCACTTGGTTCATGTGAGCGGTCAGTTGCTCAGTAGTTCCACGCCTGTTCACCTGTACACGTCTCCGCAGCCGTTATTAGCCCTCGATATCTGTGGCACGTGGTGCACTACAGATGCCTCGGCGCCGGTATTGGATAGCGCCATTTTGCCATGCACGGTGTACTTTAACCACGGCGGCACGCGGCACAGTTCACAAACGTAGCCGTTTTGGAAATGATTTCACCTCTCGCCCGGAAGCCAATAATCAAGCGCTTTTGGACGTCATTTAAGTATCTCCGTTTCAGCATAAAAACGACTGTTTCATACACCCTCCACTGCTAGTGCTGCCACCTGCCGTCTGTGAGTGGTTACTGCACATGGGCGGCGGTCCCATGTGACTGGACCGTGTATGAGTGTACTGTTACCAGACACACTATTTTATTTCCGCAGTGCGTTTCAGAGGTTTCAACCTCCATCAGGTGATTCAAATGGTTCAAATGGCTCTGAGCACTATGGGACTTAACATCTGAGGTCATCAGTTCCCTAGAACTTAGAACTACTTAAACCTAACCTAACGACATCACACACATCCATGCCCGAGGCAGGATTCGAACCTGCGACCGTAGCGGTCACGCGGTTCCAGACTGAAGCGCCTAGAACCGCTCGGCCATACTGGTCGGCTCCATCAGGTGGTTGTGTAAATTAATGCAACATGTATGTATTGTGTATTTGCTTTGGGGTAACACGTTGGTTCTTCTCCAGTGATCACAGACTCCTTTTTCTTTTTTGTTACATCGTGTCCATCATCACATACATTTTGTAAATTCTAAAGTAAGCAAAGCCTAACGATTCTACTGCGCTTTAGGTCCACGAAGATTCGAGAAACAAGGGCTCATACGAAAGCATATAGACAGTCTTTTTTCCTCGTCCTATTTGCGAGTGGAACAGGAAAGGAAATGACTAGTAGTGGTACAAGGTACCCTCCGTCACGCACCATACGGTGACTTGCGGAATATCTATGTAGATGTAGACGAAGATATAGATAGGATTTAGGGTCAGTTGAATTCTATACTGAATATGCGAAGGAACTGGCGCGTCTTCTAGAATCAGTTTACCGTACGTCAATAGCCTAACGGAGTGTGTCACGCGACTGAACTGAAGGTGTAGCTGATTGAATTTGCAAGAAGGCTCTCAAAACCGACGCGCAGCACTTTTCATCTGTCTCACTGGCGTGTGACTATATGGTGGTCGCGTATGACGGCTTCTCTGGAAACCGAACGAATACTACGTACGAATCTACACGATTCCAGCAAACAAGAGTCACATGGGATCTAGCTTAATTTGTTCGCTCACGACAGTCAGTATTCAGTAAGTACCGTAGTTCCTAAAAAACGTAAATGCACAAAAAATTAGAATATAGTTGCGATTGGGCTAAAGAGAGTCTAGCAAACGGAAATCAGCATGTCATTCACAAACAGAGAGGCAGTGTAAGAGGCAAAGGTAGCGTCTGGCGTGCCTTAAGATTGTATGATAGGACTGCTGCTGTCAACGATATACGTGGTGTTACAGGAGTAGTAGCACGTACTTTAGAAGGTGATAGTATAAACTAATAGGAATAAAATATTTCATATACAATTTGTCGATTTTTTATTGGTTACAAAGATACAGCTTTTACAATATAACTTAAATAAATACTTAGAGAAGATATTAAGCAAAGGCAAATGTTTAAGTTCAAATTTGACTACCTTAAATTACGTCTCCGACTTCAAGTCACTTTCGAATTTTCTTGACAAAACCACGTGTAGCTTTTCTGAGGGCGTCTCGGTTTTCTTTTATGAGGGTGGCACTATCTATAATCGAACGACTTATTCCTCTATTCTGTTTACATTTTCTTTAGAGACTCCGCCATTCAACCATCCTCACAAGCAGAAATCTAGTGGGATAAGGTCTGTGATTCTTGGTGACCAAGATACGTAACCATTTCTGCCGATCGATCTTCCGGGGAGTATTAGGGTTAGATGATATGTCATCTGACCATTATAACGTGCAAGGGTCCCATCATGCTGGATGAACATACCCATCCTTATGGTCAAAGGAGCGCTTCTCTGTGAATGTGTGGTGTGCTACGATATACAATCAGTTGACTCGACACATTTTGTTCTCATATCGTATAAATGGGCCCGGTTATCTCGACTTCCTTGAAAACGAGCTCCCAACAATATTGGAAAAGATGCCTTTGGCTGCAAAGCTCAGAAACCGATTGTCATTGACTTTGCATGATAGTCCTCTTCAATCCCTATCGGTTAGGAACCCCTTACGACCATTGCTCTTACGCAATTATTCCACGGATACGAGTGGTCGCCCATTCCCTGTAGACAAGTTGTACAGTTTGCTTCGATACACCCAGAAACTGACTCATCTGTTGTTACTACCTTACATTGTTTTAACGAGAAATGAGTCACTGATCTTGAAAATTTTGAATCTGCCTTCTGTAAGATGCTACATTGTCAACGGGTGGGCTGTTTCATACAAGAACAGGCCTCTCAGCCGTAACGGAAGCAAAAAATAGGACTCTACAGTTCATTATAAAATATCGTGATACTACAATACTCCTAGTTTCTAGTTTGATAGCCGGTTTGTGGTCCTACTTGACATGTTAGTAGCACTGCCGCCCGAAGTGTCATGGTCTGTTAGAGGACCATATCGAATAGGCGTAGAAAGTGACGCTACCCCGAGCTAGTTTGTGGTTGGTGCAACGGGTATTGACTTTTCTTGGAGCATGTGCTCTCTGCGATACACAACACCTCTCTTGTTGCGTCTGCTATTGCGATTCGATGAACATCTTCGTGACACTCTCCTGCTTACTAAACTAATTCTTGACAAAGTGCTGTTCTATTCTTAGGAAATTTTCTACCTTCTCTGTTAATCGTAATTGGTGATAGTCCTAGTTAGGAACTGGATTTGTAATCTATTTCATTGTTGGATTAATTCAGCCTAGAGGATAAAGTGTTAGTCACCCTCTTAAAAGAGTAAAGTGGCCGATATGGAACACCGTAGACTATGCAGAAGTGGTGCCACCAAATCATGTGTCCCTTCAGCGGCTTCCCCGTCGGAGGTTCGAGTCCTCCCTCGGCCATGGGTGTGTGTGTTGCCTTTAGCGTAAGTTAGTTTAATTAGTGTGTAAGCCTAGGGACCGATGACCTCAGCAGTTTGGTCCCATAGTTCTTACCACAAATTTCCAATTTCCTTCAGTGCTTGCATAAGTCATAACAGTGAAGTGGTGCGTTTGTGTCAGTCGTGTCGTTATGAAAATGTGTCCAGTGAAATGTACATTAATGCAAAAAGCAGCACTTAGAAACTAGCGTATGCACTTTTAATGAAAATAGAATAGAAGGATTCTCGTGTGCAGCCAGCAGCAACTCAGATCGCGTGTCTTGGGTGGTTCCCAGCACTCCATCTGATAACCTTCACACATGCCCTGGTGGCACGCTAGCAGCTGCCAGCAGCTACTCACAGCAGACTGGGTTCCACTTCCGCTCACATGTGCCGTGCAGTGGAGTACGGCAAGCTCTTGAGTTATTGTCCTGGAAAAAATTATGCATCTACATCTGTACCTCGAAAGCCACCTTACAGTGTCGTCACATTCGCGCCTGATGGTTCGTTTATTTAGGCACGCTTTAAAATCAGGTCCTGTAGATGGAAAAATTTCTCTCATAGTCGTGCGAGATAAAAGCTGTGAAGTCTTAACAAAACTGGTATTTACCTGTACTGTTCATAATATCGCATAAATTGCGGCCTAATGTCACACTTATATACATAATCAAATGGAAATTTATTGGCTGTATATTTCTTCTTCTTCCTCAAATTAGAGGGATGTAGTTCTTTCATTTCCTGAAGATTTTTCCACTTCTCAAATTTTATTTCATAATCACCTTGATGCAAATACTGCAGAAGAGGAATTGATGGGCGACCAATATCGCACCTCCTAAAATTCGCTTCAATAAACCAAGATCACGTTATAGTAAATGCTTGAACTGCATTGTTAGAGCGTTGTCCTTCCTGGTTCTGATCCTACTAATATTCCTTCATTGTATTTTGTTTCCTTGAGTGTCTTCAGAAACTTTGTCCTCTGCTATGGCGTCAATGGCTTCAATTGAAAGAAAGTTTTCTGTTTTGATGCTGACTTTCCCTCAACAGCTGTATCTACTACTTCAAAATAGGACCTATGAAAATAGGCATTAAATATTACTATAACTAATCTCAAAAGCATACGCACAAGGCTATTGCACTACTTTCAAAACAATGCTTAACTGAAGCTTCATTAAAGATAGCAGCCATTTCACTTGTACTAGTTGCATTCCAAATGCAGTGCAGGCATTGACTTAGAGGCTAAAGTTTAGGATCACAAAGTGTAAAACTGTGCTGGAAATCGTTTGTACATCTTTTACTCTGAAAAGATCCTCGCTTTAGCTTTCCAAAAGTGCGCTTATATTATTTTACTGCGAAACGTATGTGTATGATGCGAAAAGTGGCAACTGACCCTGAATGACGAAAAGTGTGAAGTTATTCACATGAGCACTAAAAGAAATCAGCAAAATTTCAATTACACGATAAGTCACACAAATCTGAAGGCTGTAAATTCAACTAAATGCTTAGGGATTACACTTCGCCGGCCGGAGTGGCCGAGCGGTTCTAGGCGCTACAGTCTGGAACCGCGCGACCATTACGGTCGCAGGTTCGAATCCTGCCTCTGGCATGGATGTGTGTGATGTCCTTAGGTTAGTTAGATTTGAGTAGTTCTAAGTTCTAGGGGACTGATGACCTCAGCAGTTAAGTCCCATAGTGCTCAGAGCCATTTGACTTTGATTACAATTCCAAATAACCTAAATTGTAACGACCACATAGATAATGTTGTGGGTAGAGAAAACCAAAGACTGCGATTCATTGGCAGAACACTTAGAAAGTGCAACAGATCTGCTAAAGAGACTGCTTACACCACGCTTGTCCGCCCTATAGTGGAGTATTGCTTTGCGGTGTGGGATCCGCATCAGGTGAGACTGACGGATGACATCGAAAAAGTACAAAGAAGGGCAGCTCGTTTTGTATTGTCGCGAAATAGACATGATACGTGAATTGGAAGAGCGTTGATTTAAACAAAGGCGTTTTTCGTTGCGGCGGGATCTTCTCATGAAACTTCAATCACCAGTTTTCTCCTCCGATTGCGAAAACATCCTGTTGGCACCCACCTACATAGGGAGAAATGACCATCACGATAAAATAGGAGAAATCAGGGCTCGCACAGAAAAATTTAAGTGCTCGTTTTTCCCGCGCGTAGTTCAAAATGGTTCAAATGGCTCTGAGCACTATGGGACTCAACTGCTGAGGTCATTAGTCCCCTAGAACTTAGAACTAGTTAAACCTAACTAACCTAAGGACATCACAAACATCCATGCCCGAGGCAGGATTCGAACCTGCGACCGTAGCGGTCTTGCGGTTCCAGACTGCAGCGCCTTTAACCGCACGGCTACTTCGGCCGGCCCCGCGCGTAGTTCGAGAGTGGAATGGTAGAGAGACAGCTTGAAGGTGATTCATTGAACCCTCTGCCAGGCGCTTTATTATGAATAGCAGAGTAATCACGTAGACGTAGATGAACGTCTCTTGTACCATTCGTACACTCAGCCACTCAATTGGCATCCACGCGAATTGCCTAAGTTTACATCCGGCCCCGTAAAATCACTTCCTCTCATTATGAATGTAATTTTCCAAACTCTTGACATCTTAACAGACACCTATCCATTTCCGATGACTCAATGACAGGATGTTAACACAACCGATTTTAACTCCCAGGTCGACACCACTGCTGGCTCCGTGTGGTCTCTACTGGCAGCATTGTCGGCGCGAACCGACAGTGATCCAGCAGTCAGGAAAGACGCGTAACAATGATGAAAACGTGGAATTATGGCTCACCGGCTAGCTCTTCGTACGTCAAACAAGTGTTGAAGTCATTGTGCTCTTAGTAGGTAACAACGGGCACAACTATGAACTGGAGCGCAGTTGTACTTAGTCATTAGTCACGTGTACAAGTTGGTTCCCGCTACGACTGTCACGGTGGTTTGTGTTGTTGAGGAATAACACAGTGAAGTGAGTCGCATGTTCACATTATTTACGACGAAGAGGAAGAAAAAAGATTTTCAGCGAACCTCAGTATTAGCACTTACAAGGGGACCGTACGAACTTCCTCTCTCCGATTTGATTCCCAGTGGTAAGACGTGTAGGGCGCGATCACGACTTCAGCATAGTCAAATATGGTAACGCAACTCTCAACAGTTTTCTAGAAAATCGAGTTTGAAAAATTTACACTCTGTTATACACTTTTTATGGGAGCTAGTTTTTCAGAAACCGCAGCCGAGCGAATGAGCGCTTAGATTCATATGTGCTAGATCTTGGTATCGAATCTCACCTCTGGTACTTCGTTTTTATTCCATCGTAATTCTGACAACACATTTTTTACGACTGTGCAAATTATCATCATTTAATTATTCATTTATTATTTTCATAAACTTCATCCTGAGAAATGAAGAATTAATTTTCTTAAGGAAACTGAAAATAAGAAAGGATACACGAGATCTTTATTTATGTTATTGTATGTACAGTCTTAGACATAAAACCTGGCCGCCGGCCGGCCGCCACAGAGACGAAGTCCGAGTCGTTCACTTAAGGTGGCCAATAAAACTGACCGCCCCTGACAACTCTAAGTCCGGCTATGTGCACAATCTGGCAACACTGTAAGATGCAGTTCAGTTTCAGCCGCGCTCGCCAGTGGCCGCTGTTAACTGTTGCGCTGCACTTCAGTGTTTACATCGCTGTACTTGTGCTTCGCCGAGTGCCGGAGTGCCTTCCGTCCGTTAATCTCCGTGTTCGTTCCTGTCCCTTGGGATCTGATCGCTCTTTCTGGTCTTGCTGCTGCTACTTGGAATTTCGGTTGTTTAATCGAAATTGCTTCGCTGGACTAACCATGGCTACAAACCTCAGGAAGAATGCTCTGGTATTTGCTTTTGACAAGGAATCCCGTTCTGTTCAGCCAACATCCCTGGAAATAGATGACTGGATTACATAGGGCCGGCCAAAGTGGCCGTGCGGTTCTAGGCGCTACAGTCTGGAGCCGAGCGACCGCAACGGTCGCAGGTTCGAATCCTGCCTCGGCCATGGATGTGTGTGATGTCCTTAGGTTAGTTAGGTTTAATTAGTTCTAAGTTCTAGGCGACTGATGACCTCAGAAGTTAAGTCGCATAGTGCTCAGAGCCATTTGAACCATTTGATTACACAGGTAGTTGGTCAAAATTCTGTAACCGTTCATACCTGGCAACTGGATCAGGAAAAATACTGTGTTTTTGTCAAGTTAATCAGTGCTTCGACTGTTGATAAAGTGTTACGAAAGTGGGGCTATGAAGTAGATTTTGTGCATAAAAATGGTTATAAAAGTAAGGTTTCCATCTATAGAGCGGACATTCATTACAAAACCGTTCGTGTCTTGAACCTTCCCATTGAAATTGAAAATGATAAGATTAAGGAAACTCTTACAAACTACGGAGACGTTAAATCAATTGCAAATGAAAGATGGTCGCCTCGCTTTAAACTGCAGTGTTTTAACGGGGTCCGCTGTGTAGAGATGGACGTTAGGACGAATATTCCGTCTCACATAACTGTTTGTGGGTATCAGGCACAAATTGTTTATACAGGTCAGGAAGCTACATGTCATATATGTAACGAAACCGGCCACTTCAGACAGGCGAACTGTTGTTCTTAAAAGTAATTTGATACAGCGTCAGAAGCTTGCCCTAAATGATCTGTTACCAAAGAATAGCCCGGAACAGCTGGTTGAGGATGTTAACGCAGCGGGCCAAGCTGATGTCTCCCTTCACGGTAACAGTCAATTTCCCCCGTTAACAACAAAAGGAAACACTGTTGCCACTACTCGTGAAACTGAAACGCAACCAAAAAAACGACCTCTGGAGATAACTGATAGTTGTTCAGAGGACGAGCTGTCTTGTCCCTCTCCCTCACTTCGCAAGCAAAAACAGTGCGATGAGGAGGCAGAGGAACCTGAAGGCAAAATGCGAATGGAAACTAATGAACAGAAAGACAATACACACACGGTACCAGAAAATGAAGGGGGTGCAAGCAGCATTAATTTGCAAGAATCAACAGGTGCAGTTGCCGATTGCAAAGATCAGAATTTATCTGTTAATAAACAAATTCAGGGAGAGGTTGCAAAACTGCAGTCTCGATTTGTTTCCCTCGATCAGAAAGTGAGTGAAATTAATAAAGAACGAGGAAGTGGTGGCCAAACTGAAGTCACGGTCAACACCTCAGGGCAGGCGCCGGCAACCGAAATTGCGAAAGCGTCTGCTGCTGCTCCAGATAAGCTGCGAAGTAAAATACCGACGCAACCAAATGAGAATGTAGCTCGTAACCAAGGGAAGGGAAAATCCGGTAGGGGCGACCCAAGCCCAAAGATTGTTCAGTCCGAAACGGTCGTACACGAATCACTGGAGGAAAAATCAGAAAGTTTACCAGGAAATCAGTCTGCTTGCGTTACAAGAGAAAACATCAGAAGTAGAAAAAAACGGGACAGTAACTAATAAACTGATTAAAGTGTTATTCCATGTTCAGCCTTCCGAGAAAACTGTTACAGCTTAACTGAATCCTGAACCACAGGAAACTAAATTAGTTCCTCAAAACAACTACATAGTGACAGCACAATGACGCAGTCTTATTCTGTCACCACTATAAACATAAATAAAATCACGACCGGTTTGAAATTATCAGCCCTTAAGGAATTTTTGTACGAATCCGCGACTGATATTGCCCTGTTACAAGAAGTTCTAATTTCGGATTTGGTAATTCCCGGTTTTGTCAGTTACATAAATGTGTCTCCCGAAACAAGTGTTGGAACAGCTATTTTGGTGAGGGAAGGGATTACAGTAAGCGAGGTGGAACGACTGTAATCCGGAAGGGGAATAGGACTAAATATCTGTGATGTGACTATCATCAACTTGTACGCCCCTTCAGGAAGTTCTCATCGAGCTGACAGGGCACGTTTCTTCATAGATGACCTGATATACTTGTTAAGGAAATCGCCAAGACAGTTATTACTTGGAGGTGATTTTAATTGTGTTTTAAATCGAAAAGATCAGTTACCTGATTTCAATTTCTCAAGTGAACTAAAACAACTAGTTACTGGTTTAGAATTAAAGGATATATGGGAAATCAAATACCCCTCCACTGTTGAGTTCACTTATGTCACGGCAACATCACGTAGCAGAATTGATAGACTATATATTTCTAAAAATCTTGAAACTTCCGTGACAAAAGTAGAAACCATTCCTACGTACTTTTCAGACCATTCAAGTGTCTTAGCTTGCATAAATCTAACAAGACAGCCGGTTCGCCGATTCAAGAATCAGTGGAATTTGAACACTTCCTTGTTAGTAAATCATGTTTTAGAAGATCTGATTAAAGAAACATGGGCATTATGCCTGCGAGCCCGTAGTAGATATGCCACTGCTATTGACTGGTGGGTTAAAATAGCAAAGCCAAAGTTGAGAAAAGTTCTTATTCAATACAGTGCCCAGAGCGTAAGGGAAATGAAATGCACTATAGAGTATTACTATTCTGTTTTGATAGATCTATATGATCAAGTCCCAGCAGGTTCCTCACTTCGGATAGCAGACATCAAAAAAGTCAAAGCCAAGTTACTTAATATCAAGAGAAGTCAAATGGAAGGATTGAAAATAAAATCAAAGGCAAATTCGGTGTCAGAAGATGAAACTACTTCCCTATATCATTTAGTGAAACATACGAAAAACGGGAGAAGGACTTTTATTGATGAAATTCGAACAAAGCACGGTACGATTCTCAGAACCCAGCAGGATATCATGGACGAGATTTATCGCTATTATTGCGAGCTATATTCTGTACATCAAAGCAGAGATGCTTCCTTGGAAGAATTCCTTGACATCCTAGCCCCACAGCTGACAGAAGATGACAACGAAAATTTTCTCGAGGTTGTCAGTAAAGAAGACGTGTATGAGACTCTGTGCGTCTCACCACCAAAAAATTCCCCAGGACCGGATGGTCTGCCAGCAGAGTGCTACATCCGTTACTGGCCAATAGTAGGGGCGAAAATCACGGACATTGTAAATGAGGTTATTCAGGGTAAAATGATTCCGGCTGAGTTTAAGGGGAGTAAAATCGTTCTGGTGCCAAAAAATAATGGAAACAAAGATTTAAATAATTTTCGTCCAATTTCACTGCTGAATTCTGATTATAAATTAATAGCTAGAATAATAAACAAGAGAATTTCATGCCTTACAGATAAAATTATTAGTCAGCATCAGAACTGTGCGCAAGGCAGAACCATTTTTCAAAATCTAGCGGAATTCAGAGATATCATTGCAATAACTTGTGTAACAAATATAAAGCGTGCTTTATTGTTTTTAGATTTTTATAAAACTTTCGATGTAGTAAATCATGAATATCTTCTACAGACATTGAAGAAAATAGGTTTCAACGATAGGGTCATACAGTTGATTAAGAACATAGCAACTGGAATAAATGCTAAAATAGCGGTGAATTGTCAACAGTCCAGGCCGATGCAAATACAACGAGGTGTTCCTCAAGGAAGTCCTCTGTCCATGTCGCTCTTCGCCATTTCACTGGAACCTTTCCTCCGACATGTCCATGCTAGATTAAAAGGCTTAACATTATCAGGAAATAAAACAGTTATAAGGAATAATGACGAGGTAACCACGCTAGCAACAGTGATTGATTCGTACTATAGAGCATCTGGAGCCAATGCAAACTAAAAAAAAAGTAAGATTTTAAATCTCAGAGGTTTTGATAATATCAACGTCGAGTGGGCAAAATTAGTCCGACAACATAAAACACTTTGGATCACCCTGACAGCATGCCCTATGAAAATGACGGCTTTAAATTGGAAAGTTGCAGCAAATAAAGTGCAAGGAGCCATTGTAGAGAATTTAACTCAATATATGAACCAAGTTCAAAGAACACAGTATATCAGCTCATGCATCCTTGCTAAGGTTTATTATACTGCCCAGCTGTTTCCAATACCGAGAATGATAGCGAGGAGAATAATGTCCAAAATCACCAACTTTTTGTGGAGAGGTGAAGTGTTCAGAGTACCTGCTAAAGTAGCCACTTTAGATCCTAAAAATGGTGGACTAGGATTAACTGATATAACGGATAAAGCCTCTGCTCTTTTTATCAAAAGGCAAGTTAATTTAATAAGAGACTCGCGAGAAAGCATAACCAGCCAACTTTTCGAGATCATTAAACCTCCAAGCCTCGTTCCCCCGATTGACGTGCAGAATATCAACAGTCGCTTACAGCACGTGAGGATTTTCTATGTTGAGTTTAGTTATGTCAGTGTCGAACTCAGGCAGTCCCGACACTTAACATCGAGAGCCATGATGCGGGAACGAAAGAAAAGCGAAGGAAGAAACAAAATAGAACGACAGTTTCCAAACATTGAGTGGACTGATATTTGGAAAAACATTAGTTCTAATGTGCTCACGTCTAACATAAAAACGTCATGGTACAAGACAGTTAACAACATAGTTAGCACCATGAAAGACTGCACGCAATCGGACTCTGTGAAACAAATTTATGTCAACAATGCCATCTAGTTGCCACAGTAATTCATAGATATACTTGCAGTGGTCACATGAGTAGTTGGAAGTGGATCCGGGAGCAAATAGCTCTGACTACAAGAACATCCCCTGAGTATATATCGCTGTCATTGATACACAGGCCTGAAGCACGCTATTTCCCAGAAGCAAAAAATAACGCTGTGTACTGGTTGCTGGGAAATTTTGTTAACTACGTCCTTAACAAATTAGGATCCGATAGCATCATAGAGTTCAAGGTACACATGCTGTGTGAGTTCCACAAAATTAGAAGCTATTCGAATCACAAGAAAAAGTTCGGTAATCTGTTAAAAATTGTATTTGAAAGAATGGGCATTGGTTAATATAAAAAAGAAGACTGTGTTGACAGTGATGTATTGTAGTTACCTTAAGGATACTATTCAAGATTTTACAGTATGTTTATGATGTGTGCCTTTTCTACTTCAGAGAGTAGTTCGTGAAATTTATAAGCTAATGTACAGAACTTATGTGACATTGAGGTTGAGTGTCTAATAGTGTCAAAACACAAAACATTAAGGTGCATTATTGGCTTATACTAGAAATAGACAGTTTTTATAGAAATGTCTTTGTTGATTGGTTAAAACCATAAGAGTCTATCTGGTAAATGTAATATTCAATGGCTGGCACATTGCCCTGTTCATTTTTGCACTGTGATGTGTAAGTCAGTTTCGCAGTGAAAGACTGATTATATAGATCTGATGACTTAAGATACTTAAGATTCAATTAATGTCCAGAAAGTGTAGTTGGAAGGCTAGTCAACTTTACTATATATCTCCTTTCCGCCATTCTCAAGTATTTCAGAAATTGTCTAATATGATTATTAAATTGTTTTATATTTAAAATTATCCCACCAACTTGCTGATATCCATCATAAGGAAATTATGCTTCTGTAAAGATTGCAGCTCATGTAATTCAAAGTGAAGATTTTACTTCTTCAGGTTGAAGTTTGAATGTCTTTAAAAATTTTTTTTCTTGATGTTTAACTTAATTCTTTCTGGTAATTAGTCAGTAACACAATCTTATGTTGTCTTTCCTTAACGTCAGCGTAATTGAAATGATCAAACCGTTTTGTTTAAATAACTTCATGTATGTATAACTTAGTATGTATCTGGAATGTGTAACATTGTTTTTTTTAATAAATGTTTTATAAAAAAAAGTGGTAATCGTCCTGCTTTCTAAACTTGAGGTCGCATGTTCGCGTCCGGTGTATTTTTTTTTTTAACCACATGTCGGTCTAAAGTTATGAGTCTGATTGAACATGGAAGATAATTCGCTTAACATGCTACCCACCAGCAATAACAAGTATTCCAGAAACAATTCCGCAGGACAGCTCGTGGCTGCGTCGCGATCATAACAGCTTGCGCTCGAGCGTTTCCTCGCGCTGCAGCGGCTACCGGCCACCAGCCAGGCGCCACCCGCCGCCTGAAATACGGCGCCGCCCATGTGAACGCGGCGCGACGCTGTCAGTGTATGTATCAACTGTCATTTCCGAATTTGATGTTCTAATTATCATCTTGCAGCTAAGCATTGGATTTCTGCATACTTGAAAATCATGAACTACAGTTCAGCATTGTAAAATTGAGACGCAAGTGGAAAAAGGTGTAACATCTGCAACACAACGTTTACTTTTGGTATAACAGAGGGGTGAACGCAGAGGAGGCACCTAGAAAGATTTGAACTGTGTTTGGCGTATTTTTCGCAAAAACACTCGCTCCAAAGACCGTTCTGGCATGAATGATTCTCCACATTAAGGAAGCCTCGACTACTGATATATGTGATAGATTACCATTTGCCGGCCGAAGTGGCCGCGCGGTTCTGGCGCTGCAGTCTGGAACCGGGAGACCGCTACGGTCGCAGGTTCGAATCCTGCCTCGGGCATGGATGTGTGTGATGTCCTTAGGTTAGTTAGGTTTAACTAGTTCTAAGTTCTAGGGGACTAATGACCTCAGCAGTTGAGTCCCATAGTGCTCAGAGCCATTTGAACCATTTGATTACCATTTTACCATCATGCGACATTTGCATTCAACAGGCAAAGTTCAGAAGTCTGGTGTAGGAGTACTGCATGCTCTAATTCGAAACAACAAAAATCAACGGAGTGACTATTATTGAACGTCATCAGGTCGCTCATTGAGCAGTCCTATGCGGTACTGTGACTGGTGACGTGTTATGATGCCTTTATCGTTAACTTCCTAAGAAGAAATGAAAGTCTGAGCTCCACCAAAAGACGTAAACTCGAGCAAAGAGTAGTGTGAACATAATGTTTTACATCTGATAGCTCCAAAAGTGTGTTTTGGGCTACGAATTCTGCCCCAAGGGGTGTGTGCAACACAGCTGGAATTTGTTGCCAACAACATCCAGGGGATTGATAGGAAAGTCGTCTCACAGGCACTTGAATTGATAGGGAAGTCCTCTCTCAATCACTTGTCCCTCTCGTCATATATTCGTAAAATTTTACCTTTCCCGCTCTTGATCGATCAATCGCCAAGGCCATTCATTTCTAGACGAAAACACTCTTAAAACTACACTGGTTTAATGACATTGTTAGAACCAGTGGGTTTCTACGGGCGTAGAATTTGTAAACAACTTTAGCATTGTCAGATTGTTTTAGATATCGTGAAAGAAAATTCTGCTGCTGATTAATTTCTCTTTGATGATTACTGTTGCGTTTAGTAAAGTAATGGAAAATGGAATTAAAATATTCACCGTACTAATACAAATTAAAATCGGCTTACTACAAAAACATCACGACAGCAGTCTATCTTAGTAAAGCGTTAAGTGTCTGTAAGATGATTGAGCCTATTTTAACAGGAATTTGTAGGATATTACCGACTTTTGACTTCGTAAAGATTTGTATTTACTTCATTTCCTGTATCATTCGCAAGTATTATGAAAATATGGGATTTCATAGACAAATTATGTATGCACAACAACAAAAAATATGTCGGCAGAAAACAAAAGTGGCATTATGAAATTGGCAGTACCGTATAGTTTTCGCTCTGACACTAAGGATTACTGAAAGTAGCAAGACGAATTTTTCTCGAGCGTTATCTTATGATTCCCTTATTGAGTTTGTATCTGCCTGCTTGTAGCTCTGCTACAAAAGAATTAAAAATCTGGCCTTCACCGAGTCTCGAAAGGCGAACGAAAGTAGCTTGCACCTGTGAGCGGAAGTGGAGCCAAATCTGCTGTGAGTAGCTGCTGGCAGATGCTAGCGTGTGAGAAGGTTATCAGATGGAGTGCTGGGAACCACTCAAGACAAGCGATCTGAGTTGCTGCTGGCTGCACACGAGAATGCTTCCATTCTATTTTCATTAAAAGTGCATACGCTAGTTTCAAAGTGCTGCTTTTTGCATTAATGTACATTTCCCTGGACACATTTTCATAACGACACGACTGACACAAACGCACCACTTCACTGTTATGACTTATGCAAGCACTGAAGGAAATTGGAAATTTGTGGTAAGAACTATGGGACCAAGTATGTTAGCTGGGAACTGGTTTTTCCTAAAGTGGGAAGATATCCTTTTGTGGTTGAATTGTTGGCAGATGTCAGTCAGACGTGTGCCGTTGGTCTAAGCGTTTCGGTGTGTTGAATTTGTACCAATGATTTTTCTATACGTTTTTTCAGTCCCAAATAGAGAGTTGAAGTCTCTCATTGGTATTATCACGTCACCTTGGTGAATTTTGCTCATAGTATCTTCGAGTGTGTTCCATAATTTTTCGATATTTCCGGTGTTTTTCTTATTTTCGATGTTGGTGGGGGTATTTGCATTGATGAGTGTATATTTTTTACTGGGGCTCTGAATGAGCATAGTCATAAGTCGATTGTGGATGGGTGTGATTTCTTTGACAGAGTTGATGATAGATCTGTGTTCGAGAAATGCAGTGCCGAAGACTGGTAAGCTTTTCGCTAACTTTTGTTGTATTTTGCTCTTGAAGATACAATGGTTTCCGTAATGCAAGGTTTCATAGTCAGTTAGTCATGGTTATTGAAGAGCAAGGATGAAAATTTTTTGTCATTCGATTTCTTTTGTGAGATTATTTGTTTTTCATATTTGGATCAATGTACCGACGTTTAGTTTGCAAATGCATGTTTTCTGCTTGTAGGGAAATTTACCAGAGATCTTCGATATTCTCTGCCGTGCTGACCTGGACTCCCCAGAATCCGAAAATCCAACTGCCGCCTGTCGTCAGCCGGGTTGTGTACCACCAGGGGTAAAGTTGACTTTGCTTGCGTAGTTCATGTTTGCTTGTGTTTCATTGGTTTGGCCTGGGTGATTCCAGGACCGGACAGGACTAGAGGGTGTTGCAGCCTTTGAAAGCAAATATTTTCAGCCGAGATGACTGAGCTAACAGACGGTGACCAGAGTAGCGGTGATTTTCACTCAGACGTGTCTGGATTTTGGGTTCAACGGATTGAGTAGCCATTCAGGATTGTGTTAGTATTTGGTTCTCCCCAACTAATTGAATTCAAAGTGGTTCAAATGGCTCTGAGCCCTATGGGACTTAACTTATGAGGTCATCAGTCCCCTAGTACTTAGAACTACTTAGATGTGTATTGAAATAGATGTGTATTGTTCGATCCAGTATTTCCATCACATACATATGGGCTATAATTACGTTACATTGCTGCTAGTAGACATATTACTCACTTTTTCTTAGACAGTTGCTACCTGTTACTCCATCATAAGAATTTATGTGCGCAGCATTGTTGCAATACAGACGTTTAAATTATCCGATCTCTGTAATTTCTTTTCGATATCAGATCGTTCTAATCGGATTCAGCCATTCAGTCTTAATGTGGATATCCGACTACGACTCTCATCATATGATGGATTTTGTAAAGCACATTCTTAATAGCACTGTTGAATCTAGATCACTTATCTATGACAGGGCCTGAATTCTTAAACACTGTGGAAAATAATAA
The DNA here is from genome assembly GCF_021461395.2 of Schistocerca americana. Classification (NCBI taxonomy): domain Eukaryota; kingdom Metazoa; phylum Arthropoda; class Insecta; order Orthoptera; family Acrididae; genus Schistocerca; species Schistocerca americana. The sequence continues at coordinate 471,259,165 of NC_060130.1, read as the reverse complement.
TCGAATATGCTTATTACAAACGCGTTATTTAAATATAAATCCATTAACTAACGAGATAACAGTTTATTTACAGGAGCAGAGCCCCATCCATCATAGCAGAGCAGTGCGAGATTGGTTTCAGGGCCAAGAGAGGATAAAGCTGTTGCCGTTTGTTCCACGATCACCGCACATCAACAAGATAGAGAATATGTGGGCAGAGGTAACAAGGTCATTGCCATGTGGATCTACAAATGCAAGCGACCTTTGGACGAATATAGAAAACGTATGGTGTGAAGTAAACCATCACGCTACACTGTCGACCGTTTGTTGTATTTAATGAAATCAATGGCCCTACGCCTTCGAGAAATCAATCGTAATGATCGTGGGTGGGTTGGTTACTAAAAGTATACTCGTCCACAAAACCCATGTGGACAATTATCTGATAATCGGCCAAGCTTTTCTTTGTCGCAGCTCTTTAACATACATGTCCATTTACTTTCAGTCTCCTCCATACAATTCTTGCAATGTAAGGTAATTGAAAAATCTCATCCACTCAACGCCAGCTGAGGAATTGACTGATGCATGTGTTGTTCAACACACAGTCATTGATTCCAGTGAGGGTGACACCTATTGTTTGCGCGCGCGCCCACGCGCGCTTGTGTGTGTGTGTGTGTGTGTGTGTGTGTGTGTGTGTGTGTGTGTGTGTGTGTTTTCGTGTTCACGCACAATCTGAATCAATACTATTAACATTGGAGAGACAACCAACAATAAACATTGCATCGACTGTAACTGTAAAGTATTTTAATGCGATGGGAAGTTACAAACTGAATTTTTACCCAACCCACGTCCTGCATATTACGTTACGTAAGATGTATTAACTCCATACTATCGTTAGCAGAGACAGTGCGCTCTTGTTGTTGAGGCTTGCGACAAGTGCAGCGATTAGCAGTGCCCAATGCCGCCGCGATTTGTTTAGGTTGGCTGAGCGTGGACACTGCAGCAGACGTTTCGCCATAAACAGAAAGAAATCACCTTGGCTCTGACTGCAGTGAGCGGATATCACTGCCTGCGGGTTCTTATAGTAACCAACCCTACTCACAGGTGCCCCGGAGCAATTGCAACGGGTATCATGGCATTAGTCATCAGAATATTAACCAGTGATGAAATGTCCACTCTGTTTGAATCCCAAGAAAATAGGAACCTTCTCACAAAGGCATGTGAGGTGATATCAAGATTTATCCAACATACAAAAATTAACTGCCGGGCTTTCCAGTATGCAGTAGTAGCACACAAGGAAATATTGTGTCTTGGAAGCGTATATTTCAAGCTCGTTTTAGTAGGAAGTGAGAAAATAAACACAAGAAACTTAAGTTCCTGAGAGGAATATAAGTCATTTCCTCTTCTCATATCATCACTTTTGTTTTAGTATGAAGTAAAAAATTAACAGTTTAGGGTTGTGAAGCATAATATGACACCAGATTCTTATCGTAGGCGCTATCGGAAACGCATAAAACAGGGAGCTGTCCATTCTCTTGTCCAACAGTCTGTTTCCTTTCATGCATTACTCCCGCTAGGAGATTCTTATTTAAGGACTTGTGGGCATCAAGTTCTTCAGCAGAATAAGCCTTGTGTTATTGTGCTAATTACGGAATGGAAAAAATTCAACAAAGACTAATTCCCTTAGGGCAGCGAGGATATTTGCACATGTCTGTATTCAGTAATGACTGCCAGCTGCCACAACACTTCACAGAATCCATGCGGCAGGCAACACAAATGTGCGTGCACTTCAGACTTTATTCAGTAAGACGCCAGGTGATGGATGGAAACGTCAAATTAACGTCGTTTTCCGAGTCGTATTCAATCCAGAATGAGGTGTTATTAAGGTACTTGAGCGTTCTAGCAATTACACTTTTATAATTCCCATATGATTATTTCGATAGCCAAAAGAACCCGTTAGTGTGAAACCATCGGGAACTGCATTAATATAAAACTACAAGAACTTGAGACAATACGTGGACTCTTCCCATCGCTGGGTGACCTATTACTGTTATTTAGGATTCTCCCCGTCCTAGTCGTAATGCAAATGTAACTTCAGAGGCGCTTTCCGCTATTCTTGACAAACATCAGCAACTTGTAATCAGTGCGAGTCACAACTGCGTGATGATAATGGTTCAGGTTGTCAGTAGTCGTGGTGGTGTTATGCTGTCAAACTGTGTTCAGTAACGTTAATGGTGGCGCACATAATTTAGCACTGACTACTTACTTAAGTAAAGATAGTGTTGTGGCGTCGTCGCTTCTCTTTATTTGGCCTCAGCTTGAGTAATCCGATTTAACGAACATAGAACTCCATTCGCGGGCTGCTAATGATACAGTATGACGACAGAGATCATCGTGGGGGCGTTACATTAATTCTGCAATGAATTGCTTTGCAAATATTACCCTCAGCTATGCAGCTGGAATGACTCATTACACAGGTAATCTATGTTGCACTTGGTTAAGTGATCAGTTAGCTGTAATGCTGGTTCTACTGTTCGTAAATACTTGTATACTTCAAAAATGGTTCAAATGGCTCTGAGCACTATGGGACTTCACTTCTGAGGTCATCAGTCCGTTAGAACTTAGAACAACTTAAACCTAGCCGCCCGGGATTAGCCAAGCGGTCTCAGGCGCAGTCATGGACTGTGCGGCTGGTCCCGGCGGAGGTTCGAGTCCTCCCTCGGGCATGGGTGTGTGTGTTTGTCCTTAGGATAATTTAGGTTAAGTAGTGTGTAAGCTTAGGGACTGATGACCTTAGCAGTTAAGTCTACATCTACATCTACATTTATACTCCGCAAGCCACCCAACGGTGTGTGGCGGAGGGCACTTTACGTGCCACTGTCATTACCTCCCTTTTCTGTTCCAGTCGCGTATGGTTCGCGGGAAGAACGACTGTCTGAAAGCCTCCGTGCGCGCTCTAATCTCTCTAATTTTACATTCGTGATCTCCTAGGGAGGTATAAGTAGGGGGAAGCAATATATTCGATACCTCATCCAGAAACGCAACCTCTCGAAACCTGGCGAGCAAGCTACACCGCGATGCAGAGCGCCTCCCTTGCTGTGTCTGCCACCTGAGTTTGCTAAACATCTCTGTAACGCTATCACGGTTACCAAATAACCCTGTAACGAAACGTGCCGCTCTTCTTTGGATCTTCTCTATCTCCTCCGTCAACCCGATCTGGTACGGATCCCACACCGATGAGCAATACTCAAGTATAGGTCGAACGAGTATTTTGTAAGCCACCTCCTTTGTTGATGGACTACATTTTCTAAGGACTCTCCCAATGAATCTCAACCTGGTACCCGCCTTACCAACAATTAATCTTACGTGATCATTCCACTTCAAATCGTTCCGCACGCATACTCCCAGATATTTTACAGAAGTAACTGCTACCAGTGTTTGTTCCGCTATCATATAATCATACAATAAAGGATCCTTCTTTCTATGTATTCGCAATACATTACATTTGTCTATGTTAAGGGTCAATTGCCACTCCCTGCACCAAGTGCCTATCCGCTGCAGATCTTCCTGCATTTCGCTACAATTTTCTAATGCTGCAACTTCTCTGTATACTACAGCATCATCCGCGAAAAGCCGCATGGAACTTCCGACACTATCTACTAGGTCATTCATATATATTGTGAAAAGCAATGGTCCCATAACACTCCCCTGTGGCACGCCAGAGGTTACTTTAACGTTTGTAGACGTCTCTCCATTGATAGCAACATGCTGTCCCATAAGATTTCACACACATCTTTTTGGAACTTAAGCCTTAGGACATCAGACACATCCATGCCAGAGACAGGATTCGAACTAGCGACCGTAGCGGTCGCGAAATTCCAGACCGTAGATCCTAGAACCGCTCGGCCACTCCGGCCGGCATACTTGTATACCGACCATTCGTTATTTGACTAAATATGAACTACAATCTGATTCGCATATATATGACATGGGCTAGTGTTGGCACAAAGCAATGACTAAGGGTTGGATGCCGTTGAAGTCCTGTTACATTGATGGCAAGACAAATGTTCGCAAATCACCTCTACTGCCTGAAAAAAAAATTGCATCTTAAATATCGAAAGACCGATGTCCACACTGTCACAGCGCGTTGAAATACAGCAACGACGGCAGATGAAAATTTGTGACCGACTGGGCTTCGAACCTGGACCTCCTGCTTACTAGACACACGCGCTGATCACTGCACTATTATTTTTTTTTAAGTTGAGAAGACTTTCAGCGCCAGGTAGGCGGAGGCAAAGAGGGGAGGGGTCGAAGATCCGAGGCCTAGCCACAATGCCTCCCCCATACCTATCACCATATATTACTTTAAATTGTAGAACAAAATTGATGTAGTTATTAAGGTAAAATAAATTACAGATTGCAGCCTCCAATGGCGTGCGTTCCTTGTAGAACATAACTTATAACAGTGAAAAGGGTGATGGAAAAATACATAGCAAACATTCATTCATAAATATATTCATAGTTTAAGTTATTATGCACTGGATGCATATGAGGTCTGTAACGAAGCCATTTATTTTTCAACAAATGAAGGAAATTTCGGAGCCGGGGGGTTTTTGCCAAATTAGAACAGTTCTGATTTTAGAATCAACGTAAAAGAATACTCCAGGGACAAAAAAGTGAAAGAATAGTATTCTGCTTAAGAATATTCCAGGAATAAAAAAAAGTTAAAGAATAGTATTCTGTTTCTAATCAAAAAACTGTCCACCTCTTTGTAGCCAACATATAGATAAAAAATATTTGAAACCATTCCTTATATTTGTTATTCTTCTTCAGCTTAATATGTTCTTCTGTAATATAAAACATGTACTCTCCTAAGTTCTAAGTTTTTGTTTGTTACGACGTAAAACAGAAACTGTCCCAGAAGCCACGAATAACTGTTATTCTTAGCGGACGGGTAACATTTCCAGTCGGGATGTAAAGCTTCAGTTATCGGTATATGACTTTCTGCGGTTCTGTTGATAGTGCTAATTTCTTCCTAGTCCAGTTCCAAATTCTGATTCTATTTTCACATAAGAAGATGTGCGCTACAGTTTCTACAAGCCGACATTTGTCACAGTATGGAGATGGTCTCAATTTGATTTTCCGTAATCATTCCGCTGTGGGTGTGGTTTCGTTTGCAACGTCGCACCATACGGCACTGACTCTAGTTGGCAGAATTTTATTGTTGATATTTGTCCAGACGCTCCTCCAATTTTTTGTAGGTTAATTTACCGGGTTTTGTTTTTTGACAACGATGTTCAAATGGTTCAAATGTCTCTGAGCACTATGGGACTTAACATCTGAGGTCATCAGTCCTCTAGAACTTAGAACTACTTAAACCTAACTAACCTAAGGACATCACGCACATCCATGCCCGAGGCAGGATTCGAACCTGCGACCGTAGCGGTCACGCGGTTCCAAACTGATGCGCTTAGAACCGCACGGCCACACCGGCCGGCGAAACCGATGTCTGGTAATATAACCATAGACGGTTGTAGTGTTGGTTTGTGCTGGTGGAAGTCTTATACAGCTCCAATCGCCATAGTACTTTCGGACGTAATCTAGGCTGGCATGCCACATTAACAGGAGCGTTCCTATCCCCAGGATCTAACGAGAGGAACAGAAGTTTCGTATTGCCTCTCTTAGTGGCATATATTAGTTTAAAAGTACGTCTTTAATTCCAAGTCCTCCGTTTTGCCTCTGCAAAGTCGCCGTGCGGAAGGATGCTTTGAAGATATTTTGTTTCCACACATACCAAGAGGCTACAGCTAATATTTTATGTACAGTCACCTGTGGTATCGGTAAGACTGCTACGACTTGATATATTTTGCTAAGTATGTATGTATTTATAAACTGAACTTTCTGCAGTCGGTCTAACGATCGCATGCCATGCTCCTGCAACAAGGTTCCGATGACACTAAGTTTCGGCTCCCAATTGTTCGTGGCCATGCGCTTGGGATTCGCCCTTAACCACAATCCGAGTTGGAGTCTCTCTTCAGTTACATCTAACCAGTGCGCACCTATTGCACTATTGTAAGAACCGAGATGCAGTATTTTGGATTTAAAATTTTATAAATTGGTAGTAAGAACTAATGAGGCCAAGCTGCTTAGGTCATCGGTCCCTAAGCTTAGACACTACTTAATCTAACTTAAACTGACTTACGCTGTGGACAACACACACACACACACACATGCCGGAGGGAGGTCTCGAACCTCCGACGGTGGGCACTGTCAGGACACAGCAGCCGACCTCTCTGCAGCACCTATCTACACACGCTCCTCGTCAGACGCGAATTCCCATCTTTGCCGCATACGCAGTACCCACCGCCCCCGCCATTCCTCCCCCCCCCCCCCCCCCCCCTTCACCGGGCCGTGATTGCACTCGCTCGCGGCCACACTGTATTCCCGCGAGGGTTCGGACGATGTCGTTCGTCTAGCACTGAAAACTTTCGATGACCCGTTGAGACCCAAATAATTATACCGGATGTTTCAGGAGGAATAGTAAATATTGTAGGAGGTGGTAGTATAGACAAATTGCAGAAAAAATGCCATATAACACCCTCTATATGGATATATGTCCGAAAGAAAAGACACTACGAATCCGGGTTCGAACTTGGTCAGGCACAAATTTTCATCTGACGCCGTTGTTCTATTTTAATTCCCATGACAGCCTGGAAATCTGTCCTTCAATCTTTACCGGTTTGACAATGCTGTCTATTTCGATTCTTAGTGTCTGTTCTTTAGGAAATGTCCGAAAGGACAGACACACACACACACACACACACACACACACACACATACATTTTTATCTTAAGTGCTATCGGAAAATGTTTGCCAACTCAGTGATAGTGCCGGACTGCAGCTGCATCAACCTACTCATTTCTCTAGATATAATTGTAATTTTCTGAACAATTCCTGTTTAAACAATGAGAGACAATGTCGCTGTCACTTATTACTTTGTCGGAAACCTGTTTCTTTCTGGCCTAGCCTATACTATAGCAATGAGTGATTGCTCACATTCTTGATACCTCAAGAATAGCGAAAGATTCAAATCCCGCTGGAAAAGTATGTTTCAAGTCAGATGGTTTTGCTGCTCCCCTACTGTCATAGAAAACGATCACAACGAAATTAAGTATAGATATCCTATGAAACCCTTGAGTTCATACTGCGGTGCTGTGAAGATGAAAAAAGTAGTTTTTCACAATTATCAGATGACAGATGGAATTTGTCAGATTCCACTAATTATAATCGCATTATTAACTGTTGGTTCACAGGCGCTTTTCTGCCACTTATTGTAACTGTTATTTGAATGTTAGAGATGGAAGAATAGAAACAACAAATTTTCGCCGTATGGAATGTTCGAATTCACCTTAAGTCTTCACGTTTCGAACAAAGGCAGAGTATCCGTCAGGAAAAATGACAACAATAAGCCAGGCCATGCCTGTCTTCTGGTGGATGGGCCAATGACTGTGATCCCAAAAACAAAGATACATTTCCAACTCAACCACTGTAGAAGCTCCAAAATTGTGAATCGCGTCTGGTGAAGACGCTTGCTAGGTTTCGGCCCGATTAAGACAGTAAAACACAAATAATTGTTGCAGTTGGATAAATCTTGATATCACCTCACATTCCTTTATTTGAATCCCAAGAAAATAGGAACCCTCTCAAAGAGTGGACATTTCATCACTGGTTAATATTCTGATGACTAATGCCATGATACCCGTTGCAATTGCTCCGGGGCACCTGTGAGTAGGGTTGGTTACTATAAGAACCCGCAGGCAGTGATATCCGCTCACTGCAGTCAGAGCCAAGGTGATTTCTTTCTGTTTATGGCGAAACGTCTGCTGCAGTGTCCACGCTCAGCCAACCTAAACAAATCGCGGCGGCATTGGGCACTGCTAATCGCTGCACTTGTCGCAAGCCTCAACAACAAGAGCGCACTGTCTCTGCTAACGATAGTATGGAGTTAATACATCTTACGTAACGTAATATGCAGGACGTGGGTTGGGTAAAAATTCAGTTTGTAACTTCCCATCGCATTAAAATACTTTACAGTTACAGTCGATGCAATGTTTATTGTTGGTTGTCTCTCCAATGTTAATAGTATTGATTCAGATTGTGCGTGAACACGAAAACACACACACACACACACACACACACACACACAAGCGCGCGTGGGCGCGCGCGCAAACAATAGGTGTCACCCTCACTGGAATCAATGACTGTGTGTTGAACAACACATGCATCAGTCAATTCCTCAGCTGGCGTTGAGTGGATGAGATTTTTCAATTACCTTACATTGCAAGAATTGTATGGAGGAGACTGAAAGTAAATGGACATGTATGTTAAAGAGCTGCGACAAAGAAAAGCTTGGCCGATTATCAGATAATTGTCCACATGGGTTTTGTGGACGAGTATACTTTTAGTAACCAACCCACCCACGATCATTACGATTGATTTCTCGAAGGCGTAGGGCCATTGATTTCATTAAATACAACAAACGGTCGACAGTGTAGCGTGATGGTTTACTTCACACCATACGTTTTCTATATTCGTCCAAAGGTCGCTTGCATTTGTAGATCCACATGGCAATGACCTTGTTACCTCTGCCCACATATTCTCTATCTTGTTGATGTTCGGTGATCGTGGAACAAACGGCAACAGCTTTATCCTCTCTTGGGCCTGAAACCAATCTCGCACTGCTCTGCTATGATGGATGGGGCTCTGCTCCTGTAAATAAACTGTTATCTCGTTAGTTAATGGATTTGTATTTAAATATCGTGTTTGTAATAAGCATATTCGATTATTATTTTCCACAGTGTTTAAGAATTCAGGCCCTGTCATAGATAAGTGATCTAGATTCAACATTGCGATTAAGAATGTGCTTTACAAAATCCATCATATGATGAGAGTCGTAGTCGGATATCCACATTAAGACTGAATGGCTGAATCCGATTAGAACGATCTGGTATCGAAAAGAAATTACAGAAATCGGATAATTTAAACGTCTGTATTGCAACAATGCTGCGCACATAAATTCCTACAATGGAGTAACAGGAAGCAACTGTCAAAGAAAAAGTGAGTAATATGTCTACTAGCAGCAATGTAACGTAATTATAGCCCATATGTATGTGATGGAAATACTGAATCGAACAATACACATATATTTCAGTGGTTCTCTGCCTCGTGATGACTGGGTGTTGTGTGATGTCCTTAGGTTAGTTAGGTTTAAGTAGTTCTAAGTTCTAGGGGACTGATGACCATAGTTGTTAAGTTCCATAGTGCTCAGAGCCATTTGATCTATTTATTTCAGTGGTGTGAAGATACACCATATCGGATTTGCTGATGACATAGTGACGACAATAATAATAATAATAACAATAATAAAAATAATAATCTCGTTTGGGGATAGGGGAATCCTCCCCCTTATGGGCGGAACCGAGGAAATCAATTACTTGGGGAGAACCAAATACTAACACAATCCTGAATGGCTACTCAATCCGTTGAACCCAAAATCCAGACACGTCTGAGTGAAAATCACCGCTACTCTTGTCACCGTCTGTTAGCTCAATCATCTCGGCTGAAAATATTCGCTTTCAAAGGCTTCAACACCCTCTAGTCCCGTCCGGTCCTGGAATCACCCAGGCCAAACCAATGAAACACAAGCAAACATGAACTACGCAAGCAAAGTCAACTTTACCCCTGGTGGTACACAACCCGGCTGTCGACAGGCGGCAGTTGGATTTTCGGATTCTGGGGAGTCCAGGTAAGCACGGCAGAGAATATCGAAGATCTCTGGTAAATTTCCCTACAAGCAGGAAACATGCATTTGCAAACTAAACGTCGATACATTGATCCAAATATGAAAAATAAATAATCTCACAAAAGAACTCAAGCGACAAAAAATTCTCATCCTTGCACTTCAAGAACCACGGCTGACAATGAAACCTTGCATTAAGGAAACCATTGTATCTTCAAGAGCAAAATACAATAAAAGGTAGCGAAAGGCGTATCAATCTTCGGCATGGCATTTCTCGAACACAGATCTATCATCAACTCTGTCAAACAAATCACACCCATCAACAATCAATTTATGACTATGCTCATTCAGAGCCCCAGTAAAAACTATACACTCGTCAATGCACATGCCCCCACCAACATCGAAAATAAGAAAAACACCGAAAATGTCGAACAATTCTGGAACACACTCGAAGATACTATGAGCAAAATTCACCAAGATGACGTGAAAATACTAACGGGAGACTTCAACTCTCTATTTGGGACTGAAAAAACGTATAGAAAAATCATTGGTACAAATTCAACACACCGAAACGCTTAGACCAACAGCACGCGTCTGACTGACATCTGCCAACAATTTAACCACAAAAGGATATCTTCCCACTTTAGGAAAAAACCAGTTCCCAGCCAACATGCTTGGCTGCCAGATACAAGCTGCTTTCGTTCGCCTTTAGAGAATCGGTGAAGGCCAGATTTTTAATTCTTTTGTAGCAGAGCTACAAGCAGGCAGATACAAACTCAATAAGGGAATCATAAGATAACGCTCGAGAAAAATTCGTCTTGCTACTTTCAGTAATCCTTAGTGTCAGAGCGAAAACCATACGGTACTGCCAATTTCATAATGCCACTTTTGTTTTCTGCCGACATATTTTTTGTTGTTGTGCATACATAATTTGTCTATGAAATCCCATATTTTCATAATACTTGCGAATGATACAGGAAATGAAGTAAATACAAATCTTTACGAAGTCAAAAGTCGGTAATATCCTACAAATTCCTGTTAAAATAGGCTCAATCATCTTACAGACACTTAACGCTTTACTAAGATAGACTGCTGTCGTGATGTTTTTGTAGTAAGCCGATTTTAATTTGTATTAGTACGGTGAATATTTTAATTCCATTTTCCATTACTTTACTAAACGCAACAGTAATCATCAAAGAGAAATTAATCAGCAGCAGAATTTTCTTTCACGATATCTAAAACAATCTGACAATGCTAAAGTTGTTTACAAATTCTACGCCCGTAGAAACCCACTGGTTCTAACAATGTCATTAAACCAGTGTAGTTTTAAGAGTGTTTTCGTCTAGAAATGAATGGCCTTGGCGATTGATCGATCAAGAGCGGGAAAGGTAAAATTTTACGAATATATGACGAGAGGGACAAGTGATTGAGAGAGGACTTCCCTATCAATTCAAGTGCCTGTGAGACGACTTTCCTATCAATTCCCTGGATGTTGTTGGCAACAAATTCCAGCTGTGTTGCACACACCCCTTGGGGCAGAATTCGTAGCCCAAAACACACTTTTGGAGCTATCAGACGTAAAATATTATATTCACACTACTCTTTGCTCTAGTTTACGTCTTTTGGTGGATCTCAGACTTTCATTTCTTCTTAGGAAGTTAACGATAAAGGCATCATACCACGTCACCAGTAACAGTACCGCATAGGACTGCTCAATGAGCGACCTGATGACGTTCAATAATAGTCACTCCGTTGATTTTTGTTGTTTCGAATTAGAGCATGCAGTACTCCTACACCAGACTTCTGAACTTTGCCTGTTGAATGCAAATGTCGCATGATGGTAAAATGGTAATCTATCACATATATCAGTAGTCGAGACTTCCTTAATGTGGAGAATCATTCATGCCAGAACGGTCTTTGGAGCGAGTGTTTTTGCGAAAAATACGCCAAACACAGTTCAAATCTTTCTAGCTGCCTCCTCTGCGTTCACCCCTCTGTTATACCAAAAGTAAACGTTGTGTTGCAGATGTTACACCTTTTTCCACTTGCGTCTCAATTTTACAATGTTGAACTGTAGTTCATGATTTCAAGTATGCAGAAATCCAATGCTTAACTGCAAGATGATAATTAGAACATCAAATTCGGAAATGACAGTTGATACATACACTGACAGCGTCGCGCCGCGCTCACATGGGCGGCGCCGTATTTCAGGCGGCGGGTGGCATCTGGCCGGTGGCCGGTAGCCGCTGCAGCGCGAGGAAACGCTCGAGCGTAAGCTGTTATGATCGCGACGCAGCCACGAGCTGTCCTGCGGAATTGTTTCTGGAATACTTGTTATTGCTGGTGGGTAGGATGTTAAGCGAATTATCTTCCATGTTCAATCAGACTCATAACTTTAGACCGACATGTGGTTAAAAAAAAAAATAAACCGGACGCGAACATGCGACCCCAAGTTTTCTTTACAAATTATGAGGAATAAATAAGAAAAAGTTTTTTTCTTTTTTAAAAAAAAACTCCAATTATACTGGTTTCTCCTTCCAGTAAACAAAAATGAGTCTCCTTCGTCTTATTTGGCGAAGAAGCCAAAATCAAACTTCTTTTTCTTTTACGAACAAATTATGAGGAATAAATAAGGAATGTTTTTTTTATTTTTTTTTTTTAAATTAAAGTCGTCGTGCGACTTGTAGTTAAAGACCAGTTCTTACAGGTGCTCCTGAAGTGTCTCCGCCTACAGCATGCCAGCTCGTCCAAACGTGTCTTCTCATGGCGTAGGCGTGGGTTCTGGGTAGCAGATCTATTCAGTTCGGTTCGGTTTACACAGTTTTCAGCTTCTCAGGGCTTGGACGTTCCAGCTACTAGGTGGGTCATCGAAAGTGCTCCGTAAGAAAGTGGAAAAATATTGCTTATAGCGTGGGTTGCGTATCAGGACGCAGTGTCGTTCGTTGAGATAAGTCCAATATCCTAGCGTAGACTTGTCGCCAGAAGTAAAAAGATAGCGGATCGTGTGGCCACAGATCCAATTCACAGAGTGAGTTTTGGCGGAGGGGTAGAAAGTCTTATCGGGGTACAAAAGCATGTGGACGTCGATCTGAGCCGGTGTCTGGCGAGTAAGAAACGCCAAAATTCGCCGCGCAAGTGTCCAGACGTCGAACGCTGTGCCACAGTGGAACCGGTGGACATCCGTGTCATCCACTCCACAGTGGGTGCAGAGCGATGAATCGGCGAGATGGATGCGGTGCAGACGATCTCGGTTAACTTGTTTGCCATTCACGGTGATGTACCACGCTGATTGAACGTCTGATTCAAGAAAACGCGCATGGATCGCCTTCCATACGTGTCGCCACACGTACTGTGGATACTTACGTTCGATGGTGTTGGACGGGCGGCACTGTTGTAACATTTCGGAGACTGTTTTCGCGAGGTACAAACGTGTAAGTGGTAAGGACCGGTAGATATAACTGAACTCCAGGAAAAATCGTTTGATGTAATAAAAGGGGGTTGGAATGGTCGATACCAGTACTGGGGCGGACAAGGAGGCCGGTGCAAAGTTGTGAAGCAGGAGGCTAGTAAGGCTCTGCGGGCAACGATGCCAAAGTTTTAGTTGGGAGCTGACGTATAGGGCCTTGACACGAGTCGGCACGTGGATGAGTCCCACCCCGCCACGATTTCGTGGCAGTGCAAGGGCTCATACTGCACCTTGAATAACATCCCCGAGCTGACGAAGGAGCCGAAAGCCGTCAACAGTCGTCGCGCCAGGAGATTTGGGACTGGTAGTACTTGAGCCACGTGTGGTATACGGGAAACATGATACATGTTCACGCATTGCGCGCGTTGGATAACGTCGAGAGCTCGTAGCCGGTGATCTGCAAGATTTGCTCTGATTGTCTGTAGCAAGCGTCTACCATTGGTAGTCGCTGAGCGGCGCAGGTCTGCTGTGAAATCAAGTCCAAGACACCGTATGGTTCAAATGGCTCTGAGCACTATGGGACTCAACTGCTGAGGTCATTAGTCCCCTAGAACTTAGAACTAGTTAAACCTAACTAACCTAAGGACATCACACACATCCATGCCCGAGGCAGGATTCGAACCTGCGACCGTAGGGGTCTCGCGGTTCCAGACTGCAGCGCCAGAACCGCGCGGCCACTTCGGCCGGCCAAGACACCGTATGGTGGCGGCGACACTAAGGGGGGCAGCGCATCTCTCCGGCAAGCCCTCACCAATGAGCAGGACCTTGGATTTTGACACGTTGAGGCAGCTCCCCGACACTTCGCCGTAAGTCGCCACCCATGTCAGTGCTGCTCGTACTTCATCTTCACTGCGCAGATATAGCACTATGTCTCCAGAATGAGATTTTCACTCTGCAGCGGAGTGTGCGCTGATATGAAACTTCCTGGCAGATTAAAACTGTGTGCCCGACCGAGACTCGAACTCGGGACCTTTGCCTTTCGCGGGCAAGTGCTCTACCAACTGAGCTACCGAAGCACGACTCACGCCCGGTACTCACAGCTTTACTTCTGCCAGTACCTCGTCTCCTACCCTCCAAACTTTACAGAAGCTCTCCTGCGAACCTTGCAGAACTAGCACTCCTGAAAGAAAGGATATTGCGGAGACATGGCTTAGCCACAGCCTGGGGGATGTTTCCAGAATGAGATTTTTCACTCTGCAGCGGAGTGTGCGCTGATATGAAACTTCCTGGCAGATTAAAACTGTGTGCCCGACCGAGACTCGAACTCGGGACCTTTGCCTTTCGCGGGCAAGTGCTCTACCAACTGAGCTACCGAAGCACGACTCACGCCCGGTACTTACAGCTTTACTTCTGCCAGTACCTCGTCTCCTACCTTCCAAACTTTACAGAAGCTCTCCTGCGAACCTTGCAGAACTAGCACTCCTGAAAGAAAGGATATTGCGGAGACATGGCTTAGCCACAGCCTGGGGGATGTTTCCAGAATGAGATTTTCACTCTGCAGCGGAGTGTGCGCTGATATGAAGCTTCCTGGCAGATTAAAACTGTGTGCCCGACCGAGACTCGAACTCGGGACCTTTGCCTTTCGCGGGCAAGTGCTCTACCAACTGAGCTACCGAAGCACGACTCACGCCCGGTACTCACAGCTTTACTTCTGCCAGTACCTCGTCTCCTACCTTCCAAACTTTCCAGAAGCTCTCCTGCGAACCTTGCAGAACTAGCACTCCTGAAAGAAAGGATATTGCGGAGACATGGCTTAGCCACAGCCTGGGGGATGTTTCCAGAATGAGATTTTCACTCTGCAGCGGAGTGTGCGCTGATATGAAACTTCCTGGCAGATTAAAACTGTGTGCCCGACCGAGACTCGAACTCGGGACCTTTGCCTTTCGCGGGCAAGTGCTCTACCAACTGAGCTACCGAAGCACGACTCACGCCCGGTACTCACAGCTTTACTTCTGCCAGTACCTCGTCTCCTACCTTCCAAACTTTACAGAAGCTCTCCTGCGAACCTTGCAGAACTAGCACTCCTGAAAGAAAGGATATTGCGGAGACATGGCTTAGCCACAGCCTGGGGGATGTTTCCAGAATGAGATTTTCACTCTGCAGCGGAGTGTGCGCTGATATGAAACTTCCTGGCAGATTAAAACTGTGTGCCCGACCGAGACTCGAACTCGGGACCTTTGCCTTTCGCGGGCAAGTGCTCTACCAACTGAGCTACCGAAGCACGACTCACGCCCGGTACTCACAGCTTTACTTCTGCCAGTACCTCGTCTCCTACCTTCCAAACTTTACAGAAGCTCTCCTGCGAACCTTGCAGAACTAGCACTCCTGAAAGAAAGGATATTGCGGAGACATGGCTTAGCCACAGCCTGGGGGATGTTTCCAGAATGAGATTTTCACTCTGCAGCGGAGTGTGCGCTGATATGAAGCTTCCTGGCAGATTAAAACTGTGTGCCCGACCGAGACTCGAACTCGGGACCTTTGCCTTTCGCGGGCAAGTGCTCTACCAACTGAGCTACCGAAGCACGACTCACGCCCGGTACTCACAGCTTTACTTCTGCCAGTACCTCGTCTCCTACCTTCCAAACTTTACAGAAGCTCTCCTGCGAACCTTGCAGAACTAGCACTCCTGAAAGAAAGGATATTGCGGAGACATGGCTTAGCCACAGCCTGGGGGATGTTTCCAGAATGAGATTTTCACTCTGCAGCGGAGTGTGCGCTGATATGAAACTTCCTGGCAGATTAAAACTGTGTGCCCGACCGAGACTCGAACTCGGGACCTTTGCCTTTCGCGGGCAAGTGCTCTACCAACTGAGCTACCGAAGCACGACTCACGCCCGGTACTCACAGCTTTACTTCTGCCAGTACCTCGTCTCCTACCTTCCAAACTTTACAGAAGCTCTCCTGCGAACCTTGCAGAACTAGCACTCCTGAAAGAAAGGATATTGCGGAGACATGGCTTAGCCACAGCCTGGGGGATGTTTCCAGAATGAGATTTTCACTCTGCAGCGGAGTGTGCGCTGATATGAAACTTCCTGGCAGATTAAAACTGTGTGCCCGACCGAGACTCGAACTCGGGACCTTTGCCTTTCGCGGGCAAGTGCTCTACCAACTGAGCTGCCAGGAAGTTTCATATCAGCGCACACTCCGCTGCAGAGTGAAAATCTCATTCTGGAAACATCCCCCAGGCTGTGGCTAAGCCATGTCTCCGCAATATCCTTTCTTTCAGGAGTGCTAGTTCTGCAAGGTTCGCAGGAGAGCTTCTGTAAAGTTTGGAAGGTAGGAGACGAGGTACTGGCAGAAGTAAAGCTGTGAGTACCGGGCGTGAGTCGTGCTTCGGTAGCTCAGTTGGTAGAGCACTTGCCCGCGAAAGGCAAAGGTCCCGAGTTCGAGTCTCGGTCGGGCACACAGTTTTAATCTGCCAGGAAGTTTCATATCAGCGCACACTCCGCTGCAGAGTGAAAATCTCATTCTGGAAACATCCCCCAGGCTGTGGCTAAGCCATGACTCCGCAATATCCTTTCTTTCAGGAGTGCTAGTTCTGCAAGGTTCGCAGGAGAGCTTCTGTAAAGTTTGGAAGGTAGGAGACGAGGTACTGGCAGAAGTAAAGCTGTGAGTACCGGGCGTGAGTCGTGCTTCGGTAGCTCAGTTGGTAGAGCACTTGCCCGCGAAAGGCAAAGGTCCCGAGTTCGAGTCTCGGTCGGGCACACAGTTTTAATCTGCCAGGAAGCTTCATATCAGCGCACACTCCGCTGCAGAGTGAAAATCTCATTCTGGAAACATCCCCCAGGCTGTGGCTAAGCCATGTCTCCGCAATATCCTTTCTTTCAGGAGTGCTAGTTCTGCAAGGTTCGCAGGAGAGCTTCTGTAAAGTTTGGAAGGTAGGAGACGAGGTACTGGCAGAAGTAAAGCTGTGAGTACCGGGCGTGAGTCGTGCTTCGGTAGCTCAGTTGGTAGAGCACTTGCCCGCGAAAGGCAAAGGTCCCGAGTTCGAGTCTCGGTCGGGCACACAGTTTTAATCTGCCAGGAAGTTTCATAGCACTATGTCGTCTGCGTAGGTTGTACAACAAAAACGGTGGCCGTGCACAGCCATACTTTCCAAACGTTGGCGCATGCCCTGGAACAGGGGTTCCAAGGCGAAAGCATAGAAAATCGTGGAAAGAGGGCAGCCTTGCCGCACAGATCGTGCGATGACCAGGGGCGGTGTTAGGCGACCATTGTACATGATTTTAGAGGTTGCACTACCCAACAGGCGCATAACCACTGTGACAATACCTCCAGGAAAACCCATATGCTGAAGAACTGTCCGTAAATATAAGTGGTCAACACGGTCGAAAGCCTGGCTAAAGTCCAGTGAAGCCAAGGCGCCAGGGAGACGCTGATAATGCGCTAATGCTATCATGTCTCTGTAACGGCAAAGGGCTGTACGGATGTTGTTGTCGCCTCCTAGGGAAGTCTGGTCGCAGGATGTGACGTAACGTGCGACCTTCTTGAGTCGCGATGCCAGCAGCCGTGTGAATATTTTCATGTCACTGTTGAGCAAAGTAATTGGTCGATAGTCCTGGACCCTCGATAACCCGCGCGGTTTATGTACGGGGATAATAATGCCTTCTATAAAGGCGCTCGGGACCACCGTCATCGGTGACATCAGCTCTTGTGCGATTGCCGTCCACGTGGAAGGCAACAAATAGTGAAAACTGTTATAAAATTCGATGGGTATACCGTCAGGTCCAGGAGATCTGTTATCGGAACCCGCTTTGATAGCATCTACCACTTCATCTGTGGTTACGTCGTCTTGGAGGTCATGCACTGCATCCTCCGGAAGAGTGTTCGTAGTAATCTGAGCGACTTCTGTGATCAGTGCTGCAGAATGCGGTACGGCTGCGTATAGCCCGGCAAAATGAGCATGGAGAGTACGACCGATGCTTTGTTGGGTGTCGTGCCGGCGCCCTTCCACATCAGTGAGGACTTGGATCAGAGCTCGTCGTCGTCGTTGTCTTTCCTGAAGGAGGTGGTACATCGACGTACGTTCTTGAGGGATTCGATTAGAAGCTCGAGAACGGACTACAGTGCCTTCCAAGTGACGCCGCATGATCAAGGAGATCTGCGCCTTCGTGCGATGGACCATCGACTGCCGGGCTGGCGAGAAAGGCATCGTCGTACAGTCACGAGTATGGTGTAGTAGAAGTGCAGGGTATGAGTTTGCCACGCCTTTAATTCCTTCCCATAACTCATCAGAGACTTCCTGAGGGTCGACTTTGCACAGGAGAGCCACCCTGATAAGGTGGAGTCATAGGCTTCTCGACGATGGTGGCAGCGTGCCCACGCTTCTTCGACCATACGGCGACAGTCTGAGGAGGTCAGGTGAGCGACATTGAGTTTCCACAGACCACGACTATGCCACACTCGCTGTCGGGCGAGAGTGACGTCACAGAGGTACGCATCATGGTCTGAAAAGGCCAAGGGCCAGACTTCCCCATGACGTGTGCCATCAGCAAGGGAGCGGGTAACGTAGATGCGATCTATGCGGCTTGACGAGTGAGAGGTGTAGAATGTATAGCCCGGTTGAATTCCGTGGAGCTTCTTCCATGTGTCAACAAGTCGTAGACGGTCGATGACCACTGAGAGAGATGCACAAGGGGAATGTCGCGGGAGTTGGTCCGCGGGCTCTTGTGTCGAGTTAAAATTCCCACCGAGTACCAAATCGTCCTGCGGACCGGTGAAGAGGGGTGTGACGCTTTCGGCAAAAAAAGTTTGTCGGTCATGACGGCGGCCAGTGCCGGACGGAACGTAGATATTAATAATACGCACGCCGAACAGTGTGAGGGCCATACCTCGCGCAGTGGGGAGGTAGATGACGTCCTCTGTAGGGAGTCCGTCGCGTAGCAGGATGGCGACGCCGCTACCGGTGTCGGATGCGGGGGAAACATGGGCGTTGTATCCGGTGGGAACTAGGAAGTCAGCCACAAACACCTCTTGTATGAGTGCTATATCCACATCCGCAGAGTAAATAGTGTCTCTGAACATGGCCAGTTTATGGGGGGCATGAATGGTGGCAAGATTCATCGTGGCGATACGATATTGCTGTGTACGGCCATCCTCAGTATTTGCAGAACGTGCGGTAGAAATAGCCGGCAGGTGGAGACCCGCCGGTGGTCGCGCAGTGGTGATAATTACTGGCGGGGCGACAGTCCCAGTGTCGCCGAGATGGACTCCTGTGCAGACACGCTGGCAGTCTGTTCCGCTTCTTCTTCAACGTCATCGGCCCAGGAAGCTGACGACGTGGACATATGACGGTCACGTACTTCCGGAACGGGTGTTGTGGATTCCGCAACATGAGTGGCAGGGGGACCGCCGTCATCATTCGTTGACAACGGCGAGGACACGTCCCGAACCGGGAGAGGAGGCGTCACAGGGGGGGGGGGGGGGGGGGGGGCGCCTGTTGCTGCTGCATCGCGTGACTGGACGCAATGTGGGAGATCACCGGCAGACAACTGGTCCACATCTCGCGGGGCCGTCTGAGAAAGGGCGTCATCGGAAGGCGTTCGTTGTCGTTTCCTGTGTTTGCGAGGCGACCGCTGTTTTCTGATGTGGCCTTCTGAATCAGAATGTGGTCACCCGTCGTCTGGCGCCGAACCTGTCTGGACAAAGGCAGACGTCGGCACGACACCGAGGTCGACGTCCATGGTTCCAACAGGAACATCGGTTTCGGTCTGCAACCCGGACGGTCCTGAAGCGAGCACTGTAGGCGACGCCGTGCTTGTGTGGTCGGCGCGTTGTGCTGCGGTAGGTGGCGTTGACGATGCTGCTGGCGCAATCGAGATTGATACGACGGGGTCCTGTGCAACATTGGCGTAGGTGATGGGTAAGGACGTGACCGTCGAAGCCTGGGTCTCTTCACGTAACGGCGTCTGTATTAAACGGCGGTGTAAGCATTCGGAACGTACATGTCCCTCCTGGCCACATCCTGCACACGTTCGTGGCTGTCCATCGTACATGACGATGGCCCTCACACCGCCAATCAGCAGGTACGATGGGACATGTTTCGTCAGCTCAATTTTTATTTGCCGGACGCTATTTAATACGGGGTAGGTCGTAAATGTTTGCCACTTCTCCGCGACGTGACCCAAGACGGTGCCATATGGTTGGAAAGCGGCAATGACCACATCCTGAGGCACCTCGAACGGGAGCTCAAACACCCGCAATGTCCGGAGACCGAATCCAGCATGGGCGACTGTCACAGCACCCATATGTCCATCAGAGTGTTTAAATTTGAGTCCGATGGCATGACGGTGAATTATGTCATTGCAAATTTCCTCCGTCGACATCTTGATGTAGACAACACTTCCAGTGATGGAAAAATGTATGCCGATTACGTCCTGGGGGTTCAAACGTAGATCCTCACGTATGAACTGTTCGACTTCGAAAGCTCTGGCTCGTGGATGTTCGGCCTGAAACGTTACTTTGATCGTTGCACGGCGGTACGAGTGCGCCATGGTGTGCGTTAGTATTGGACTCGATAGACACAAACACCGCGACGCGGAAGTAAACACCGCCGAGAGCGGAGCGTCGGACGGCGCGCGGAGCAGCTCCGCACGCTAGCACGGCTGCGAGCCGACTGACCTCAAGTTTAGAATGCAGGACGATTACCACTAGACCACGGGCTCACCCAGTCCGAGAACAACCCGTAGTAGACAACACTTCCTCCTAACACTTCCGCATCTTACAGTGTTGCCAGATTGTGCAGATAGCCGGACTTAGAGTTGTCACGGGCGGTCAGTTTTATTGGCCACCTTAAGTGAACGACTCGGACTTAGTCTCTGTGGCGCCCTCCGGCGGCCAGGTTTTATGTCTAAGACTGTACATTTGTATAACCTATGAAGAACTGCACGAATCAGGACGCTATTGATAGTAGAAAGATAGGAAACAATGATTACTGCCATATACAGCACATGGAATAAAGGCTGAAGTTTTTCCATGTGCACGGTTTTCTCAATGTATCTATGTCAAAGGAAACTATGTCTACACTAATAAAAATTTATCGATCGCCACTAAACTGTGCGGCATATCACATATATTGAAGCGTATCACCGAATGTCGGTGCAGATAGCTTAATTCGATCCAGTGACCTCGCGCTTGCGAACTAAGCTCTTACTAGTTCGGCCCTGGAATCGTTGAAAAACTGCGACCCTGTCACCGAATGTTGGTGCAGATAGCTTAAAGATCTATGCCCATATATCATGTAGAACCAGCAGCGAGATTCGATCCAGCGATCTCACGCTTGTGAAGAGTTCTACCATAGAACTAAAGCGTTTCCACACCCACGCCCTCATATTATTTTTCCCTGTGTTTGGTGCCATACCTTTTTAGGACGTCCTGGACTATCAGGTAACAAGCAAGCGATATTAATTACGGAAAGTTGTGACGTTTTTACAGATTGACATGCTATTGAATGAGTACACTAATATTTAATGAAACGCTGAGGAAGTGTTTGATATACACACGAATATTGTACATATTGTTTCAGGAGCAATAAGAAATATTTCAGGAGGTGGCAGCAAATGTGTACACTTTCTATCGGTTACAGAGATACGACTGTTACAGATATAAGTTTTCATTTCCCGTATTGCTAGTCTAGTCACTATGGCTTTATTTATCTAGTGTCTTTTGTTTTGAAGTTCAAGTTGCTAAGCTGGGCTTAATATTAAATTATTGATATTTTCAGCATTGATGAAGCATGACAGACAATAAGTTGATTGGGCCTGTAGTGTTACACAGCCCTGTCATCTAGATTTCCTCCAAACGAACTTCCAGCGTTATTGGAAGAGGTTATTTTGGTTACGAAGATGGTTCTGATCTTCCAGTATAACGGGCCTCCAGCACATTCTAGTACCCAGTTGATACATCGTTTAAACCTAATATTCCCCGCACTATCGATCGGCAGAAATGGCTAGCTACCTTAGTCATCAAGTTCTCCGGACCTTACACCTTCAGACTTTTGCCTGTTGGGATGGTAGAAACACGAAGCTTAGAAAGAAAAAGATAAACACAAGAGACGAATTGACTGCTAGTATTGTGAATAGTTCGCCCCCCATAAAAGAATCAATGACGACTTTAGAAGAGCTACACAGCGGTGTTGTCAAGAGAATTCGAAAGTACATTGCAGTCAGAGGGGAAATTTGTGAAATGAACGTCGAACATCATCACTTACCTTCACTTGACTCCTTGCGTGAGTATTTGTTTGGGCTGCAGCTTAACAGCTGTGTCTCTGCAACCAAAAAAAAATTGGACATATGTTACGAGAAATGTTCTGTTGGAATTAACTTAAACTACCACCTCCCATAATATTTACTCAAGCTTACTGCCGCTGCTTCGCTCGCGTTGACTGTACGGTCTGCACACATTTTTTTATTGTTCACAAATTGCAACACCTTCTAAACTTTTCACGCTAATTAAGGCCATGGAAACATGGTCTTTACTAAATGTATTTCTGATTAAAATGTAATTCCGGTAGCTGGAGCCCAAGCTTTTTGTTAATCATGACTTTTGCGTTCTTATGGTGACATTTTCATAGAAACTTTCATCTCCTAATAAGTATTTCTTTACATCTAATGGAGAATTGAAATAACAATTCCCATAGATTTACGTTTAAATTTTTTTAATAAAACGAAATATTTTCTTAAAAATTTTCATCCCCTATTTTATCGTCTTAGGGTTTGAATTTCCAAAAACAGTAAAACACGCACTTTTTTAAATTTCTAATGGAGAAGCCAAATACAAATTTTCATAGCTGTAGCTTCAAAAATGCTTTCAAAATGAAATACTTTCACCTCCTTAAGGACTGACTTTCTAAAAACAGTGAAACATGTTTTTTATTTCTAATCGAGAAGCCAAATACAAATTTTTATAGATTTAGCTCTGAAAATGCTTTTATAATGAAATAATTTCATAAAACTTTTCATTCCCCACTCCCTCACAGGGTTGAATTTCCAAAAGACACTGAAACGCATATTTCTAACCGAGAAGTCAAATACCAGTTTTCATAGATGTAGCTTTAATAATGATCTATTTTCAAAGAATACATTCTGACGCTATTTACCCTTTAGTGATTTAATTTCCAAAAATGCTGAAACATGGTTCAAATGGCTCTGAGCACTATGGGACTTAACTTCTGAGGTCATCAGTCCCCTAGAACTTAGAACTACTTAAACCTAACTAACCTAAGGACATCACACACATCGATGCCCGAGGCAGGATTCGAACCTGCAACCGTAGCGGTCGCGCAGTTCCAGACTGGAGCGCCTAGAACCGCTCGGCCACTCCGGCCGGCTGCTGAAACATGTATTTTTCTTATTTCTGACTGAGAAACCAAATTACAGTTTTCGTAGTTCTAGCTTCAAAATTGCCGTAATAAAGACAAATACTCAAAACGCTTTTCATCCAGTATTTCACGCCCTTAGGAGTGAAATGTCGAACAATCCTCTCTTATATTTTGCTTGAAGTATAAGCTCCCCAAATTCCCCAGATTTCAAATTTCTGTCATTAGCGGTTTGGGCTGAGCGATGAAGAATCAGTCAGTCAGGAAATTGCCTTTTATATTTACTTCTATTCCTCCTGAAACCACCAGTGTAACGCATAGGAGCGAGAAATGCTGCCTATGAGCTAAAATTAGTGAAGTGGTTCAGCCAAGGGCTTGTGTCAAATGGAAACGGTAGGGACTCGCAATATACGAGGACATACGAGCTTTCAGCAAGGGGAGCGCTGGCGCCGTATCTTGGCCACTTGAAGCGTCGCTGTCCTCTCGGGAAGTGAAGCGCTCTTCAGGCTGCACCCACTTAGATCCACTCTGCAGCACGTTTGCTCACTGGGCTCTAACACAGTTTGCTCTCTATCGAAGTCAGGGCTCGCTTCTTTCTTTCCTTCCACCCTAGTGGCTCAGCAGACGTAATGAAGTACACACTAAATTATTTTCTGATTTGATGCAAGGAAAGCACTCTTAAGAACGTTAATAATATGAATCAGTTAGTTGTTTCTATAACAGGCCTGGATAGCTGCGAGTGTTAGGGTGTCACTTCCGAAATTCGGACAGACGCCCCATATCGAAACCGCCGGAGGGAATAACGACAACGTCCGGTGTGCCAACCAACCTGGAAGTGGCTGTTTCCCGCGGGAGACTAGGTGAATACCGGTCTGGTTCCTACGTGCCGTCTGAGTTACACGATTCGCAAATGTTTAGCAAAACGCTCGCACACTTCCACATGGATGACACTACACGCAGACAGTACACAAATCCCGTCCTGTGAGGGGAGGGGGTGGGGGGTGGGGGGGAAGGGGCGAGGGGGTTGGAAGGATCGCGGTCACAGGAAGGACATCCAGCCACATACTAACATCAACAATACCAAATTCAATAATAAAAATGCCGACCCCGTGCAGGTACGGGATAAATGCAAAACAATAAGAAGTCAGTAGTTTCTATACGTGAGATAAAGGCTCTTCGAGGACACTCCCAGTTACTACAAATATTATTTACACTCGACCCGTAGAAATCCTTCAGACGTCATCTTCTGATGTCTCGAGAAACCATTAGTCACTTCCAGACATTATATTAATTCCGTGTAACACCACCTCCAGGCTCGATAACGACCTCATTCCGGCGAGGAGAGTCCACAAGTTTCTTCAGGTACGCCATGTCCAGGTGAAGCTATTCATTGATGATAAGATCCTGTAGAGGTACCAATTTGCGGGGATGTTGAATACCAGGTCGGATGTTTTAGCTAGCTAGTGGACGTGCGATAGGATGACTACATTTACGTCAAACCAGAAACGTAAGCGTGCAGCCTGTAACGCCCCAACGACCACCTTAAAGTCAATTAAGAAAGAACATGGAGCAGGGAAAGTTATCTTGGCAGTTACGACATCTTTGCCGATGAGCTAACACGAAAGAGTTTTGTCAACAAGTACATTGTACACCACTGAGCATATTTGTTAGCGAAAGAGAAAGAGGAAACATCGTATTTCACCAGTGGACAAATATCCATGTGACAAATGTGAAATTAATATCTCAAAAGTTAAGTCCAAAGTAATGTCATCAGAGATAACTTTTATGTGAAAGAGAGTTGTAAGCGCAACGAAGAAATTCAATGCGCCTACAACGCTCTTCCACAGTAGAAGTCGCTTGCTAGAACTCATCCAGTGCAGACGTACGATCTGAATTATTGAGATTGTGAATCGTGCCGAGATTGTTTTCGAGTTTAGAAGTGTTTGTTGCGTGACGGGATTCACGGCTTAAGAAACTGATTTTATGAACTGAGACAGGAACAGATAGACTCATTTAACCGTGCACTACGGGTTAATTGAAATCTAATAACGGAATTAGTGAACATTGGATTTGACTTTAAATTAGTTGGACCTTAAGGAGAAGTGAACATTCTATGAAAGAATACACGCAGTTAGTCTTGAGTAGGACCCAAGTACACGACATCATGAAGATAAAACAATTACGCTGAAGTGTTGAGTTGTGGTAATTCCCAAGAAACTATAACTCAGTCGGACTGACTTAACTAAACTAATCTGTGTACGTGTGGTGCGGTAGTGATAAGTATTTAGTGACAAAATAACAATAAACTGTTCGTTACCAGTTAAATACCCGGTGTGGACTACTTCATTAAATAGCTTGATAAATGACTAAATCAACGACTACTCATGAAACATTATTTCATTGAAGTGCAAATATTCACGTCATTAGTTGAGAAGTGAACTTTAAAATAATTTCGTATTACGACGCAATCTTACAAAGACTGAATCAATGAGTATCTCTGGATCTCACTGCATACCAGCAACAGCAACGAGGCAACAGCGTAAGAAAAAACTGTTGACTAAAATATTTCCTCGCAATCAGTGATGTGTGCTATGCGAACGAGAGAAGAATTAATAACTACTGCAAATCCGGGCAATTAACAATACAATATTAATAATAAAAAGCATCAATTATACGAATTCGCATAAGTGGAAACGCTGCGGACTTGTAATTGAGATACAACGACTACGCGAGGAACGCCTTTTCGGAAATTTTTCAGGTTTTTTCTCCCGTTAATCTGCGGGGACTGACGTTATATCGCATCGTGTCTCTGCCGCGAGAGCTGTGGCAGTAGCAGCTCTACGGCGTCGACTACATCAGCACGCGGTTGGAGTCCGGGGGCACGCGACACAAGCCCTGTTGCTACATCTCTCACGGGGAGATGCTTGATAAGTAACCAAATAAGACACAGGTAAACAAGGACAAGGGTTTATTACGACCGTAATAGTCGGATTTAATAACAAAGGAGTTAGAAACACACTAACTTCAATTCAGTTTACACAGGTGGAGTTTAAATAACCCAAATGCAGCGCAAGAAATATTGCAGAATGGAAAAAACTGTCAAGTGCATATGTGAAGGGAAGCCTTTCAACGTCAACCGCTGCTATCAACGAGGGAAGAAGCAGTAATGTGAAGAAAATGTAAAGAAATACCAATAACCAGGGAAGATGCTTTACAAATAAAAGCGAAACGCGTCTGGTGTAATTCTCTTCAGTTAAATTGCAGTAAACTCAAGACAGAAAAACAATAATTCTTGAAAGGAAAACTCTTCTCAACAAAAAATTTAATACAACTTCTCAGACACTAACAGACATATGCCTGGAACTCATAGTGAATAAACGTAGTGGGGGCGTGAAGAGTATGTCAGTGATAACCTCTAACGACGATGGGTGAGCGTTCGGCGTAGTTGGCCGACAGGTACGTCTCGGAATATCTTGGAAAGTAGTAAGTCCCACAGCAGCGGCTTCCGAGCGGGCTCTGACTGATAGGCTGCTAAGGGTCGGCGCAAGAATTGGCCCAGAGCTCCGGTGGAGCGAACTGACGACCTGTTGCCTTACGCCGCCCAATATAGCCAGGGCGCGGAGGAATTCGTGCTACGGCGAAGGAAATACATCCCTGGTACGGAGGACCTCTGGTGGCGCTTCTCCTGCCGTCTTTCGTCCTTGCGATCGATGGAGTCCGTAGAGGCAACGCCTCGTACGTATGCAAATCCGTGATGCTTCAGTGTCTGAGGGATTGCCGGCACCTGTCAACACGACAGTTGTAATTTTGTCAGATAGGTTTGCCCACAGTATACTCACCATGAAATTCTAGCAAGGAAGGTGCCTCCACGTGTGCATTTTACTTACATGCTACATAGAAGAAAGTAAAATGCCGGCGCTCCCCGGAAACGTTTCCCAATGGGACAACGGCCAAACCTTCCACCACCGGAAACCAATGCAATCAAAAGCCAAAAACAAAAACAGGTCATCTTCAGGGCCAACCCTGACGATCGTCAGCCTGAACGTCGAGGGAATCACCAAGAATAAGGAGGATGTAATATCGCAATTACGCCGATCAGAAAAGTGGGACGTACTGTGCCTGCAGGAAACGCATAGAGATGAAACAGCAAACAGACCCAATATCAAAGGAATGCGCTTGGCAGTAGAAGCACCTCACAGAAGGTGTGGGAGCGCAATATTTACCAGACCCGAGATGCTGCTCTCTTCCACGAGTAAGACAACCACCAACAACATTGAAGCGTTAGCGATAGAGAGTGGATCATTTACAATATGCTCCGTATATAAACCCCCCGGCCAGAAATTACACACTTCAACGCCAGAAAGTTTCAACAACCAAAGGACACACTTCGTTGTGGGCGACTTTAACAGCCACAGCACCACCTGGGGCTACGACGAGACAGACGCCAATGGTCAGCTGCTAGAACAATGGGCTGAGGCAAATAACCTCTCACTTCTCCACGACCCCAAGCTCCCCTGCTCCTTCAACAGCAAAATTTGGAAGCGAGGTTACAATCCCGATATTTGCTTCGTCAGCCGGAACATCTACGACACCTGCTGCAAAAGAGTATATGATGCAATCCCAAAGACACAACATCGACCTATTGGAATCCAAGTCTACTCAACAATCAAAACAACCAAAATACCTTTCCGTAGGAGATTCAACTTTAAAAAGGCTAGGTGGTCAGAATATTCCCAAGCGCTGGATGAGGAATTATCCAGTCTGACCCCAACACCAAATAATTACCTTATCTTTGTTGAGACTTTGCGAAAGGTATCTAGACAATATATTCCTAGGGGTTGCAGACAACACTATATCCCAGGGCTCTCAAATGCCTCAAAGGACATCCTGGAGAAGTATCAAGTATTGTTCGTGGAAGACCCATTCAGCGAAGAAACCATCACCTGTGGCCCAGCTTTAATGTCAGCCCTCAGCGAGGCACGCGAGAAGAAGTGGATAGCAACCCTAGAAAGAATGGATATGTCCCACAGTAGCAAAATAGCCTGGAACCTGATTAAGAAACTGGATGGTGACCCAAGGCTAAGCAAGGCCCCGGCCAACGTAACTCCAAACCAGGTGGCCAACCAACTCCTTCTAAACGGCAAGTTCAACTCCAAACGTCAGAAAACTAAAATCACACGCCTACTGCCAACGGAAAATACCAACTTCCAGAAACCATTTAGCATGAGAGAGTTGAACAATGGCATAAATACCATGAAGAATCGGAAAGCCGCTGGGTTTGATGATATTTGCGTGGAACAGATTAAAATCTTCGGCCTTGGCGCCAGGGACTGGATACTTGGACTTTTTAACGTGTGCCGTGAAACCTTTCAAATCCCGAAACTGTGGAGGAAGTCAAAAGTGGTGGCTCTCTTTAAACCCGGGAAGGACCCAGAGTCTCCGAAGAGCTATCGACCCATAACCCTTCTCTGCCATCTGTTTAAGCTCTATGAAAGATTGATCCTCAACAGAATAGAGAAGATCGTCGACTCGAAGCTAATTCCACACCAAGCAGGTTTTAAACCTGGAAAGTCCTGTACCAGTCAAATTCTAGCATTGACGGAACATATCGAGGATGGGTTTGAGAATAAACTAATCACCGGGCTGGCACTAGTCGACCTAAGTTCCGCCTATGATACAGTACATCACCGGACACTACTGCATAAAATCTACGAGACCCTGAAAGGCTACCATCTAGTCAAGATAATCGAATTCCTGCTCCAAAATAGACAGTTCTTCGTAATGCTTGAGGGGAAAAAGAGTCGATGGCGGAATCAGAAAAATGGGCTCGCCCAAGGGAGCATGTTGGCGCCAATCCTATTCAACATATATACAAATGACCAACGAACTCCAGACAAAACCAAAACTTTTGTATATGCAGACGACCTGGCAATAACAGTTCAAGGCAACAGGTTTGAAGCCATCGAGGAGAAACTAGAAACCGCCCTTTCTATAATGTCAACCAACTACAAAAAGAATTCTCTAAAACCCAACCCCTCCAAAACTCAAGTGAGTGCATTCCATCTGAACTCGAGGCAGACAAAGTACAGGCTCAATGTTACCTGGGATGGGACATTACTAGAACACACAGATACTCCCACCTACCTTGGCGTCGTGCTGGACAGAACATTGACATACAAATATCATTGCGAAAAAACACGCAAAAAAGTAGAAGCACGAAATTCCCTAATAAGAAAGCTGTCCAACAGCAAATGGGGTGCCAAACCTACCGTGGTCAGAACTTCAGCCCAAACTTTGTGCTTCTCAACTGCCGAATATGCCTGCCCGGTATGGTGCAGATCCGCCCACGCAAAAAGGTAGATATTAGCTTGAATGAAACATGCAGGATAGTGACAGGCATCATGAAACCTACCCCCATAGAAAATCTTTACAGGGCCGCAGGTTTCACAAACCCTGACTCACGTGGGAAAGCCCATGAACATACCGAGAAGTTAAAGCAAACCTTTGATGCTCGTCACTCAATATTTGGCCTAGAGTGTGGCCCCAGCAGACTCAAATCCAGACGCCGTTTCCTAAGTTGTGCCTTAGATGAGCCCCCCATCTACTATCCACTAAGAGAGGACCCACCAAGCGGCGTTTCTGGTGATTGGAAAACCTGGAGAATGCTTAACCGCATAAGAACTGGGGTGGCTCCTGTGAAATCTAATCTGATCAAATGGGGTTTGTTGGACGAAAATGACGATAAATGCGACTGCGGCACTCGACAGGACATGGAACATCTCCTACAATGCCCCGCCTGCCCGCACAGATGCACCCTCGACGATCTATGGCTGGCTAAAGAAGAAGCATTGGACTTTGCCCAATATTGTAGTTTCCGGACACGAAAAAGTAAAGTAAGTCTAGAGAAAGGGCAACAGGTAGTCATCTAGAAAGTTGAAAGCAACATCGCTGTTCATGGTAACCTGACTGAGTGGACTAAATTAATGGTATGATAAACACCCCCAAAATATCACAGAACCACCTCCAGCCTGAGAAATACTCTCCTGAAATCGCGATGTCTGGAGGGTGTAGTTCAGGCCAAAGATGGTTTTGTGACATTTTCGTGGTGTTTTCCGCGCCGTGAATTAGGCCCATCATTCAGGTTACAATGAGGATGAACTAGGATATTTTGTCAGTACTGTATTCGAGTATCGTTATTTTTTTCTAACCTTCCACTAAACACCTCGAAATTTTACGTGTCTGAGAGGAGGTAAGTTTTGAGGAACTGTCACTATTTTATATGCAAAAAGCGTCGATTACAGTGGCTCGAAATGTCAAATCAGTAAAAAGGCACAGAAAAGAGACTTTGTTAATAGGCACCTCTACCTCACACTTGGCAATATTACTATCACGCTCCACGTGTCTTGGGGAATATCATTCCGTGATCACGCAATTTATTGCTGTGAATTACAGCAAAAGACATCATGGGTAGAGAAATATGTGAACTGACTGAAGAATATGAGAGTGAGGGTGTCGTAGACGTCAGAACTATTACGAAGAGCTCCAGTAGATGTCAGCTTTTATTCACACTAAGCTTCAAGAACACATAATAGAGCCTTCGTCCGCCTTGAAAGGTTGCAGAAGGTAGCACCTAGGTGTAAAAGGATTCGGTTCCAGAAAGAAGAGGCCGGAGCGCTAGCATTTTTACTGTGTCTGTTTGAGTGCCAAGCGGCTTATTCGGCCATTAAAAACACTTTAAGGGCTTCTCTTACTGGAACACGTAGCGCTATTGAACGAACATCTTTCGCTGCGTTAAACATACTAATATTGCTACTCACGCTTTCAGTGTTCACACTGAATGACAGAAAATGAAGCACCCATAAGAGATGGTTGGCCGTTGAGACACCGTTATCCCTGACACAATATGGAAGGGGCCTCATTGCGGGTCTCCATTTGGCCAACTGGTTGGAAAATGCAATATCCATATTTCTTGGGCATTTATGTGGCAGTGGCTTGACGCTGGACTCTATGGGAAGGTGAGGGCAGACATGTTTGTCGTTAAGGGAGATCGGCGTGCTCTGCACCAAGCACAGCGTAACACCTGCACATCTGCGCCTGCCATCCGAGAACAAGTAATGCACTCCCTGTAACATTCTGTGTTATCCCATATGACTGGTTGGAAACTAGCAACAGCCAGACTAGGAAATAACCGTCCCATATAAAGGCTGCCGTTAGCAAAATACAAACAGATGCGTATGGGGCGATTTCGTGCCCGGGAAGCATGGATCATCGATGAATGGGGGCGCTTTGTGTTCAGCGATGAATCACGGTTCTGCACTACCCCGGATGATCACCGTCGGCGAGTATGGCGGCAAGCTGGTCAGAGGTTCCAGTCTTACAATGCTTTGGAGGGGCACAGCAGCGTTACTGGGGATGTCATCGTGCAGGGAGACATCGGGTATGACTTCAAGTGACGGCTGGTGGCGACTGAGGGAACACTGACGGCATAAAGATACGTCATCAAAGACGTCCCATGTCTTCACGCGTTACTCTCATGTGACGGTATCGTGGTGCCCTTTTTAATAGGACAATGCTTGCCCACACATGGCACGTCCCTCTATGAAATGCCTGTGTGATCCTGAAGTATTCCCGTGATCAGGAAGATTCACTGATCGATTCCTACTAGAACATGTATGCTGCCAGCTCGGACGTCGACTCCATCCAAGAATCAGTATCTAGTATATTGAGGCTCAGTTACAACAGTTTTAGGGCAGCTTGCTTCAGAGGAGGATACAACGGCTTTGTGACACCCTTCCCAGCAGAATCAGTGCATGCAGCCACACCAGAGGGCGTGCAAAATCACAATAATAAGTCGGCTCATACTGCCAAGTTCTCTGCAAATCTGACTCCTTTTGCAGTCCCTAAAAGAAATGACATCACGTCCCCTCTTGACTCGTGAAGTTTCATTTCGTTTCTCCCCCTCTTCTGGGAGCTTCAGTTCAGTTTTTTTGTTAAGCATATTACATAATAAATTTCTGCTCATCACATACAGGAGGCGTTAGGGAGAAAATGAGTATACTTTAAATTAGAAGGCTGAATGGGATATAGGACCAAGCTTTTCGTCAAGTGTACACACACGCAAGCGTACACACGCGCGCGCACGCACACACGACCGCGCGCCCAACAGTCAACTTTTAAATGTGCCTGTCCGTAGCTCAGTGCTCCTTTGTGTGGGACAGCAGTCTGTCTTAATTCGCATACAGGGTTATTTAACTAAATGGGGAATAATTACAGGAAACGATCGCTGAGAGGATAAGAAGCAAAAATGCTCATATCGGCATATGGCCAGAGATGTGTTCCGAGGGAGGTACGGCTACATGAATAAGGTTGCAATAATTGATAGCAGCGCAAGAACACACCAGGCTGGTGGGACTGCTCCGTCCGTGCTAGTCTTTTATCGGTATAATGGCAGCGAACCTTCAGTACCAGTCCAGCCTCAATGTGTGGGCCGGAGTTAATGCCGAAAGCCTCGTGGGACCAGCAATAGTTCCACAACGCCTCACAGACGAGACATATCTGCACTTCCTGTGGGTATTCCAGCCTATCTTGATTGAAGACGCGGGTTTGATGGTACGGAGGCTAATGCGGCTACTTCATCTGCATCTATATACATATTCCGCAAGCCACTGACCCTTTCCTGTTTCACTCGTAAACAGAGCGAGGGGAAAACAACTGCCTATACGCCCCCGCACTAGCCCTAATCTCTCTTATTCTGTCTTCGTGGTCCTTCGGGGAAATACATGTTGCTTGTTGTAGAACCGTTGTGCAGTCTACATCAAATCCTCGTTCTCTAAATTTTCTCAAGTGTGTTTGCAACGTAACGTACCAGTACTGATGGTGGTAAAACTCTACTAAGTACGAAGATTACAATCGCTTTGTCAATGTCCTACCGCAAGTCCTGCAAGTTGCCGTCTGTAGTAAATGTTTTCTTAAATTCGTGTGGTCCACGAAATTACTGGCTCCTGTGAGTTATTGCCAGGTATTAATAATTTCTAGGGGAAGGTTTTCACCAACCGGTAAAAATTTGAACGCAACGGATAACGCAATATTTTTGAACCACTACAGAAGGCACCTACACAGGGCTTAATAGGCAGTATACAGGTTTCATTCGCTTTCAGGACCCAGAATTCGACTGTGGTACTGACTTTGACCTATTCTTTATGATGGAGGAAGCAAATAATCAGTCGAGGGTAGAGATTAACTGATATTTATTCAGTACCGATGGTATTTCAAGAACTAGTCGTGTTTCTCTTGTAATATACATCATCAAAACTGGTATCTCTAGTTAACATGGTTTAGTTCCGCCACGTAATTATGGAATGGGATAGGGCAGCGCAGACCTGACTTCAATGTAATTTCATACAGACACACAGTTATACCTAAACCCACTCAATTACTATAGATGACTAAGAGCATGTTCAGCAAAGACACTACAAGCAAAACTTGGTCAGGGTGGAAGAGTATTTCGCAAGTCTTTACCAAATCAATGGGCATTAAAATCCGATACTTTTCCTAGTGGCTCGAGTTTAAACCATGTATTTTACTTATCGCACAGTATCGCCAACAAATCAAATAGTTATGGTGGAGCACAAGAAACATGACTTCAATGCTACTCAACACACGTGGACAAGTTTCGGTAGCCAACAAAAGTCCAGGAAATTACGGACACACAAGATTATTCATTCCCCATTTTACACTCGCCCACTACTGTATGATTAATCATAGTGTACAATACATTTTCAGACCGAAACTCCAATTTATCAATGTGGCGGTTGCTCCAACCGACCACGTAGCGTGAAAGCAAGTTCACAAAGAAAACATATGGAAAATAAATAAGAATCCCCCAAAATATTACTGTAAATGAGAGAGCAGATTAAAATACAGTGAATGAGTGAATTTCCATTAAGCACAGAGCAATAACATGATCGTGAGCTTAAGGCCCATGGTGCGTGGCCTGACCAAGGTTCAAATGGCTCTGAGCACTATGGGACTCAACAGCTATGGTCATCAGTCCCATAGAACTTAGAACTACTTAAACCTAACTAACCTAAGGACATCACACACATCCATGCCCGAGGCAGGATTCGAACCTGCATCCGTAGCAGTCGCGCGGTTCCGGACTGCACGCCTAGAACCGCGAGACCACCGCGGCCGGCCCTGACCAAGGCACAAACGCAGAGTTCTAGTGAAATTTGAATAAATTATGAAAATAAATTCCCTTATGGGGTTTAGTGGTAATTTCGCACCTGATTTCAACATCTGGACTTCATTACCGAGCAGATTTCAGACGATCTAATACCTTTGTTAACATTACCAAAACGAGAGCTGCGTCTCCATGTCTGTCCAGCGACGCGACCCAGGGAAACGTGATCCACCGGACACCTCGCGTAACCGTTCTTCGTTCAAAAGGTGGTGGAGGGGATGGTTCGCCAACCTAACGGATCCAACACTAGGATCCATCTGACTTGACTTGCCCACCATCTTTGCTAATCTTTTTCACGTTTAGGGGGTTGGTACAATCCTACCACAGAACGCTCTACACATGCAATGCAACGACCTCTGACCAGAGCTTTCTGCTACATCACACACTATCTCATTCGTACAGTCCAAAGTCGCATACGAGAAAGGATACAAGGAAACGTGGCACACATGAAATAAAATGAATAAATATATAAATAAACACCACATGGCCCATTATCTTCTGTTTGTTATACACGGAATTCACTTCTGCACAGTCGAAACACTCTGGCTATAGTTATAATTTACTGGAAAAAATATGGAACGGGGCAACAAGTTCCGTTTCATGTTTCACGAAAAGAGCGTCGTCTTTCCTCCAGGGATTCCCATTATAGTTCACGAAGCATCTCGGTAATACACGCATGTTGATAGAACCTAACGGCCACAAATCTAGGAGATCACCTCTGAATTGCTTAGATGTGTTCCTTCAATCTGCCGCGGTGCCGGTCCCTAAAATGCAAACAGTAGCAAGAATTTTCGTGCTAGTGTTCTACACGCAGTTTCCTTTAAAAATGAATTACACCTTCCTAAAATTCTCACAATAAAGTGAAGTCGACCATTCGTCTTTCCTACTACTGCCCTTAAGTGCTCGTCCCATTTCAGGTAGCTTTACAACGTTACTTTTAGATATTTAATCGATGTGACTGGTCAAGCAGAACACTACCAATTCTTTATTCGTATGTTTACGGGATTGTTTCCCCTACTCATCTCCAGTTATATTTTTCTACATTTAGAGCAACCTGTCATTGATCACACCAACTAGAATTTTGTCTAAGTCATTTTTATATCCTCCTACAGTCATTCAACGACGACACCTTCCCGTACACCACAGCTTCATCAGCAAGCAGCTATGGTGGCTGCTCACCCTCTGCGTCAGATCATTTCTACATCAATATCTACATACATAATGCGAAAGCCACCATACGGTCCATGGCGGAAGGTACGCTGTACCACAGCTAGTCGACTGTCTGTATGCTTCTATGTGAGCCGTAATTTCTCGTATCTTGTCTTCGTGGTCTCTACGCGAAATAGACTCCTGGAAATGGAAAAAAGAACACATTGACACCGGTGTGTCAGACCCACCATACTTGCTCCGGACACTGCGAGAGGGCTGTACAAGCAATGATCACACGCAGGGCACAGCGGACACACCAGGAACCGCGGTGTTGGCCGTCGAATGGCGCTAGCTGCGCAGCATTTGTGCACCGCCGCCGTCAGTGTCAGCCAGTTTGCCTTGGCATACGGAGCTCCATCGCAGTCTTTAACACTGGTAGCATGCCGCGACAGCGTGGACGTGAACCGTATGTGCAGTTGACGGACTTTGAGCGAGGGCGTATAGTGGGCATGCGGGAGGCCGGGTGGACGTACCGCCGAATTGCTCAACACGTGGGGCGTGAGGTCTCCACAGTACATCGATGTTGTCGCCAGTGGTCGGCGGAAGGTGCACGTGCCCGTCGACCTGGGACCGGACAGCAGCGACGCACGGATGCACGCCAAGACCGTAGGATCCTACGCAGTGCCGTAGGGGACCGCACCGCCACTTCCCAGCAAATTAGGGACACTGTTGCTCCTGGGGTATCGGCGAGGACCATTCGCAACCGTCTCCATGAAGCTGGGCTACGGTCCCGCACACCGTTAGGCCGTCTTCCGCTCACGCACCAACATCGTGCAGCCCGCCTCCAGTGGTGTCGCGACAGGCGTGAATGGAGGGACGAATGGAGACGTGTCGTCTTCAGCGATGAGAGTCGCTTCTGCCTTGGTGCCAATGATGGTCGTATGCGTGTTTGGCGCCGTGCAGGTGAGCGCCACAATCAGGACTGCATACGACCGAGGCACACAGGGCCAACACCCGGCATCATGGTGTGGGGAGCGATCTCCTACACTGGCCGTACACCACTGGTGATCGTCGAGGGGACACTGAATAGTGCACGGTACATCCAAACCGTCATCGAACCCATCGTTCTACCATTCCTAGACCGGCAAAGGAACTTGCTGTTCCAACAGGACAATGCACGTCCGCATGTATCCCGTGCCACCCAACGTGCTCTAGAAGGTGTAAGTCAACGACCCTGGCCAGCAAGATCTCCGGATGTGTCCCCCATTGAGCATGTTTGGGACTGGATGAAGCGTCGTCTCACGCGGTCTGCACGTCCAGCACGAACGCTGGTCCAACTGAGGCGCCAGGTGGAAATCGCATGGCAAGCCGTTCCACAGGACTGCATCCAGCATCTCTACGATCGTCTCCATGGGAGAATAGCAGCCTGCATTGCTGCGAAAGGTGGATATACACTGTACTAGTGCCGACATTGTGCATGCTCTGTTGCCTGTGTCTATGTGCCTGTGGTTCTGTCAGTGTGATCATGTGATGTATCTGACCCCAGGAATGTGTCAATAAAGTTTCCCCTTCCTGGGACAATGAATTCACGGTGTTCTTATTTCAATTTCCAGGAGTGTATATGTTGGCGGCACTAGGATCGTTCTGCAGTCAGCTTCAAATGCCTGTTCTCTAAACTTTCTCAGTAGTGTTCTTCGAACTAAATGTCTTCTTCCGTCCACGGATACCCACATGAGCTCCCGAAGCATATCCGTAACACTTGCATGATGAGCGAACCTACCGCTAACAAATCTAGCAGCTCGTCTCTGAATTGCTTTGATGTCTTCTTGCATTCCGACCTTGTGCGAGAGAAGTACTCAAGAACAGGTTGCACTAGGTCTTGTATGCGGTCTCCTTTACAGATGAACGACACCTTCCCAAAATTCTTCCAATAAACCGAAGTCGACCATTCGCCTTCAAAAAAATGGTTCAAATGGCTCTGAGAACTGTGGGACTTAACATCTATGGTCATCAGTCCCCTAGAACTTAGAACTACTTAAACCTAACTAACCTAAGGACATCACACAACACCCAGTCATCACGAGGCAGAGACATTCGCCTTCCCTACCACTATTATCAGATGCTCGTTCCATTTCATAACGCTTCGCAACGTTACGCCCAGATATTTAAACGACGTGAGTGTGTGTGAATGACGTTACAACTATCGCGGCGGAATCGGGTGGCTATTGAAAACATTTGATAATTAACTTCAGTTCTCCTACGCTGTATCCGAACATTACGGGTTTGTTTTTGCGACTCATCCGCATGAACTTACATTTTGCCACATTAAGAGTCAGTACGTATGTAGACAACAACTGCGGTTCTATCAAACTTCCCTGGGGTACTCCTGACTACCCCTTGTCTCTGGTGAACACTCGCCCTCGAGAACAGAGTACACGGATCTATTACATACGAAGTCTTCGAGCCAGTTCTTCGTTCTAGAATTCTGGAATGTGGCTGCTGTCCTTAAACCACAGTTCGCAGTATATCACGCAACGAACCGATGTTAGGAATATTAATCTGTAATTTCGCCCGTCCATTCTTTTATCGTTTTTATGTACAAAAGTCACCTGAGGTTTTGTCCAGTCGCTTGGAACTGCGTGGGGTGAGAGATTCGCGATAAATGCAAGCTAAGTAAGGTGCCAATGCCGGAGAGTACTCCTTGTAAAACTGAATTTGGACTCCATCCGGACCTGGCGACTTACTTGTTTTCAATTCTTTCACGTCGTTCTCTACTCAGGGACGCCTAACGTCCATACGGGAGAATGGACGACAGTCAAATGAAAGTACGTTCGTACAACACTCCTGTGTGAATGATTTCTTAAACGCGAAATATAAACCTTCAGCTTTCCTTTTGCTGTCGTTTGTTGCCACACCAACGACTGATGGAATAGAAAACGTCGACTCTCTTAGCCATTTTACGTATGACCAGAATTTTCTCGGGTTCTCGGAAAAATCTTTCGCCAAGATATGGCAGTGGAAGTAATTGTATGCTTCGCGCATCAATCTTTTTTAGACATCAGAATTTCTACTAAATATAACCTGTCATCAATCGGGAGTTATTTCTTTAACCGAGAGTGCAACGGTTTCAGCTTCCTCAGCATCTTATCAATTTTATTAGACAAGGTGGAACTTTTCCGTTCATAATCCGCTTACTCGACACATACTTCTCCAGAGTGTGATCTACAACGATTTCAAATTTTGCCCATTATTTCTCTACGTCCGTGATATTGAAATTAAATGATGTTGATTTGTTGTCTAAGTGGGATTTTAAGAGCAGCCTATCTGCTGTTTCCAGAAAAAGTACTCACGTAGCCTTCTTCACAGATTTATTAACTTTAGTAATGATCGTTGCTATGATCACATTATGACCAATAATCCTTGTCTCTACACTGTCACTATCGATAAGGTCAGGCTTGTTTGTAACGTCAAGATTTCCACATCAGCTGCGTGTGGGATGTCGAACTATCTGCTCATGACAGTTTTCGGAAAACCTGCTGAAAACTACTTCACGAGTGTCCGTACCACTTACAATGAATCCATATACGTCCTAGTCAAACTCGGTAGGTTAAAGTCGCCTCCACCTAATGGTGAATGCTCTGGATATTACTGCGCAACTTAGCGTAGACTTCCTTCGAATGACGCTACAACTATAAAAAAAAAGGTTCAAATGGCTCTAAGCACTATGGGACTTAACATTTGAGGTCATCAGTCCCCTAGACTTAGAACTATTTAAACCTAAATAACCTAAGGACATCACACACATCCATGCCCGAGGCAGGATTCGAACCTCCGACCGTACCAGCAGCGCGGTTCCAGACTGAAGCGTCTAGGACAACTCGGCCACTACAACTATCGCAGCGGAATCCGGTGACTAGTGAAAACATCAGATAATTAACTTCAGTTCGCCTACGCTATTACTCCTGTCCAGATAACTTCACAGTCTCAGTTTCTACCTCAACAGATGCAATAACTTAGTCGACTGCAATGAACACTCCTTCCTCTCCTCTGGTGCCGAAGGTAACATTTCACTATACGTTCCATGTTTCGCTAAATATTTCGGAGCTTTCTACTTCGGGCCTCAGTCAGCTCTGTGTTTCGAGAATAATTTGTAAGCGACAGCTTTCCTGGGGGGCAGTAAGTTCAGGAAGTTTGTTGACAGTCGAAGTGTCTTTATAAAATGGATTCACATATTTTGAACGCTTATTAGCGTCATCTACTTCTGACAAATGAAAAATTGTGCCGGACCGGGACTGGAAGCCGGATTTCCCACTTGTCATGAGTGGTCATCTTAACAACTTCAGGTATCCGAGCACGCCCTCATTGCCGGTTCAAACCCCCATATGTCACGCAGACACAGTCTGCAAAAATTTTAATTTGTTACAAGTTGCTGATGCTAATACGTATTCACAATATGCGAATTCATTTCATGATTTCCACAGCTGCAAATGGTTAAAGACAGTATCTGTTAATTCAGGTCCGCATGCATGTCTGATGGACATTGAATTCTAATAAATGCAGTAACTAAATAAACACAGACACTGTCGCCATTAATGACAGAAGGGTCTTTACTTTGTACGTGGTCTGATTTCGCTCTCCGCATATCGACTGAGGACCTCAATCAATACATGAAGGCGCTCCAGCTAACTTCACCATTTCTGTGCGGAGGCATCTCGACAACATGTACCCCGACCACATACTTAGGCTGAATCAGTGATGATGTTTCGCTACCATTACGCCACAAAGCATTAGTTCAGACAGAACATTCCCACTAGACTTGTGTATTGTCATGAGTACTTTCATTCATTGAAAGCTACATGGCCAAAGAACTTCTCTGTCGACGTTCAAGTGGCTGGACCTCCAACAGAACGCGTTTCAGGCTTCATTTCCATATGAAATTATTTGCTCCTTATCCTCTCAGGCATCGTTTCTTGCAGTTTGTCCCCATTCAGCCAAATCACCCTGTACATACTTCTACAGCATTCTTACATTTTCCTTGAGATACGCAGGGTGAGGCAGATAAGACAGGCTCGCCAAATACACTGACGGAAAAAAA
Source organism: Schistocerca americana (assembly GCF_021461395.2). Taxonomy (NCBI): domain Eukaryota; kingdom Metazoa; phylum Arthropoda; class Insecta; order Orthoptera; family Acrididae; genus Schistocerca; species Schistocerca americana. Next base: position 471,218,123 of record NC_060130.1, on the reverse strand, counting down.
CTGCAACACAAAATAATAATTAATATGGAGTAATGAAATTTCGATAATACTTTTGTCTAGGTAACATATTCAAGTGATTAAAATTGCAAGATCACAGGTTAATGTAAGCGCGAGATACGCCATTGAAAATGCGAAATTCTGATACATTAATAACAGGTGTAACCGCCAGAATGTTCAGTGCAAGCGAGCAAACGTGCGTACATTGTGTTGTGCTGGTGCTGGATGTCAGTTTTCGGAATGGAGTTCCATGCCTGTTGCGCTTTGTCGGTAAATACAGGGACGGATAATGCTGCTTGTGAATGAAGCTGGAGGTGTCGTCGGAGTGTGTCCCATGAGTGCTCGACTGAAGGCAGATCTGCTGATCGAGCAGACCAAAGCAATATGATGACACTTTGTAGAGCATGTTGGGTTGCAAAAGTGATATGTGACCGAGCGTTATTCTGTTTGAAAACACTCGCTAGAATGCTGGTCATGACTGGCAGCATAGCAGATGGAATCACCAGATTGACCTACAAGTTTGCAGTCAGGGTGCGTGGCATTACTGGCAGCACAGCAGATGGAATCACAAGATTGACGTACAAGTTTGCAGTCAGGGTGCATGGGATAACTACGAGAGTACTATCATATGAAATCGCACCCCTTCCCATAACTCCAGGTAAAGGTTCAGTGTCTCTAGTACTAAGACAGGTTGGTTGCAGGCTTCATGCGGCCTGCTTCTAAGCGACACACGGCTATCACAGGCACAGAGGAAGATCCAGCTTTTATTAGGAAACACAAAAGACCTCCACCCAGCCCTCCAATGAGTTCTCGTTTGAGACCACTGAAGTCGCAATTGGTGTTAATTCTGATCAGTGGATTATATGCTACAGGGTGTCTGCCTCGGAGCTGTCCTTGAAGTAGCCAACTTGACAGTTCTTTGTGTCACTGAGGTGTCAATTGCTGATCAGGTTTCTGCTTCAGACGCTGTGAGATGAGCAAGAGCCATGCGCCATACGCGATGGTCTTCCCTCTCGATAGTGCTACGTGGCCGCCCAGAGCCCGGTCTTCTTGCGACCCTACATTTTCATGACCACCGCTGCCAGAAATCATGTACAGTGGCTACATTCCTGTCAAGTTTTTCTGAAGTAACCCAGAAGGAACATCCAGCTCCTCTTATCCCTATTACACGACCTCGTTCAAACTCAGTGAGCTGTGGATAGTGACGTCTTTGTCACCTTAAAGGCATTCTTGACTAACATCAATTCACCACGTCCAAACTCAAAGATAACTAACGCTCATAGCAGGAGCAGGAGCAACAGGGAGGGAAGTGCCCCCACTATCAAGGGGGTAGGTGTAGACGTCCGGCTCTGAGAGGTGACTAGGGTAGGTGGAGCTGATGGGGCTACAACAGTTGTAGCGGCGGCGTAAGAGGTCATACGAGGAGGATGGAGGCGTTCAAACTTTCGCTTAGCCTCAGTGTAGGTCAGTCGGTCCATGGTCCTATATTCCATGATTTTCTTTCTGTAAAATCCTGCAGTTTGTCGAGCAAAGTGAATGATGCTCTCCGCAGTTGACACAGATGGGAGGGGGCACATGGAGTATTGGGATGTGATGGGAGTCCGCAATCTCGACATGTGAGGCTGGAAGTACAGCGGGAAGACATATGACCGAACTTCCAGCACTGAAAGCACCGCATCGGGGGAGGGATATAGGGCTTGATGTCACAACGGTAGACCATCACCTTGACCTTCTCAGGTAATGTGTCACCCTCGAAGGCCAAGATGAAGGCACTAATGGCAACCTGATTGTCCCTCGGACCCAATGAACGCACCGGACGAAGTGATCACCTCGCCACTCTAAATTGGCGCACAGATCGCCATCAGACTGCAAAAGAAGATCCCTGTGGAATATAATATTCTGGACCATATTTAAGCTCGTATGGTGCATAATGGTAACAGAAACATCCCCCAACTTGTCACAAGCAAGTAATGCTCGTGACTGGGCAGAGGATTCTGTTTTTATCATAACTGACCCAGAGCGCATTTTGGACAAGCCCTCCATCTTCCCAAACTTGTCTTCTAAATGCTCTACAAAGAATTGAGGCCTCATCGTCATGAAAGACTCCCCATCAGCTCTCGAAAATTCAAGGTACCGGGGCGAATAAGATCCGCTGCCATCCTTAGCCTGACGTTCCTCCAATGGTGTGGCCAGGGAGGGGAACGTTTTGGAGTCGTACTTCTGTGCAATGAATTGAGCTCGTGATCGCTTAGAGACTGATGGTGTTTCACCACCAGCTAGAGATGATGGACTACGTACGCTTCATCGCGTGTCATCTGCCCTGATGCCACCGACTCCCACCAAGGGCCCTCCCCACGGGCGCCACCCAGCCGCAGCAAGGGCCACCTGGCAGGATGGCCATTGCCGGGAGTCCCGATACCCCAGGAGGATAGGCATCTACTCCTTGGCATACGTGGGTAGTTAACGGCGCAGGTATCAGCAGAGCGATCCCTGTGTTGTCAGGGGGCTACAACCAACAGGGTACATGGCGGCTCCACCAGCCTACCGTGCTGGATATCAGGTGCAAAGAAGTCCATGGTCGTCGTCGGCGTAGAAAGCGACACTGCACAGTGTATGGTGGAAACCGTACCCAGGAATGTATCCTCGCCCAAGAGATGGAGAATGAGCGGGACTGCAATGCGACGACGAGAAAGGGGGCTAAGGATCTCAACGCACTATGGACACGATGCACCATGTAAGGTGCCCTTCCCCAGTTGGCTCGCTCTTCGGAAAAATTTGGAAGAATGGAGGTCATACCCTACAGGGGACCAACACATAAAGGCCGAAACTTGTGAGACTCCTTTTAGTCGCCTCTTACGACAGGCGGGAATACCACGGGCCTATTCTTACCCCCGGACCCGCAAGGGGGGAGGGGTGGGGGAATGTGGGCAGATATCATCTATGAGATGTAGAAACACGCCTACCAACTTTCGCTTATGTCGCATAACTCCATGTTGTTGCGATCTTCTTCCGTCAGTGTATATCCAGAATGAACAAGTATATCGAGGTGCGGTTTTCGCCAAGCTATAGCTAACACTATGGCCGATTTCCTGACGTTCGCAAGTAATTTTTATCGTCGTGTAATCGCCGAATTACGATACTGACATTGTTTTTTCCGTAATGCAAATATATACTTTTGTCCGTGACATCTGAAAGAAGCTTCAACGACAGAACATGCACGGGACTTTATCAAATAGTATCCAGATACCAACGCCGCAAACCACTGTTCCGCCGTCAGGAGAAGAGGGTCACTAACGTCTTTCCTTTTATTCCAAATGTAAGCAAACACGTAGCTCAGGTGTCGTGTTTACCTATGCTCTTGAAGCCCATCAGTGTGTGTTATACTGCTGTATCAATCGTATAACTTATTCGTAAAGATACTGAGGCATTAACAATGTATGCGACAGTCCAAAAAGTGAATATCATTTATGGCAGATATAGCCAAATTATTAGAGGAGTGCTGCGGCTGTAAACTGAAGATTATCCATATCGTGCCAAGCACTCTTGCAAACTTTGTAACAAACGTTCTAGAAAATGGAAGTGTGGAGAATAAAATAGGCGAAGGATAATGAAGGCAACTGATGAAAGAAAGGAAAGTAACATTTTAGCAGCAATGCAAATGTCACTAAGCTGCATCTCTGGAATAGGAGAGGGATCAAACAAACGGTCACTATGATGCATCTTGGAAGTACGAGATGAATCAAACAAACGAGTGTTCTGCGGACACTATATTCTACTGCATTTAATTATCTTCACCTTTTGCTGCATCAGCAGCTCCATGGCAATAACTTCCAGAATTGGTTACAGTGCTCCGAAGGTTACCTAGGAAAAATGGAAAGTAATGCTGCATAACTGTGAAAAATTTTATTTAAGGAAGAAGCATGTTTTACAAACTAAGGGCAAGTCAATCTTCGCAATATGCACTAATTGTCAGTGTAAAATCCACGCTGACTCAAAGAAGCAACAACAATAACGGTCTTGGTCGATCAACGTTTGGTGCACATTCTTGAAGACCCGCATCAGTGGTGCCTGTTTTGTTGAGGGGAATCTAAGTACACTTAAGTATCTCGAGTTCCTAACACATGCTGCAGCCGCAGTTATTGAAAGACGTCTCACCGGACATAATGCAATCAGTGTGGTGCCAACTAGACGGATGTCTATTCCTTTCTGCACGCATAATGACGCGTGCTCTTAAGAGAGTATTTGGAGAACACTGAAACAGTCGTTCGGGAAACACAAAGTGGTCTGCACACACATAGAGCTTAACACTTCTATATTTTTATCTGTAGCGAAAATTAAAACAAGAGGTCTATTAGGAAAACCGACGACCCCCGAAGGCTTGAAATGTGTTATAGCACGAGCCTCTGCTGCCGTTAACTCCAGATGAAATTCAACGTGCAGTATGCTTTCTCCAGAATCACTTCATAGCGAGTAGAAATGCTCGAAATTAACATTTTGAGCACTTGGTATGACAGCTGTGATAATAAACAAACGAAACGTACCTGAATTATGTGTTTGCTTACATTCGGTATAAGACGGAAAGTGTTTGTGTAACCCCTTCTCCCGAGGGGGGTGGGAGGTGGGGGCACAGTTACCTTGATACTATTTTATCAAGTCCAATACATGTCATGTCGTTGAAAGCTTCTTTGAAATGCCACAGAACAAATTATACAGCACCGTTAGAGAGAGAAAAAAGAGGGGCTATAGTGAGTTTAAGAAGACCGATACATGCATATTATATGAAAGATGAAAGATGAGCCAGAACTGTGGCATTCCTAGCTTAGAAGATGTTGTTATTTTGTTTATTTAAATGATAAGTATTGTTAATATAATTATATAGTCATGAATTACAGCAAGTGCTGGAACTGTAAAAGTATTTTAAGACATCTACATCATACTCCGCCAGCCACCTAATGGTGTGTGGCGGAGGGTAATTTCGATACCACTATCTAAACCCTCCAACCCTGTTCCACTCGTGAATAGTGCGTGGGAAGAATGATTGTCGGTAAGCCTCAATATTGGCTCTAATTTCTCCAATTTTCTCCTCGTGGTCAATACGCGAAATGTATGTGAGGGGAAGTAATATTTTGTCCAACTCCTCCTGAAATGTGCTGTCCCGAAATTTCAATAGTAAATCTCTCTATGATGCACAAGCCTCTCTTGTAACGTCTGCCAGTGGAGATTATTTAGCATCTCCGTAACGCTCTCTCGCCAGCAAAGCGATCCCGTGACGAAACGCGCTGCTCTTCGTTAGATCGTCTCTATCTCCTCTATCAGATTTACCTGATAGGGATCCCAGATAGATGAACAATACTCAAGAAGCGGGCGAACAAGCGCCTTATAAGCCACTTCTTTCGTGGATCAGTTACAATCTCTTAAGATTCTTCCGATGAATTTGAGTCTCGTATCTGCTTTTCCCACTATCCGTTTTATATGGTCGTTCCACTTAAGGTCACTCTGGATAGTTACGCCAAGATATTTTACGGCAGACGCCGTCTCCAGCTGTTTGTCATCAGTAGTGTAGCTGCACAGTAGTGGATATCTTTTCCTATGTATGCGCAATATGTTACATTTAGCCGGCCGAAGTGGCCGTGCGGTTAAAGGCGCTGCAGTCTGGAACCGCAAGACCGCTACGGTCGCAGGTTCGAATCCTGCCTCGGGCATGGATGTTTGTGATGTCCTTAGGTTAGTTAGGTTTAACTAGTTCTAAGTTCTAGGGGACTAATGACCTCAGCAGTTGAGTCCCATAGTGCTCAGAGCCATTTTTTTTGTTACATTTATTTACGTTCAGAGTCAACTGCCAGAGCTTGTACTATTCATTAATTCTTTTCAGGTGATTCTGCAAATTCTTACTATCTTCTAGCGTTGCTACTCTTATATAGACAACTGCATCATCTGCGAATAGCCTTAAAGAGCATCCGACACTTTCTACTAGATCATTTATATGTATACAGGGCGAGTCACTAACTATTGCCACCTAGAGTAACTCCGAAAGTATGATGGGAGTTGAAAAGTTTGTGAGGGAAAAAGTTGCATAGGGCAACGGGGGCCATAATATGTCAGAGACATGAAGTTCATCTTTGTTTTTGTTTTTTTTTTAATACGATGCTATAGTTAGGTACTCATTTTCTGACAGCGGCTATCGAGACGACTCCAATGATGTGTAACAGCAATGTCTTTGAAGTTCAACGAAGGTTGCAAAGGTTGCATGAACGTCCATTTGCTGAGGGTGTTTGAAGTGATGACCATTGGTATCAATGCAGTGCTGAAATCTTCTTATCATGAGTTGAGTGGTAATCCTTATCACATCGGCACTTACCGAGGCACATGCCCTGACAATTCTCTCTCGCATATCTTCAGACGTAGTTGGAACACCTTTATAAACAATGTCTTTTACGAATCCCCACAAGAACAAATCCAGAGGCGCCAAGTCTGGTGAACGGGCCGGCCACGACACATCTCCTCCGCGTCCAATCCAACGATATGGGGTTTGTCTCTGCAACTCATTTCTAGTCATCAGCGAAAAATGTGCCGGAAACCCATCGCGTTGATACTACATTCTGTTCCTTCTTTCTGAAGGTATTTCTTCCAATAACAGACCTAATGTTTCTTGCAGGAATTTGATGTACTTCCGACCATTAACATTTCCTTCAATGAAATAGGAGCCTATAATTCTGTCCTCCATAATCTCACACCATACATTCACTGACCATGGTTTTTGGTATGCAACTTGCCGCAGCCAACATAGATTTCCATTTGGCCAATAATGCATGTTATGAAAATTAACATCTCCATAGTTCGTGAACGTAGCCTTGTTAGTAAATAAAATCAAATTTATCTACATCTACATTTATACTCCGCAAGCCACCCAACGGTGTGTGGCGGAGGGCCCTTTACGTGCCACTGTCATTACCTCCCTTTCCTGTTCCAGTCGCGAATGGTTCGCGGGAAGAACGACTGCCGGAAAGCCTCCGTGCGGTCTCGAATCTCTCTAATTTTACATTCGTGATCTCCTAGGGAGATATAAGTAGGGGGAAGCAATATATTCGATACCTCATCCAGAAACGCACCCTCTTGAAATCTGGACAGCAAGCTACACCGCGATGCAGAGCGCCTCTCTTGCAGAGTCTGCCACTTGAGTTTGCTAAACATCTCCGTAACGCTATCACGCTTACCAAATAACCCTGTAACGAAACACGCCGCTCTTCTTTGGATCTTCTCTATCTCCTCTGTCAACCCGACCTGGTACGGATCCCACGCTGTTGAGCAATATTCAAGTATAGGTCGAACGAGTGTTTTGTAAGCCACCTCCTTTGTTGATGGACTACATTTTCTAAGGACTCTCCCAGTGAATCTCAACCTGGCACCCGCCTTACCATGAACTGAGTGGTAATCCTTATCACATCGGCACTTATCGAAGCACATGCTCTGACAATTCTCTCTCGCATATCTTCAGATGTAGTTGGAACACCTTTATAAACAATGTCTTTTACGAATCCCCACAAGAACAAATCCAGATCCTCTGAATCTGAAGTTGAGCCCATCGGCGGAATTCAATGCGACGCATACATTCCGTACCAGCTAATTCTTGGTGGAGACTGATATGGTAAGGATGATGCAGAACACGGACAACTCTACTCTGGCTCATGTCAGATTCCCTTGCGATCTGACGCGAATTAACACAAGGATATCGAACCAATGTGGCAAGAGTACCAATTTCCGTTTCCTCGTTAGTAACTTTTCTTTGCCGGATATGTTTCCGATACGTTAAAGATCCAGTTGTTCTCAGTTTATCATACGCATATTTAAATGTACGTCGTGTAGGTGAGTACGTTGAGGATACCTTTCAGTACCTCTGGTCTTGACGCCTTTTCACTACTAAGCGTTTGTAGCTGCTTTTCAGTTCTGCAATCGGTTATCTCAATATCTGCCATTTCGACGTTCGTGCGACGGTTGAAAGGAGGGACAGTGCTACGATCTTCCGTTGTGAAACATCTTCGGAAGACTGTATTCAATATTTCGACCTTCTCTCTGTTATCTTCCGTTTCGATTCCGGCGTGGCCGCTGAGAGAATAAATAGATGATTTTGACGCACTTACTGATTTTACATACGACCAAAATCTCTTATGGTTATTACTCAGGTCGGTTGACAACGTCTTACTTTCAATATCATTGAACGGTTCTCTCATTGCTCTTCTTACGCTTTTTCGCTTCGTTCAGCTTTTTTTGTCAGCTGGATTTTTACTTCTCTTGAATATGAGATGAAGTGTCCTTTGTTTTCGTGGCGCTTTTCTTACATGGCTATTAAACCATGATGGATAGTTCCCATTCCTTAAAACCTTACTCGGAATGTACTTGTCTAGGGCATATTGAACGATGCCTTTGAAGTTTTTCCATTTTTTCTCCACATCTTTGTCCTCATGACCGAATATTTGATGGTGACTGCTGAGACATTCTGAAATTTGTATCCTGTTACCCTTACTGAGCAAATATATCTTCCTACCTTTATTAATATTCCTTGTACGACCCATCGTCATAGATGCTGTCACAGTCTCATGATCACTGATACCTTCCTGTACGTTAGCTGATTCGATAAGTTCAGGTCTGTTTATTGCTAGGACGTCTAAGACGTTACCCTCATGAGTTGGTTCTCTAACAATCTGCTCAAGGAAATTTTCTGACAAGACATCCAGAACAATTCCACACGATTCCCTGTCTCTGGCACCAATTTTGATAGCATAACACTCTCAATCTATACCTGGCAAGTTGACGTCACTCCTTATTACAACGGGATAATGAGGAAAATTACTAATGATATTCTGCAAGTTCTGTCTGAAGCGCTCTACAACTATAGACCCTGACCGAGGTGGTCTATAAAAGCATCCGATCAGTCAGTTCTTGTGTCGTGCTGTCGGTTGTCTGTATATCAAACAAATCGGAACGAATCACTAATTTCTGAGAAACGAGATGGTTTACCGTCAAAGAATACAAAAAAGCTCTTGTATACCAAGGCATGTAACACGGCAACCTCTTGCTTAACTGATGAACACCACCTTTTGGTTCAATAACAACTTCCATGTGAATAATACGCTTATGTAAATTTTAGTCATAGCATTTTAGCAAATAAGTTGATAACGTTGCAAACCGATAACATTTCACTGACATCATGTAAATAAATTTGAATTAATGGAAAAGAAATGTGAACTAATTCATTTGTGTTTCATAAAGCATTTAACTATAAAAATAACTCTATAAAAATTGCAAATTTTAAACCAGTATTAACGTAAATGATGATTTGAATAACCATATCTTGTTTGATACGGAATTAATCAACATCTTAGCACGCATCCAGTGACGCTTTGTTTGTTTAAATCGGCCATGTAGGCCGAGAATTTTAATTTTGCACTGCGCACTGATTCGTGGCGCTGATGGGCGGTTGGCTTGGAGCGGAGCTGTGGTAGCTGCAACCAATGGGGAACGTGGTATCTTGGGGAGGGGGGGGGGGGGAAGGGAATGAAGTTAGTTTGAGTAGGTAGACATATTGTTGGTAAATGCGAAAGAGAAACGTCGTGGTTAAACTTTAATCTTTGGGCGGTATAAAGACACTTGTCCGCAACGTCGCAAGACTTGATAATATTTCACGTATGGTTGTAAGTTGCGACTAAGAAAATTTGTCAGCATATTTCACATGTGGTGTTCAGTTCTGACTAAGAAAATTTGTCAGCTCGTTCGGCGATAGATCTTGATGACTGAATCAATGAATGTTAAATTGATGCATGTGTGATAGTAGAATAGCTCTCGTTTACTGGATGCAGCTACAATTTCTGACTTTAACAAACAGTACTTCGCAGTTATGTACAGGTGAATTTTGAAGAAACATTTCAGTTGAAGCCATAAACATTCGTGCAGCCGTAAAGTAAAAGTATCAGCTGTTCCACAGACGGATCCAACCGATACATAGTTTACATTATCTACATCCAATTGTTTTTACGAAGCAGAGCAGTACCAAAGCAGCAGGAAATTCAACCAGTTAGTTAAACAACCAGGTATGAGGAGTGGACACTCCTCAACCCCCTTCTATGAAGAAGCACACAAAAATAAAACTCCTAGCGTACTCAAATCTGCGAAGAATCTACACGTTGCTTCTATTTTTTTTCTTTTTTTTTTCGTTCATCATCATGTCGTGTGACTAGGACGTCCCGTCGGGTAGACCGTTCGCCGCGTTCAATTCTTTCGATTTGAAGCCACTTCGGCGACTTGCTCGTCGATGGGGATGAAATGATAATGATTAGCACAAGACAACACGCAGTCCATAAGCGGAGAAAGTCGCCGACCCAGCCGGAAATCGAACCCGGGCCCTTAGGATTGACATTCTGTTGCGCTGACCACTCAGCTCGAGGGGGCGGACTCAACGTTCATGATGATTAGGAACACATATGAATTCATATTCTGGAATAACTATTCGTAAGGCGGAATACGAATCGTAGACATCGCCCACTGGTTTCTCTAAACATTTTGTATTTCGTAGAAACGAAGTTCTGAAAAACGACAGTATTTTTCTGCCTCGTAAAGGTTCTTTGAAACGTCGTACTTTCTGCAGACTTCTGCCTGTAGCTAAGAGAATATCACGAGGAAAAGGCTAAGCTTTTAGGAGCGCACGAACTACTCTACAACTTGTAACTGCACCCACACTTAAATCAGCAAGTCGTAAACAGCAGCTCTTGTGTGGTATCGTCAGAGGGAATGAAACAGTAAGCCTGAACCACCGACTGCGAGTAGCCGGTCATATGAATTCCACGAATTTAGCCGCAGTAACACCCAACGGTAAGCGATAATTCAGGTCTGAATGTATTGTGAACGATAACTGACGGAGCAACATAAATTACATATGTATTTACTAATGTGCGATAACAATTGCATATCTTGTCAAAACTTACACAAAATATTGCTATGGCAATTCTGGGCACACCAGACAAAATATTATGCACATCCCTGAAAGAGAGTATTCGTCTCTTGGAAGCGTTAATAAATAGAAATACGAAATACATGAATTTGTCACTTACCTTATTTAGAGACAACTTTTACATTAGCGTGCGAAAGATGAACACTATGCATGAGTTTATTCCACACAAAATAACGAAAACAGCTAAGCGCAAGAAAGCATGTTGTCCGTTTGAGGTGGATAACAATGATCCATTACTATCATTTGCAGATACGCGTTGTCCGTCATGAGACCTTTCTCCAAAGTACTCTAACTAGGTAGTACCCAGCTTAATTATGAAATCATTCGTGGACTGTGGTTGAAACTATTGCTGTGAGCCGAAACCTGTCACCACTGTCTTCTCAGTCTTCTTACGCTCGGAAACGGCACGGAGATGCTCAGCTTCAGTGAGAGACGCTGCAAGACAGGTCTGCTGTTAAAGTTCCGAGAACATACGTTCCTAGAAGAACGAACTAATATATTGCTTCCACTCGTGCACATCTCGCGAAAAGGCCGCGAAGATAAAATTAAAGAGCTTGGAGACCACACAGAAACTTGCCAGCAATCGTTCTCCCCCCACACATTCGCGGCTTTAACAGACAAAGGGAGAAGTAACTCTGCGACACAAAGTAACTTCCGCCACACACCGCAAGTTAGCTTGAGAAGTACAGATGTAAATGTGACGGCAGCTAATGCGGTACGTAGTTAGCAGCTGAACTTCAGCGGTATATTCGGAAAGTGAGGGGCTCAGGACATCCTAGGGGCCTGCATCACCAATGGGCACGCGCCGCAACAATTTGAAATGAAAAAAGTCTTCCTTTTCTGATTGTCGTGCTAATCGTCTTAAAATCGTAAAAGACGTAGTGGTAATTATTTTTTGTGGGTTTATTCGGCTGAATTTGTCAGTGAACAGCTGATACAAATTAATGCAGCATTAACCTCTCAAACTTCGTGTTCCTTCACATCATCCCAGGGTCGCCCGATCAAACGCGTGTCTCACCTCTGTTGGAAATCATCAGGACATTTAAAATAATGTTTAACGAAATTTTGGCACAACGAAATGAGTTAGATTTCGCCGAAGCCGATTTCTTCCATACCTCATTTCATCCTAAACCTACATTCTTTTTAATTTCCTGTCACTGGACGCAGACTTTTGAGGTCTTGAAGCCGGGGAAAACCATTTTCAGTTAACTTTATTCCTTAATGAGATATGTCGGGAAACATACAGAATGTTTTAAGATGCACAGAGTCTGAAAGACGGTTAACTGACTGATGACGTCTTAGCAAGCGTGTTGGAAGGAAATTCAAAAGTTAAATAAAGAAATGCGTTAAGATAAACGAATGTATTCTTAAAGAAAAAAAATTTTCGATCCGAAAAATTATAGCCCTGTCCATTGTAAACAAATCCAAACTTTTTCAGCGTAACTATTACAGCATTATGATGCTTGTACCCGTCATTGTCTCCTATAGATGCATCCTCTGTTTTAGAATTATTTAACGTTAAAGAGTAGCCGCTACATAAATGCCAGCTGCACCAGCGCCGTATTTTGGGTGCATTGTTAGCTCTTTCAGCTAGAACAAAGAGCAGCAGACTGTTTTCACTGTAACAGCACACGCCACCACCTTCGGTTAGTACGAGGCAAATAACGGGACAGAATGATATAGGCTTTCTCCAACGCGTGTCTTCTGAATTTAAACATCACTTAACTCCCCTCGGCTTTATGGCAGATACAACCGATGGGAGGGATTTCTTGTTTTCCTTTCTCAATAATAATAATTCACCTCTTTCTTATATTTCTCTGCGTTCATTGCTGTGCTTGTGTTACCAGCAATGGTGAAAGCCTTTCCAGATTTCTCTGACTTCATCTTCCCATGTCTACCAAGTGAGCAGCGGTTAAGCGGTCACCGATCCCACAACGTCTCCTATTGAGGACAACTTGTAGTGTTACGTCCTAAAAATATTTTGAAGTTGATTCTTAAAATACAGTTCGAATTCCATGAAAAATTACACAGTTTATGATATAGATTTTCGTAAAAGTTAATGGTCAAATTCTTTGCGTTTTTTGGCATTTTTTCATTAATAAATACATTGCCGGATGTGCATTTTCAGTTTTTCACGGCGTAATGAATAATCCATTACATTTCAAGCATGCACCTGTGCAGTTTGCGTCTATTCCACTAATGGCCGAAATATGAGTGGAGAGATGGAATTTGCACGGCTGCAAGCCCGAAATTTAATAGATTATACATATGTAGCGGATTGTTAGAAACACAAAAACATTAAATGTTGTAGTTCATACAAGAAAATGAATTTGCTACCACGATAATTCTGATCAGACTTCAAAAAGGCGTTTACCATATCTTAAAGTTCTGTGGATGACAATTGCTATTCGTAGTCCAAAACGCTAAATACTGACTACGTACTAACCATTAGCAGCTACTATTAACAGTAATGCATAACAGCTTTCACTCTGTCTTGTTCCATGACTTAAAATATAGTGTAAATTGGAATATATTTATATTAATACCTCAAAAATTAGTTAAATAGGCCTACTTCACAAAGTTTATGCTAACGTAATTTTGGTTAATAATATGCGACAATCAGCACAATTTCTTTGTATTTCTTATTACTTCGGTGGCCTCTAAGCATCAACTGGTCAATTCCCACAGTTTTTGAAGCGGAATTCAGATAACTTTCGTTACTGAACTTAGCACAACTAAATTTTTAATTCAAAATAACATCCAAATTATTGCATATTAGACAAAACCAAAGACATTTCTATGACCAGGAAACTCAGTAGCTTAAATCAGTTCATGTCCGTATCTCAGCAAACGTTTATTGGAAGGGTCGACATTTTTAAGGCACATGGTTGACACAGTAAAAGTTTAAACACCAAGTTCTTCTTTAAAATGAAAATTCCTCACGTAAACTGACTGCACATTAAGGATCACTACAATAGAAAATAATGTCCGTATTGTCAATGTTGCTATGTACAGGGTACAGGGCCATACCTTGAAAGTGAAGGCTTCCTGTGCCAAAGATGGGTGGTTTGAGGGGAGGTTGATGACGGAAGGTACGGCTGTTTAAAATGAAAGAGAGAAATTTATTGAAGTTGAAATCTACATTGTCAATGGGGGGTTCATGGGGGCTGTCCAGGGGGCCGGAAGTTACTGTATGGCTGCGACTATCGTATTTGGGCCTAACTGCAGGAATGGGGAGCGGGAGACCTGATAGTTCACGTTTATGCGGTTGCTGGCCGGTCTCTGGCAGACGAAATTAGGCCGCTCTCACGTCTGGAAACCAGGAGAGAAGTCTGCTCTGGCTGAAGTCTGGATTGCAAGAGATCGAAGCGACTGTGTTCTGCTCTCTAGGGCCTTCAAGCAGCCACGCACGTGATCCGTTTCTCATCCTTCCTATTGGCTGAACCGATGATGTAGATTCGCCAGCAAATTCAGCAAAGAAATGAGGGCGTCTCTTTTCAGCGGCTTTAACCGGACAGAATTCCCATGGTTCTGAAAGGGAAGTAGCTTGGGCCCCGGAGGTATAACAGAAGTTATACTGGGAAAAACGTATAAAGACTGGGCAGGTGCCTTCCAGATAAAATATTTAAACTAAATCCCTATGTATTCCTTGAGTGGCTGGCACTCTCAACAGAAAATTTCAGAAAGTAAAGAAAATACCATTTACTTACTCTAGGGAGATATCAGAGCACGTGGGGATGGTCCTCTTTGCTACAGTTCAAATTCTTGAGTATCACAAGCTGCTCGTGATGCAGTTTTTGAAGGGTCGCTCCCATTCCGAACCGCTTAACTGTGCTGATCTGACATGCGGTTTGTTTTGTCTGAGAGCATTTACTGTTGCTATACCTCTCCGAATACATGTTCACTGAAAAGTCTCCCAGACTTTCCTGCTCACTCTTGACAAAATATTCGTGTATAATTTGGAGCTCCATGATGCGCCTCCGTCTCACAACTAGATCTGTACTGAGTGACCAATAAATATCTTCTTCAAATGGGTTTGTGGAGAGTGATTGTCATTGCTATTCTCAATTCAGGTAACTGCAAGGTGGTGTATAGTAGTATTGGGACAACCTGTGTTCAGAGCCACTCTGCATTGTTGTCAGATGTATCCAAGATGGCGGCGATGACGTCATCCAACATGGCGTCGTGTAGACCTGGCAACAGTGTATGACACCATCCAAGGTGGCGGATTTTGGCGGTAAGATAGGTCAACTGGGCGACCTCCACTAACCTAATCCCCCTCTCCTCCCCTCCCCAACAAAAATGAGGGACGTTCAAATTCCAACAGGATAATGCATCACACCACAGTTATCTCGACTAACCTAAGAAAAATCGCGGGAAGATAGGTCACTTGGGCTACCTCCACCAACCTAAGTCATCCGACCGCCACCTATTGCTACAAACTGGCGCCAAGTTTGAATTTTGGTGGTAAAGAAAGGTCGATTCGCATATCTCTACTAAGCTAAGAAAAGTCAGGCAGCAGTAGCCGACCGAGACAGACGCAGCAACAGGGAAGTAAACGGCTTTTGTCATTTACGAGTTCCTAACCAGGAGCGACTTTTATTATATCATCTGTATGCTTTAATAGTTCAGTTTCTTGAGTTTCTGCATGTGAATTTAATACCTAATAGCCACAGTCATCGCGTTTTTGTTTGTGTCGGGAAGTAAACCGATTTTGTAACATATAAAAAGTTCCTAGTCAGGGGCAAATAATTTAGTTTCGCCTGAGTGCTTCGGTAGATAGGTTTTCGAATATCTGCATATCACTAAACACAGTTCGTGCGTTTTCGTCAGGGTCTACAATAGAGTTGCGCAGCACGTGCTGATAGTCCGTTTATCTGCATAGTTTAGTTTTCCACGGCCTTTAGTATGGACAGGGACTGCGATTGTTGTATGCGGATGCGAGCTGAGTTGGTGACACTTAATTCTCAGCTTCAGGCTGTGATGGCTTCAGTTACACAGCTTGAGCCTGCAGTAGATGGACTTCAGTGCTGTGGGCCGCTCGTGGAGATCCAACGGACGTCCAGCACGTCAGAGTCCTCCGATCGGTCCTCACTGGTGGCCAACCCAGTTACTGCTGGCACTGAGGCTGAACCCTCACCTGTGGAAGAGTGGGAGGTCGCCCCGGGGCGAAGCAGGCGGCGAAAGACTTCCCAGGCGGCCGCACGTAAGGCCTCCCCGGTTTGTCTGACAAACAGGTTCCAGGCGCTGTCTGTGGCTGACACTGTCGCTGAGCCAGATGCTGTCGCCTGTCCTGTTTCAGAGGAAACCACTCAGCCTGCAAGATCCAGGCAATCGCAGAGGGTGGGATTATTAGTAGTTGGGAGCTCCAACGTTAGGCGCGTTATGGGGCCCCTTAGGGACTTGGCGGACAAGGAGGGTAAGAAATCCAATGTGCACTCCGTGTACATACCGGGTCGAGTCATTCCAGATGTGGAAAGGGTCCTCCCGGACGCCATGAAGAGCACAGGGTGCAGCCAATTGCAGGTGGTGGCTCACGTCAGTACCAATGATGTGTGTCACTTTGGATCAGAAGAGATTCTCTCTGGTTTCGAGCGGCTAACAGAAGTGGTAAAGGCTGCCAGTCTTGCTTGCAAGATGAAAGCAGAGCTGATCATTTGCAGTATAGTCGACAGGACCGATTGCGGACCTCTGGTACAGAGCGAGTGGAGCGTCTGAATCAGAGGCTCAGACGGTTCTGCGACCACGTAGGCTGCAGATTCCTCGACTTGCGCCAAAAGGTGGTTGGGTTTCGGGTTCCGCTGAATAGGTCAGGTGTTCACTAAATGCACGAGGCGGCTACACGGGTAGCAGGGGCTGTGTGGTGTGGACTGGGCGGTTTTTTATGTTAGAGGGTCTCGGGAAAAAACAAGAAGGACTTCAGTCACAAAGGGTGTAGGCTGAACACAGGAAAAACGTAGATACAGGTACCATTGGTATAACAGTTGTAAATTGTCGTAGCTGTGTAGGGAAAGTACCAGAGCTCCAAGCGCTAAAGAAAGCACTGATGCTCAAATCGTTATAGGCACTGAAAGCTGGCTAAAGCCCGATATAAGCTCAGCCGAAATTTTGCGAAGAACCTAACGGTGTTCCGAAAGGTTAGGCTAAACACGGTTGGCGGTGGCGTGTTTGTTGCTGTCAGAAGTAGTTTATCTTGTCGCGAAATTGAAGTAGATACTTCCTGTGAGTTAGTATGGGCAGAGGTCATTGTTGGCAACAGCAATAAAATAGTAATTGGATCTTTTTACCGACCTCCCAATTCAGATGATAAAGTTGCTGAAAGGTTCAAAGAAAACTTGAGTCTGATTTCAAACACGTACCGGACTCATACGATAATAGTTGGTGGTGGCTTTAATTTACCCTCGATATGTTTGCCAAAATACATGTTTAATTCCGGAGGTACACATAAAATATCATCCGAAATTGTGCTAAACGCATTCTCTGAAAATTATTTCGAGCCCACGCGAATAGTAAACGGTTGTGAAAACACACTTGACCTCATAGCAACAAATAATCCTGAGAGAATAACGAGCATCAAAACCAATTCAGGGATTAGTGAACACAAGGTTGTCATAGCGGCAATGAATTCTGTAATCCTTAAATCCTTGAAAAATAAGGGAAAAATATACCTATTCAAAAAATCAGATAAAAATTCACTTGACGCCTTCCTGAGAGACAATCTCCATTCATTCCAAATTAATAATATAAGTGTAGACCAGATGTGGCTTAAATTCAAAGAAATAGTATCGGCAGCAATTGAGACATTTATACCAAATAAATTAACAAGAGAAGGAGCTGATCCTCCTTGGTACACAATACGGGTTAGAACGCTGTTGCAGAAACAACGAAACAAATATGCCAAATTTAAACAGACGCAAAATCCCCAAGATTGGCGATCTTTCACAGAAGCTCGAAATTTAGCGCGGACTTCAATGCGAGAGGCCTATAACAGTTTTCACAACGAGAATTTGTCTCGAAACCTGACAGAAAATCCAAAGAGATTCTGGTCGTATGTGAAGTATGTTAGCGCCAAGAAACAATCAATGCCTTCTTTGCACGATAGCAATGGAGATACGATAGAAGACAGTGCTGCCGCCGGCTTAGTCACCGTGCGGTTCTAGGCGCTACAGTCTGGAACCGCGGGACCTCTACGGTCGCAAGTTCGAATCCTGCCTCGGGCATGGATGTGTGTGATGTCCTTAGGTTAGTTAGATTTAAGTAGTTCTAAGTTATAAGGTGACTGATGACTTCCCCATAGTTCTCATAGCCATTTGAACCATTTGAACAGTGCTGCCAAAGCAGAGTTACTAAACACAGCCTTCCGAAATGCCTTCACAAAAGAAGACGAAGTAAATATTCCACAATTCGAATCGAGAGCAGCTTCCAATATGAGTAACGTAGAAGTAAATATCCTCGGAGTAGTGAAGCAACTGAAATCCCTTAATAAAAGCAAGTCTTCTGGTCCAGACTGTATACCAATTAGGTTCCTTTCTGAGTATGCTGATGCATTAGCTCCATACTTAATAATCATATACAACCGTTCGGTCGACGAAAGGTCCGTACCCAAAGACTGGAAAGTTGCACAGGTCACACCAATATTCAAGAAAGGTAGTAGGAGTAATCCACTAAATTACAGGCCCATATCGTTAACGTCGATATGCAGTAGAGGTTTAGAACATATATTGTGCTCGAACATTGTGAATTACCTCGAAGAAAACGGTCTATTGACAAAAAGCCAACATTGGTTTAGAAAACATCGTTCATGTGAAACACAACTAGCTCTTTATTCACACGAAGTGGTGAGTGCTATTGACAAGGGATTTTAGATCGATTCCGTATTTCTGGATTTCCGGAAGGCTTTTGACACTGTACCACGCAAGCGGCCCGTAGTGAAATTGCGTGCTTATGGAATATCGTCCCAGTTATGAGAGTGGATTTGTGATTTCCTGTCAGAAAGGTCACAACTCGTAGTAATCGACGGAAAGTCATCGAATAAAATAGAAGTGATTTCTGGCGTTCCCAAAGGTAGTGTTACAGCCCCTTTGCTGTTTCTTGTCTATATTAACGATTTTGGAGACAATCTGAACAGCCGCCTTCGGTTGTTTGCAGATGACGCTGTCGTTTATCGACTAATAAAGTCATCAGAAGATCAAAACAAACTGCTAAACGATTTAGAAAAGATATCTGAATGGTGCGAAAAGTGGCAGTTGACCCTAAATAACGAAAAGTGTGAGGTCATCCACATGAGTGCTAAAAGGAACTCGTTAAACTTCGGTTACACGATAAATCAGTCTAATCTGAAAGCAGTAAATTCAACTAAATACCTAGGTATTACAATTACGAACAACTTAAAGTGGAAGGAACACATAGAAAATGTTGTGGGGAAGGCTAACCAAAGGCTGCGTTTTATTAGCAGGACACTTAGAAAGTGTAACAGGTCTACTAAGGAGACTGCCTACACTACGCTTCTCCGTCCTCTTTTAGAATACTGCTCCTCGGTGCGGGACCCTTACCAGATAGGACTGACGGATTATATCGAAAAAGTCCGAAAAAAGGCAGCACGTTTCGTATTATCGCGAAATATGGGAGAGAGTGTCACAGAAATGATACAGGATTTGGGCTGGACATCATTAAAAGAAGGGCGTTTTTCGTTGCGACGAAATCTTCTCACCGAATTCCAATCACCAACTTTCTCCTCTGAATGCGAAAATATTTTGTTGACACCGACCTACATAGGGAGGAACGATCACCTAGATAAAATAAGGGAAACCAGAGCTCGTACTGGAAGATATAGGTGTTCATTCTTTCCGCGCGCTATACGAGATTGGAATAATAGAGAATTGTGAAGGTGGTTCAATGAACCCTCCGCCAGGCACTTAAATGTGATTTGCAGAGTATCCATGTAGATGTAGATGTAAAATAGCGCGAAAGAAATGACGCTTGGACTACCTCCACTAACCTAAGTCACTCGACCGCCACCTCTTCCTAGGGATCAGTGGGAAAACGACTTAGCCTGCACTAGGCTGGTGGAGAGAGGAAGGAGTGTACTTTATTTATTTTGGAACATTTTATTTAGGGATGGAGTGTATTTATTACAGTGATACAGAACACATGTTCTGACATGCCACACAGCTTATAGACCTACAAACTACTCCTAAAAAACATATGTATAATTCTCTACACACGTGCCTGCTAATTGTAAACTGTCAAAATAACGTACTGCACAGCCTACAGACATGAAAACCACTCGTAAACAACGCAACACATTTACGTCCAGAGAGCCAAACAACTCATAAATTGTCATAATAATAATCCATCTAAAAGACTCTGCAAACATGATTGCTAACTGTCAACTGCTGAAATCATGCACCAGCCTTTATTTAAACAATTAGAGACAGTGCCACCATCCAGTGTGTTCACCAGCATGTCAGCACTCCAACTGACCTAGTACACAGTACCACCACCACAGGGCACTGTCGTGAAGTAATCTAAGATGGCAGCCATGATGTCAGCTAATGACACAAGCACCGTTATCCAAGCTGGCGGCAAACAGTGTGTTCAGCATGAGGTCTGGATCTAGTACACATTACCACCTACAGAGAGCACTGTCGTCCATTTCGTGATGTAATCCAAGGTGTTGGGGGGAAATGGTGGGAAAACGACCCTGCCTGTGCTGGACATAAGTTTTTATTTTCCAGGCAATGTCTCCACCAAGAGATCTAGACTCCAGCTGACTTAGTATACAATACTGCCACCAGAGCATACTGTCGTCCCTCCTATGACATAATCCAAGATGGTCATCTGGAGGGGGAAAAATAAAGCAAAAATGACAGCCTGCACTGGGCTGCTGGATAGAGTAAGGAAGGAATGTACTTTATTTATTTTGGAACAATTTACTTAGGGATGGAGTACATTTATCACACTGATACAAATCACATGCTTGAGGTCATGCCACACAGCCCATGGCTCTGTAAACTACTTCTAAATAACGCTCTGCAGACAAGCAAACAGCTCCTAATTTGTCGAAATAATTTCAGTACAGACATGAAGACTCCTCCTAAATAATGCAGTACACAGATGTGCAGACACGAAATCAACTCGTAAACTGCCCAAATAACACGTAGCACAGCCTACAGATCTGCTCACAAAATAATGCAACAGACATGCAATCAATGTACGCAGACAACGTCTGCCACCCCCAGTGCAGTAGACCACACAGTAGGCTACCTGCAGCCCTGCGAAGTGATGCGGCCATCACCTGTCAAACCACTCACAGATGCCAGCACGCATGAGGCGGCGACATCCCTTTCATACTTGATGCCTGAGAAATTCGTCTCGGAATACATGTTCACCCAGGCACCATTGCTGACACAACTGGGCAGGAGCGCAAATGCTCCAGGGACGTGGGTATCGTCACAGCCGTGAGCCACAGCCAGATGCAGGAGAAAGTTGCCTCTATTTTTGGTTATACAGTCAGTGTTATACTGATTTCAAGGAAGTCCAAGGTGCACTCACGCAACTCCCATATGTGAGACACCCCCCAGGCAGCACGTGTCTTTACTATTGACGACAGAGTAGCACAGGGTACATTGTTCCTAGCGTGACATGAGAGATGGATCTAACAGTACTTAACTGCAAATAGTGCAGAATAATATCTAATGCACTCTTCCCAGCTGTCCTAATGTGATACCCCAGTCCATTACGTGTTGCCCTTCCTGCTGTTAACACACACAAATGTTCCAACCCTTATGTAGAGGCTCCTATATCCAAGCACAAAGGATGTGAATGAATCAAGCATTATGATTGGCTCTTATCGAAATACCCGCCGAATTACTGATGCTGTCAGTATCGAAGCACCAGCCACCTTTTCATTCTTTCTGCAGATGTGACTTTCAGCAGTAAAATTATTTTGCACAGATTGCTAAATTGTATTGACAGTTAAACCTGCAAAGTTGCCTACAATTGTGTTCGGATGCAGGCTGAGTTGGCATCCCTTCGCTCCCAGCTTCAGGCAGTGTTGGCTTCGGTCACACAGCTTGAGAGTGTTGCCAATGGGGATCACTGTGGGGGTCCGGATGGGGGTTTGTCAGGGACAGCCAGCTTATCCCACGCATCCCCCGATCGGACTACGACTGTGGTTGCCCGGGATACTGCCCGCATTGAGGCTGATCCCTCACCTGTGGTAGAGTGGGAGGTCGTCTCAAGGTATGGCATCGGGCGAAAGACATTCCGGAGGGCTGAACGGAAGGCCTCTCCAGTTTGTCTGACCAACCAGTTTCAGGCTCTGTCTCAGGCTGATACTGATCTTCGGCCTGACATGGCTGCTTGTCCTGTTCCAGAGGTTGCCCCTTAGTCTGCAAGATCTGGGCGGTCACAGAGGATGGGCTTACTGTTAGTTGGAAGCTCCAACGTCAAGCACATAATGGGGCTCCTTAGGGATATGGCAGCAAGAGAGGGGAAGAAAACCAAAGTGCACTCCGTGTGCATTCCGGGGGGAGTCATTCCAGATGTGGAAAGGGTCCTTCCGGATGCCATGAAGGGTACAGGGAGCACCCATCTGCAGGTGGTCGCTCATAACGGCACCAATGATGTGTGTCGCTATGGATCGGAGGAAATCCTCTCTGGTTTCCGGCGGCTATCTGATTTGGTGAAGACTGCCAGCCTCGCTAGTGGGATGAAAGCAGAGCTCACCATCTGCAGCATCGTCGACAGGACTGACTGCGGACCTTTGGTACAGAGCCGAGTGGAGGGTCTGAATCAGAGGCTGAGACGGTTCTGCGACCGTGTGGGCTGCAGATTCCTCGACTTGCGCCATAGGGTGGTGGGGTTTCGGGTTCCGCTGGATAGGTCAGGAGTCCACTACACGCAGCAAGCGGCTACACAGGTAGCAGGGGTTGTGTGGCGTGGGCTGGGCGGTTTTTTAGGTTAGATGGCCTTGGGCAAGTACAGAAAGGGCAACAGCCTCAACGGGTGCGGGGCAAAGTCAGGACATGCTGGGAACAAGCAGCAATCGGTATTGTAATTGTAAACTGTCGAAGCTGCGTTGGTAAAGTACCGGAACTTCAAACGCTGATAGAAAGCACCGAAGCTGAAATCGTTATAGGTACAGAAAGCTGGCTGAAGCCAGAGATAAATTTTGCCGAAATTTTTACAAAGGTACAGACGCTGTTTAGAAAGGATAGATTGCATGCAACCAGTGGTAGAGTGTTCGTCGCTGTTAGTAGTAGTTTATCGCGTAGTGAAGTAGAAGTGCATAGTTCCTGTGAATTATTATGGGTGGAGGTTACACTCAACAACCGAGCTAGGTTGATAATTGGCTCCTTTTACCGACCTCCCGACTCAGCAGCATTAGTGGCAGAACAACTGAGAGAAAATTTGGAATATATTTCACATAAATTTTCTCAGCATGTTATTGTCTTAGGTGGAGATTTCAATTTACCAGATATAGACTGGGACACTCAGATGTTTAGGACAGGTGCTAGGGACAGAGCATCGAGTGACATTATACTGAGTGCATTATCTGAAAATTACCTCGAGCAATTAAACAGAGAACCGACTCGTGGAGATAACATCTTGGACCTACTGATAACAAACAGACCCGAACTTTTCGACTCTGTATGTGCAGAACAGGGAATCAGTGATCATAAGGCCGTTGCAGCATCCCTGAATATGGAAGTTAACAGGAATATAAAAAAAGGGAGGAAGGTTTATCTGTTTAGTAAGAGTAATAGAGGGCAGATTTCAGACTACCTAACAGATCAAAACGAAAATTTCTGTTCCGACGCTGACAACGTTGAGTGTTTATGGAAAAAGTTCAAGGCAATCGTAAAATTCGTTTTAGACAGGTACGCGCCGAGTAAAACTGTGAGGCACGGGAAAAACCCACCGTGGTACAACAACAAAGTTAGGAAACTACTGCGAAAGCAAAGAGAGCTTCACTCCAAGTTTAAACGCAGCCAAAACCTCTCAGACAAACAGAAGCTAAGCGATATCAAAGTTAGCGTAAGGAGGGCTATGCGTGAAGCGTTCAGTGAATTTGAAAGTAAAATTCTATGTACCGACTTGGCAGAAAATCCTAGGAAGTTCTGGTCTTACGTTAAATCAGTAAGTGGCTCGAAACAGCATATCCAGACACTACGGGATGATGATGGCATTGAAACAGAGGATGACACGCGTAAAGCTGAAATACTAAACACCTTTTTCCAAAGCTGTTTCACAGAGGAAGACTGCACTGCAGTTCCTTCTCTAAATCCTCGCACAAACGAAAAAATGGCTGACATCGAAATAAGTGTCCAAGGAATAGAAAAGCAACTGGAATCACTCAACAGAGGAAAGTCCACTGGACCTGACGGGATACCAATTCGATTCTACACAGAGTACGCGAAAGAACAGCCGTGTACCGCAAGTCTCTAGAGGAACGGAAGGTCCCAAATGATTGGAAAAGAGCACAGGTAGTCCCAGTCTTCAAGGTCGGTTGTTGAGTAGATGCGCAAAACTATAGACCCATATCTCTGACGTCGATCTGTTGTAGAATTTTAGAACATGTTTTTTGCTCAAGTATCATGTCGTTTATGGAAACCCAGAATCTACTATGTAGGAATCAACATGGATTCCGGAAACAGCGATCGTGTGAGACCCAACTCGCTTTATTTGTTCATGAGGCCCAGAAAATATTAGATACAGGCTCCCAGGTAGATGCTATTTTTCTTGACTTCCCGAAGGCGTTCGATACAGTTCCACACTGTCGCCTAATAAACAAAGTAAGAGCCTACGGAATATCAGACCAGCTGTGTGGCTGGATTGAAGAGTTTTTAGCAAACAGAACACAGCATGTTGTTATCAATGGAGAGACATCTACAGACGTTAAAGTAACCTCTGGCGTGCCACAGGGGAGTGTTATGGGACCATTGCTTTTCACAATATATATAAATGACCTAGTAGATAGTGTCGGAAGTTCCATGTGGCTTTTCACAGATGATGCTGTAGTATACAGAGAAGTTGCAGCATTAGAAAATAGTAGTGAAATGCAGGAAGATCTGCAGCGGATAGGCACTTGGTGCAGGGAGTGGCAACTGACCCTTAACATAGACAAATGTAATGTATTGCAAATACATAGAAAGTAGGATCCTTTATTGTATGATTATATGATAGCGGAACAAACAATGGTAGCAGTTACTTCTGTAAAATATCTGGGAGTATGCGTGCGGAACGATTTGAAGTGGAATGATCATATAAAATTAATTGTTGGTAAGGTGGGTACCAGGTTGAGATTCATTGGGAGAGTCCTTAGAAAATGTAGTCCATCAACAAAGGAGGTGGCTTACAAAACACTCGTTCGACCTATACTTGAGTATTGCTCATCAGTGTGGGATCCGTACCAGATCGGGTTGACGGAGGAGATAGAGAAGATCCAAAGAAGAGCGGCGCGTTTCGTCACAGGGTTATTTGGTAACCGTGATAGCGTTACGGAGATGTTTAACAAACTCAGGTGGCAGACTCTGCAAGAGAGGTGCTCTGCATCGCGGTGTAGCTTGCTCGCCAGGTTTCGAGAGGGCGCGTTTCTGGATGAGGTATCGAATATATTGCTTCCCCCTACTTATACCTCCCAAGGAGATCACGAATGTAAAATTAGAGAGATTAGAGCGCGCATGGAGGCTTTCAGACAGTCGTTCTTCCTGCGAACCATACGCGACTGGAACAGGAAAGGCAGGTAATGACAGTGGCACGTAAAGTGCCCTCCGCCACACACCGTTGGGTGGCTTTCGGAATATAAATGTAGATGTAGATGTAGATGTAGAAATACATATGGGACTCACAAGAATATTGGAAGCCAGGGACATATTTACCAGTGTAAATACAATTAAATATTACGATTGCTGCTACAGTCTGACACCGATCGATGTATAGATAATGTCTCCTCTTGACGGCTGTGTTTCTGGAACAAATCTCAGTATCTATAGCGAATATAATTTTCAACGTAAAAGATCTCTCTCATACCCTCACAGTTATCAATGTGCTGAATCTATACATCCCTCAAAATAGGACACACAGTCACCGTCTCTAGTCCTGCCACAACATAAACAACAGTAACTTAACAATGCAGTATATACACATTTTACGCAATGTAAGCCACAGTAACTTTACAAAGCAATATATACACATTTTACACAAACAGGGCAGTTATCTTTTAGATGTGTACAGCACCCGAAAAAATTATGGTATGCCTACAATCACACCGGCTATATGTCACAATGCCCCTCAGTCCTAGGGAAGCACCGTCTGCCTCTTCATTCTTTCTATAAACGTGACATTCAGCAGCAATAAACTATTTTACACTGATCGCCATATTACACAGACAACTAAACCTCGCAAAGTGCCATACATATCGCCAAATACGGAAAGACTCTTACTCAGTTACACTGCTCTCCCACTGAAGACAGGAGCCTGAATACTAGAGTGTGAAACCGATCTCCAACCCGGCAATATATCACCGCATACCATGTCGAAGTAGTAAACATACAAATCGTATCCTCTACCATACAAAATAATCCCTTTTACATCAGAAAGCCGTCGCTCATTCCCCCCCCCCCCCCCCCCCCCCCGTGCGTTACTGTTTCTGGTCTGGACTTGCCTGCTTGCTCGCGTTTCTATACCCATCTCCAGACTCTGGGATTACAAGAACATATCTAATTTCGCATGTTTCGCACACAGCTGTATCCTACTAATCTCTCACGCAACATAATTCCGAAGATATAGACTGGGAATTATTTCTATACATACCCGAAACTTTAGGGAGGTATAGCGTGCTCTAGACCACTGAGTAACTAGAAACAAACAGACGAAAAATGATATTTCCACCCGAGAATACCGATTTTGCTGATGTAACAGATTCTAAATCATCCCTATAATTTACAATGTCAACTAAAGTGTTTCTCATGTCTAGAGAACCAGCAAATGTGTCTTCCACATACTAGATACACACCCCCACAATTCATCATCTCTCAACTAAATAAAGGCTCGAAATGTGCAGAAGCAGTCAGCTGAACTATTTACATAGGAGGAAATAATGGTCCAGTGCAAACGCACCTCCATATCCATTCTCAAATTTCCACGTGATCACGAAAGCTATCCAACACATACCAAGTATTAGTTCGCTACTCGGTATTCTAGAGGACAACACCTTAATTCACCTACATTCCTACACTCTAACAGGCCTCTCCATTCTGAGAGCTCCTACCATTAAAGGGAAACGTGAATCACCCCCACACAGGTCACTGGCGCTGCAGGCCAAGCACGCACTGGTAGAATCAATCATCCTAAGAAATCGGTCACATATGTACTTCATCCCTGTACTTACAACTAAATGTTACGATTCAGTTGAACGACATTCGACAATGAATGGAGTATTGGAAATACACCCTGTTGACGGCTATGGCACTGGAAATAGAAATATTAGTACCATTCTTATGACTTGACATACTCTTCCCTTTACTATCACAGTACTAGACATCAAATCCATACCTTCCTTATGAATGGACATAGTCATTTCCTTTGCATATGTTGGAACACAAACACATACTTTATAAGCCCGATACTCAAGGCGAACCTATCACGCACCCCCTTCTACTAAGCATAATACTTTGTCAATAACTGATTTCCTACAAGCCGGCCGCAGTGACCATGCGGTTCTAGGCGCTTCAGTCTGGAACCACGCGATTGCTACAGTCGCAGGTTCGAATCCTGCTTCGGGCATGGATGGGTGTGATGTCCTTAGGTTAGTTAGGTTTAAGTAGTTCTAAGTTCTAGGGGACTGATGACCTGAGATGTTAAGTCCCATAGTGCTCAGAGCCATTTCAACCATTTTGATTTCCTACGATACAAAATAATACTGAGAGAAAATCAGTGATGGATGGACATGTCTCATAAGTGTTTCTTGTGAGTGATACCACTGTGTCTTAGAAAGAGAGCCGTAATCATCTCATATGTTGAAAAATCCGATCACAACAGCTACTGTATGTTACTGTCACAAGTGGTCTTGGTTCTACAGGTGCACACAAGACTCCATGTTAAAAGCTACTCTAGCTTTATAAATCCACGTATGGCTTTACCTACGAATCACGTGGGCTTTCCAAACAAATACCGAGATGGTGGTCATCTTACAAACCGCTGATGTTAAAAAACCTGATCCCAACAACTACTGTATGTTACTGTCACAAGTGGTCTTGGTTCTATAGATGCATACAGGTATCAATGTTAAAAGCTATACCCGCTTTACAAATCGAGGTATGACATTACCTCTGAATGAGGTGGTGTTTTGCCCAGACAAATACCATGACGGCGATCGCAGGAGTATATACACTCCTGGAAATGGAAAAAAGAACACATTGACACCGGTGTGTCAGACCCACCATACTTGCTCCGGACACTGCGAGAGGGCTGTACAAGCAATGATCACACGCAGGGCACAGCGGACACACCAGGAACCGCGGTGTTGGCCGTCGAATGGCGCTAGCTGCGCAGCATTTGTGCACCGCCGCCGTCAGTGTCAGCCAGTTTGCCGTGGCATACGGAGCTCCATCGCAGTCTTTAACACTGGTAGCATGCCGCGACAGCGTGGACGTGAACCGTATGTGCAGTTGACGGACTTTGAGCGAGGGCGTATAGTGGGCATGCGGGAGGCCGGGTGGACGTACCGCCGAATTGCTCAACACGTGGGGCGTGAGGTCTCCACAGTACATCGATGTTGTCGCCAGTGGTCGGCGGAAGGTGCACGTGCCCGTCGACCTGGGACCGGACCGCAGCGACGCACGGATGCACGCCAAGACCGTAGGATCCTACGCAGTGCCGTAGGGGACCGCACCGCCACTTCCCAGCAAATTAGAGACGCTGTTGCTCCTGGGGTATCGGCGAGGACCATTCGCAACCGTCTCCATGAAGCTGGGCTACGATCCCGCACACCGTTAGGCCGTCTTCCGCTCACGCCCCAACATCGTGCAGCCCGCCTCCAGTGGTGTCGCGACAGGCGTGAATGGAGGGACGAATGGAGACGTGTCGTCTTCAGCGATGAGAGTCGTTTCTGCCTTGGTGCCAATGATGGTCGTATGCGTGTTTGGCGCCGTGCAGGTGAGCGCCACAATCAGGACTGCATACGACCGAGGCACACAGGGCCAACACGCGGCATCATGGTGTGGGGAGCGATCTCCTACACTGGCCGTACACCACTGGTGATCGTCGAGGGGACACTGAATAGTGCACGGTACATCCAAACCGTCATCGAACCCATCGTTCTACCATTCCTAGACCGGCAAGGGAACTTGCTGTTCCAACAGGACAATGCACGTCCGCATGTATCCCGTGCCACCCAACGTGCTCTAGAAGGTGTAAGTCAACTACCCTGGCCAGCAAGATCTCCGGATGTGTCCCCCATTGAGCATGTTTGGGACTGGATGAAGCGTCGTCTCACGCGGTCTGCACGTCCAGCACGAACGCTGGTCCAACTGAGGCGCCAGGTGGAAATGGCATGGCAAGCCGTTCCACAGGACTACATCCAGCATCTCTATGATCGTCTCCATGGGAGAATAGCAGCCTGCATTGCTGCGAAAGGTGGATATACACTGTACTAGTGCCGACATTGTGCATGCTCTGTTGCCTGTGTCTATGTGTCTGTGGTTCTGTCAGTGTGATCATGTGATGTATCTGACCCCAGGAATGTGTCAATAAAGTTTCCCCTTCCTGGGACAATGAATTCACGGTGTTCTTATTTCAATTTCCAGGAGTGTAGTATCAGACCAACAGGTCGCCGACGGTACAACCTCGTAATAAAATTACTCAATTTAGAAAGTGATTTGGCTAAGGAACGCGGTATGAAACCGGTACTTGCGACTCCCACACGCCACTGCAGCTGTATATTTCTACAGTATTTGTAGCGTATTCTGCCTCGATCCCTTGTCAGAGGTTTGGTGATACATCCACTGAGCTATAGACGATGGTTGACTGAGAAGGATCACAAACAGTAGTAGATGGTGTGCTGATTGAGGTCGTAAGAAAATGTACACTAGCTTCTCAGATCTCTAGTGTTACGCTTTCCGCTAGAAATGACGTCCATGATTTTTAACCAGGTCTTTCCATTCAATCACATACCTGCGTTGGATCCTATTGACAATTCCTTTCATGATTACAACCACTACTCAGTCATACTTCTGGCACGGCCATATCTCGAAACGAGTCACCTTTCCCGAACCTAGGTGCTACAGTAAAATTCAACGTGGTTTTTGTCACCCCCTATGCATCTTGCAACTGCTCCCATTTCTACAGCTTTCCACACGTGATCGTTCCAATTTAAGTCGGAAGTGAGCAGAAGTCAGAGAAATACATATCCACCACTCTCTGCAACTCGTGTAGAAACAGAACGACATGAGTTAGTGCAATAGGACCATTCGGTGCAATTGCGCGCAATGTGGTACGTCTCCAAACTAGATACAGATACTACAGTCCGAAGCAGATTCGCCTCCATTCAAATATAACAGCCCAACATGCTATTATCGTTATTCTCTACCCCCCAACAGAGAAAAATTAAGAACTATAGAAGCTCCACTAACTTCATCCGATATAGAACACACTTAGCCACCGTCGCTCACGCGACCGTTCTTAACGGTTTCAACACCTGATTTAATTAGTGGAGAATAACTTCGTCGATCAATAGCATGTACGTGTAGTAACCGGAATGACGATCACCAAGTCACTACCCCTTTACAGACTATAGGTGCTACCACATAATCCTTCAATATGACCGATTGTGGTCAATACTATATGTATATGATAGCAGTGATGCCATCACCTAGTCATACACAACTTTTTATTAACTTAATTAATGGCAGTCATATCCATATAAGTATCACGAGAGGGTAACGTCACTTTGCCACAATCTACTGGATTCGAAGTTTTGGTTCAGACTAGCAGGATCAGTTTGAATTGGTCTTACTCAATGACGTAAAGGTGTCCTTGGAACGTTGCTCGCAAAATCACATCATAATTTAACCATTTTCCCGTCATCCCCCCATAATTTAGACTAGTTCCTTAAGTACATATTGACCTATGTCGGTCAATTATTTTATGTGTGTAGACTGGAGCGATGTTCGCCAAGTCACACTTTAGCTTTAAACATAATTCTGCTGTCATTCGCTAAGTTCAATGGCAGTGGTCACCAGGCCCGAATTATGATGGCAGTACGCCACACACAGTTTTTACAGTATGTGTGCGGATCACCTCCATGAAGGCAAATTGAGTACCCCATTGCCGCCACATCATCCCCCTACTTTAGTGTTTTCTGCAACTCATAACCATAACTTCGTCAAGAAGCTCAATCAGGCACATGCATTAGTGTTTGACTTGATTCTAGACCATTTCAGGTCAAATATACTAATCTTGATTAATGACCATCTGTTTTATATGGCCCGTATTGCCGGATGTTACAGATTAGATATAGACTTGTTCATAAGTTCAGTCATGACCATTTGAGTGCTAAGTCAATAGGATGTTCATGCGTTGTAACCATAGCTAAGCAAGTGCTTAACAATTACGTCTTAAAAATTTCTATACCTAGTCATAACAATGACGATGTTGGCTTTATATTATCCTTCCCACTCATAAGTTCTTTTTAAGTGATTAAACTTCGTGCTTAAGCACAAAATTTTCCTAGACAGGCCATACCTTGTAAGCACATGATGCCTTCCTCATATCATGGTCAATGAATTCTTCATAAATGTTAAGACAGTCGATCTAAGTACGTTCTGCACAGGATAACATATACACCCTTTTCCTCAGCTATACCTTTTATTTCACTTTACTAGTAAATTCAAGGTCAGGAGTTAAGTTCGCGTTTTGTTCCACCAAGTAACTATCACACAGTTTATGAGAAGGCGCAAGGTATTGTGTCCACCTAAGCGGGCCTCATGACGCTACAGTCAGTTCCAGTACAGCACTCGTGGCTGCCGCATCGCGGTCGCGTAGTGGGACCGAGGCAGTTTCAGATAAGTTTTTACAGTCTGACGATAATTTATGGATTTGTAGTTGTAGCTTGACGATGTCCACTATGGACAAATGGTAGTTACTTTTATTCTGAAGAAGGTTGGGTTATCCAGACTGAAACCTAGGTAAATTCTAGGTAAACGATGCAACTGAGGCTGTTAGCTATTAAAATTAAAATTAATATTTATACAGTTGCTGACAGAGCCTCGAAATGTTGAAAATATTTAAATCGTGACATCACTTTTCTCGTACAGTCAGTTTTTCTGGACCCCCTGTCATTCCTGAAACGAGTCTCAGCTTCAGTTTTTTCAAGTGGTAGCTAGAGTATTTCTCAGCGTCGACAAACTAAACAACTATTCTTGCACTCTGAAACTGTGAGCTTACTTCTAGCCTGGCCAAACAATGTTTCGCGACCGCGAGCGCTAAGGCCACGCTCGTGACTAGCGCTCCGAGCACAGTGGCAGTGGGGCTTAGGGGAGAGGAGGAACAGGAGAAGGCTCCAATCGACTTGTCACAGTTTGCCAACAATACCAGTTAAATTAGATTTGCGTTCTGCATTAGCAATACCTTGGAGCCCAAGCACTTGTCCAAAAAAAGAAAAAGTGGAAAAAGCCCAACATTCACTGCTGAATGGGAATTGTCTTATTTTCTGTGTAATTTGAAAGCCATGCAAAGATCGTAATACGTCATCACACTATTGAAAAACTTTCAATGAAACATCACTACAAAACCACCACAAAGGCGATGCGATGCACTTGTCTTCTGAAGAACAAGCGTGAATGCTGGCTGAACTTCAAGCGGCCACTAGGGAAAAATGAGTTAAGGGTAAGCAGAACACCGAAAAAAACTTTTGTGGTGTACATCACTTATTGTTTGATTTCATGACGTCATTTAATGCAAGTTCATGACCTGAAGCATTTACGAGAACTGAAGGCAGTCTTTTGTGGAGCAGACACAAGTGACTGTGTTTCAATAATAACTGAAACATTTCATCATGAGTTCTCAAAGGGGTTCCAAGACTTTGCACGATGAAAACTGATTTCGATTTATTTGTCAGGCAATTCTCACTTTTGGCTCCTGATATACCTCACCATTACGTCTGACAGACAATAAGAAAACTAACAAAATATTAGCCCAAGAGCAATATTCTCGACTGCATAGACAAGTCGTTAAAGTTATTTTAATGTTTGGTTTTTTTTCGTTATGAAACTGACAAAGTTTCACCACTTTTCGGATTTAACAGATTTTAATCTGCATGACATCATATGCTACGGACTATAGTTCCAGATATATTACATATTCTAAAATCGGAGTGTCTATAAATTTGTAAACGTCTCAACTTAATGTTAAATGCCTGTATGTAACAGTTTTGTAGTTCTGCTTACTGTGTTAGCGTTATCCAATGCACAGGGTGACAATTATTGAACTATATGAAATAAAATCTGAAATCTGAAGGTGGCAGGGGTACAATACAGGGAGCGAAAGACTATTTACAATATTTACATAACCAGATGGCAGTTATAAGAGTCGAAGGACATGAATGGGACGCAGTGGTTGGGAAGGGAGTGAGACAGTGTTGTAGCCTCTCCCTGATGTTATTCAATCTGTATATTGAGCAATCAATAAAGGAAACAGAAGAAAAATTCGGAGTAGGTATCAAAATACATGGAGAAGAAATAAAAACTTTGAGGTTCGCCAATGACACTGTAATTTCGTCAGAGACATCAAATGACTTGGAAGAGCAGTTGAACGGAATGGACAGTGTATTGAAGGGAGGATATGAGATGAACATCAACAAAAGCAAAACGAGGATAATAGAATGTGGTCGTATTAAGTCAGGTGTTGCTGAGGGAATTAGATTAGGAAATGAGACACTTAAAGTAGCAAAGGAGTTTTGCTATTTGGGGAGAGAAATAACTGATGATGGTCGAAGTAGAGAGGATATAAAACGTAGACTGGAAATGGCAAGGAAAGCGTTTCTGAAGAAGAGAAATTTGTTAACATCGAGTATAGATTTAAGTGTCAGGAAGTCGTTTCTGAAAGTATTTGTATGGAGTGTAGCCATGTATGGAAGTGAAACATGGACGATAAATAGTTTGGACAAGAAGAGAATAGAAGCTTTCGAAATGTGGTGCTA
Organism: Schistocerca americana; assembly: GCF_021461395.2. Taxonomy (NCBI): domain Eukaryota; kingdom Metazoa; phylum Arthropoda; class Insecta; order Orthoptera; family Acrididae; genus Schistocerca; species Schistocerca americana. The sequence goes on along the minus strand of NC_060130.1, from coordinate 471,183,921 downwards.
TAGAATAATGCTGAAGATTACATGGGTAGATAACATAACTAATGAGGAGGTATTGAATAGGATTGGGGATGAGTTTGTGGAACAACTTGACTAGAAAAAGGGGTCGATTGGTAGGACATGTTCTGAGGCAGCAAGGTATCACCTATTTAGTATTGGAGGGCAGCGTGGAGAGTAAAAATCGTAGAGGGAGACCAAGAGATGAAAACACTAAGCAAATTCAGAAGGATATAGGTTGCAGTAGGTAATGGGGGATAAAGAAGCTCTCACAGGATAGAGTAGCATGGAGAGTTGCATCAAACCAGTCTCAGGACTGAAGACCACAACAACAACAACATGAAACAAAATCATCATACCTTCTGAACGGTTAGCGTTAGGACTTTCAAGTTGCACAGTTGGCCGCGGGGCACGATGGAAGTGCTGTGTGGCATGTTTCAGCGACGAAGCCCACTTTCATTTGGATGGGTTCGCCAACAAGCAGAATTGGCCCATTTGGGGGACTGAGAATCCGCATTTCGCGAACGAGAAGTCTCTTCACCCTCAATGAGTCGCTGTGTGGTGTGCAAAGTCCAGTCACGGATTAATCGCTGCAATATTCCTTGGTGGCACGGTGACTACCGAACGGTGCGTGAAGGTTTTGGAAGGTCATTTCATCCCCATTATCCAAAGTGACCCTGATTTCGACAAGATGTGGCTCATACAAGACGGAGCTCGACCCCATCGAAGCAGGAGAGTATTTGATGTCCTGGAGGAGCACTTTGGGGACCGCATTTTGGCTCTGGGGTACCCAGACTCCTTTTTCGTGGGGTTATATTAAAGACAAGGTGTACAGCAATAACCTCAAAACCATTGCTGAGCTGAAACCAGCAATTCAGGAGGTCATCGACAGCATAGATGTTCCGACACTTGAGAGGGCCATACAGAATTTCGCTATTCGTCTGCGCCACATCATCGCCAATGACGGCAGTCATATCGAACATGTCATAACCTAAATCCGAATATATGTAGTGACGTTTACATGTTGAATAAAGTGTGTGCGCGGCGTGGTTTCTAACTAACATACGTTTTATTCGTATCGTTCGATAATTGTCACCCTGTAGTTATTGCATTAAGTAGTTAAGTTATTGCTTTGGCGGAAAAACTAAAAGTAGAGAATAAACTCTAGTGACAAAATCCTGTTTATAAAAGTATGCTGCAACCTTCGCTTTTTAGAAGTAGCCGCTCTGCTTTGAAAACAAGTTTTCCTAAGTTTCCCTTGGACGCAGCCATTGTCATATAGACAGCTCCCTCACACATCTGCTCAGAAGGGAAACTCCCCATCGCACCCACCTGAGATTTAGTGATAAGAGGGTCCAGTGGACAGCCCATCAAAAACTGAACACAAATTTGAAAACAGGGAGAAGGTGCACTTAACTGTAAAAAAACGCAAAATAAAAAAAGTGAGTGGATCGAAGTCAACAAGTGTAATGTTGAGCTGGTAAACAAAGCAACGGCGTCGTTATTAAATGGCAACCGGCACGGTAGGTCAGCATGGTCAGTCAGAGGGTTAGTTGCCCTCTTGTAATAAAAAACTCAGTTGTCGGATCAACGACGAAATTGAGCAGGTGTCATGGGACGTCCGCCCCGGACAAATCAACAAACGTTAATGAAGAATATGAGATCAGCCAAAAAACAAAAAAGAAACAACAAAAGTGGTCATGCTGCTGGATAGCCAAGCAGGTGAGTCGTGTTCAAACCACGGTCATGTTTTTTTTTTTTTTTTTTCACTGTTCGCTGTATTGAAATTTGTGCCTGTGGCCTGTGTCGTAGTGTAGTGTCCGTTTGCAACAGCGAGTTGTAAGGAAAGGTTCTATAATGACAGTTCACTCTGCACAACTACTCTATTAACAGCCGAAAAGAAGTAGCTTTCGAATGAGATCCGTAAACGTTTGATAACAAGACGACGAGTCAACCGATTCCTCCAAGGAAAAACACGTCTGGTATGTCATACACGACATTCGTGACAGTACGTGTATCATATGACCGGAATCTCTTACCGACGCACCTAATTCATACGCCTGGTAAGTGAGTGGCATATTCCTCCTTGCCCGATTTAGGAGTTCGTATGAGTGTGAATATGATCACTCCCAAGGTAATGATGAAAACATAATAGTTTGTCACACAAGCTGAAATAAATGATCGCAACAGCTTCACAATCACACAGTTCCTCTGTGCCTTGTCAAAACATATGTTTTTAACATCGTTGAAGTTACGTTCTATTTTGAAAGTTCTGACTCTTGAATTCCTTTGCTGTAACATAGTTAACACCAGTTTATTTGTCGTTTACATTTCTGTGAGACGTCTATGTAGTATCTCGTCTGCTGTCACTGTTCATCACGTTTACTTGCCACGGTAACGTATTCTTACTAGATGACAACCGCTAAGATTACAGAAAGAGAACAGATATTTCAGTGACCGGACGGACAGTTCATAATGCTGTGAAAGAAAATATATGTGCTTATGAAGCTTGAACCGTTGTCTATTCCTATTTTGCTTTTCTTTTACTGTTCAGTACACCATCTTCCTGTTTTCACGCTTAATGTGAGTTCGGTTTCTGACGGGATATCCACTGGGCCATCTTACCACTAAATCTGAGGGGATGCGATGGGGAAATACCCTCGTCAGAATAGCTCAGTGGTTAGGGAAACCGAAGCTCTGAGCTGACTTGTCTGCTCTCACGGAACTCCAGCGCATTCCGGGAGCTCAAATCTTGGCCAGACCTGGCTTACTTTATAGAGCGTGGACACCATACTGACGACACCTCGCTCCCCATGTCGTCGTTTTGTTGCACTGGCGCCAGGCAGTCAGCGCTCCAGAATATGTCATTGCGAACTAGTGTTAACTCGGTGTATATTATCCCTCCCACTCATACGTCAGTCCATTTCCACAATTCTTTTGTGTGCTTCAGGAAGTGTGCCAGTAACGTATCCCCTCTTTTAATCGTGTCAAAGCATAAAGCTCTTACCTCCCTAGTTAGATTTGGTACCGCTACAGTAAGAATGGAAGAACAAGAGAGAAGTGCTCGGATAAATAGGTTGTAAGGCAGGGGCGTAGTCTTTCTGCTCCTTCGTTCAACCTGTGTGTAGAAAGTAGCGATGAAGAAAATAAAGGAAATCCTCAGAAGTGGGTCTAAAATTCAGAGTAAAAGGATATCAATGATAAGTTTCCCTTGTGACAACGCCACGATTTGAAAAAGTGGTGAAGAATTACAGGCCTTGATGAACGGAAAGACGACGGTATTGAGGACAGCAGAAATGCATTAATGGTACTAGTGACATACTTATCAAACCTGGGGAACAAAAATAACGCATGACATGCGAAATAAGGTGGATGTAAGAAGTAGACTAGCACAGGGAAAGAGAGCATTCCTCTCCATAATAAGTCTCATAGTGTCAAATATAAATGTAATTTGACAAGATATTTGACAAGATATTTGTGGAGCACAGCACTATTGGGAGTGAACTATGGAATGTGGAAAATGCAGAAGAAAGGCGTGTGAAGTGTTTGAATTGCAGCATTACACATTATGCAGAAAATTGAACGGACTGATAGGATGAGAAACGAGGATGCTCTCCACAGATTTAGTGAAGAGAGGAACTTGTGGAAAATACCAATCAGAAGATGGGACGGGATGATAGCACATGTTAAAACCATCAGAGAATAACCTCCATGCTATTAGATCGAGCCTTGGAGAGCAAACATTGTAAAAGAAGATAGAGATTGCCATACTTACGCAATTAACCGAGGAAGCTGGGTGTATGTGCCACTATGAGGTGAAAGTATTGATACAGGACTTGAAATTGTAGCGTACCGGGTCAAGGATTGACGACATAAAATCTTCATTAGTTATCCAATCTACCCATTTCACATTCAGTATTCTTTTGTAACATCACACGGTCTGAGGTAATACCTTGCCTAATAGCTAGCAGAAGCTCGGCGCCACCATTCCCCTCCAGCTAAAATTTTTGAGGCATCTGTATTCGAATCAGTTACCTCTTCACTGCACTAGAACGCTCGTGGTGGTGGTGGTTAGTGTTTAACGTCTCGTCGACATCGAGGTCATTAGAGACGGAGTGCAAGCTCGGGTTAGGGAAGGATTGGGAAGGAAATCAGCCGTGCCCTTTCAAAGGAACCATCTCGGCATTCGCCTGAAGCGATTTAGGGAAATCACGGAAAACCTAAATCAGGATGGCCGGAGACGGGATTGAACCGTCGTCCTCCCGAATGCGAGTCCAGTGTGCTAACCACTGCGCCACCTCGCTCGGTCTAGAACGCTCGTTAGCTATCTTGACGCCAGAAACAGCTAAATCACTCCTGCACGCAGATACTCAGTATCTGAAGGACCATAGACCCAATAATTGTAGCGGGCACCCAAATTACATACCTCAGTATCACCGACCGTAAGTTAGATATCATCTACCGGCATTTGTCTGCCCTTTCTCATCCTTACGTTCTTCTCCCCTTCTAATTCTTGTTTCCCAAACAACTCAACAACATTTTCGGAGGGGTCAGTGTACAAACTGCTGTTAATAGTTTGAAGCATAGATGTGGGGCTGAAATTATTATTTGCGGTCATCGTAATACATCTCCTTTTTAGGATGACTACAGTTTGTTATGCTGCTTTACTGATTTCTACGAGCTTTGTGGAACATTTCTATCATCGACATAATTTTATTTAATGTAGTTTTCAGCAATAAATGGTTTATTTTTATTAACCTTACGCACTCAGCGCCGCGTTATTCTTTTGTCGTACGTACTTAATTTATTGAATTTATTACAGTTGAAATAAAAACAAGTAGCTCCTTGTGCCGATTCAGAGAAAAATATCTTATTACAAAGGCGAACTTCCATCATTAAATCGCTTCGTTATTATGGGCAGTGTGTTTCATTTGTAGATTTTCTTTCGAGGTATATGTAGTTCGGTATCTTTCCGTTGTGATGTACTAATATTAAGCTGTACTATATTTTCTTTAGAGCAATAAAACGGTTATCCAAAGAAATTAACTGATATCTTTCATTGTGCAAAAGATAGGACGGTGCTCATAAGCCAGCCAACGTGACATTTTTTGATACTGTCGTAACTTAACTGAAATGATGCGTTTCCCCACTCGACAACTTTTGACTTCTCTTCCACGTCATTTTCCGCGATCCATTCGTCAGTGGCCACAAGACCTACTCTTTCAACGGGATGTCTCGTTAGTGTTACTATCTTTTTAAATATCCGAATTATATTATTTTTCACTGTACGTATCACTATCTAAATGTTTCCTATGGAGGAACGGTGTGAATTAACTAAGTAAAATGAAGAATTACTGTTTTTTCGTTTTATTTGATCCTTTTGTATCGTCGCTGTAAGCATCCCTTGTATGCAAGTCACACCTACTTCACACTAATCAACGCTACAAGTCCATGAAGAAACAGCTGTGTTTAACTTCTCCTACAAGCATCTGGATCCGTTTGTTAATCCTGCACGGAAAGCTTATTTGCTCTGTGCAGCGCTTGGCAGCGTGTTGGGGACAGAAAAGCAAACCCATATGTCCGACATTCTACGCTCCAAATCCGTAAGAGTTCAGTGAGCGCAAGCACCTAGGTAAAATGTCTGTAGATATTCGTTTAGAAAGCAACAAACATTCATGTGTGAGTATAGTGGTACAAGAACACTTTTTATCACACAAAACAATATTAAAAACAAAATTAGCCCTCATTAATTTCAAACATTAACCGTGCGAACGATTAATGCTAGAAAACTTTGTAATAACAAAGTAGAAAGCATGGAATTTAAAACGCCGTAGACGTGATGGTGATCAGCACGAGGTAAAAGAATGGTAAGGGATTCACGTTCCTCTTACGGTGAGGTTATTAGAGACAAACCTCAGTGTTGGATTGGACAAGGAACCATGCCGGGATTCACTATAAGTGATTTTGGGAAACCACAGAAACCCACATCTACATACATACTTCACAAGCCACCGTATGGTGCGTGGCGCAGGGTACTCTGTATCACTACAAGTTAATTCCTTTCCTGTTCCACTCACAAATAACTCGAGGGAAGAACAATTGTCTATATGCCCTAATTTCTCGTTTCATATGTCCGTGGTCCTAGCGCGAAATATATTTCGGCTGTATTGTATCGTTCTGCAGTCAGCTTCAAATGCTGGGTCACTAAATTTTCTCATCACTATTCCTCAAAAAGAACGTCGCATTCCCTCCAGAGATACCCGTTTGAGTTCCCGAACCATCTCTGCCCGCCTCTGTATTGCCTCAATGTCTTCCTTTAATCCGATCTGGCACGGATCGCACAGGCTCGAACAGTACTCAAGAATAGGTCGCACTAGCATTCTATATACTTCTCCCTTACAGATGAACCACACTTTTCCGAATTCTCCCAATAAAAGAAGTCGACCATTCGCCTTCCCTACCACAGTCCTGACATTCGTTCCATTTTATTTTGCTTTGCAACGTTACGCCCTGATATTTAAACGAAGTGGCTGTGTCAGACTGGGCAATACTAATGCTGTATACGGACGTTACGGGTTTGATTTTCTTACTCTTCCACACGAACTTAAATTTTTCTAAATTTAAAGTGAGATACTATTCATCACACCAACTACAAATTTTGTTCAAGTCATCTTGTATCCTATTACAGTCACTCAGCTTCGACACCTTTCCGTACACCACAGCACCACCAGCAAACAACTGCTGATTATTGTCCACGGTGTCCGCAAGAACATTTGCGTATATATAAACTAATAGCTGTTCTATCACACTTCCCTGGTGCACTGCTGACGGTATCCTTGTCTCTGATGAAGACTCGCCGTCGAGGACAACATGCTGGGTTCTATTACTTAAGAAATCAGCGAACCACTCACACATTTCGAACCTATCCCACATGCTCGTATCTTCGTTAACAGTCTACGATAGGGCACCGTGTCAACTGCTTTCCGGAAATCTAGAAATATGGAATTTGCCTGTTGCCCTTCATCCATAGTTCACAGTATATCATGCAGCAAACCGGTGTTAGGGACACTGGTCTGTAATTTCGTGGGTCCGTTCTTTTACCCTTCGTATATATAGGAGTCACCTGCTCTTTTGTCCACTCCCTTGGGACTTTGCGGTGGGCGAGAGATTCACGATAAATGCAAGTTAAGTACGGGGCAAATGCCGTAGAGTTCTCTTTGTAAAGCCCAATTGGCATTCCATCAGGACCTGACGACTCTTTTGTTTCCAACTCTTTCAGCTGTTTCTCTACGCCCGGGATGCTTATTACTGTCTCGTCCACATGAGAGTCTGTTCGATGGTCAAACGGCGCTATGTTCGTACAAATCTCCTGCGTGAAAAAATTCTTAAACGCGAAATTTAAAACTTCGGCTTTCGCTTTGCTATCTTCAGCTGCCGCACCAGACGGGTTAACGAGTGACCGGATGGAAGCCTTAGACCTGACTCGGGATGGAGGTACCCAGCTTTGAGGATAACTCTTGAAGGATGCGATTCCAGTGCCTTCAACCACTTCACTACTTACCTCGCTGCCGGTATTGGGTAGGATAGACCAAACATCCGGCGTGAACTTACTCAAGTTCAATTTGATAAAAAAAAATTCACAGGAATACTCAAATTAGGACGGCTAGATGGGGCTACAACATATTTTCAGTGGATTACATTTAGAATTTGATTGTTTAGCCTAACTACAAATATTTGGACGATTCCTATTAATATATAGACTGGAGCTCTATGCACTGGCAAAATTTCGATGTTTGCTCAGGAATATTGTCTGAGTATTTTCATATAAGGGATCTGTCTCCTCCTGTGATTCGTGAAACAGTAATTCACTGTCTAGTCCTATTACTGTGACCACCTGTCAAAAGTCTGAATAACCACCTTTTGCAGGGCGGACGTTCAGGAAGAGTCAGTGAGGTTCTGGAAGTTACCGACACCGACGTGGAGCCGTGCCGACTCCAGTGCCGTGGCCAGCTGCGCTACGTTTTATGGTTGACGAGCCATGGCGCAACAACTCGAGCCACGTGGTCCCACAGATACTCGACTGAGTTTACATCCGGCGGGGGGGGGGGGTCTGGTTCCCAGGAGCGTACAGTGAACTCATCCTGGTGCTCTTCAAACCACGCACGTACATTGTAAGTTGTGTGACGCGTTGCATTTTCCTGTTTGTAGGTGGCATCGTACCGAGGAGAAACACTGCATATAGGGGTGAAAATTGTCTCCATGTATAGATGTATAATTGTGTTGATCAGATGTTCCTTCCAGAATGACAAGACCACCCAGGGAATGGCGCGAAAACGTTCCCCAGACCACACAGCTCCCTCCTCCGGCCTGGACCCATCCGATGTCAGTTGTATGATGTTTGCTTCGAGATGTTTCACGCCGCTTACACCAGCGACGTGATTCAGTTGAAATGGCTACATGTCGCTACTCAATAGACGTCCAGTTTCGGTATTGGAGTGCAAATTGCAGCCTCCGTCGCCGATTAACGGCACTCAGCCTGAGTGCATGAAGAAAGTGCACGCTGTGGAGGCCGATACGCTGCAACATTCACTGAATGGTCGTTCAGGAGACATTGTTGGTAGCCACTTGGTTCATTTGGGTGGTTTGTGCTCAACAGTTGCACCTCTATTCGCCCATACACACCTCCACAACCGTCATTCACCCCTGTGATATATGGCTCGTGGTGCACCACAGTTGCCTCTGCGCTCGTTTTGGATTGCGCCATTTTGTCATGCACAGTACACTTTAACCATGACGGAACGAGAAAAGTTTACAATCTTAGCCGTTTCGGAAAAGCTTCCACTCTTGTCCCACAAGCCAAGGATCCTGTATACTCTCCACTGCTACTGCTGCCACCTGCCGTTTGTGAGTGATTATTGCACGGTGACGTCGAACGTATGCGGTGACCACATAAAAGTGACGGGACAGTGTAATATATCTATGATTTATTCGATTTGTTGCTCAATTTACCTCTGTTTCTGCGCAAACACCGCCACAACAGTTTAAATACCTGTAATATGGAATCACCAAAAAGTAGAACGCATAACACAGTAATACCACAACCCTCGGACCAAACACGAACTGCACGAACTGTGTGAGATTGGTATCGCTGCGAGGACAACTCAGCACGTCGACATTGTGTCGCTCTTCCATTTGCATTCGGTGAATCCATACAGCCAGCCGGGGTGGCCGAGCGGTTCTAGGCGCTTCAGTCTGGAACCGCGCGACCGCTACGCTCGCAGGTTCGAATCCTGCCTCGGGCATGGATGTGTGTAATTTCCTTAGGTTAGTTAGGTTTAAGTAGTTCTAAGTTCTAGGGGACTGATGACCTCAGATGTTGAGTCCCATAGTGCTAAGAGCCATTTGAAGCATTTTTTGAATCCATACACGAGGTTCTTATCGGCCAGCTCTTCATCAGTAAATCTGTGCATACATTTATTTTCCTGTCGTTCTCAGATGCATGTAATATTATGTTGATTAATTATGACTTTGGATCCCTCAGATTACAAATGAATAAAACTAATTTTACCACACACCTTCGGTTTTATTAGTTGCACGGTGTAAGGTCACTGACAATGCCTTGAAAATAATAAGGGCGAACGGCGTATGGCACGAGGGATCCGTTTCATTCAGCTGTAATTAGGTCAAAGAGCAAGTGGCTAGTAATTTTGTCAGCAACAAGTACAATGAGTGAATGTAACAATTTCGTTGCATAACAAGGCACGTAGCACATACAGTAGACAGTTGCACTCTTGTGCAGATATCTTCAGTGCAGTACACAATAAACATAAAATGGTGTAGGAAATCAAAAGAAATGCAAAAACTGTGTAATGAGCATCCAGGTACCAGCGGTTCCTCATACCAAAATACTCATAAAATATCTCTGAACAATCTTCGAAATTTTGTCGGTGGAGCTCGATTTCACCATGTAGGAAGTATGTTATCTTCCTATTATCCGTCTCAGGATTAGAGGAGCGGTTGCAATGTAATCGTTATCGTTATTTAGCGTACAACATACAAATACGAGGAATATAATCACCAGCTATTCTTTTCGGGTGTCAAGCTCTCATCATCTTGCTGTCTGCGTTCAAGCTTTCGTACACACCAAAAAAATGGTTCAAATGGCTCTGAGCACTATAGGAATTAATTTCTGAGGTCATCAGTCCCCTATAACTTAGAACTAATTAAACCTAACTAACCTAAGGACATCACACACATCAATGCCCGAGGCAGGATTCGAACCTGCGACCGTAGCGGTTGCGCGGCTCCAGACTGTAGCGCCTAGAACCGCTCGGCCACTTCGGCCGGCCGTACACACCCACTTAAAAAGAAGTAAGTAGTCTTACAATAAAATCATAAAAAAATATTCGGATATCATTTCCACGTTTTACTTTACAATTAGCAAATCCTGATTCTCGGTTTCGCCTCTCCATACTACCGCCCATTCATCGGAGTGCTCCTTTCATGCAGTGGTAACAGCAGCCACATTAGCTACAAGTGAATATAGCTGCCTTTCCGTGCACTGGCTAGTTCTGTAAACAAGTATACGGCTCCAACTGACTGTACTGCGCTATCGGCCGTTCCATAGTATTCAGGATACATGAAACAACAACATACCAATAGTTCACAGGGGACCAAAGAAAAACTAGCTACCGTATCGTATCCAGCTGGCATAAAAAAAAGAAATCTTTAGTGAGATACAGTTTAAGGCAAGAGAAATATGTTGGACAGACGGAGAGAAATTTTTTGACGAGGTGTAAAGAGATCACTGACAATTTTAGACTTGGCAATTCCGGTAAATCGGTAGTAGGGAAACATATATATGAGACAGGTCACCCGCTAAAATGCATTGAAGTCTATTTCGAGGTTATGCACATAGCAAAGAAAGGAAGAAAGCTTCACTTTCTTGAAGAACTGGAAATAGCAGTTCACCAAGATACATTCAATAATGTGCTTAATTTACTGTCAATTTCAGCCTTATAGTTGTTTACAGAACTTGCCAGTGTACGGAAATGCAGCTGTTGAGACTTACAGCAGATTTCGTCTGTGTTAACACTACATAAATGGAACACTCTGGTGAGTGGTCGGTAGTAAGAAGAAGCGAAACGCTTGTTGCCGATTTTAAAGTAAGACATAGGCTTTATGTCCGAATATTTTTGTTACGTTTTTACTTTATTACTACTTCGTGCTTTTCAAGTGCGTGTGTATGAAGGACTGATGATGGGAGCTTGACTCCAGAAACACGTAGCTGGTGATCACATTCGCCATATTTCTGTGTTCTATTCTGAATAACGACAAAGAATATCTTAACTTCGATATTAAATGCGATTTATCTCTTTCACACCGACCCACCCACCCACCTACCCACCCACCCACCCACACACACACACACACACACACACACACACACACACACACACACACACATCCATACGTGCAGGCGCGCTTTGTATGAAAACGATATTCGTTATTTAAAAAAATCGTTGTTTTTGTTCTGCAGTATTTGTGTACTGGCCTTCTTTTGTATAATTTACCTAGAAGGGATCTTCTGTGGATGTTTTGCAGTGGTCTTAAGTTTATCTTGTACTTACATAACAGATTTAAAAGAATTGAACTTCTTATTTTTAATAAATAATAAATGGTAACTTACAATTATTCTGTGCATATCCGACAATTTCTATGATTTCTCCCAAGCATGGCGAAGCTAGCATCATTGCTTATCTATAGAGTGACGTTATTGTTTGTATTATCGATTGCAGCATGCTATTCATCAACCTCAGCCACTTTCAATATCTCACTGGGTGAAGCTGTGCGATTGTAAGGCAATTGACTTTAATTTGTGAGGATAGCCACCTCAGTTTAGGTTTTCCGCAATTTCTCCAATTAAACCGCTTAAGCCCCAAAACCGGAGAGGGATAGGGCCGGCTTTCGTTTGCGTCCATACCTAATCCGAGCGTGTTCTCTCTCTGTAATGACGTGGCTTTAAACTTTAATCTTCCTGCCTTTCCGATGATCTCGCAGATTGTAACATCAAAGACAAAGATGCGATTCGGTAGAAGTCTCCCGAGGACACAGTCGAGGAAATCTATGAACCAGCCCATGTGTCCCCCTGTCCCTCCTGCTACGTCCATGTTCAACCTGTCAGAGTTCTTCCCGACTGACTGGCATAAGAATTACCATAGTTCTGGCAAATAAGACTGCAGAAGTTGAGAGGTGGCATGTTAAATACGCTGCTAGTCCCGGCACCTCGCAAAGTCTGCCGCAACATTTCATGAACATGTACTGAATGAATTTTGCGTTACTAGAAGCCATCGAATTTCTCCACCCATCCAAACTAGCTGCCCAGTGTCTCCCTCTTGCCAAACAGTTATCAACTATAGGTATATGTGTTACCTTTAGGCTTGCGAGCGGTGAACACCTATCTGCTGCAAGTTTAACGCTGAAAATTGAAGTGATTTTGTATAATATAGTAGGGACGACCTTTATTACACTCGATAATTGAGAAATCTTCAGACAAAGGGAAATCCCAAGGAACCAACATCATATTCCAGCAGTTATCTATTTTCTGGCTTTCAGCATAAGCATCATGTAGCTTCATACAATCAATCATTTCAACTATTTTTCTACACCTCTCATATACTCGTAATTTACCTCATCTGGCTCATCCAAGAAAGACGAAGGTGGTGGAGAGGGACTTCGTAAAAATGTCAAGTCCTACGAGTAGCATACTGCCACCACGGCCAACTGCGGAGAGGCGAGAGGCGAAAATCAAAAGTACTATTCCACTGGCCAGAAATCCATGGTCATGGGTTTGGCCCATTTATGATTCAAGCCCACAAAAACTGTCCATTCAAAATAAACGTGAGGTTCTATGGACTACAATATTTCTTCCGCAACTTCCCCCGAGGACGGACTTCTTAGGGCAGCATGGGGCTATTCTGCTCGTCTTCCTTCGTGCGTCGCAACACGGCAGGGTTTCTTGTTTTTAATCGTATAAATACTGTTAACAGTTGACAGATGTACGGCATTTGGTGGGGGTGAGGCTCATTTCCGTTACTTCTCCTTTGCTAGGGTGGGGACCTCCTGCTTGAATGCCACTGCTCAGGGTTCTCAAACCTAGAAAACTGGTGTGTTATGAGTTCTTACGAGTGGAAGCCAGTAGACACGTGGGTGCAGCAGGGGTAATAAAACTGAGTCACTGGAAACCTCGACGTGCCCATCAGTGAACTATTATTTAAGATAACATTTGTCTTCAGCGGTACCGGCTGTACAAAGCAGTCTGGAAGTTCCAGAGTTGAAACTCTACTCTGTGGGATCCACAGAAAGACTTCTGTGTTCTTACTGTTTTCATGCCGGTATTAATTAGTGATTCTGGTTTCACCTCTCGGTTCCTCCCGCATCAATGCTGGCAGCTGTCTTCGCACACCACTAGAAAACAGATAATAAAAACTCCAGCTGTCACAAACCTTAGAGCCGGCCGCGGTGGTCTGGCGGTTCTAGGCGTGCAGTCCGGAACCGCGCGACTGCTACGGTCGCAGGTTCGAATCCTGCCTCGGGCATGGATGTGTGTGATGTCCTTAGGTTAGTTAGGTTTAAGTAGTTCTAAGTTCTGGGGGCTGATGACCACAGTAGTTAAGTCCCATAGTGCTCAGAACCATTTGAACAAACCTTAGAGACCAAGAAATGTGTGGAATGCAGTAGTGATTCATTTAAAACGATGGAATTCAATTAAGAACTTCCCATGTAACAAACTTCATCCAATCATTTCAATTATTTTTCTACACTTCTCATATACTCGTAATTTACCTCATCTGGCTCATCCACTCTGTTTCAATTATTTTGATAAGGATGTTAAATTAATTGCCATCTTTTTCTTCTCTCTACATTAGGCTTTTGGCCTTGCGAGGGTCCACTTTACTGTCACTTTACAACATTCTCACCCCAGGTGGTTAATATGAAAGCAGCTTTTCCTGGGTTACAGAGTCATTAAAGATCAACGGGCCACCGAGATTCTAACAATCATTACCTATTCAATCCCCGGCCGAGTAAGACGTCGGAAACGATCTTACTTGCAGGAGGTCCTTGATTAATATGGATGCTGCGGAAGATTAGGAAGAAAGGTCTCATATCAAAAGAAAAACCAGTAGCAGGTGTAACAGAGAGAAATGGATGTATTCAGAGATTATAAGTTCATAGTATTCAGCCGAGGGCGACTTTCGCTAATGTTAAGCATTGCTAAAGGAGAGTACCTGAATAGAAAACTTAGTTAAAGTCCACAGAAATCGCTCAACTCTATGTACACTTACTTTTTTATTTGTTTATTTACTGACTTTCGGAATGTGCCAACGCAGCCATCTCAGCACTGGAAAAGTTATACTATGGCTTGTTTTGACAGTTCAGAGATACATTAGCTTAATTCTTACCCTTGTACGAAGTTACATTGTCTTGACAAAGGACAGATTCCGACACAAAACAAATTTTCACATACACAATATACTAAAGCGACTAAACAAGACGAAAATTTACCTCACGATACAGATAGGTAGTATTCTATAAAAATCCTAAAAGTAATGCAGTAAAAATTGATAAATGGGCCGTTTTTACACATTTGGGTTTTCTCAATTTAATCATTATTAATGAAGATGTATCTAAAGTGACAAAAAATGATATTCTGGATGTACAGCAAGAATTGTTTCAAACGCTGCGGATGCAGAACGAAATATCTGTGCAGGTCTTTAAGTACCATGTGCTGACTGCCTTGCAGCAGTGGTAACACCTGTTCCCGTCAGATCGCTGAAGTTAAGTGCTGTCGGGTTAGGACAGCACTTAGATGGGTCACTGTCCGGGTCTGCCGAGTGCTGTTGACAAGTGGGGTGCACTCAGCCCCAATCGAGGAGCTAAATCACTGTGAAGTAGCGAGACCAGTCACGAAAACTGACAGTGGCCGGGAGACTGGTGTGCTGACCACATGCCCCTCTGTACCCGCATCCAGTGACGCCTAAGGGCTGAGGATAACACGGAGGCCGGTCGGTACCGATCGGTCTTCAAGGTCTGTTCGGACGGTGCTTTTTTTTATTTTTTTAATGTATCATCTAGACAGAACATGGGAACATTATAAAAGAACCAGAATTGCGTATTATATATAGCAGCCGTATGTATAGATTCACTTGTATTCAGGCACATACCTGTACATACAGGTAGTTCCAAGTGACACACATTCATAGACTAAACATTCCATATGCTGCTGAATAGCACGTGAGAAGGTGGGTAAATTGGGCTTTGGTATTCCCCTGGCATTCTAAATACCAAGAACATTAGATTAACAGCGCAGGGAACTATATTTGGACGTTGGCACTGTTGAAAAGCACGTATAGTGTTTTAGTCGTTACAGTATCGTTGGATACTAACAAGATTTTGAGGCTGCTTTGGAACTGATTACCAAGATTCCGAAGACTACTTTCAAGGAGGTTTATGTGACTCTTTCTCGGAGGACGATGTAGGAATATGTGGTTAGGATCTTCTTCCTCTCCGCAAACGTACAGAAGTGTGGCACTTAGGTTGACCAGATAGAAATGTTTGTCGAACTTTCAATGATTAAATTTAAGTCGGCTTATAACAGTCCTGAAACTCCTCGATGTTTTGTGTTATTATACCATGGTACTCTTGGAATCCTGGGATAAATTAGCGCGTAGTGACTGTCTTTCATATTACATGTTCTCGCCCATTCCTCCTGCCAGTCCAATGACAACCGCTTTCTGAGTACGAGTGTAATATCTGTGAAAGGGAGTTTATTATATTTAACAGCTCCATTTAGGGATGCTTGATTTGCAAAGACTTATACTTTTTCATTTCCAGGTATCCCAGAGCTGCCTTTCACCCAGTTTACCACGACGTTGCGATAGGTCCTCTTCAGCCAAAACAGCCAATAATTGCTGCAACTATGGGGATGCTATAACTGTTATGATGGTTTACAATCAGTCGAAGGGCTGAAAAACTATTAGAGATTATGACTATAGTATCTGCAATGGTCGTCTCTCGAATATCAGGGCTTCCAAAACGGCAGTCAGCCTGCCTGGATCCACCTTGCATAGGACGTTTCGTTTAGTTTTCGGTACCCAGTAGGCACTACCAACACCGTCATTAGACCTGGACCAATCTGTATACACCACGTACACATCGTGTTAGTGAGGCAGGACGTGGCATTGAAACCTTAAACTGGCCCTTTCACCAGTCCGCGGAGTCGACGCATCGTGTGGTCTGTTCTAGTGAGGTATGAGAGGACTTTCCCACACCAGGGTCTTAGTGCCTGTATGTCCATATGTTCGTCTGCGACGGGTGGAAGTTTCTTACTTACCCAACATTTTCCTCACACACAGCAGGATTTTTAAGTCGACGGCCCATATTCGTCAAAATAGGAGCAATTTCTTCCACAGGGATAGTCTTCGCAGATTGAACGGTGGTTCACTCGTTTCAGCCAGTAATGTAGTTTGGTTAATGTACTTTGATATGTACAAAGGGAAAAGCTGTTCTAGCTGGAAAATGTTAAAAGGGATTCAATTAAGCCAGAAAGAGATTGCCGAGACATAAGATACCGATTCAGGTGACGGAGTCTTATCATAGGGCTCACGCGTTCAGTTTGTGGCCGCAGCGTTCGCCGGGCGAATTAAGCGGCGTGCATACGCGAACTACATAGCCGAGTTAATCTGTTACAAAATTCACTGTGGCAAGTGCCTATAGCAAAAAGCAGCCGCAACCGAGACGAGGGTGCATATGTTGGTCGGTATCGAAACTGAAACTGAATGGCGCCTGGGCGGTGGTTGTGCGACCTTATACGACTCTGGAGGCGCCATTCCCTAGTGAGTGAGCTTGTATACTGAGGAGACCACATCCTCATGAACCCCAGATTTCACGTCACGTTTTTATTAATGCACAGATGATTAAAATTCTTCATATGTAAATGAATATCAAAATTTTCCCTCAACTCAGTGTCAATTTACTATATTTTTTTGATAATAAAAGTGCCTTAAGGCAAAGAAATTGTCCAAAAGAGTATTGCTCTCCTCTGACGCTCCCTTGACTGGCGCATGTTTTATTGCTGTCAACTCCTTTGTGCTGTTCATGTGATCACAACGTGCGATACAAGTAGGCGCCCCGCGGAAGGGATGCTGAGTGAGAGTGGGTCGGATAGTAGCAATAAATAGGTCAACGTCAGATGATTTGATAAAATTAATATTTTGGGTAGAACGTCGAGAATGGAAGAAAGAAACGAGTATCAGTCTGCAACTTAAAGTAATGAGAAAAGTACAGAAGGGATGTCAGTTTTCGACAAAATGTCTAACTTTAATAATAAAAGTTGTGCAATTGGTGGCCGACCGAAGTAGCCGAGCGGTTCTAGGCGCTACAGTCTGGAACCGCGCTACCACTACGGTCGCAGGTTCGAATCCTGCATCGGGCATGGATGTGTGTGATGTCCTTAGGTTAGTTAGGTTAAAGTAGTTCTAAGTTCTAGGGGACTGATGACCTCATAAGTTAAGTCCCATACTGCTCAGAGCCATTTTGTGCAATTGGTACTAGTTTTGTACCAGTATATTAACAGTTGGTGTCGAAAGAGCAAAGACAATAATAATAATTTAAAACTCAAAACGACTACATGTGGATCTCTCCTTTTATTTAATCATCTTCCAACAAACTGCTACCATCAAAAGAGCTACTCACTCAGACGGAACTTGCTGACATGTTCCAGGTGATACAGAGCTTGCTCTGGATACTATCCCTTCAAGTGCAGAAGATGGTTCATGGCACACTTTTTAACAGGAAGGCTTTGGGGTTCATTACTCAAGAATAAATATTGCTTCTCGCTGATTCTCTTACTAACGTTTTCTTTCGCAGTCACATTAGGTCATATAAAAATAAAACAGCAGCACAAATAAAACCTAAAAAAAGAAGACTGTGTTTTACAAGGCATAAACATTACTATACAGTTCTTACACTACAGAGTAAACATTCAGAAGTGATGCAATTAATTAACTATACACTAATTGTTGTAACAGTTTCACGTCGTAGAACTGCAATCGTAGTACATGCTGCCAACCCCAAAAATAGGGCCAATTTATGTGAATGGGCAAGGGATAAAACCCACCTGTTGTTATACAGGGAACTGCCTGTCTTTTGCCAATGGAAGTTCATGGCAGTCATCCTTTCTCCGGGGACTCTGAGCATACTAGAGTTTCGGTATTTGATCTACCAATTGGCCCAAGGAACCTTGTAGCGCTTGGTTAGGGTCGTCGTTCCAGGGTCGGCACACATAATATAGGTAATGGATAGAATTTACATTTTATTAAGATTTGGCAATCGCTGCTAAGTCATGAACACTGCTATCAATAGCAAAAATCACCAAACTCAGAGAAACTTTCAGTTAAAAGAATAAACAAAATATTTTCCTAAAAACTTTTCCTGTTCTATCGAAGGTATCTTTTCCGATTCTTGAAGTAAGTAGAAAAGTTAATCATCAGATTCGCTCATCAGGATATCACCAACGTTCCACTACATTCACGCAGCACCAACAACTTAATTTAAGGCCGTTATAGGAGGAGCTGAGAGAACATATGGTACAAGTGCTTGCTGAAGCATACTGAGTAAATGATTGCCAAAATTCAGTAGCTGTTTATAAATTATGTGAGCTGCTATCGAAACATCAGCTATTTTCCCCTGATGGTCAGTTAGTCTGTGAACAGGCATATGCATGGTTAGAAACTGTAATGGTTCAAATGGCTCTGAGCACTATGGGACTTAACTTCTGAGGTCATCAGTCCCCTAGAACTTAGAACTACTTAAACCTAATTAACGTAAGGAGATCACACACATCCATGCCCGAGGCAGGATTCGAACCTGCGACCGCAGCGGTCGCGCGGTTCCAGACTGTAGCGCCTAGAACCGCTCGGCCACCCCGGCCGGTAGAAACTGTAATGCCCTTGCATTTTTTTATAATATAGTAAAGATACTTACGCTTCTTGCGTCTTAAAACTTTTTAGAGTAAAATAGGTAATAGTGCAAAAACATTTTATTAACTATGCTGTATTCCACAAGATTTCGGGATTGCAGCCGGATCTCATCGACTTCTTTCCACGATATTTCGGCTGACAACCTTACAGCCATCTTCAGGCGAGTGTTTGACACTGGAGATTGCTAGGTTTTTTTTCTTTATTGTGATATCATGCCCCTGCCCCATATGGGCAGGGGAGGGCTGTCAGCAGCACAATCCGCCGCTCTTCAGCCGAGTGACATGACAACTAAAACAAGAATAAAATAATACATACATAAGGAGGTAAAAAAAGGGGAACATAAAACAGAGTAAGGGGAGAAAATGGAGGTAAAAATCACTGACATGTAGAAGTTCATTGGGGACAGTTAAAATAGTCACCAGAAAGTTAAAAAACACAGTTGGCGATTCTTAAAACACAGAGAAGACACTGGATGCGCATGCACAGTTTAAAAGTTGGCCACAGTATTAGAAACATTCCGAAAACAACACACTTAAAACCCACTTGGAGCACACACGACAAAGAGTAAAACTACCAGGCGTGACCTGCCGAGGGAAAGGGCAGAGAGGATGGAAAAGGAGGGGAGAGATGGGGCAGCTGGGGAAGCGGCGGGATGAAGAGAGGAGGGGCAACCGTGGGTTCACGAAGAGGCAGGAGACACATGGGGCGGGAGAGGGAAAGGGAAGACAGGGCAGGAGGGAGCGCAGAGACACTGAAAGAAGGCACAAGAGATGGACGGGGAGTAGGAGGGGAAATCCGCTGAGAAGGAGGGAGGGGGAGGAGAGGGAGCCCTGAGGAGGAGGCAGGAAGAGGGGGTTAGAGTTGGTAGGAAGGGTAGATGTCAGGGCGAAGCTCATCATCCGGGAGTGGTAGACAGTGGAAGTTGTGTTGGGAAAGGAGATGGAGGGTGTGGAGATGGAGAGAGGGAGGGACACAACGGTAAAGGCGCGGCAACTGGTTGGGAGTGGAGAGGACGGGACCACCAGGGGGTGAGGGGGATCAAGGCGGCGGACAATATATAGTGTGCGGATGTGTTCAAGGAAAAGGAGAAGGTGGGGGAAGGGGATGAGGTCATAGAGGATGCGCATGGGGGACGGAAGGCGGATGCGGAAGGCGAGGCGGAGTGCATGGCGTTCGAGGATTTGGAGGGCTTTATAGAACCGGGGAGGGGCGGAAATCCAAGTGATGCTGGCATAACAAAGGATGGGGCGGATCATGGATTTGTAGGTGTGAAGGATGGTAGAAGGATGCAGACCCCACGTCTGGCCAGACAGGAGTTTCAGGAGGCGGAGGCGGTTGTGAGCTTTGTTTTGGATGGTAAGGAGATGGGGAGTCCAGGTGAGGTGGCGGTCGAGTGTGAGGCCAAGGTATTTGAGGGTAGGAGTGAGGTGGATAGGACGGCCGTAAATGGTGAGGTAGAAATCATGGAGGCGGAAGGAGCGGGTGGTGCGGCCTATGATGATCGCCTGGAGATTGCTAGTGCAAGTCGCTCTATTTATACGTAAAAGTGCCGCAGGCGCGCATGCGCAAGTTACCGTAGCATGCGCGCCACCTGTCGATTCCAAGGCCCTCTACAATATTACTGCATCTATGGAGCGCAATCGAATGCGTGAAAAAAGTAAAACATGCACGCAGACGTGTCCAAAACAATAAAATGCAAAATTTCAGTATTAAAATTACTTGTCGCTCGACGTGTCAGAAGCCATAAAAAGTTTTCTTTTGGTTGAAATTAAATAAATCAACAGGTCCCAGGCCTTATTCAATAAAAAGCCGCCATCACGATTAATGAGATTATCCGCTAAACGTATTTCCACGGATTTCTTCACAACTGAATCCCAGAAGGATCTCGATGGGGCCAAGATTTTCGTGGCCGAATAATCCATAGTATGTCCTGTGGAAATACAATGTTCGGCTATAGCCGACTTACTTGGCTGTAAAAGGCGAGTGTGGCGCTCGTGTTCAACGCAGCGGTCGTGTACTGTGCGTGTGGTTTGGCCAATGTAGGCTTTCCCACCCTCGCAAGGTATTTTATAAATTCCAGCCTTCCGTAATCCCAGATCATCCTTGGCTGAGCCCAGAAGAGCACGAGTCTTTGTAGGTGGCCGGAAGATTGCTTTCACACGATGTTTCTTTAAAATTCTGCCTACTTTCGATGAAATGTTCCCGACATATGGGAGAAATGCTCTGGACTTAAACACCTCCTTATCCTCTTGATCTTGTTGGTGGTCACGTTTTTTCCTCCTTAAAGCAGTACTGACCTGATGTGCAGAATATCCATTATGTTGAAATACCGATTTCAAGTGCTCTAATTCGTCTGCAAGGCTGTCTTTATCAGACACGACATGTGCCCTATGCACCAACGTTCGAAGGACGCCCATAGTTTGTGACGGGTGATGACAGCTTGACGCCTGCAGGTACAGATCCGTATGCGTGGGTTTTCGATAGACCGAATGCTCCAATGACCCATCCACCCTGCGTTTAACCATGACGTCCAGAAATGGTAGCAACCATGTTTTTCAACTTCCATCGTAAACTGTTTGTGTGGATGGAATTCAGATGTTGTAAAAACCGTGAAAGCTCTTCTTCACCGTGAGGCCACACTACAAAGGTATCGTCCACGACTGTTGGTTTCAACATCACCGAATCGAGAGCCCTCTCCTCAAATTCTTCCATATAAAAGTTTGCTACCAGAGGGGACAGAGGACTGCCCATGGCGACACCGTCAAGTTGCTCAAAATATTCATTACTAAATAGAAAGTAAATAGAGGACAGGGCATGGTGAAACAGCGCCGTTATGTCGGCCATAAACTTATTGCCGGTAAGTGACAATGAATCCAAAAGAGGGACCCTCGTAAAGAGTGAAACGACATCGAAACTTACTAACAAGTCCGAATCCTTCAGCTGTAGTGTTCTCAGTCTATTGATAAAGTCCGCAGAGTTGCGAATATGGTGCGTACATTTGCCAACAAAAGGTCTCAGTAGCGAAGCCAAATGACTAGATAAATCATATGTTGGAGCACCGACATTGCTCACTATGGGGTGTAAGGGCACATTATCCTTATGGATCTTTGGAAGACCATATAACCTCGGTGGAACAGAACTGTGAGGTCTCAATCTTTTCACAACTTCTTGCGGCAGAGAAGAGGAGTTTAGCAACTCTGACGTTTTCCTTTCAACTGCAGTAATATTGTAGAGGGCCTTGGAATCGCCAGGTGGCGCGCATGCTACGGTAACTTGCGCATGCGCGCCTGCGGCACTTTTACGTATAAATAGAGCGACTTGCACTAGCAATCTCATTCGAGGGTTGGATTCCCTCTCTTCTTCATCGAAGAGTTTCACTGCCTGGGCTACTCTCAGGGTGCACCTTCGACGTGGACGATTCCCGCCGTTTCCTTGCCGTGTCGTCTGCTTGCCGTCCCTACTGCTCGCCGTCCGGCCCTCCTCGCCGCCGCCTGCCGGTGCTCGCCGCCGCCGCCGTTTGGTCGCCGCCTTCCGGTCCTCGCCGCCGCCGCCGCCTGGTCGCCGCCTGCCGGGGCTCGCCGCCGCCGCCTGGTCGCCGCCTGCCGCCGCCGCCGCCGTTTGGTCGCCGCCTTCCGGTCCTCGCCGCCGCCGCCGCCGCCGGGGCTCGCCGCCGCCGCTTGGTCGCCGCCTGCCGGTGCTCGCCGCAGTCGCCTGCCACCTGCCAGTGCTCGCCGCAGTCGCCTGCCACCTGCCAGTGCTCGCCGCCGCCGCCGCCGCCGCCGCCACCGCCTGCCGGTCGCCGCCGTCGCCGTCTGGTCGCCGCCGCCGCCCTTCTCGCGCGCCGCCGCCATGTCCCAACCCACCACCACCACCACTATCATTTTCACCTCTCCCTCCGCTGCTCCAACCACCATCACATGGAGCTCCTCCTCCACCCCACTTCCCGTCCTTCCTTCTCTCCCTGTCCATCCCACCCCTGCACCACTTTCGGCTGTAACCACCCCCAACTCCTCCTCCCCTATCACTGTCGCCCCATCGACAGCTACTGACTTTCCGCCGCTCCCCGCACTGCCTCCGACAGGCTCCAAGCCAGCACGGATCTCTGCTCGACGTTCCACAGTCTCAGTGACACCCACGCCCCCTCCGTCTGCGTCATCCGCTGCTCAGGGTGGTCCTGCCCCCCGCCATCTCCCCCTGCAACCCGTACCCCTGCCCCCTCTCCACCCGGTCGTGCCCACGAAACCTTCAAAGCACCCGAATGTTGACCCTTCCCCCGCAGTCTCCTCCAAAAAAAACCCCAACCCCCGTGACCCACCCACCCCCATGGACGCGGCTCCGACCCCCGGCCCCGCCCCGCCTGCCACCCACACCTTTGTCCTCTCCAATCCTGACCCTCAATTCCTTGATGCCCGCTCCCACACCCTCGCCATCCGGAAATACTACCCCAATGCTCCCATCTCCCAACTGATTCCTCGCAAGGACTCGGTCCTCATCAAATCCCCCAGTGCTTCCCTCCACACCGATCTCCTCTCCCGCATCCCCCGTATCCAATTTGGCCAACGTGCAACCCTCACCCCCTACCACACCCCGTCCTCACCCCGTCAGCCTCAACCTCCCCGGCGTCCGCCAACCTTCACCGCTGTGATCACAAAGCTTAGCCCCGTGCTCATGGAGGCTGAGGTGTTGGCGGAACTCAACTCCCGGCCCGACATTGAAATCCGCTCGGCCCGTCGCATCTTCAATGATGCCGGGCCGACTTTTCTCATGCGGATATTCACCGAATCCTCCTCCTCCATTGACCGCCTCCTCACCGAGGGAGCCCTCATCTACAGTCACCGCCATAAGGTGGACCCCTCCCGTTCCCCCGTCCAATCCTACCGCTGCCAACGCTGTCTCACCTACAACGACCACATTACCTCTGCCTGCAGGAACCCCCCTACTTGTCCCCACTGCAAAGCTTCCCACTTCCTCAAGCATTGCCCCAACCTCATCTCTCCCCCCTCCTGCAACACTTGCAATGAACCACATCCTACCTACTCCTCGAAGTGTAAAGCGAAACCTCCACCAGTAACCCCTGAGCTCACCGTGCCTGTCCGTCCTGTTGATGACCCCATCCACCCCAACAACTCGCTCCGCCCTCCCCCTACTGCTGAGGACATCATCCGTTTCACCACCATTGTGCTCCAAAACATCCACCCCTTCCAGCGCTCACACACTCTTTCCCAAATCGCCCTCGCTGCCCGTTCCATCTTCCATCTTACCACCTATGCCACGTACTCCCACAACCAGGCCCACTTCACCTTCACCCCCCTCACCACCCTTGTCTAACTCTCCACTCCCATGGTACAACAACCGTACCGTATCCTGTACCACAACATTCGCTCCCTGCCCACCCACAAACTCCTCTTCCTCCACACCCTACGTCAGCACCGCGTGGATGCCTTCGTCCTAAATGAAACCTTCCTTCAACCCCGTATCTCCGTCTCCACGGCTCCTTACACTCTACACCGCACCGATAACCCGTACCCTCTCGCGCGTGGCGGAGTTGCTATAGGCCACCTCAAGCACCTCCCTGTCCGGCCCCAACCTCTCCTTAACAATCCTGCCGAGCATCTCACCCTCAGCCTCTTCTTCCCCACCCTTACCATCGCCTGTGCCACCATTTATGTCCGCCCTCGCACCCCTATCCCGTACGATTTCCTGGCCCACATTGACCGCACCATCTCCACCTATGTGATTGCCGCCGACCTCAATATCCACAGCCATGCTCCTGCCGACCTCCGGCGGTGGCATCAGTTTCTCAACACTCTCCAGGGAGACCTGGTTCCCCTGCCTCAGCACACCCGGCCCGAATCCAACACCACTCCTGATGTGGTCCTTGCCTCTCCAAACCTCCTTGGGCGCATCACCGCGGATGTCCTTGACCTCATTGGCAGTGACCATGCTCCTGTCCTCCTCACTATCTCTAACGGTCGCCATCCCCGCCACGCTCCTCGCCCTGACGTCCCTCCTAAACTTGTCCATGATTACTCCCGTGCCAACTGGGATGCCTACCGGGATTCCATTCACACCCAGGTTGACGGCCACGACCTTACCCTCCAGTCTCCTGATGACATCGCTCGCGCTGCTGCCTTCCTGCACCAGACATTGTCTGACGCCGTCGCCACCCATATCCCCACCAAAGCCATCCGCCCTCACCGCCCCGCCCTGCCTCCACAGGCCGTCCTTCTCCTTCGAGAGTCCCGCCGCCTCTACCGCTCTTTTCTCCACACTCGTGACCGGGATACACTTACCCGCCACCGGCAATTACAGCGACACATCCGCAACCTTCTTGTTGCGAAGAAACGCTGAGCCTGGCGCCAGACATGTACACAACTCAACACCATGCTCCCCATCAACTCTTCCAAGTATTGGTCTGCTTTCCACCGCCTTACTGGGAACCGCCCCACCCCCCAGTACCCTCTCCTCCTTAATGACCGTCCCTTTCCTGACAACCTCAGTAAGGCCAACCACTTTGCCTCCCACCTCTCTGATGTTTTTTCCATCCCAGATGATCCCCACTTTGATTATTCCCTCTTCCCTGATGTCATGGACCGTGCGAATACCTCTGTTCCTCCCCTTACTCCTAGCTTCCAGTACTTGGGCCACACCCCACCTTCTGCACTTAACACTCCCATCACTACACAGGACATCAGCCTCACACTCCGCACTAAACGCAACACTGCTCCCGGCCACGACTGCGTTACCTACCGCCACCTCAAACACTGCCCTCCCTCCTTCCTTTCCCTCCTTGCCACCCTCTACAATGTCATCCTTGCCACTGGCTTCTATCCCGACCTGTGGAAAACCTCCCGTATCCTGATGTTCTCCAAACCCAATAAGCCTCCATCTGATGCCTCTTCCTATCGTCCTATCTGTCTCACTTCGGTGTTCAGCAAGCTCTTGGAATCCATCCTTTCCCGGCGCATCCATCTCCACCTCCACCAAAACCACCTCCTCCCAAACACCCAATGTGGCTTTCGACCTTCCTTCTCTGCTGATGACCAACTCCTCCGCCTCACTCATCTCCTCTCCCTCCAGCTTAACTCCCGTCGCTCCACCATTTTTGTCTCCCTTGACCTCGAAAAGGCCTACGACCGTGTCTGGCATCCCGGTCTCCTGTTTAAACTCCAAACCTACGCCCTTCCTATCAACTACATCCGTCTGGTGGCCTCCTTCCTCTCTCACCGCCCCTCCTATGTTACCATCCATCATGCCAATTCCACACCTTCTACCCCTCTGCCGGTGTGCCCCAGGGCTCTGTCCTCTCCCCTCTCCTCTACCTCCTGTACACGGCAGATATGCCCCAACCCCCCCCCCCCCCCCCCTCCAGTACACCTCTTGCAATATGCTGATGACACCGCATTCCTCGCCCTCGCTCCTACCCTCTAACGGTCCCATCGCCTTCTCCAGAATCACCTTGATCTTTTTGCTGCATGGTGTAACCAATGGCTCCTGAAACTCAATCCTTCCAAGACCCAGGCAATCATCGTAGGTCATACCACTCGCTCCTTCCGGCTCCTGGATTTCTCCCTTACTGTCTGTGCACGTCCTGTCCGCCTCACCCCCACCCTCACCTACCTTGGCCTCACCATTGACCGTCACCTCACCTGGATACCTCATCTCCGCTCCATCCAATCCAAAGCTCACAACCGCCTCCGACTCCTCAAACTCCTCTCTGGCCAGACATGGGGGTTGCACCCCTCTACCATCCTCCACACCTACAAATCCTTCATCCGTCCCATCCTCTGTTATGCCAGTCCTGCCTAGATATCTGCCCCCCCCCCCCAAATTCTATCAGTCCCTCCAGATCCTTGAGCGTCATGCACTCCGCCTCGCCTTCCGTATCCGCCTCCCGTCCCCCACGCGGATCCTCTATGATCTCATTCCTTTCCCCCATCTGCTCCTATTCCTCGAACATATCCGCATCCTCTACACCTCCCGCCGTCTTGAACCCCCTCACCCCCTGTTTGCTCCTCTCCTCTCCCATCCCCGCCCCCTGCCACGTCTTCACCGTTGTGTCCCCCCTACCCTCCATCTCTACACCCTCCATCTCCTTTCCCAAGGTGGCTTCCGTCAACTCCCCCTCCCGGATGGTGCCCTCTCTCCCTCCATTTATCCTTCCTACCAACTCTGATCCTCAATCCCCCTCCTTTCCTCTGTCCTTTCCCAGGGCTCCCTCTTCCCTCCCCCCCCCTCCGTCCTGTTTTCTCCCCACTAAACCTCTCCCTACCTCCCTTCTCCCCCCCAGTCCTTTTGTATTCCCCTCCTCTGCCTACCCCACTCCCTGTCGCGTCTGCCCCCCACCCCTCTTATGGGTCCTCATCCTCCTTCAGCTCCTTTCCCGGTTCCCCCCTTCGCTGTTACTCTCCTTTCCCCCCTTTTTTGTTTTCCCATCTTCTGTCCAGTTTCCCCCCACCTGCTCTCGACTATGGTGTCACATTTGCCAACTTTTTAGTGCAGTGTTCCAGTGACTATTCAGTGTTGTTTGTCTTTCTCGCGTTGCGAACAGAAACCATGCTGTCGCTAAGTGTGAATTTTATGTCCTTTGCGAACAGAATCCAGACTGTCGCCGTATTTTTTAATTGTCTATTGTTTTCCCTGTCTGCTTCGTATGCATTTTTATTAGCGTCATCATCCCTGTGTTGTTGTTTTAAGTTTCACGATTTCTTTTCGCCTTGTTACTCTCTAAGTCTCCGATTTTATCGCCTGTTTTTTATTATCTGTTCTCTTGATCTTTGTCACAAAATCTGTCGGCTGAAGAGCGGCATACTAAGCTGCTGCCAGCCCGCCCCCTTCGGGGGGAATTGAAATTCAATAAAGGAAAAAAAAAAAAAAACTAGCTATCTCCAGTGTCAAACACTCGCCTGAAGATGGCTGTAAGGTTGTCAGCCGAAATATCGTGGAAAGAAGTCGATGAGATCCGGCTGCAATCCAGAAATCTTGTGGAATATTCGATACGCCGGGAAAACTTCAAGAGTCACAACTATGCTATATTTTGCAGATTTTTTTTGGTTTGACACACATGGTATACATAGTACATTACATATTTATTATAAAACAAGGATATGTGAGCAATTAAAGAAATATTCATACGACTAGCTTAAATACAATAGTTGAACAGCAAACAAAGTTAAAATACCAAAACAAAAATATAATTTCTGTTTCTATTACCCGTAGTCTCGTTCTATAATCCTCTCACAGTCGATGCCTACAGAATCGTAATCATTTCCTTCAGCGTTATCTCTTGAAGAATTCCATTCATGAGCAACAATCGTGATGCTGTACCACTGTGGGGTTCATTTTTTCAGTCTTCCTCGTCCCATTCTTTGACATCCTCTTCTTTCTTCACTCCCTCTTCTTATACCAATGACAAGTACTATCTGGAAATAGGGTATATTTTTAAAGAACTCATAATAAAGTGGATGGACGTTGTTATTTATTTCTTGAAGGTTTTTCCAATTCTAAAATTTTATTTTGCCTTGATTCAAAGCTGGTAGAAGAAGAAGAGAACTAATATTGGACCTCCTAAAAGCCCCTTATATGAACTCAAGATCAGGTTTAGTGAATACCTGAACAGCATTGTTAAAGAATTTTGTTTGTTGGCTCCGGTCCACCTGGTGTTCTTCCATTGTGTTTTGTTTCCTTTTGTGTCCTTAGCAAGTTTTTCCTTTGCTATGGCATCCGTTGTTTCAATTGAAAGAAAATTTTCTGTTTTCATTTCCACTACGGAAAGCTTTCTGTTGATCCGCTCCACTGCTTGTATCCTGTTCCTGTCTTTGGGAACATACATATTTGAAGTGTTTCTTTGCCCTTTCAGACAGTCCAAAATCTTTATCAAATTTCACATACAGTACGTACAGTCAGGGTCAAATGGTTCAAATGGCTCTGAGCACTATGGGACTTGACATCTGAGGTCATCAGTCCCCTAGAACTTAGAACTACTTAAACCTAACTAACCTAAGGACATCACACACATCCATGCCCGAGGCAGGATTCGAACCTGCGACCGTAGCGGTCGCGCGGTTTCAGACTGTAGCGCCTATAACCGCTTGGTCACCCCGGCCGGCAGTCAGGGTCAAGGACCTTGTGATCTATTGTGTCAGGACGTTAATTTTGCCTCAAAATACACATCCAGTATTTTAAAATATGGCCTGTTTAAGCAAGCATTAAATATTACTATAAATACTCTTAAAAGCATACACGTTATGCTAGTGCTGTACTTTAAAAAAATACGTACTAGAAACTTCATTAAAGACGTCAGCAATTCTCCTTCTGTCCGCCAATTCACTTGTACTAGTTGTATTCTAATTGCAGTCCAGACATTTGCCTAGAATTTTAACTTTATCATCACAGAGTGTAGCTATATGCAGGATATCGCTTGTACTTCGTTTACTCAGGATAGATCCACTTTTTAGCTTATCAAATGTGATCATTTTTTTAATGAAATGTCTCTTGTATCACTTATACCCTCACCCATGATATATTGTCATAATTTTTTTACAGCGACGCTCCGTTTTGATTCTCTGACTAGCATTGAGAATTCATTAACTTCAGTGTAAATCAAAATAATCTGGGCTCATATATCTTAACAACATACCACACAGGTCAGAAATTTACATAAAACTAAACATTCGTTAATATACTTCAGTATTCAAGCTGTAACCGGTGCCAACAGCGTATTATTTTCCGCGCCTTCGTTATAGCTGCGCCACCAGCTGCCCGCTGCTAGCTGCCTGCTCGTAAATCCACCGGCCACAAAGTAGCGTCGTCTCATTCCGTTGAAATAGCTTTTCGCTAAAAACGGTCCACTTTAATTGTAACATGGAATCCCCCCCCCACCATGATGTCCAGTCGTTGTTCCCTTAGCAGTTAAGTTCATAACATATCGGGACGCTAGTCTGCGTAGTTAATTCAGAAACCAAAAATCGGGACGGTCGTGAAGTGGACAACCGTAAGTTTAACATTCTGGCTCAGTTCCAGCAGTCCGAAAAGAGGTCCACACTCTATTTGCACCCCTTCATGTGGAATAAGAAGGAACTCTTCGAAATGAGTAAATTAACAACTGCTCTCAAAATGACAACAGCTAAATTCCGTTTCCCGATTTCCTCAGTACTTCAGGAGTAATTGCGATAACGCTCATCTCTCTCGGAAGTTTTATTACAAATTTTCTAATTTCCTTTAATTTTCGATTTGGTCACCAGAAAATTATCTTGGTTGTAACAAATTATATTGCACCTGTTGTCTTTCATTTTGTTACATTGCTATAGCCGACAGAATGATCTTCGACCTACCCTGTGTCATATGCCTCATTCGACGGCTCACCCGTTACAGCATATTCGTCTTCTAGATTCTAGTGGTGTGGGTCACCGTGCTTCCCGGAGAGATGTCAAACTTCTCTGGCTGCGTTGCACTGAACAACACTGAAATAGTACAAAACAGCAAGTGTCCATATGAAGCAGGGGCGACCGTTTATACTGCGTCTAATTTAAAGTGATCCAACGTAAAAATCTTAGAAATATCCCAGTTTAATGCATTTCTCTCTTTTCTTTTGTACTGTGATAGCCAGGACGTTATTGGGGATCTATTGACCCGTACGCAGAACCCATGGTGCAGGAAATTATGTGATAACTAACCTGCAGAAATTGCGATGTAAAGCAATTTCTCACTTATTCTTAAAAGACTACAACGTAGTATTGAAGTTTTTAAAGTGTATATAATTTCTTAAACAACTTAAAATTTAATAAGTTTATGGTATTAATAAAATGAAAAGAACTGAAATCATTAATGTTTTCAAAATTATTTATTAAGGTCACTATGAGCACCTATATTTTCAGAATGAGATTTTCACTCTGCAGCGGAGAGGGCGCTAATATGAAACTTCCTGGCAGATTAAAACTGTGTGCCGGACCGAGAATCGAACTCGGGACCTTTGCCTTTCGCGGGCAAGTGCTCTACCAACTGAGCTACCCAAGCACGATTCACGGCCCGTCCTCACAGCTTTACGTCCGCCAGTACCTCGTCTCCTACCTTCCAAACTTTACAGAAACTCTCCTGCGAACCATGCTCAGTTGGTAGAGCACTTGCCCGCGAAAGGCAAAGGTCCCGAGTTCGAGTCTCGGTCCGGCACACAGTTTTAATCTGCCAGGAAGTTTCAGCACCTATATTTTTTAAAAGATCAAAAAGTTGAGACTTATGTTTATGCAGAAATCAGTATTTCATTCTTAAGGTAATATGTTAGAACAATAAGCAAAAACATTGCAGGAGCCCCATCTGTTGCAATCGATGAAAGTTTTTCCCAACATAGCTCGTATTTCTCTATTATATGTTCTGCGCACGGAAATATATCGTCGGCCGTTGTTGTGTAATGCAATGGCACTAAATCGAGGAGTTCCTAAATCATATTAAACTGAGCATCAACTGCCCGCGAAAAGACTGCTAGTTGAGCAACATCACATACATCTGTGCTTTCGTCCAATGCTAATGGAAAGAAAACCAATGATCCTGTTTCTCAATTGAGCTTCGACATCGTGTGCCCTTTCTTCAGTGAGCCTGCAAACCGTTCTCCGTGACAGATGAATTGTTTCAAAAACAGGAAGACTTGTTGGGCACAAAACTGTTGCGGCAGCAACAAAACATTCTTTCACAAATTCTCCATCGCTGACGGGACGTGCTGTTTTAGCTATTTCAAGAGCTGGGCAGAGGCAGCCTCATTCGTGAGTCTGGATTCAGGGGGATGGCAGCTCTCGTAGCATATGCTTTGTTTCACGTAAATGTTAGAATCAATAAATAACTAAAATAACGAGCATCCTTGCAACAACATAATTGTTTAAAAAATAAGTAACATAAAATCCCTATGTTAAATTGTGCTAGTACCTTCTTGAATTGTGCCAGGACAAATTGCCATCTAGGGTTGGGAGAGGGGAGGAGGAGAGGGACAGAAGGGGAGTGATCGGACCCTTATGGCACTGACATAGAAAGAACCCTACTGTCTGTACTAGAGCTCCTCTTCATACACTGCTAACAGCATCATCATTACATTATTTCTGCAGAACTAGATGCATATTTACATGGAATACAACAACTAATACAGAGCAGTTACACCTTTTTCCCATTACTATCTTTCTCCATAAAGGTAAAAATGCGTTGTGCCCTGCGACATCACCCTCAGCCTCGGCAAAGATCCAGACATCAAGGTGACACCAAATGCGAAAAAAAGGCCAGAACTCAGAAGTTCACGTGAGGTGTAACGTGGATTACTTCGTTAGTATTGGCATCAAATTTCACCACACTTCTGTCTAGCCGCACCGTGGACATTTCATACGATAGCAAAGTCGTCATACCTCCCTTAATCACATCTCACCACTTCAATCGACTGCTCTGCAATGACTGTCAGAATCGCTAGGCTCATGATTCAAGTATTGAAATCCCGCGGTTTTCTTAGGGATGACTGAGGAAATAATTTCAGTCACATCGCCGCTCAGAACGGCAACGAAAAGACGTCAAGAGGTGGCATAAGTCGTGTCAATGAAACCAGCCCTTGCTTTGGGCCGTTCATTTACACACATTTCAAGAACTAAAACGACATTTTGCGGTACGACGTGCAACATAACGACGTTGTTGACAACCTCTCACGCAGACGACAAGCGCTGAAGGAATCAACCCTTCTCTAAGGACACCTTGGGGCTGCAACTGCACTGAATGACATCTGACCGCTTTGGAGTGTGACGTGACTGCAATTTTTGCTCAGCTGAATACGCTGGCAACACTAGGGACCGTTCAAAACCATTCGGGGAAATTTCCACCTGATCCTATGCAGCGAAAGGCAATCATACTTTTCCATCCCTCTAGTTTCATGCCCTCCTGTGGCGTGATCACGAAATTGGGGTGGGGGGGGGGGGGCGGGGGCGGGCTATGACACTGACTCGTGGAAAGAGACCGTCTAAGATCTCACAGTTCGACAACACCTTCGGCCTTTGTTGAGCACTTTAAAGACATGCCTGTGAAGAGGCAGTCTTTGACCGATTCCTAGGTAAACCTTCGACACTCCTCAATGCTGCATGTCTACAAGTACGTGCTAGAACAGCACTGCACCTCCAGTCGCCTGTACGATAACGGAGAAGTACATTTTTAAAGTGCTCAGTAAAGGTGCGCGGATTGTACCGAGGTGGAAATTTTATTGTCTAGTTCCGACAACTTAATCAAATTCTTGTCCCCCTGGCTGACAACAGTATTAAAGACCTGTACCTCCTCCCTCTTGCAAGCCGCAAATTTACAGTATGGTCCTGGATTATTTATTAGCATGCTGTAAACAAATCCTCACCACCTTGGGTGGCATGAATTAATTATAGTACGCCAAGTAGAGTTCCTGTGCGTGTGTTAAAATCCAGACTCCACCCATCATTCTCCCAAAATAATATAGATGGCAGCTTAGTTGGCAACCAAGATGGCACATCGTCGAAAGGTCACCAAAACGACTGCCTATATGAAGCCACAATCAAACATGTCAGCCAAAATTTCGGCTGGTCCGAAGATGGCGGCCTACATTACATCACAAGTCAAATTTTCCTTGACAGTTCTAAGGAATTCCACCATTCTCCCCCTCTCCCCATGAGGAGGCAGTACCTAGCACACACCAGCACCTAATGCCATGATTTATTATTACACTGCATGATTTATTACTTGAACAAGAATAAAGAAGATCACCTGTATGTGTGAGAGGCTTTTTTTAAACAATGTACACTCTTGCTATGCAACAGTTACACCGTGGAGGACCTCTAGTGCACCTGTGGGGTGCCCAGGGTGATTTATTATTACATGAACAAGATTATGAATTTAGTTCACTTGTATTTGTGACACACGGATTTCTTTTTTTACACTTTTGGTATGATTTAGCAACTACTTGTGGGAGTGGGGGATCCATTCTTTAAAATAAATTCCTCTGTATTCTAACCAATTAGACTGAAGCGTGGATCAGGATGATGGATTTATTTAATTAAATAGGTAGAAGTGCTTTATTTTCAATGTTTGACCAATTAAGCGAACGCTTTGTATACTTGGAGAACGCTGCTGTTCAAACCACGTTCACATCTCGCCCGACGAAATCCAACTGGCGGCTAGGCCACGGCGCAGCTTTCCTGCGCCAATATCGTCCTCTCATCCCCGCACAGCCCCAGCAACATCTCTGGGGCCTTCGTCCTACCCCCACCCAAGTGTCGAGATGATTTACACAGACAGGTGAGCACAGGGTTCACACCTGTCGGCTACTGTACCCAGCGTCGCGGTGCCTCAACGCCACTTTCAGAAATAGAATGTTACCTACAGCATTTCTCGCCCTATAAAAACTTGGGGGAAAACAGAGGTATTCAATTACCTGATTCGTAGCAACGAGATTATAAAGTAAATCTGAATACAACATTAAATAGTTATCGAAGTTACCTGTAAGTTAAGCAATAGAATATTTCACGTATACCTGGCATGTATAAAAACATTTTACAGACGTGAAAATTAGGTTGACATACTTAATTTTGCTTAGTAGGCTACTTGCTCACAGAAGTCGTGTTTGATTTTGTGGCGATCTGCCTATCGGCAGATGATTTATTAAATGTTCTTATACTGTCTGACTGCTTTCACACATCCCTTATCCTCGGCGCTCACAAAACACTAATTTTGGCTCAGGTGAGGCCTAAAAATAATCCCCAGTAATTGCAAAACGGTTAGTTAAAACAAGGTCCTGACTAAAATGTTTAGCATTTGAATCCCTAAAATGTTAAGTAAGCTTCTTCCCTACTTGCATAATGTAAAAATACATGGATTAATTAACTCTCACTTATTCTGAAACAAAATTGAATAATTCCAAACTCCGAATCAATAATCACTGCAACCTTCTGTCACTTCAGTAGCTCAAAATTACCAATCACAAAAGTACAAATGCTATATCTCATTTTCCCATATATCCTGAAAAGCACAGGTTTCTAAAATGCGCCGTATTTCTCTAATTATCCTTTAAGTAATTCAATTAATTCAGATCCATTGTCAGATGAATTAAAGACTGATATGGAGCAAAAACAGTATTACGTCAGTCGATTACGAATACATGAGAAAGACTACCGTATAACAACATTAATATAACTTTCGTGTTCTGCAGCAGTAGTGTCCCGGCGTTTTTTGGCTGCAAGTGTATTATCGCCCTGCTGTCGTTGCTCACTCAGCCGGGTGCTATGAATTTTCATCTTCCCCAGCCCCTCTGGATTCCGAGCGGCTTGTTACAGTAAAGAGCTTTTTGCAACAGTTTGTCGCAAACATTATCAGATGACATCCCCTCAACTGTAGTTCCCCTAGTTACGCAGCAATGTTAATCTATAAAATGTCCTTTCTTCAGGACGTAGACGAGGATTACCATTACGTACCGAAGGTCGTTACCGACGAACTGTCACATACGTCCTCGCTAAGTCAAACAGTGCTCTCTAAATTGCTGTGTCGATCCAAACAAACACCAAGGTGGATCAATTGTAAACTGACCTTCACATGCTATAAATGTGTATACACTGACGGGGAGAAAAACCACAGCACCGAGAAGGTGTTGGGCGACATGAACGAAAGTTGTTAAGCGTGTTTTTACATCTTAAAGATGATGTACATACGTTTTTCACGTCAGTAGAATGAAAGTGACGCTTATAGCGACGGTATGTTGATGTAAATCTGGTTTGCTTTAAATACACATTGTAACGGTCGTGACCGTTAGTTACCTTTGAAATTGGACATAGTGAGTTGATATTAGTCAAGAATGCCTTTAAGACGACAAAGACGTCATTATCAATGCCTCAATGAGTTTGAAAGAGGTCGTGTAATAGGACTACGAGAAGCCGGAATAGGACTACGAGAAGCCGTATGGTCCTTCCGCGATACAGCAGAAAGACTTCACAGGAACTTAGCCACTGTACGTAATTGCTAGCAGCAGTGGTCATGAGGATGTACGGTTGCAAGAATACCGGTCTCCGGACGACCACGTGGCACTACCGAGAGGGAAGACCATCGTGTTCGGCGTGATTCGACCTACTGTGCTGCCATTCATGAGCAGGTATTCCAGGGGGTGTTTTCCAACAGGAAAACGTTCGCCCAAATACCGGTGTTCTAACCCAACATGCCCTACAGAGTGTCGACATGTTGTCTTGGTCTGCTCGATTACCAGCTACGTCGAAAATCGTCCAATGTAGGACGTCATCGGACGACAACTGCAGCGTCATCCACCGTCCCTGTATTGACCAACCAAGTGCACAGGCACGGAACTACCCCACAAATTGACATCCGGCACCTGTACAGCACAATGCATTCACGTTTGCAGGCTTTCATTCAACATTCTGGAGGCTACACCGATTATTAACGTACCAGCATTTCACATTTGCATTGCCTTATCTTGCACTTACATTAACCTGTGATCTTGCAACGTTATTCGATTAAATGTGTTACATAGATAACTGTATTCCCGAAATTTCGTCACTCTACTTTTCTTTGTATTGCGATTTTTTCCACCAGCGTATTTTTTCAATATTATAATCACATAACACCTTTTAGAAATACTAAATACATGTATAAATTTAAATCCACTGGTAATGAATTATTGATAACATTATCACAAATATTTTCTTATTATGCCTGTAGATATGACCAGATAATACTCGTCCAGTACCTACCTTTTGATGTCTCTGTAATATTCTTCACTACAATAATGGTCAACCTCAGGAAATATTCTTAGCTACGATCAACAATACCTCCTTGTTACCATAAATACATTTATCATTGTTGTCCTTCTCTGTTATCCTACTTCCAGAAAAGAAAAGTAACTCATCCTTTCTCACCCAACACTCCATAGCGACTGTAATGAAGTTTCATGTAAACTGGCATCCTTGTCCTAGAAATAACTTCCCATATGCTCCCCCTCATGTTGTTAACGTAAAATAGCACCAAATAATCTTTCACGTAATGCACAAAAATATACATACAGGTACTTCATTGGACGTTTTTGGTACCACTAGTGATATTAAATCACTTCACAGTTAATTCATACTCAATCTTAATCTCAATACGGAATAACATTTACTGCACGTAAATATACGTCGTTTTCTTCCATCAATATAATAAGTAATTCAACGATTCCATTACAACTGTGTAGTGTCGAAGTTGCTGACCCACACTGTAGATAACTTATATTCCGGTTTTTTTAATTAAAGGGAAATAAAATGGAGGTAATAAAAAATCTCCTTCCCACTCACAAGTTCATTGCTGTGGCTTAGTGGATCTATACATAACAACATTTACTGTTTTGTCATCCTATATTTAATTACAACGTCAGTAGTACGGACTTAGCTATCTACCTGACATATTTACCAGTGCTTAGATGGCTTAATTTATTATTCCTTTTGCCGTTAAGTTTGCAGACTGCAACGTATTTATTTTACATAAAGATTATATTCACACGAGCAGTCCTCTTTCTTATTTACTATTTATATTTAACCAGTTTTCTTGTTCTGCAATTCGGAGACTGCTCTCATCGCTTTAATGCATAATTCTCTAGCTATCATATTTCCTTCAGCAAACAGATTTATTAAGGTATTACCAGTCATATTACACAGTTACATATAAATACCTGTGAGAATCATTTTCAGGTTGACGCTTAAACACAGTTGCTCTTTGCCAACAATTCTTTTTTAAACTTCAGGCTACAGTCACAGCTAAAAAACAATTGAATAGTGATAACACTTTTTACATTACGTATGTACGCCGAGTCCTATAACTTCATTCTTTTCTTTTCAGTACTAATCAAATAAACGAATAAATAAAACTATTGCTTCCAGGTAAATGAATAAAATAACTAAAATTTTATAATTCTTAACGATCAACTTTGAAATAAATAAAGGTCCTTTGCCAGTTCTGTCGCTGGTCATCGTGTGGAACATCACATCTGCAACCATTGTAGGTGCCCTCAGTTCGAGATAATGTAACCACGGCCTATTTATTTAGTTGATATCCTGTGTCATTTTTGGAAATACAACTGACTTTTTTCAGAAGGAACATTGTTTGTTAGAAGTCAAATTACCTGTTTTATTTTATGAATTTTGTAGTGCTGATCGTACAATGCATGGCAGGGTCTTCTAGACCTTATAGAGAAATAACTACCTTTGCGATACTTTGTTTGTGTTTTACCAAAAATGACCTGTTGATGTAGCTGGATTACTGATAACATTTGTCAGTTTGGCACAATTATACTCCTTGTTGAGACGTCAGAAGCACTGTAAAAGTTACATAACAGTGCACAACTGAAGGTAAGTGTATTTCTCAATTTCAGAACCCTTTCGGCTGAATGTACGTTTTGTACCATGAACAGAAAAAGTATACTTTACTCCTTACTCATAACGCAGTTACATACCATACTACCCGTAAAGACGGAGGAAAGTCTGAAGTCAGCACAAGTGATCAAAACTTTAAATCAATTATTGCTGAATAGCCTGAAGATGAAGCTATCTTTGATCAAGAAGAGAGCAGAGATTATCGTCAGGATAATGAACCCTCGTCTTCTAGCGTCTCAAAAGAATGAAACAGTGAAGAATTAAGTGATACAAACTACAGAACTGTTGATTTCGTTATCGGTTATGGTGGAACTTAATAGAGTAAATCACTGC
This sequence comes from Schistocerca americana, assembly GCF_021461395.2. Lineage (NCBI taxonomy): Eukaryota > Metazoa > Arthropoda > Insecta > Orthoptera > Acrididae > Schistocerca > Schistocerca americana. The sequence continues at coordinate 471,145,169 of NC_060130.1, read as the reverse complement.
CACCGATGAGCAGAATACGAGTACAAAACATCACGAAAATTCCATGCTATCCAGTAAGAAGAAGTGTAAATAAACAAAAAGGAAATTCATCCGAAATGAAGTCTTCCTTGATGGGTTTCCGACACCTGGTTAGTTAAAGAAATATATTTGTTTTTGGATACGTCGTAATTTCTGTCAGCTGGGCGTTGGATTTTAGAACACGATGTATGGGTACTCAAGGTATCGCATGTTGATCCTTTCTAAACGGAAATCGAGAACGTATGAGGCGTGTGGGACAGTAGAATATTTGCGGGCACAGTGTATCAAAATCTTACCACAAAGGTTAGGAAATGTGACAGGGTACAATAAAGAGAATAAATTGCACTTTCAACCCTTACCTCTCTATGTTTAAGCACTAGACTGTTGTCGAACGCGATACCAGTCACATTAGTTTCCCCCAAGCAACTACCATCACCTCCAACAGGGATAGTAGTGACGAAGTCGACCAATCAGGTAAAGTGCTTTCAATAAATTTTTGGCGAATGGTAGAGGCTCACGACGAAAAACATGCACCCACCGACCAAGCCTCACATTTGGCGGTCGAGCGGATGAATCGGACGCAAACTCCGATGAGATAGTTCATCATTGAGGGACGGGCCTGGGGAATCACAAAAAAACTGACACACAAGAGACCCAAACGGCCGTCGCATAGGACATAGAACAACATGGAAGACAGAGTAAGCAGACCAAAACAAAAAGCCAGAAAGGTGGAACAGTATGCTCAATATGATAGATGCATTAAAAAAATCAAATAAAACATATATCAAGTCAGGGACGGAAAAACATTACATTCCACTGGACAAGGGTAGATGACATGGATACTGAAATGAAGCAGTAACTGATAAGCAGAATTTTAAGATTGTTACGGTGGTATGAACCGCAGTGTTTCTGCATGCAAGCTATCGGATTACGATAGTTTCTGTGGCGTTCTGTCTTAAAGCGAGCAGCGGCATCTAAAACTGCCCCTATTTCAAGCTACAAGGAAGTCATAATAGTCGCACGATCAAACTTTTCCGAAAATGTATCCGTTGTGTCCCTCAGGCACTTCATCCGGACTGAGTGGTCTCATGTAACTTCAACAACATTCACGTGACTACATACGTGCGTCTGCTTGATAAAATATAATGTCGCCAATATTATAATGAGAAAATAGCCTCCTTATTTGCAACCCTTAGGTTAGTTAGGTTTAAGTAGTTCTAAGTCTAAGGGACTGATGACCTCAGTTGTTAAGTCCCATAGTGCTTAGAGCCATTTGAACCATTTGAACTAATGAGTAAACATTCGGATGAACTCTTATTATTAATGTAGGCTTATTTATTCTTCGGTTACATCCTTCTGAGACATTATTAGTGCTATGGCGCCTTCCACTGCAGTTCCACATCTCTCTTGGCATGGGGTCGATATCGAGTCACTGGTCCACTAAATAGTCAAAAAGTTCTGAAGCTTTTGGTTTTCATTCATGCTTTCCTGAATACACAACCATCAACCAATATTTCCAGGGCAAGATGTGCTAGAGCAGAACACATTCATATGCGACAGCATATTTCCTCGTTTTTCTTATAAACTGGAACGAGGCCGCAACATTGACCTTCTTTCCACAAACATTGATTAAAATGAGAACTGCAACCAGTAATCTCTGCTCCGGGAAAAAAACTGTTAGCTGCTTGGATGATGGCAGTTTCGAAGTCCATCATCAGATATGCAAGCTTCCATCCAGGCACGTTAGTTTTAATAGCATTTTCTTTTTTAAAAAAAGCGTTCATATGTTTCTCACTTTTTATTTGACAGCAAAGCGTAAACAACTGGAATGGTTTTTGTTTCCTCTGAAGAACTATTAATGTCGGAGTGCAGTATAAACAACTGTCAAAATAATTCCTCGAGCTCATGAGCGTTCCATCCACAAAGAAAGATTGAATTTTCGCTGGCAAACATCAGTATTCTGTCATTCGGTCCCTGTTACCGTCTGGAAGTAAAAATTTTCTACCATCATTCATCAGAAAATTATTTCCTTGGAAGAATATACCTCCAGAATATGTGGGATCTTGTGTAGTTCCCATATATTTTCGCCTAAGGCGACGTAGCGATTCTTTCGTACTTTGTGTAATAGTAATGATGTAGCCTCGATTGAGAGCTGCCCTACTTCTTCAACGTAAACTGATGAAGAGTCTGTTTCTTCTGCCCGCTTCTTTCGGTGACAAAATATTTTCACACTTCTTTTGCTCCTTCATCTGAAGTACAAACATCTCTTCTTTCCCCTAAAACTGCGGTATTTTTTGTGGATAATCTTCCTTTGAATTTATTGTTTTTATAGTTTCTCAACGCCAGTAAGCCACTTCCTGTTTGTTTGTGTAGCTCACTATATACTGGTGTCTGTTGTAAATCAGTGAAAGGCGTCCCTTTGGTGGTCCCGATGAACTTTATTATCTCAGCACTAAAACACGTAACACTACTTGCCAGTGAGAGGTGAGCTACAGTACTGAACTCTGAGAGAAAGCCACTCACACTACGAAATGGTGCGGACTGGTAACTTTGTGCAGGAAATGGGCTTTGGCCTTCCCCAGAATACATCGCAGGTAACGGCGGACAGGCCGGTGTATCCTACTCGTGTAACATCCCGTCCACTACCTACCGTGTCCTCGGCTCCGTGGAAATGTCAACACATACCTCTCCGTGCAAGTGTCACTTCGTGGAAGTGTCACGAACTCTGATATACAAAATTCTTGGCTCAGATCGGGATGTATAAGCAGTGGTGCATTTAACAAACTCCTCTCGAGTTCTTCGAAGTCCGTCTGCGCCCTGTCATCCCAGCTCCAGATGATTCCTTTGCCTGTCAGCTGACACAGATGTGGAGTGGATATGGCGTCCATTTTTATGAAACGCTTAAAGGAATTTACTTAACCTGAGAACGATCTCAAGCCTCTCTTTCACCGATGTACAGCATATTCTGTGATAACTCTGGGTCCCCTAACATTCCTTCTGCATTCACAGTATGCCTAAGAAAACGTACCTTCGCCGGCCGCGGTGGTCTAGCGGTTCTGGCGCTGCAGTCCGGAACCGCGGGACTGCTACGGCCGCAGGTTCGAATCCTGCCTCGGCCATGGGTATGTGTGATGTCCTTAGGTTAGTTAGGTTTAAGTAGTTCTAAGTTCTAGGGAACTTATGACCTAAGATGTTGAGTCCCATAGTGCTCAGAGCCATTTGAACCAAAACGTACCTTCCTTCTTCCAAATTTAGATTTCAACCATTAACACATACATTTCTACCATTTATGACTTGTAGCAAGAAATCTACCACACGATGATGTTCTGCTCACGACACCTCCTCTAGTAGTACATCGTCAATGTAGCAGGTAACCCTACTGCTTGGGTCGTCAGGCAGAGCTGCGTTTAGTGTGTAGATAAACGCTGCCGACGAAATACTGAGCTCAAAGAGCAATCACCTGGATTGGAAACACCTGCCAAAGCGGAGGAATACAGTATTTCTTCGACAGGAATGCTCCAAATCCACCTGCCATAAGCTACTATACAAATCTGTCGAAGTAAGTACCTCAATACGGTGAAATCTCTGCAGGCGTTCGTCAAATGTTACCGGTCTATCGGTCTCTGGTTCAATGATGTCACTAATGTGGCGTGAGTCCAGTTCAAGCCGGATCGCTCCTCTCTTCTTTGTCACTAAGTGAAGGGGGCCTTATAGGAACTGATGGCTAGCTCAATAACGCCGAGTTCCAACATGGCCTCAATTTGCCTTTTAACTTCTGACCGGTGAGCAACTGGTATAGGGTAGATATGTGATGAGAAAGGCTTGTACAGCTTCACACGAAACCTGTACTGAAGTCCACGAATTGGCCCAGGAGCTTATGAGAAAACGTGCTTACGTTTGTGCAGTGTATCTTAACTGGCCCCTATGCTCTACTGCACCATTGTGTCGTGCTCTCTTGCCTGTTACATCCTCTATAATTTTACCCTCAGCCTCATTAACCTCCACATTTCTAAGAATACAGAGATATTCGATGCCTCCTTTATCATCTTCCTCTAACAGAAGGCTAAGGAGCGCGCAAATTTTCTTGTCACCAACAATAACGTCTTCAAAAGAAATAAACACTCTCTACTCTCCTTTCACTAATCTAACACCTGACTGTACAAAATCTATCACTGCACTATGGGCGTACAGAAAATCTAAACCAAGGACGAATTCCACTGAGAGTGACTGGCCTGTTAAGAACTCCGCAAAAAACGTGTGAGATCGACACGAAAACTCAATAGCTCTCTGTCTTTTAGCGTCTACACTTTTAATATGAATAGCACCACGGATCTTCGTCTTTTGCCATGGAAGAACTGACCACTCTCTCTTCTCACAACATTCCCTTAGTACTGATACCTGGTAACCTGAGTCTACAAGACACGAAACATCATTAATCCTATTATTTACAACGGGACAAAAAATGGTTCAAATGGCTCTAAGTACTATGGGGCTTAACTTCTGAGATCATCAGTCCCCTAGAACTTAGAACTACTTAAACCTAACTAACCTAATGACATCACACACATCCATGCCCGAGGCAGGATTCGAACCTCCGACCGCAGCGGTCACGCGGTTCCAGACTGTAGCCCGTAGAACCGCTCGGCCACTCCGGCCGGCACAACGGGACACATTACTGAACTAGTCACAATCTCATCCTCTAATAACCTATCTCTAATATTCTCAAAATTTATACAGAAACTATCCAAAGGCTCTCCTGTGTTGCTACAGCTATGTTTTGTGCCCTGCCATTATGTTCCTTGTCACGAACCTATCACCTATGGCGCCTCATTCTCGCCTCTGTGCTCTTATACGCATCTAGTCTCCTTTCATGTGGTTGCTCCTGATATTCGTTTTCTGGTATCGGACTTTTACGATTAAAATGCTGCATGTCATCATTACTTGGTTCCAAAGAGAGTCGATTTCTATGGCCATTCCATGTGCCGCAACTCCGATCGTTATTTCGTCGTCCGCTCCCGTTACGATTCTTTATATTTTAGCCGTTCTGACGAAGAGCAACAAAATGCGCTACATTATTCTGTTCATGGAATTGCTTGACAGCACCCAATTCTTGCAGCAAGATTTGGGGCCACTCTATGTATGTCATATTACGACTTGTTATCGCAATGTCTTTTTTGAGTTTATTTGGCAGTTTGGTGAGACAAATACGCATTAGTCCGGCGTTTCATAGGGATCATCTTAATATTGGTTACTGTTAACCATATTTTTGAAATACTCCAACGGACTGCATTGTGCATTGACCGAGTACTCCTCTTTCATTACAATGCCATGTTTGATCCTTTCCCGTGGCCCTTTCTACCAAAACTCCTCCAGGTTCAAAAATGGCTCTGAGCACTATGGGACTCAACTGCTGAGGTCATTAGTCCCCTAGAACTTAGAACTAGTTAAACCTAACTAACCTAAGGACATCACAAACATCCATGCCCGAGGCAGGGTTCGAACCTGCGACCGTAGCGGTCTTGCGGTTCCAGACTGCAGCGCCTTTAACCGCACGGCCACTTCGGCCGGTCTCCTCCAGGAATACGACCTTTATGCGAATCTACAGTCTTGCACCTTCCTCATCTCATGAGTGATTGCATACGAACTTAATGCGTAGTATGTGACAGCAAGAAGTAGGTAACGAATAACCACACTGCAAAAGCCACAACACTAGATGTGCGTCGTCATTAGTGACAGGGAACACCGAACAGGTCTGGACCGACACAAAGTGCCTCCTTCATGCTTCTTCGTTCTGAATACTGCTCTCTCTGCGATCAACTGATTCGTCCATGTGCCGCAAACTACACTGCCTTTTCTCTAAATCGTGAAACTCTTCCTCTTCACACCGCCTTCGCTTGCTTTCTATTGGCCCTTCATCGTTACTCTTTTCCTGGCGATTTCTTCTGTCGCTCTCGCTACCGTCTACACTCGCTTTTGCAACCCAGCAATTGCGCCTCCGTTCCGCCTTTTACCTCTACTTGCGTCTCTTTGAACAAAATAATGAGCCCACTTCGTCACTTTCGCCTACTGGCACTTGTTGCGTTCGATCGGATGCTGTTTCTTGCTGCAGTGATGCTCTCCCCTTCATTCGCGATCTGCTCGCGCACATTATCTGTGATATTATTCTGCCCCTCGTAAACTTTTACCACGGCTTCCTCGACCTGTGTATCACTTGGCACAACTTTGCTTCGTTCTGACAACTCATGCTTAATGGTAACCATACGGTTATCGAGCCTTTCTCTCACCTCAGTAATCGTTCTTTCTGACATCCTGCTCTTCCCGCTGAAGAAATTCCTCGACTTTCCTGATCCTTTCGCTTTACTCCGTTGTTTACTCCCTTGTTCATCGAAGCGCTGACAGATATCTCGTTTGTGCTCGTTAATTTTAACCGTCGAATTTATGAATAAATGCACCTCTACATTTTTCTAAATTTTATTCTTCTTTATCCAAACCTCGTCTCATTTTCTCTAAGCTTTGTTCCTGATTATCTAATCCCTGTTTCAGTTTCTCCAAATTTCGTCCTTCGTCTCCAAACCTTGTACTAGTCTAGTGATGACCTCCATAAGTAGTGTTAATGCATCACTATTAAGTGCGCTCTGTCCAACATGCGTTTCTGCTGCGTGAGTACGAGCTAACGGCTTGCATACCGTTCGTTCTGCGCCATCTGCGGTATCACTGCATTCCTCGCGCTGGACCATGTCCTCTGGGTTGTGTACTGGCTCTTCCCGGCTCATTGTCCTCGGTTGTTATCTGCTGTCGCTGTGACCCTTTGGGCGGCCCTGCAGCCGGGATAACTCGCCCGTTTCAATCCTCTGCTACGCTCCCAGACCGGACGCTGTTCTCTGCGTTACGTTCCTCTTCCGTATTACTGGTACTTCTAGTATGCGATCTCGTCAAAATGCCATGCATCACCTAACACCCACACACTGACACATTACAAGAGAACCTATAGGCCTAATACATCCTAGGCGAGGGTCGCCACGTGCGCAGTTACCCTAGTGGTCTGGTGTAGGACTTTATTTTCATTTTGATTAGGCTATAGGTACATGAATCAATTTGTTTGTGCCGTCGTTATTATCTCTGTATTATCCTGTGACACTTGTCAAGAGAAAGCTTTGCCCCTTGCCAAATCCTGAGGTTGCGATGCTAAGATTCTAATAATTACTCTCAGTGACCAGACTTTAACTTTCTTTTCATGATCTCTGGAATTAATAAGTTAAGAAATGAAACGGATAACGCTACTCGCACCTTCAGCCAACGCATTCAGCATAGATATAGGTATACGCCTGCTTGGAACATGCCCCTAAACAAGCTGACAGTAAACTGAACTATCGCAATTTTATTAAATATTTGATTTAATTTCATTTAAGATTGGTGCTACTTTCTTCTTTTATGGAGCTTATATTTGATTTTCATAGTCCAATTAATAAAGAGGAGGTTAGGAATTGTCATGAGCAATACGTAATTAACACGAATGAACTTCTTCTCATGCTATGCTTTGAGAGGTCTACTGCTTTCTCACTATGTTTAGGCTACCCCTTCACCTAATTACATCCCATTACACTCTCATATCATGCCCTCGTAGACACTAGGAGAAGTATTGATAACACAGGGAAGTGTGACACATAGAAGTATTTATGGAAATAAAACACAGTTGTGCATATTTCAATGTTCATCGGCCGAAATTTATGATTACAAGAGAAGAAACACTCTTATCATGTCATATATTATTGTGAACATCCCTAATTTGCATTCTGACATCGTTTGCATATAGACGACAGTAGTGAAGCGTGCTAGCAGTACTGCTACTGTTTCACCCAGTGGTTAATGAACAACGATTTCCCACATAATGTGCTGAAGGAATAAGTCGTGCAATTTTCTAATGGTATAGCATCAGCAAAGCTAACGATCAAGCAGAAACATCAAAGTCGTTATGGATGTAGAAAGAAGAAACAGAAAAACACAAAGCAGTTGCCTCGGATAAGGACCAACATTTCGGATCTTATCTTTGAAGAGAAAAGTTGACAGCCCACGGTATTAAGATCATCCACACAATGACTTCTCATTCAGTAAGTAACCCACTAGAATAGTGGTTGTAAGAAATACCCCCATCATCTCAAACCTACTCCTAGGAAACACACATTTAATGTGGTAAACATCTATAAATGGTTGAGCAAGTAATCAACTGTTCGGTCCATGAAAGCACAATCTTTATCCCTAAGCAAACAATGAAGGGAGAATCAGAATTATACAATAATCGCTACAGACGACAGTCTTACTTGAAAATGTAAAAGCTATCGTGAAAAACAACTGCGGAAAAGAGGAAGGAATAAGAAAGAACTAGTAGTATGATCACAAAATATCGAATGCCGAACTTCTAAACTAACTCCTTTTTGAGTACACAAAATCCATAATGAAGAATCCGGCGAAACAGAAAAATAGAATAAATGACTGTCTTTATCTAAGACATGGCCACAAGAGTCTGGAAATGTTTGAGGAATCCATCTTCTTTAAGAGGATGGATTAATGACTAAAGTAAGAGATTAGTAATCTTTACAGTCCATTGCCATGGAGGAGTTTATGGAAACTATGAAATGCTAGTTCTAGTAGCTATAGATGTATTTGGTGTTTCAGCAAGTAACGTCAGACAATCTCGCTTTGTTTCAGTAATTTTAGACTCTTCTTTCCAAACTTGTAATATTGTATCGCACCAGTGGAGCTAATTGTTGATCTGTGACATCAAAAGTCTACACATATGTAGAGGAAATGGTAAACCAAAAGCGATTCTCCCTGATAATGGGCCCCAGCTTGCTTTTGGAAGTTGGAGAGGAATGATGACAGTACATGACAGAGAACGCCTTAATATCGGCCAAGCAGTCCATCGGAGAGGATAAAAATTGACTTTTGTTGAGACCTACAAGAAATATCTGCCACACCAGTAAATAATGTGTATAAATCATTTTACCAAGGACTCACTCGATGCTGTGGGGAAAGCAACGACGCCGAATGGAGAAAATATAGCAAAAAAGATGAGATAATCTCCAAGCTGTAACGATCTGTAAGGGCTGTTCAAAAAGAAACGATGCGGAGACATAATCACAGAAACCAGTACCTGTATGTTAGAAGTATTGACCCTGGCTGTTGAGACACTTGTCCCATTGTGACACAAGGCGGTGAATGGCTGTCTCATAAAATTCCCGGGGTTGCGATGTTAACCAGTTGCGCACGTACAGCTGGACGTCGTCGTACGAGGTGAATCGGAAAGGTTATGCTGACGTTCAATTCCTGCAGCACGGAACAACAGTGAATGCCCAGCGTTACTCGCAAATCTTGACTACCCTTTACCAAGCGATCAAATCAAAACGACCAGGCAATCTAACCCCCGTGGGGTCATTCTGCTCCACGATAATGCAACGCCTCATACGGCCAACACAGTCGCAGCACTCCTGCAAAAATTCAAATGGGAAGTTCTCGGCCACCCTCCATACAGTCCGGACCTCTCTCCCTGTGATTACGCTATTTTTGGTCCTCTTAAAAAGGCTCTGAGGAGCAAACAATTCACCTCGGACGACGACGTCCAGCTGTACGTGCGGAAGTGGTTAACATCGCAGCCAGGGGAAGTTCATGAGACAGCCATTCACCGCCTTGTGTCACAGTGGGACGAGTGTCTCAACAGCCTGGATCAGTATTTCTAACATACCGGTCGAGCAGCGCCGTACCCGTTCCCAGGCGGTGGAATTGGCGTAGACATTTTATCACATATGTAAATGCAAATCAGTTGGAGTCAATCCAATTTATACTGACGTATAGCACGGGCAAAACGGTATACAGGACCAGAAAAAGCGTGTGTGGACATCGTTTTAAACGTAATACCTGTCACATGTAGTTTGTCTAAAGGAAACACCGAGGACACAGTTAGGTACTACTTTGGGACTAACGTTTGAGGTGATGTGTGAAACATGTTCACATGTATTTTAAAATGACATAATCTAAACTGAACACTTAATACTTGTAAGGAATGTTTCAAAATCGTTAGTAACTGTGTCGAAATGTAAATGTAAAATTACTTAATGTACAATCGTGCTCAAAAGTATCCGAACGACCTGAATTGCATTTCGCCTGATTCGCATGCAACCGGCATAACGCAGCTGTCTAGCAGGTCCTCTAATCGCTCCTTGGTACAGTCGTTTGGCTATTGAAAATGGTTCCAACAAGTCACCACTAGAAAACACTGCTCTGTATCGCAATAACTCAAGATTTAAAGTAATACCACGATACTACAAATATCAGGGAACACCTTATCACAGATAAGACTGTCCTTAAGGCTTGTAAGCTCACATTTATTACAATAAATGACATACCTGAAATGTTACCACTCTCGATATTACGTCAGATAGGTAATGCACGTAGTAAGTTCGTCGTATTCATGATTTACTCTTGGAAGTAACGTACCGTACTTATTATTTAACACAAAATGACATTAAAAATTTATGTTATTCACAAGCAGCTAGTTGAGAATATGTATGAACTTCAAATGACACGACGAACCGTCTCGTTCGGCATATGGATTCAAACCCAAGTCATGCAGACTAAGCAAAGATTTCGTGACTGACGGAAACTGTCATTCCTGATTAGGCATACAGAGAGTGATATACCTCGATTTTAGACAGTATTAGTTAACAAATATCAACTTTGAGTTACATAATGCAGACATTTTTAACGGACGCGAATTCCTACCCAGCATCTACTGTCCCTGTTAACGAACTACGAGAGGTGTTAAATATTGCTTCTTCACATGTAAATTACTTGAAATGCCGTGAGGTAAAGCTTTGTGTTGGACAGAGATTCAAACCCAGAACCTAATCAGATTGATATCGAAGCACAATCAACTGTGACATATCGGATTTTCTCAGCAGTAGCTAGATGTTTTAACTGAAATGACGAGACGAAACATTAATGTTTTCCTTCTCAGGACTCCAACCCGGCACCTATCGCTGTTATATTCTAGAGAAAACGAACGTTAAATATGGGTTTGTTGCAACAGCAGCGACATGTGAGCATGTTTGAACTAGAAATAATATGACGAAGAGTTCAGTGCTGACTGGGAACAGAGCCCCACACATATCGTTGTTGACTACACACCAAGAGACGTCAGCTACCGAATTTTTCTCCACCAGCAGCTCAGAATAACATCTTGAACTTACAGTGATCTCGCAAATAGTTCTGTGTCTCAATGGGAGTCAAAAACGTTAGTGTTGACAACGAATGAAAATACATTAAACATCAAAATTATTATACACCAGCAGACAGGTGTTCTCATGCTAGAGCCGGACCAGGAGTCGAACCCATTCACGCGCAACATGTGGAGATGTTGAGGAATCTGCAGTTATGGACAAAAAACAAATTGTAGCCGAGCTGTATTGTCACGAAGGGATCAAATTTCGCGTTAAGGGCGGTCTGAGTTACATTCACAGTTCAGAACCAATTTTATCGACATACAGAAGCTCAAATAAGAGATAGAATTAGTGTCCTGTGACCCTACATAACGTTTGTTTCGTCACTAGAAATAGATAACCAGTATAAGAAATTTTACTGGTGATAGAATTTCTACATGTCGCCGCTCCAGACTTTATTGCGGTTCAAACTAACGTCTACTTGCTAGAGAGGGCATATCATTTTTAACGTGAATTTCAGACCACAGTGCCATTATATCTTCTTCACTTGGTGTAGCCAGAAGAGAATGGAATCTGTCTCTCCCTATAGAAAATCATTGACAGAAGTTGGAATCGAACCCAGACCGTACGTATATGAACCTATCATCAGTCCAACAGATCACCAAATCCTCTTCTCTGTGACTTATTTTTCTATCGTAACGCCGTTGCGCCGCAATGGATGAGAATTCTGACACACAAGCTCCCTGTAGTAATTTGCAGCATGTTCAGTAAATTCATTTACTTGGTTGACCGAATCACCATGAACTAGCTGCCTCGACTACCCTGTGCATACATTCGACTCTATTTTGTAATCACCGAAATAAAATCACGTAACTGCCACCTACAGAGAACAGCCAACAGTATAGGATGCAGAAATTTAAATAGGAAGTGTTCCTTTCCACTTGAGGTACTCTATTGCGCTTTCTGTTTGTTGAAAACGTCGTGCAGTGCAAAAGAAAAGCTGTAACTGTTTGTCTCTCAGATGTCTAGACCCGGCCATATGCATTATCTCACAGCGCAGTGGAATGTAGAAGTCCTGGAGGAATTGTTGAGTTCATGGTAAGTGTCGCGCACTGTAGATAAGATGTCGCGAATACATTCACTACTACGTTTTTTAAAACGCAATTCTGCTGTCTGCTAAAGTTATCAATCTAATGGGACTTTGAAAATAATTCCCTTCCCTTCTCAACCCAAAATAATCGCATGTCAAAAACGGGCTAACTTCTGTGACATTTTGTTCTTTTCAGGTTTAATAGACAGCCAGGCAGCAAATGAATCTCGAAACTTTTGTATTATGTATGGGGAGAGCGCATCGTGCCAAAATACTAACGTTTTAACAACACTACAGGAAAACTTACGAAAACTGTGCACTGTATTATAAGAAATGAAATAAAACTACCCACGATAAGCTTACGACGAAAGTCTGTTTTAATAAAACTGAGTATCTGTACACAAGCATGCCTCTATGGACACGAATTAGTAAAATACTACTCATTTAGATTTTGATTGGATCTGTGTTTAATTGGTATACTGTGACATACTCAAGGGGTATACAAATGTGGCATTTCATAAATAAAGTTACATATTCCTAGAACCTAAAATTTGCTTGCCAGCAGCGGAAAGAGGCGTTACCTGTTGTGCAGCATTGTAAGTTTTTCACCATTGCGCTATGAGCCGAAAGTATTTTCTTGCGATTTCCTTATCGATGTTTGATCTGACTGCTTGTAGCTCTACCACAGAAGGGATAAAAACTTTACACTTAGTGAGACTGGAACTGCGAACCATAACAGACGCTATTTCACAGGCCAGCACGTTACCAAAGAGCTGGCGAAGAGGTATGTGTCTTAGCTTCGTCTTACGAGGCCAGTGGTTGCTAGAACTCGTAAACCGCTTTTTAAAGGACGAGATTATATGCGATTTGCAGGTGCACGGACTTTCCTGGACTGAAGACCGTAAATTTTCAATCTTTTATTACACCTCAAGCGATAATAACTCTGATTATTCAATGGAAGTGTCAGGTAAAATCAAGTGAACTTTGGGGCTTATTTCCGTGCACACCAGGAAGTAACTCGTCGATCACAGAGTTGCCAAACATACCCTGCCTTGTTGCCAAATCTCAGTTACAGTACCAGCAGGAAGAGGACGATCCGATGTGATCCTACAGCGGGCTGGGAAGTGACCATAGCTGGCGTCTCCAAGTCGCAACTGGTACGGCCTGGAATACGTAATGCGTCTGATTCGTATTTCTGTAACTAGGTTTAGGGACTGGAACGTAGTTACTAATAATACTCAGAACTGAGTGCAAACTAAGCATCATAAATCAGTAACTCACATAGTTGTTTTTATATTTCTTTCGTAAGTGTACTCAAAACTAAGAACTCATTCACAGATATTTTCGTGCCTCGCTGATAGTCGAGCACAACAAACAAATAAAAACAAAAAGAATGTGTGTGTGTGTGTGTGTGTGTGTGTGTGTGTGTGTGTGTGACAGAGAGAGAGAGGGGGGGAGAGATAAAAATTAAAAAGAATGAGAGAGAGAGTAAAAAATTGTTGTAAAGAAATTGAATCATGGTATGCAAAGAAATCTTTCATTAAAATAAGACGTTCCACATCATTACGAAATGTCGTATTCATGATCTATGTAACAAGAATTAATCTAATGTAATCTAATCTAATCATATCATATTGAGAAATAGCAATGAAGAGTCATGAATTACCTAAACTTTTGCCAATCCAGTAACCAAATCTAAACTTGACAATAAAAGACGACAATTTTTGTAATAAACCGTTTTGTAATATACCGGAACTCCTATCAAGACCCTTTCGTCCCTGTTAAATAAAGGCGAAATATGTCTGATATACCTCCATTCTGAAGTAACAAAGTGTGCATGCATTTAAAGATGAAGTGCATGATGTGGAGTTCTGTGACGGAGATACGAACCCAACACATAATCGGATTGTTAACTAAGTAAAATCAAATGTTACGTATCGGTTTTTCTTACCAGCTGCTAGGTGTTTGAATCTAAAATAAGGATACAAACTTTTGTGCCTGAGCGACAATCGAACTGCACACCTACCTTGCTTCCACGAACATAGCTTAAATAACAGCTGCTTACTCACCAACAATAAGATGTGTGCATGTTTGACCAGAAATAACGGCACCTGATGCGATTGTTGTCTACACATGAACAGACATTAAAGATGCACGTTAATTTTCATTAGCAGGCCGGTAAGCACGTGATAGGGCTTGAAATGATATTATGAATATTTTTGTACTGGATCAGGATTCGACCCACATACTTAACTTTGGAGGAGACCTAGAGAAGATTGCAGTCTTGGTAAAAGGAACGAAATGATTGAACTATACTGTTCCGAGAGATTCAGATCCTCGAAAGAGCAGATACTAATTCGGATCACAGTCCACTACCAAATTTTCAACGTCTCTAGTTCAATCAAGTATCAGTAAAGTAATAGCACTGTTCCTTTAAGAGACTATCGGTTCATCAAATAAAATAAACTTTCTAATGTAAGTAAGTTTACTGGCGACTGTATTTCTGTTTACCATGACTTCCGCTATGTCATTTCCCAACGTAAACCGGCTATGCCCAGTTGGTAATAAAGGAACGTGATGTTTAATGCGGATTCTGGATTATAACGTCTTTCTCTTGAGGTTACCAGAGGTAAAGCAAATCTGTTTGTGCCTCTTAAAAGTAAATGTCTAAACCCACGTTTTGCACCTGTGATAGTTCGTTCCACCAGACCATTGTGGCCACATTTCCCAGCCCCAAGAGTGTGCTGTAACGGATGATGTGCTTAGCTTACAAAATTAGTCACGGTGGAAAAAATTCGAGTCTATTCAATGGTTAAGTAGAAGCAAGCTTCTGACGCGGAGATTATGCTATTCTCATGTCAGCAGGATGTAAAGACACTTCTAGGCATCATAGGCTAGCCATTATGAAATTTTCACAAATTCAGAAAATTTCTTAGTTCGAGAAAATCCACTGTGAAGTGTGAAGTTACCGGATAATTCGATTATTACCGTCATTGTTACTAACATTTTCTTCATACCGCTGCTGGAACACATGTGACTGAAGATCATTTAATGCCTTTTGGTCATTATAGAAGTAGTTTCCCAAGAACAGGTTATTTCCCTGTCTGCGGAATCCTTTTCATGCTAATATTACTCAAAGATTACATTAAAACTAAAGTAATTGATGAAGACGTTACTTGATAACAAAAACGCGCTGCCTTTCTTCATTTACTTGCGCCTAGAAATGGCTATCTAGTACTGCCACTGTGCTGCTGATCCCGGCGAATGTTCGAGTCCTCTCTCGGGCATGGGTGTGTGTGTTTGTCCTTAGGATACTTTACGTTAAGTAGTGTGTAAGCTTAGGGACTGTGACCTTAGCAGTTAAGTCCCATAAGATTTCACACACATTTGAACATTTGAAGTACTGCCAAACCAAAAGGCAAGAGATCTTACTGCCTTCAGATATACGTCGCTGTTAGTTATTCCACATGATTAGGTCGACATGACCTGTTTCAAGTTGTTTGTGACAGACAATGATTTAGAAAATCAATTGTTTTCCTTTGCAAAACACAGAAACATTTTCATTCTAAGCTATCCAAGTACAAAATTTTCGCAATATTAGTTCAAATTTAATATTCGCTTCTATAATGTAGGAAAGCATTTCACAGTTACAACACTCGCATCCAACTCATTGACCTTACACTTAGTCGCTGACCATAAATTCTAGCTCAGAGTGACACCGGTTTAAGTAACCTAATGTAGCGAAGACACTTTGCCAGTTCTCTCTCTCACTGGAAAACACGCAATTCACTCATTGGGCTCCATAAGTACACTGTAACAGTAATTTCTGTGTGTATACAATGCATACAGGTTGTAGAATTTTGTAGTGCTCTCTCTTCCACTTCTGTATACAATATGCCTGACCTAAACGGGCCCTTTACCATTACAGGCCCTGGGCAGTGCAACATCATACTGACAATAGTAATGTGATTATATTGACAACCTGACTGTTCGTTTTACCTGATTTTGTAGTCATATAAATAAAACAACATGACCTTCCAGTGGGCGACATTTTGTCCCCCTTTCCTTCCGTGAAATTTGTCAGTAAGCGTTTTGCTTTATAACCAGCGAAATGCGGCAGAGTACGGCCGGTAAACGATTCACAAACCATGATTTAGTGCCGTTAAGACGATTTCCTTAAACATTGTCGTAGCTGAAGGAATTTAGTTTCGTCTTAAATCGTCTTACGCAGCAACGTTCACAGATATCTCAAATAGGAAAAAGCTCATTATCCAGGTACGAAGGTTGTAAAACAACCTTCCCACACGTTAGTGTCAGGCTGATATTTTTGTCTGCCGATAGGCTGCAAACGTGTCCGAGAGAACTCAGACGCATGCGGTTTTCAGAGCCAGATGACCGGCCAATAAATCTCTCACTAAAACATTGTTGAACCAAACTGTCATTACCAATGTGAGAGAAAGCGAAATATATTGTAGATTCGCTTGAATTACACTCTTTGCTTCAGCACTGAGAGGAAAGGAGCGATAAAAATTTTGTCGACTTGTGCTTTCAGTCGCCAGACGTCATATTAGTTATTCTCGGGTTTTCCCTCAAGACTACACTCGTGGTCAAAGGTAATGTACTAAGACTGCAGTGAAGACTTCATCTGGGAAGTGCCGCAATCTACAATGTTGCCAGATCGAGCATATTGCCAGACATAGGATTCTGAGAGGAGCACGACTGTATTGTCCACCTCACGTGAACGACTCGGCGGTCAATTTTTTGGTCTAAGACTGTATCTGCAACACATATTGGACGCTGAAGACCCAGAAGAATTAAAAAATCAAAAGTAGCTTATGAGAGGAACGTTAACTATAGCGGTCGAAGTATTCAAAGTATTGTATACGTGTGTGTAAGCGCCTTCCAATGTCCAATCAAGGAAGACAAGGATACACAGTCTAGCTTCAATATTATAAATACGCCTCAGTTTGAGGATGAACTCAGACTTAAGTCGATCATCATTTTGAATATTTAGCAGTACTGTAGCCACTGGTGTTAAACTTGTATTCAACCAATGATTCCCACAGCTACAGGAACACATACTTGTGATAGCTCTTAGACAAAATACTAACGCAGTGCTATCAGACGAAAACATCAACCTGACACAATCTGTGGGAAGTTTGTGTTACAATCTCCGTACCTGGATAAAGAGCTTTTCCTATTTGAGATATCTGTGAACGTTGCTGCGTAAGACGATTTAAGAATAAACTAAATTCCTTCAGCTACGACATTGTTTAAGGAAATCGACTTAACGGCACTAAATCGTGGTTTGTGGATTGTTTACTGACCGTACTCTGCCGCATTTCGCTGGTTGGAAGGCAAAACGCTTACTGACAAATTTCACAGCAGGAAAAGGGGGAGGAAATGTCGCCCACTGGAAACTAATGTTGTTTGATCCCTTCGTGACAATACAGCTCGGCTACAATTTGTTTTTTGTCCATAACTGCAGATTCCTCAACATCTCCACATGTTGCGCGTGAATGGGTTCGACTCCCGGTCCGGCTCTAGCATGAGAACACCTGTCTGCTGGTGTATAATAATTTTGATGTTTAATGTATTTTCATTCGTTGTCAACACTAACGTTTTTGACTCCCATTGAGACACAGAACTATTTGCGAGATCACTGTACGTTCAAGATGTTATTCCGAGCTGCTGGTGGAGAACAATTCGGTAGCTGACGTCGCTTGGTGTGTAGTCAACAACGATATGTGTGGGGCTCTATTCCCAGTCAGCACTGAACTCTTCGTCATATTATTTCTAGTTCAAACATGCTCACATGTCGCTGCTGTTGCAACAAACCCATATTTAACGTTCGTTTCCTCTAGAATATAACAGCGATAGGTGCCGGGTTGGAGTCCTGAGAAGGAAATATTAATGTTTCGTCTCGCCATTTCAGTTAAAACATCTAGCTACTGCCGAGAAAATCCGATATGTCACAGTTGATTGTGCTTCGATATCAATCCGATTAGGTTCTGGGTTCGAATCTCTGTCCAACACAAAGCTTTACCTCACGGCATTTCAAGTAATTTACATGTGAAGAAGCAATATTTAACACCTCTCGTAGTTCGTTAACAGGGACAGTAGATGCTGGGTAGGAATTCGCGTCCGTTAAAAATGTCTGCATTATGTAACTCAAAGTTGATATTTGTTAACTAATACTGTCTAAAATCAAGGTATATCACTCTCTGTATGCCTAATCAGAAATGACAGTTTCCGTCAGTCACGAAATCTTTGCTTAGTCTGCATGACCTGGGTTTGAATCCATATGCAGAACGAGACGGTTCGTCGTGTCATTTGAAGTTCATACATATTCTCAACTAGCTGCTCGTGAACAACATAAATTTTTAATGTCATTTTTGTGTTAAATAATAAGTACGGTATGTTACTTCCAAGAGTAAATCATTAATACGACAAACTTACTACGTGCATTACCTATCTGACGTAATAACGAGAATGGTAACATTTCAGGTATGTCATTTATTGTAATAAATGTGAGCTTACAAGCCATAAGGACAGTCTTATCTGTGATAAGGTGTTCCCTGATATTTGTAGTATCGTGGTATACTTTAAATCTTGAGTTATTGCGATACAGAGCAGTGTTTTCTAGTGGTGACTTGTTGGAACCATTTTCAATAGCCAAACGACTGTACCAAGGAGCGATTAGAGGACCCGCTAGACAGCTGCGTTATGCCGGTTGCATGCGAATCAGGCGAAATCCCATTCAGGTCGTTCGGATACTTTTGAGCACGACTGTACATAGTAAACCACATGTTACGCATTTTTAGAAAACTTTATCCTGTTGACTTCTCGATAAATTTGGTTGCGGACTTTTTGTGAGGGTGATTTGTCTATTTCCTGCGCAAATGCAAACCGACATAACACAAAACTATGCACAATATAAATGCATAATGTAAATGTCACGTATGTAAACATGAAGATCATACCGTTTACGTATAATTTGTTGTAAAATACTATTCCTAGACCAATTAATGTCCTAAAGTAATGTCGATAGAAGTCAGATTTCATGGGAGGAGACAGGTTGAAGAGAGAAGTAAGGCGCGAGATTGACTTTTATGCTGAGTGGACTGGCCATCGATTCTATAAAAAGAAAGATCTGAAGGACCCATGAGTTAACAGCTAGTATTAAAAATGAATGAAATTGGAATTCTGAGTGTAGTGTCAAGTGAGAAACGATATAGATTTTGCTAACGAGTGCTGAACATTGTGACGCTACTGTATAAACTGCAAATCGAAGAAGTAGGTTGCTTCTAGCGACACCTTTTAATGAATAACTGTGAGTAGATGGTAACTACTGAGCAACACTGCTATCACTGTATTGGTAACCTTATTCCTCTGTGTACTTTTCTTTTTTATAACGACTACCTGTGAGATTCTTATGAAAAGTAGTCTGGTCCAAGCCAGTTTGTCACTTAAAAGCGACAGCAATAATTTTGGTACGTATTCTCGTAAAATTATTAAACGTATGACATCATATAACCAGCATTAAGAAGCGAAATAGAGATGCAATAGCCGCATTAGCGTGATGAAAATGAACTAAGAAAGCGCTGTGATCAACATATCTTTGCAACAGACAAGAAGCAGAACACCGTAGCCCCTAATAATAATTGACATTCCTTATCACACTGATCAATAAGGCTTTACTTAGTAAAGATAAATTGCTGAATGGATTTTAATCCTAAATTACTGGTAACTAACGAACTGAGAATTAAGAAAAGGGTTTACTCTCACAGGTGCTTATAGCGAGCCGAAGTTTGCATGTGGAAAGGAATTTACAGCTATAGGCATTTACGACGAAAATTTAAGTACTGGGGATCGAGAAACACCGCTTCAGTATTTATAAGTGCTTCCAGTACCTAATAGTGGTTGGCAGTATACTCCAACCACATTTAACTGAAAGTTAAAAAATTTAGCCAATGGCATTAATATCTTTCATAGCCGCTGCTCTGTAAACGTTGATATTAAGACAGAAACCGATATTCATTTGTACTTAGCTGTACACGGTATCAGATACATTTGTTATCCACAGACGCAGTGATTTTATTATTTGCAGTATTTTTGCAATAAAGAGAAACAGTGAACGAGGAAATGTAGAATTTAGTTCTCTTTATTTCCAGTACTTGATCGCAGAAACACGTCAATCGATTGTCGATTGAACTATTCTATTAGATACTTAAGAAATATTCACATTTGACAACACTGACTGGTGTAATGTTGCATTATAGTTTACCTTGTACATTTATTATTTGTTATATTTTTACATCATAAAAACGTATCTGAAGTGGTCATCACAGACAGAAATTGATAATCATTAACGAACATTTGGAATCAATCACGGGTATTAACGAGAATGAAAATCGTGCAGTAATTGGTCTGGTTTTTTGACACTACTTTATAACAATAACTGATCACATGGTGCAGATGTTACTTAAACAGGTATGACCACTGCACGGTAGGTTCACCAGAATGTCATAAGTCATTCAATAGCTCAGCATCGGAGTATGGTATGTAAAAGGTAAATACCCATCTGAAGTTTCGCCCCCTGTTTGACATTATGTGGTGACACCTGGAAGATGTTATATCATTATTGACTTATAAATCTCGCAATTTTTCTACTGGTCTGGGACCTGCGTCTCCAATCCATTCACTATCATTGCTGTTAACTAACCACGAAAGATCTTAAATATGATTATAATCACAAATAACAAACTTCAAATGAAATGGCAAAAATGCTTGTGTTGGACAGGCATTCGGATCCATTACTTAATCGAATTGTTAATTGAGCTTAATCAAATGTTGGATATTGTAATTTCCCCAATAGCCAGATGATTGTAACTGAAATGACGAGACGAAAAGGTTTTGACTTACCAGTATTAGAACCCAGAATCTATTGTCGTTAACTTCTAGTCACGAATATGCGTTAAAAACTGGTTTATTTCACCAGTAACGAGATGTACAGATGTCTGAACTGGAAATAACATGAAGGAAAGTTCTGTGATGACTGGTAGCCGAACCCTGAAAGTATTATCATTGTTCACTATATACGAAGAGACCTTAACAATCGAATTCTTTTTCAGCAATAGCAAAGAGTGGCGTGTTTGAAACTCAAATTATATGACAAAAAATTATGTGTCTCACTGAGAGTTGAAACTGATACACATCGTTATTGTTGCTAATGCACGGAGATGTGTTAAAAATTGCAATTATTTTTTGCCTATACTTTTATGAGAGGATGCTATAACTTGAAATGACAGTGAAACGATGGAAGTGTATCGCCTCAAAGGGGTCAAACCCAGCGAAAGGAGAGATCTAAGTTCGAGTCGCAGTCCAGCAACATTATTTTCAATAAATCAAGTTCAAATACAACAAAAAGTAAGTGTCCTGTGACCTTATATGATGACTGGCTGATTAAAAAAAAAAACTCTCGTGTAAGGAAGTTTATTGGTGACAGAGTTTCAACCTGGCGTGACATCCGCCTGTGTCATGGCCAACCCACCACACCGATTCTCCTCCAGCAGGTACCGAAGGGACGTCATGTTTAACGTGGATTTGGAACCACGGTTCAACCCTACATTTTTCAACTGGCGATATCACAGGTGACGAGGGTCTGTTTGTTAACAATATTTGTCTGAAATGTGAACCAAACCCATACTTTAAGCAAAAGTATCGATAATCATTCCTATGGACCAGCAGTCTGGCTTATGATTGTATCATAAACAAAGATGCTCCACACTGAAAGAGAATCATCCACATTCACTAGCTGCCTTGGCTACTCAATGTGTGCCTTTCACTTGATTTTGTAATCATTGAAATAAAATCACTTAATAGCCAATTGCAAGAACTAGCAACACGGTAGGCTGTGAAAATTTCTGCAGGAAATGTTGCTTTCCACCTGTGATTCTGTGCTGCTGTATATAATTATGGTCGGCTGATAAATACGGCGCAGTGTAAACGTAAACGCCAGATATCAGGCACACTCTAGTCTTTACGTCCTTAAATCGCATTTCGTCTCATATAATTATGCGCTGTAGAGTGTTTCTCATGCAGTATATAAGGTAGAAGAGTACTGATGTATGTAATCCACCAGGATAAAGGTTAGCTACAAAACGGACAAGTATGAGTACGGCTCGCTCTCTACGATTCCGTACAAACTTAATTTTGTTTATAGATAATAATAATAAATTCTTGCGGCCCACTGCTCTACTGCCAGTGTTTCTATTGTACGCCACTTCCGCGACTTGTGTGTCCCTACCCTACTCCAGACATCCAACTGGGGATAGGGGACGTACAGTTGAACGTGGAAACCGAACCACGTGTGGTATCTGGTGGGTCCTCACATCACTGTCAGATGAACACTAATTTAAAACGAAGGGCGAAAAGATCCATGATACGACCAAGATGCGATCCCAAGACCTCTCGTTTTCCAGGCACGCACCTTAATGTTAGATTACCAGATTATCTGGAACGACAGGTCCATCTACAGGATTTGATGAATGAGTTTGCAAGAATGAAAATATACGACATACATGGCCATATCTTTTGACTGCATTGACTTGGAATCTTAAATATTTTACACCCTCAATGAACCTTAGTCATTATTATTTCACATAAATTTCAGCTTGATACCTTGTAAGTAGGCTGGTTAGCTTTTTATGTTGGTAACACCACGTAGCGCTCTGTATGAAAATCACTGACTGTGCTGTGTGCAGTCTGTGGCTGGTTTGCATTGTTGGGATATTTGCTACTGTAGTGTTGGGCAGTTGGATGTGATCAGCGCGTGGCGTTGCGCAGTTGGAGGTGAGCCGCCAGCAGTGGTGGATGTGGGGAGAGAGATGGCAGAATTTTGAGAGCGGACGATCTGGACGTGTGTCCTTCAGAAAGAGTAAATTTGTAATACTGGATATCATGAACTGATATATATATAATGACTTTTGAATATTATTAAGGTAAATACATTGTTTGTTCTCTATCTAAATCTTTCATTTGCTAACTATGCCGATCAGTAGTTAGTGCCTTCAGTAGTTAGAATCTTTTATTTAGATGACAGTATTGGCGCTCGCTGTATTGCAGTAGTTTGAGTAACGAAGATTTTTGTGAGGTAAGTAATTGATGAAATGTATAGGTAATTGTTAGTCAGTGCCATTCTTTTGTAGGGATTATTGAAAGTCAGATTGCGTTGCGCTAAAAATATTGTGTGTCAGTTTAGTGAATGTCTGAGTACGTCCAGTTTTGCTCAGCTGTTTGAAAATCAAATAACGTAGAGGTTTTCCAGCACTATCATTTATAACATTTTTCTAAGGGGACGTTTCAACCTCTACCCGTTCCTGGCAGAAAGAGGTCTTAACAGACGGACACACAGGTAGGCGAAAAACAAATGGACAAAAAAATTGATTTAAGGAAATGGGAGTTTGAAGCACTGTGTATTAAGCTCATAAACTGAAAGCAATGGTTGGCCCTTTTTAAAAACAAAAATAAAAAAAATGGTTTGTTCTCAAAATGTAACATTATGCGTCTAGTGGCACAAAGGCGATGTTTTGTGTTAAGAACTGCATCCCAGGGTCTTGTCCATCGTAGTTGTCATCTGTCTTCAACAACTGAGGAACCTTGAAGTCGTAATATACGAAAAGCGACCAAGTAAACTCCAACTAGTGTCTCTACTGTACGAGAACGCCCTTCTACACGTTGATGATTTCACGAAAGAACATATCCAGGAGCTTGACTGGAAAGCATTAGTGAAAAACGATCAAGAAAACTTCTTTGTGGGTGAAAATGCACTCTAAACTTGGATTGACTATATCTTTATCTCCAATCACAAAAGAACATATCCAGGAGCTTGACTGGAAAGCAACTCCTACCGCACTTTTTCATGTGATTTAGCGCTCTCAAGTGTTACCTTTCTCACTCCTTACCGAACAACCATCAAGAAAATTTCTTCGTGGGTGAAAACGCACTTTAAACTTGGGTTGAGGATATCTTTATCTCCAATAAAGTAGCTTTCTACAGGCGTGCAATCGAAAAATCATCTGACCATTGTCAAGACTGTTTTAGTTAATGAAGGGGGGTGGCGGGGAGAGAAGAGGGAATATATTGTTGATTAATTTCTCCCTTATGTCTTTCTGTTACATTACATAAACCAATGAGAAACGCTGTAAAATGTGCTCTGTTCTAATACAAATCATTTAAAACTTAGCAGGGTAACTTAACAAGTCTAATTTAATAAAACAAATAGTATCTGTTACACGAGCTTCCCCAATAGATCACGCATTAGCAAGATATTACTCCATTTTGCCCCCAAATACTCTGTGTCTACGTGAAGTCCGGTGCCCTACCCTAGAAGCATTTCGGAATTACCACAAAAATATAAAAACCTCGCAGTGGCAATAGAGCCAAAAAGAAACCCAGTTAACAAATTATTCATTGCCACACATACGAATAATCAGTTGAATTGCTTATTCCGAGAAAAGTAAGATATGTGTCGGTGTAAGCAGAAAAACATAAGTTTTAACAAGTGCCAAGGTCACAATGTAAAAGCTTTTCGCGTTTGCATTTAGAGATACTAAACAGAAGTTTCAGTGAAACTTAAGATGACGAAGTTAAGATTTCCTTAATAGTGTTCGATTTGGAAACTTAGAGCTTGATAAGAGAAGAAGCATGTAGACCTCTAGCGATATTAGAACCCAGAGCTAATGCACCCTTCCTTGCACGAAGCCGCAGTTTTACTGTTGGTTGCATTTATTCGGGGTGGACGTCTCATGACACCCGTTTATTTTCATCGTTGATCCCTTTGATCCCTTCCTCATTTTTTTTTTTTATTACAGAGGGCGGCAAAGCCTCTGAATGAACACACTGAGTAACCGTGCCGGCTGCGACTGAGCTAGCGACCCATTTCTGCAAACGAAAGCTCCTATTGTGATATTGTCCATTAACAGTCGAGATAATTAGTAATGTTAAATATGAGATTAGTTATAGCTACTGTTTGGAATGACCTTCCTGGTATCAAATAATAAATTTTACAACCCATTATTATACCTTTAATGAGAATAATTTGGGTTATTTATCGGAAATGGCAACGAAATGTCAAATGAATTTAGCAAGACAACTCTTAAACACGCGTGGGAGTAATTCGATGGTCACATAGTTGCCAAGTGTATTCTACAATTATGCGAATTATCTATTACACAAGCGACAGGAAGAATACGTTCGCTTATCCGATGCGCTAAGCTGGTTAGCAAGTGGAAGCTTACCTTTCGAAGACGCGGCGAAGCTGCCTTCTACCGCTTTAACTGGCAGCCGAAATATCTTAAGTATAATCCAACGAAATTTTGTAACTATGATGTTGATCTAAACCATAGTTACGAATAATATTTAGACTAACTAAGTGTAAAACGAACATAATTTGTAAAGAGCGGGGGATGGCTTTACTCTTCAGTATATGTCGTAGCTATCTTTTGTTTTTTACGTCTTATATATACTGAAAAGATGAAGCTTATTCACTGGAAGTGATTCGCTTTTTTAGCATCACTTGTCACAGTTAAGATTATGGGCAAATGTTTTTTAAAATATTATTCAGTTAAAGCAGTTTTTTCCAGGAATTCTTTCATTGACACCACCTCTAACATATACTAACACAAATGAAAAGGCAACAGACGCTGAGTAGATAACACAGACATCCACAAAGTTATTTCATAGGCTGCTAATGAAATCCAGTTTCAAAAAAGAAAAGCAAACAGTGCAAGGAAAACTTTCGCATTGACCAAAAAACAGGACTCAAAACGCAGTGAAGAAAGTGAAGTAAATGAATAAGTAAAGTGCGGTTTCAATAATGTTAGATAGTCTGGAAGACTACATTGCTGACGATTAATTTATTTCATATGTTTATATGTTGTGTTCAATAAACTGACGATTAGACGCTACAGAGCATACACTGTACTAATGCAAATGAATTGCATCTTACCACGATAACCTTAAAATAAAGGACGTATATAATAAAGCAAAGTACCCATAACACAAACGTCCCCAAATCGTCATAAATTAGCAAGACATTATGCACTTTTGGCATAAAAACCGTCTGTGACTATGTGCACTCCATAGACGTACTGGAGTGTTGTTACAGGACTACCACTAAAGTATGGAAATGTAGCAGTCAGGGAAAAATCATATCTAAATCCAGTTAACAAACCATCCAGTGCCCCAGATAAGTCAGTAACATTGTTTCTTCATAATAAACTAAAAATTATCTCTGTAGATGCAGAAAATGTAGCAATAACAAGTTTGCAAATCCTTAAATGTCTCACTTTTTAGAGCTACAGTGTTCTTTACTGATAGTCAGTCTGCCAGAGTGTACCTTTCTCGCAGAACAAGTAAAAATCATATCACCTGCTGGATTTCAACCGAAAGCTGCCGCAGTCTTCTCCTTAAACGGTGAATATTTTTCCACCGAGCTAGAATCTAATCATTCAGGACTTCGACTATAATCTCAGCAAAGATTGGGAACCAGCACTGGGTTTCACTAAGAAGACGCTCAGCAAACACAACAATCTGACGATCAGGGGCGGACCGCGGAGGGAATGACTCGAGATGGGAGGGGATGTAACTCAGCAGTTCGGGTTCTCAGTTCGACAACGCACATGACGATGTCAACATATCTGATCCCCGAAATATTGTGCCCGTTGGACATTATGGATCAGCAGTACACAAGTTGCCTGTTCGATTCTTGATGGCTGTTCGATTAGAAGCAAGAAAGATAAGCCCTTGAGGGTGCTAGATCATAAGAAGAAGAGCGGTAGGGATTGCTTTCCAGCCAAGGTCCTGGATAATTTCTTTTGTGAAAACAGTGAAGTGTAGATATACGTTCCCGTGTAGTAACAACACTAGTTGCACTTTCCTTGGTCACATTTCGTAGGTTGTGGATGCAAGGGGTCCCATTTGTTGAAAACCTTTGCCAGCTGCGATGGGCACATCCATGGGATGCAGTTTAACCTTAAGCTTCCTCTCTTTCATTCTCATCCAACATGGCCCATAGATTGCAAGTGGACCACGAAGGTTAAATATTCGCAGTTTATCACATTTGCCGATAATCGGGTATACCGTATTGGTAAACCATGAAAAGGCATTCTAACGTGGCGAATAACTCACGTCGAAGCATTCCTGCTTGAAATGAGAAAACAATTTTAAGTGATTTTTCCCATCCATTTATCTTATAAACGGCTCAAATCTTTCCAGCTGCAACCGTCTGTTATATGCAAAGAGAACTAAATTTTGCCTTCGTGGGTTATACAGGAAGAATCACCTAAAACTTGCACAGCAAATATAGATTTTTTGTCCAAACATACACATTTTTAAATGGAACAGTGGCTATTGATATTGACAGACTAAAATTAAGATAAACTAGAACTTCGGTGGTGTCTGTTGCAGTATTCTAGTGCAAGTTGTTTACGAGATATCGTATTTTGAAAAGTTTCAACACCGCCATTTGTTTGTGCCATTCAACCTGTTGTAGGTACGAGGTTGCAATGTTTGCTTGCAGTGTGTTTCTGTTCCTTGAGTGCATTACGACTTGCTAGTCAGTTAGTGTCTGACAGACAAAGCAGTAGGTCGTGACTGTACGATGGAATTTACCAAGCAGTGAAAGCCGACATGCCCGTGGTGTGTGGAGAGTGTAGGAAGAATGCAGTTCGTTCTTGTACGGCCTACCCAGCAAAATATACCAATTGACGTCAACAATCTCGGTAATTATTTATCAACCTCTTCATTCAGTTATGTGAAAGTGTTAGTGTAACACCCAGACAACGTGACAGAATGAAGCAAGTGAGGACAGAAGATGCGGAAATTAATGTTCTTGCTGCAGTTGCGGTTGATCTGCACGTTAGCTCCCGCGCAATTGCACGAGGAAGTAGCATGAGTCAGGCAAGTGTCCTACGCATTCTCGATCGCCGTAGGTTCCATCCCTATTACATTTCTCTCCATCAAGAGCTGCATGGAAACGATTATGAGAATATTGTTAATCTCTGTACATGGACATAAGGACTGGATACTCCAGATGTATAATGTATCTTGTTTAATGCTGAAGCCTCATTAACCAATCGCGGCCAGATGAACCACCTGAGCATGCACTATTGGTATGTTGACAATGCCCGTTGGCTTCATCAGGTGAAACGTCAGCGCCCATGAAGTAAGTACAAAAGTGTGGCTTGGGAAAGGGAACAATCAGCTCATAGGTACGTTTCTCATATTTCTATGAAACACTGAACGCGCACAAGTATCGCAGCCTCGTAACAGATCATCGTCCACGGATGCTAGAAGACGTTCCTCTGCAAACTAGGAAGAACCAGTGGTACCAATATAATGGCTGTCCAGCCCATAGTACACGAAGTACTACAGCATTTCTTCACGAATTGTCTCGAAATCGTTGGACTGGACGCAGAGGACCTGTGCCTTGGCTGGCCAGTTCCCCGGGTTTGATGCCTGTAGACTTTTTTCCGTGGGGAAAGCTGAAAGACGCTGTATATAAAGACATGCTAACTACACCTGATAATATGCAACGACGTATTACTGCAGCTTGCTCGATCATCTCCACTGAAATACCAGCACGTGTGCAGCAGTCGTTCCTTACTAGACTGGAAGCGTGTATTGCCGCTGCCGGTGGTCATTTTGAACACAACCTGTGATGGTGAGCTGTCTCGTTACTGGTCAAAATCCACATAACTAGTGTATGCACTTGTATTGTTCTTTAGTGCGCGCTACCATAGGTATTGCATACGTGTCAGTTTGGGATTCGCATTAGACTCGCATTAGAATCTTGCAACGAACACCACTGACAGTCTGATTTACCGTACTTTTAGTTTGTTAATGTCAATAGGCATTGTTCCATTTAAAAAGTATATATTTGCACAAGAAGTACAATCTAAGAATTATTACAATCTTTTGATAGGCTAACATTGCGAACCCCTAACTACCTATCCATTCTGTGAAAACGGCACATCTACAGTACTTTCCATTTCCGCAATATTTTCGGTACATCGGTACAAGTTTTGGGTGATTCACCGTGTATACATCATCAATCTTCACGTAAAATGCTGCATGAGAATATGTCTCTATTCCGTTGCCTAGATAATCACATTTCTACATCTACATCTACATTTATACTCCGCAAGCCACCCAACGGTGTGTGGCGGAGGGCACTTTACGTGCCACTGTCATTACCTCCCTTTCCTGTTCCAGTCGCGTATGGTTCGCGGGAAGAACGACTGTCTGAAAGCCTCCGATGAAATGCGGTTTAGAAACGCAAAGATGACAATGTGCTCCATAACTGGCCTTTGCGTTTACAAAAAAATGGCTCTGAGCACTATGGGACTTAACTTCTAAGGTCATCAGTCCCCTAGAACTTAGAACTACTTAAACCTAACTAACCTAAGGACATCACACACATCCATGCCCAAGGCAGGATTCGAACCTGCGACCGTAGCGCTCACGCGGTTCCAGACTGTAGCGCCTTTAACCGCTTGGCCACACCGGCCGGCTTTGCGTTTACACTACGCCATATTTATCAGTCTACCGTAAATACGAGGGTTGGAACTTAAGTAGTGGGAACTATTTATTCACAACCGATACAAAAGCGTTACATGTTGGCATCTGTTAATGTCCTTCAAATTAGTCACCAGCGTTGTGTAGAATGCGTTGCCAGCGATGTGGAAGGCGTAGTATACCGTTAGCAGAGCCTGTTCTGTGGATGGTGCGAATGGAGCGGTCTAAAGTTATGGTGATTCTCGTGTACGACTGTGATGGTATTATCCTAAAGCATTACGTTCCTCCACGGCAGACCGTCAATGCACAGTATTATTGTTTGTTTTTGGAGCATCATCTGCTACCAGCTTTGCGAAAGAAGCGGCGACACTTTCTGCGCAGCCCACCCATTATCTTGCATGATAATGCGCGGGCGCATACAGCGTAAGCTGTAGCTTCTCTGTTCGGTCGATGGGACTGGGAAGTACTATAACATCCACCATACTCCACGGACTTAAGTCCTCGTGACTTTGATTTGATTCCGAAGATGAAGGAACCACTTTGTGGCATTCGCTTCAGAACTGTTCCAGAGATTGGACAGGCTGTAGACCGCTCCATTCGCACCATCAGCAGAACAGGCTCTACTAACGGTATACTACGCCTTCCACATCGCTAGCAACGAGTTCTGCACAACGCTGGTGACTACTCTGAAGGGCAGCTACAGGTGCAAACATGTAACTCTTTTTTATCGGTTGTGATTAAATAGTTCCCACTATTTAAGCTGCAACCCTAGTACATACGTCAGCACAGAAGCACAAATGGAAAGCAACATATCCTGCAGAAATGTCTGCATCCTACCGTGTTGCCAGTTCGTGCAGCTGGCTGTTATGTGATTTTATTTCGGTGATTACAAAATCAAATCAAAAGCACATATTGGCTACACAAGGTTCAAAATGGCTCTGAGCACTATGGGACTTAACATCTGAGGTCATCAGTCCCCCAGAACAACTTAAACCTAACCAACCTAAGGACATCACACACATCCATGCCCGACGCAGGATTCGAACCTGCGACCGTAGCGGTCGCGCGGTTCCAGACTGAAGCGCCTAGAGCCGCTCGACCACATCGGCCGGCGGCTGCACAAGGCAGCTAGTGTGGACGAACAAGAACGTGAATATTTCGAACAGGTTGTAATAAAGCTCCAGAGAATCTCGACCCCATCGAAGAACGAGAGTGTTTGATATCCTGGAGGAGCACTTTGGGGACCGCATTCTGGCTCTGGGGTACCCAGAGGCCAATGGCGTGGGCCTCGATTGCTGCTCATATTCTCCAGATCTGAACACATACGACTCCTTTTTTGGGGTTATATTAAAGACAAGGTGTACAGCAATAACCCCAAAACCATTCCTCAGCTGAAAACAGCCATTTAGAAGGTCATCGATGCTCCAGCGTTTCAGCGGGTCATGCAGAACTTCGCTATTCGTCTGCCAATGATGGCAGGAATATCGAAGGTGTCATAACGTAAATTCGAATATCTCTAGCGCCGTTCACATGTTGAATACAGAGCGTGCGCGCTGTAGGTTGTAACTAATTTACGTTTATTTTCATACAGTGCAATAATTGACACCCTGTACCTCCTTGATACAGGAAGGAAGAAAAGTGTGTCGAGCAGACTTAGCTCAATACTTATTAATGCTTTCGTATATGTAATCCTAAGATCGTTCTGCAGTTTTGTCTACTGGAATGTAATACTAGCTTGTATGTTGTTGATCACATGATCATAACATCTTTTCAGGATGTGACTCCCAAAATTAGAATACATAAGTGTTATATTTTAGCTGGATGTGTACATGTTGTGGAAATTGAAAATACACAATTAGGATTATAGTGGTTTATAATACGATGCCCTGTATGCCTATAGTTTTGACGTGGAAATCGATTACACAGAACAGCGATACTGGCAGCTGTTTTGTAGACGATCTAATGGAGGAATTAAGAGCTACTCCGCCAGATGGCTGAAATCATTCCGTCTGTACCCTTACTTATTATAGAACCAACACGGAAAGACGCTCGCAGCTCGCAGCTATGGCTGGCAGAAACATAGCCTTCCTGTATGTGTTGCAAGTGTTCTGTTTTTTAATGTTTGTCTGAACTCTGGGTCGCATATAAGACGATCACTCAATCGTGACGTCTATTCCTAATTATTTTGGCTCACACACACACACACACACACACACACACACACACACACACGCACGCAGGCGCGCGCGCGCGTGCGCAAGTGCGCACGCGCACACACAAATTTCAGATAGTACCATGTACCACTCACAAACACGTACCTCGAGAGGGAGAGGAAAGCATCTATCTGTACAAATCTTGATTTCTCTTACATTACGTTTTCTGTGAATGTTGGTTCTCTATAGTGTCTACACGAAATGAGCATGTTAATTAAACCTATCGATAATAAAGTAATAAAGTCCATCGTTACGCTATTGTGTTTGGCAGACGTCTTTTACTTAGTAAGGGGGGGGGGGGGGGAGTTTTATAGCATATCCGTAAGCAACAATCGGTACTACAAAGTACGGCCAGGAACCTTATAAAATGCATGGGTTGATCATAACCCTTTTTACTTTCTTCTTAGGAAGCAGTATATGGACCTGTAGCGTGACACATCGATCGTAGTTTCCCACTGCATACGTAGCCAAAACGCGTTTCTAATAGCCACATCACGATGCTAAACATGGCACGCGTTACTCTACGTTTGTCTCGGAATGTTTTTTCTTAGAGCAATCGACATATTCTCGCTGTGCTGGTATTGTTCTAAGTATAATAAGAAAAATCTTTATAATATTTTTATTCATACAGTATCTGTTGCTTGCTTTACGCTTTCGATGGGTGATTCAAATGGTAGCCTTACAAAGCAGCTTCCTCTGATGTCGGCAGTGTATGAGTGGGGTTTCCTACCGGGTGGTTTCCTACGAGCAGTGGCACACTAAACCTGTCAGAGGCCCGGGCCGGCAAAACAAATCGAGGCTCCCCTTGCTGCCCCCTCCCACCCTCCTCACCACACAGGATTTCTCCGAGAGTTTCAAACGCAAACGGAAGGGAGTTCCTACATTGCTTATCATCTTCATTTTGTGTTGTGATAATTTACAAGCTATAACGTTATTTTAAGTAACACTGAAAGCACAGAGCGAGCGGGGCGTATAAAAATGAATTTCTATTTCCCAAACCAAGAGGAAGGTCACTGTCTACATAAAACTTCGTTCAGTGCATGGTGAAGGGTACTTTACTTGCGGATTTCAACAAAAGCCACAGTGTCGCTCCGATCTTGATGAAATTTTGTACATTTGATCTTCAAAACAAGGGGAACCTCACCGTTTACGTGAAATTTCATACGGTGTATGGCGGAGGGTGCCTTACAACAGAATTACACACCATTTGACTGATGAGCTTGGGAATTGGCGCCGGCCGCGGTGGCCGTGCGGTTCTAGGCGCTCCAGTCCGGAGCCGCGCTGCTGCTACGGTCGCAGGTTCGAATCCTGCCTTTGGCATGGGTGTGTGTGATGTCCTTAGGTTAGTTAGGTTTAAGTAGTTCTAAGTTCTAGGGGACTAATGACCACAGCAGTCGAGTCCCATAGTGCTCAGAGACATTTGAACCATTTCGGAATTGGCTTATGTATGTATGCGTTCGTGGTTAAGGCATTTACACAAACCAACGTATGCTGGATGGCGGATGGTTGGCCTACCTTTAAATAAATTCAACATCGTCTCGTCAGTCAGCATGAAAGTTGGCAGATATGCGTATTTTTTCATAGACGGAGAAAGAGGAGATGGCATGATGGAGGCGGAGGAGGAGATATACGAAGAGAGGAGAACGTGATGGGGGCGGGGAGGGGGGAGGAGGTGCATCCAGAGAAGTGAGAGAAACATTAAAAGAGAGAGGGAGCAGCAGGTAAACAGAGAAAGGGGGAAGGTGATGAATGACTAATGGAACACTGTAATAAATACATAAATTAGTGGTGTTATTGTGAATTTGATGTACTATTAGAAAAAGCGGAGGAGGAGGTGGACAGAGACGGGAAGATGGATGGAGAAGGAGAGGAGAATGAAGTGTTGTGGGAGAGGGGGGCAGATGGAGGAGATGGAAAGAGAGACGCATGGGCGGAAGGAGGCGGTGGATAGAGAGACGAGATAGGACTAAATGGACAAGAGAGATGAGGGAAGAGGGGATGAACTGACATAAAATTGGGATGAATAAATATCCGGGCAACGCCCGGTTTACAGTTAGTAATTAGATAAAGATTTACGCGACAATGGGCGTGTTCATCTGAAAGAAATTACAGAATATTTCGCTATGGTTGGATGCTGCGCATAAAGTCTCGATAACTAGAGTGTTGTTCTTGATGTCTACAGATGATACAATTTAGTTGCTTAATATAGGTAACTCCACCAATGTTAATCTAGATGGAATTTCATCTTTATAAAATGAACTGCATAATAATCAGCTGAAAAATGCTCCGGTTGGAACACAATAAAGGCAAATATGATCGTGTTTAAAAGTCTCTGGCAGAAAAGTGGGCAACCAGCTGTCTGAGTCCTCATTCTGCCTTCCTCACCAAAAATTCTGGAAGCTTCACAGGACGAGTGACCATGTTATGTAAGAAATTTACGAAGTACAATTTCAGTTATGTTGAGATAAAAATTCAATAAACAGCATATTGTGCATTAGAATTTTAAAAATACCGTTAAAAACGTACTTTTGTGAATGAGATCCGCCAAATACAAATAATTAGTTTCGTATGACATATATGACGAAACTCCAGAATCAGCAAGTTAACTTTGCGAAATTATTGATGCTGATCGACGACGACACTGTCTGAGAAACGGTGACAACACCTGCACTGAAGGTGAGCGACTGGGTTAGACAAGCAGTGGGGGAGGCTAAAATCGCAAACACCTCGTTAGGGAACCGGTTGCTCTGGACAGCTTCGCTTCCTGGTGCACCCTTGTAGGAAACCCCACGATAGGTAACCCCACGTAGCCGTATGAGCACTGCTCAGCTTCTGTGTGATTCGTCGGTCACCGAGCGGCCTCCCTGATCAAAGTGTTGCGATAGCTGGTGGAGGAAAGGAATTCCTGGATCGTTAACTCTAGCGACACGCACACAGAGCTGGGATTCTCTAGCGCGTAGGATGATTTCCTGCGTTTACTTAGAGCCGATGAGATGGTTGTACTCCCCTTGGATAGCAACCTCATATACAGAGAGGTGTTAGACTTCGTGGATGGTCAGTATTACCAGAACAAGCAGAAACGGAGACGGTTCCCGTGGCCGCTGGGATCCACTGCAGCGGCGGTGGTGGCCTCAGCTCCTCCAGGGAGACACGCAGCATCCCGTCCGAAACTTTTTTGAGGCTTATGGACAGATGGTTCGTTCACACTACATCTCTATACGACGCGTTTTGTCATATAGCGGCAAAGGTGTCGTCACCTCTGTGATCTGATGACCTTTTAAGTAGAAATGCGAGGGCTATTCGGAAAGTAAGGTCCAATCGGTCGCGAAATGGAAACCGCAGTGAATATCAAACACGTTTTATTTGCAATAGTTAGCTACAACTTCCAGTTACTCCTCTACATGGCCACCGCTCCGAATACGTCGTAGCGTTGTACCAACTTTGCAATACCCTCGTCATAGAAGGCTGCAAATTCTCTATGCTGAACTGCAACTAATTGTCTGTGCCAAAACGTTGTCTTCATAGCCAGGGTTTCGTGTGAGCAGAGATAAAAATCATGTTGTATGATCAAGCACACCCCATCGAAAACGCTGCAGGAGTGTCCTCATTGCCCCTATAGTGTACGGCCGAGAACTGTCACGAAGAAGGAAATGCATGGCAGTTATGTTTTGCAGGCTGCATGAAATCAGGCGAAATCTCTCACAGTCACTCATGTTTGGCGGGAGACACTATTTTCTAGGCATCTATACGTATTCACTGTGCGCTCAGAACTGAAAAGAGCGACGTGACGCGATTGATGGGCATACTAAAGACGCTGTCCAACACATCTATGCAACGCTTCATTGGACAATAGCCCTCGTAGTTGTCTTTTTGTTTGCTTTTTTCCCACTGTGACCATTGCTTAGTCTTATTTGGGTGGCGAGGAGGTGTGTATATATTCCTTATATGTTTATGAGTCTTATAATAACGTCCCACACTGATATTGAAGGTGTTACATGCCTTTTAATCTGCCTGAGAGCCCTAGCAGATCTCTCGCCCACGGTCAGTGTGCTTGCAGCGCTGTATTTTGTTGTTAAATTTTTCTGGATATGCCCAGTATGGTTCACAAGTAGGGGTGGAGCATATAGCAGTTGAAATAATCCTGCCTACGTTTGAAAGAAATCGTAGAGTAATCTTACCAATGGAATGGTCACAGAAGAATTGGTGGCTCTCCTACTTGATTTTTTAAAGTGTCTTCTAGCAATGTTATACACTCTCTAGTAATTATACAATACTTAATATCTGGTTATGGGTTTTTATTCCACCTGGGAGCTCTGACTGACTGAGACTGAAACTGCCTATGCATAATCACTGGTTCCCAATGTGTCACTTTCATTGCTCCAGAGAGGGAGGGGGGAGTGTGGAGCTTGGCACATGGCACATACACTGTCAGAAACGTAGTCTGCGAAGGCGTCAGCGGTTTTCCGCCCCTAAAGATGTAGGCATCAGTGTCTTACACTTGGTTTGATGTGGTGGTATGACTCCTCCCTGATCCTAGATTTCGTACCAGTGCCCTTTGTGTCAGCCACTGTGTTGGTTGCGTCGCAGTTGAGTACATATACATATTGCTGAAATAATGCAAATTTCTCTACCATTCGTGGGGAGATGATTTGGCGCATATGGTCCTCCCTCGTTTGTGGTCAGGGTTTTAGTTTTGGCCACAGACGCTAGAGGAGTTTCATATCCTACTGGCATCTTACTTGGCTTACTTGACCTGCATTTTCTGGCGAATGCAAGGGAGGAAAAAAATGGTTCAAATGGCTCTGAGCACTATGGGACTTAACATCTGAGGTCATCAGTCCCCTAGAACTTAGAACTACTTAAACCTAACTAACCTAAGGACATCACACACATCCATGCCCGAGACAGGATTCGAACCTGCGACCGTAGCAGTCACGCGGTTCCGGGCTGAAGCGCCTAGAACCGCTCGGCCACTAGGCCGGCTGCAAGGGAGGAGTCACTCGTAATGTATGTGCATATTTGTAGCAGTCTCCGTTATTTCCACCGACGTCTTGGGACCTGTTTGCTGTTACTACCGTAGGCAGGGGTCCCTCGGCCGGAACTGATATAACACCAGTGCCTTTTGTGCGAGCAACCAGGCCAGGGAGGATTAAACCTATAACAATGCAAATTTCTCGATCATTGATGGGTTGGAGCAGTGTTCGTCGCTATAAACCAGATGTCGGTATTAGAAGGGTTTGGGGGGAAGGGCGTGGGATTCTACAGTAACAGGTGACAGAGTGATTTCGGATACTGGTGATCTATATACCTAGGCGAGTATGTTGTAGTGGTAGGCTAAGTTTTACATAGACAGTATCTTTGGTTGGAAACATCAGAATTTTGCTACGCTGTCATTATTTTCACCAATATAATGGAAATGAGCGCTTGGCGTAATTGGCCGGGAGGCCCCCTGCGGGGCAGGTCCGGCCGCCTTGGTGCAGATCTTATTACATTCGACGCCACAGTGGGCGACCCGCGCGCCGGATGTGGATGAAATGATGAGGGCAGCACAACACTCAGTCCCTGAGCGGAGAAATTCCTCGACCTAGGCGGGAATCAAACCCGGGCCCATATGACGGCAATACGTCACGCTGATCACTCACCTATCGGGGCGGACACCAATGTAATGAGATCGTTTAACTGCACCCTAATGGCTTTGCATGAGTTTACGATGTGCGACAATAAAGTAATGAGACTGATGTGAAAACAAATGTTGCTTATCGTTTTAGTCAAGTTCGGTGTTGTCTCCTTCAAAGTAGTTCCCTTCTGATTGCACACACTTTTTCCAGCGCTTCTGCCATTGATGGTAACATTTCTGGAACTCATCTTCTGTAATATCCTCCAAGAGCCTCGTCACAGCTTTTTGAACATCTTGTTTTGTTTGAAAATGGTGTCCCTTAACCGCCCTTTTACTCTTGGAAATAAAAAAGTCGCACGGAGCGATATCTGGTGAATAAGGTGCCTGTGGAGGTATTGAAATTTGTTTTGAGGTTAAAAATCGCTGTACCGACAGAGCAGTATTGGTTGGCGCATTATCATGATGCAGAATCCAACTATCAACAATGTTGGCACGGACACGAAGAACTCTTTTACGAAGTCTTTCTAAAATTTCTTTGTAGTAATATTGGTTAACTGTTTGTCCAGGAGGCACGCACTCTTTATGAACAATTAATTCTCTTGGAATCAAAGAAGCACACAAGCATGCTTTTCACTTTTGACTTTGACATGCGAACTTTTTTTGGTCTGGGTGATTCCTTTGAGCACCATTGCGAACTTAGGCGTTTTGTCTCTGAATCGTACTGAAAAAACCACCTTTCATCATCAGTTACAGCACGGCTCAACAATTCTAGATTGATTTCCGTTTGCTCTAACACATCGGCTGCCATATTTTTCCGTGTTTCTTGCTGTTGTGGTCTGAGATTTTTGTGGACCGTTTCTGCACAAATCTTTCTCATACCAAGATTTTCAGTTATTATTAGACAAACCATTTCTCGATTGATGTTCAGTTCTTCTGCAATCATTTTCACGGATAATCTTCGAACAGATCGTACAAGTTGACGCACCCTGGCCAAGCTGACATCCGTCCGTGAGACTGATAGTTGTCCACTGCAGTCTTCACCTTCAACATTCGTTCTGCCTTCACTACACATTTTATGCTTCTGCAATCATTTTCACGGATAATCTTCGAACAGATCGTACAAGTTGACGCACCCTGGCCAAGCTGACATCCGTCCGTGAGACTGATAGTTGTCCACTGCAGTCTTCACCTTCAACATTCGTTCTGCCTTCACTACACATTTTATGCCAACAAAGACTTGAGCTCTTGACATAACCTCCTTTCCAAAAGCCTTCTGAAGCTTACCGTAAGT
This sequence comes from Schistocerca americana, assembly GCF_021461395.2. Classification (NCBI taxonomy): domain Eukaryota; kingdom Metazoa; phylum Arthropoda; class Insecta; order Orthoptera; family Acrididae; genus Schistocerca; species Schistocerca americana. Next base: position 471,106,147 of record NC_060130.1, on the reverse strand, counting down.
TGTCGTTGCGTTTTCACCCAATTTAACGCAAAAAGAAATGGCATACCGTTGCGCAATATTATGTGGTTACATTTCCGTGACGAGCGACACAAACACACGTTAACTTATTACAGCACAACTCACGACTGAGCAGTTGCATCGATGTGCCGCTTGGACTAGAAGCAGCTTATAGACCAAGGTCAAAGATATTGTGCCTTCGCAATCCTACAGGGTTGCCACATCTTGGAAAGAAAATCAGTCTCATTACTTTATATTTCCGTGACGAGCGACACAAACACACGTTAACTTATTACAGCACAACTCACGACTGAGCAGTTGCATCGATGTGCCGCTTGGACTAGAAGCAGCTTATAGACCAAGGTCAAAGATATTGTGCCTTCGCAATCCTACAGGGTTGCCACATCTTGGAAAGAAAATCAGTCTCATTACTTTATTGTCACACCTCGTATGTATCAAACTGTGGTATTTATGCCAAGTGTTACCACAAGGCGGTGATGGATGCACACAGTTCAGCTTGATGCATGTATGGACTAATGTTTTGCAAAACATCTAGTAACTCAGAATAATCAAATTTAGAAACAATGTTATTCTCTCTAGATGCATATTTTGTAATGCTGTGCTAACTGTTATACACACACACACACTATTTTTGTTTCAGAGCACTATAATTTTGCTATGGTTACACAAAATCCAGTAATACAGTGGTAACTGAGCAGGGGTTTATCTACCATGGTGTGGCACTTCCTATACATAGTGTATCTTTGGTTGGACATCGCTTGTGTTTATAGAATATGCTATAGCGTCATTACTTCCTCCAACATGTTTGTTGGTAACTCGTACTCTATGGCATCACACATGCTTGTAATGAAGTGGTGGCTCAGCAATGATAAGTAATTCTGACACATGCTGTATTGTGGTTCGCTAAGAGCATCATGATGTCAACGTGATGTGCTGCAACGTGAGTGATGAAATGTTAACATGACTTTGGGAGCAGTGGAATGGAACTCACGTAAGTCGACAAAATTTTGGAAAAATACGAAAAAATTGGAGAAATACGTAAAATTATCGAAATATGAGAAAATACGAAAATGAATAAAAATATCTATAATTGGAGAAGAATGACAGTACTTACATATCACATAATATTAAATTGTTATTGACAAACAGACTTTGTGTCACAAGGTTTAAGGTAAACAAAGACACAGTCTGATCCTCTCCCTATAGTGCCCAGACACCACTCACTCAAGTGCCCTAATTTCAAAATATGGATATGAGGAGGGGGTGCTTCAGTCATTCACTCAGGGGGGAGGTGGAGAGGGAGAGGGAGAGGGAGAGGGAGAGGGAGAGGGAGAGGGAGAGGGAGAGGGAGAGGTCTGAGGTCTGAGGTCTGAGGTCTGAGGTCTGAGGTCTGCCTGGATGACCATGATCAATTCCTGGTGGTTCCCTGGGGGGATGGGAGTGGGGGTGACATTGAAAATAAGTTGCCTAAGTGTGACACCAGATGTGTAACCTGATATCTGCCTTATGTTGTCAGTTATTAGAATGGTATGTGGCAGAATGGCCAGTGATAAACCACAGCTTATCAGTAATGGCTTTATCATAATACAAGCCCATATTGGTAACACGAATGTGGGCTAATGACATCTTGCCACTTTTCTCAATGCCTGTCAAGGAGTTTTGATAAGGGTGCTCATTCACTAGGAGTGATGCATCGCCTGTTTTATACCTGTCTTCGTACTGGCACTGCTATACTACTAGTGTCTGTATCCACGAGATGAAGGACCAGCCAGAACAGTAGTGGGTCGGCTTGTCCCAAGAAAGGGTACAATGGTGTTATTACACCATTTTCAATCAAAACAGTGTATGCATGAAGGCGAAAGTGGGTATCGTCTTTGCAAGTTCTATGAAAATTTGTCTCGATTTTGTAATAATTGCAATATCATCATCATACACGTTCTCAACCAATGATGTTTCGTTTCCTCCTCCCTTTCTCGTTGTTTCAGTTTTTTTGACAATCTGTGTATCATATTCAGTCTTTCTCAGTCCTGGAAAAATATAAAGCTTATTAATTAAGTAGTTTGCAAGTGTGAGGCGAGTTCAACGTAAATGACATTATCAATGATATGACTGCACATAGCGCCGGCCGAGGTGGCAGATCGGTTCTAGGCGCTTCAGTGTGGAACCGTGCGACCGCTACGGTCGCAGGTTCGAATCCTGCCTCGGGCTTGGATGTGTGTGATGTCCTTAGGTTAGTTAGGTTTAAGTGGTTCTAACTTCTAGGGGACTGATGACCTCAGCGATTAAGTCCCATAGTGCTCAGAGCCATTTGAATCTGAACTGCACATAGCGGTGAAATTCCACACAAACTTCGTTTGCCCGATGACATTCTACTATTTCCTCTAGTACAAACATACTTCAACAAATAATGGAAGAATTTAATGTAAAAACTTAATAAATCTGAAAATCTGTTCCACTGGGACCGTAATAATGCATTATCCACACATCGAGAAGAGCATAGAGCCAATAATGAAGGTCATCATAGATCATATAATAAAGTGTTGCATTTAAAGGACAGGAATACTATCATAGGGTGGATAGCAAAAGAAATAAACCATTACATAACTATAACCTGTAGCACTATATTTGATAAATTATGTTTCTGATATGCATCTACATCTACATGGATACTCTTCAAATCACATTTAAGTGCCTGAATGGAAAAGTTTACCAGTACTGTGTTTTGCGAGATGTGAATTGTGACAGATATACATATTTAATATGAAAACTATCGAAAAACTGAGATCTTCTTAGTGAACTAGGGAGAGATATACAGGGTGATCACAATCAAAGTTAAACTTTCAAAACACTGTAGAAATAACACCACTGCTCAGAATGACGTCAAATTGCAACGGAATATTATCGGAGAAGAGGAAAAACGTATGGCAGAAGAAACAAAATTGTGTAAAACTGATCAATAGATGGCGCTGCATGTGCCAGAATACGTAAATGAAAACACTTGCCATGCGTACCACGACAGACCGAAGTTTGTACAAACACGCCGCGTACACGGTTTTTTCTCCTTTCGCGTCTGTGACGTTTACCATGGATTGGATTGGATTGGTTGGGGGAAGAGACCAAACAGCGAGGTCATCGGTCTCATCGGATTAGTGAAGGAAGTCGGCCGTGCCCTTTCAAAGGAATCATCCGGGCATTTGCCTGGATCGATTTAGGGAAATCACGGAGAACCTAAATCAGGATGGCCGGACGCGGGATTGAACCGTCGTCCTCCTGAATGCGAGTCCAGTGTGCTAACCACTGCGCCACCTCGCTCGGTACGTTTACCATGACTGCTTGTGAAGGTGTATGACAAGAATGATGACTGTGCACATGTCGCTCTGCAGATGTTCTGGACACTAAAGGATTTGAAAAAAGGCATTGGTCCGATGACTGCCGTGGGTCTGGAGAAAATGATTCGGAAATTCGAAAAGACAGATTCTTTTGGTTTGCAACCTGGTAGAGATAGGAAACGAATTTATTCGACGTCTGTGGAAGCAGGGGCCACAGCAATGCAGGAGGAGACGAGTGGTGGTGTGCAAATGTGGTTTGCATGGAGAATTGCCGGAACATTGGACATATCCGTGAGCGCAGTGCGAAAAATCGTACGAAACATCCTTCTTTGCTATCCCTTCAAAATTACCCATGTTCACGAGTTGCTTCTTGTTGACCTGCCAGCAGGAGAGACCTTTGCTTTAGAATTTCTTGCTTGCATAGAAGTGGACGATGATTCGCTGTAGAAGATTTTGTGGACAGACGAAGCCCGCTACCATCTCTGACAGGATATGTCAATACATAGAATTGTCCAGTATGGGTTATGGAAAATCCACACGCAAATCAACCAGTACCACTCCATCGTCAAAAGGTCACTGTGTGGTGCGGGTTTACGGCGTCATTTATCGTAGGGCCATATTTTTTCGAAGAGACAGGCGCTTCCGGTTCTGTTACCTGTACCGTCACTGGTAAGTGCTATGAGTGTCTTGCGCAACCACGTCATTCCAGCTATCCAACAGCGAGGATGTGTGGGTGGGATCATTTTTATGCAAGATTGCGCACTTCGGCACATTGCAAATCCAGTTAAAAAGCAGCTGAAGCGCCATTTCGGAAATGCTAGAATTATCAGCAGCCATTTTTCTACAGCCTGGCTGTCCCGATCACCTTATCGTATTCCGTGTGACTTAGGGTTGTGGGGCTATCTGAAAGATGTGTTCAGTGTTCCGATTGCAAACTTAGCTGCATTGAAGGAACGCATGGAACAACACATTCTGAACGTGACCCCGGAAACACTTCGATCAGTTGTGGAACATGCTGATTCTCGATTTCAACTTGTTGCAGGAAACGGTGGACAGCATATTGAACATGTTTTAGCCAGTCACACGGGAATTAATAATTTGATTTGATGTTTTATGTTGTGTTTGGTCTCAGGACAACCAAAAACCAATGTGCTTGATGCCTTTTTATATGGTTTTTGTCCTCAAGACAATAAAAAACAGGTTTTTCCCATCCAATGTCGTGTGACCTTGATGTGGTGGATGGACTTACGTAACGAACAGTATCTCACCTGTACACTCATGCGCACTGAGTAGTACAGTTTGTTTAACGTCAAACGTACATCTTAAGCATTTTCGTATGATACATTTGTCATTTGTAGTCGACCACTATTAAATTACATTTTGTAACTATTTATTTTTCTTCTGCCATACGCTTTCCCCCTTCTCCGACAATATTCCGTTGCAATTTGACGTCGTTCTGAGCAGCGGTGTTATTTCTTCAGCGGTTTGGAAGTTTAACTTCAGTTATAGTCACCCCGTACATTTGGATTTATTGTGAGAGACAGGAAAACAAACGTATCTACCTAAATTATCATAAATGGAGTTTGTGCTGGGTTAGTAGGAAAGTCAAACACTATGATTTTCTTCCGACACTTAAATTTAGTAGGAAATTCACATACTGGGTTTTGTTTCCCATACTTAAATTTAGGCATATAGGTATGATAATTTAGTGTAATATTTATCCTTTCCTTTAAAAATGAACTAATATGAATCACTATCGAATCTAGTGTCGAGGAACAAAAACCTCTTAACTGTGTGAAGTTAGCACTGAGTAAATGTTTTACACAAGATTTGAAAGTGTACAGTGAGGTGAGCATTTGAAATGGGATAAATAAGGAATGCTGTAATACTGAAACTTTTAAGCTTTTAATATTGAGATAGTATGGCCCTTATGGTGTGGTGTACTGTTCTGGGGAAGCAGAATCTTTCAAAGGCCATCATTTAAACTTTGGAAAGTAACAATAACAATCAAGGGTTATCAATAATAAATCATGCAGTGATTGTTAATAAGAATTTCAAACCATAATATTTTCATATGTGACTTTCTACGATACTTTCATATGTGACTTTCTACAACTATGGTGGAAAATTTCAGCCTTACAGAGCTGAGTTATACATAGCATACATAGCAGTTTATAGTATACGACAAAGGTGCTGTATGAACAGAAATTACTTTTCGATACATTACCTGAAATCAGATAGGTTCTTTAGCATGGAGGAAAGTATTAACGATTCACACTAACGTCAGTCTCCCGGTTTGCTAAAGACTATATATTCACGTATTATGCAAACCGTTTTTTATGTTACTGCACTTTTTTGTTTGAATGTTTTGACTCAGTCTGAAACACAGAAACCTGTGAAAATAAACTTGGCGGAACAAGGACTGTTGAAGTGGTGTACGTGAAGCAGTTTACCTTCAAGAACAAAGCAGATTACCGAAGCATACCATGAAAAAGAAAACTAAAGAATAGGAGCGAATGACGTGGTGTGCAAACGTATATGTGACACTGAAGTGGAATACTTTTGAAACATTGTAATGGAACCATGATCTAATTATATTATAAATGTGGTTAAGTGATCATCTGTGTAACATGATGTGTCAGAACCTTCAAAGATGAACAGATATATGTCAGTAAACAGTTTTTGATGTTGCTGAATAACAGTCATACAATAATTTTTAAATGAACACCTTGCCATTTGACTGTATTGTTGTTTATTTAATCATCATCCAGGTTTTGGGTTTTATGCCATTTTCGAGATGACATAAAAGGCCTAAACCTGGGTCGTAATTAAATAAACAACAAAACAGTCAAATAAAATGGCATAAAAGGCCAAAACCTGGGTGATAATTAAATAAACAGCAATACAGTCAAATGACAGGGTGTTAATTTACAAATTATTATATATATATATATATATATATATATATATATATATATATATATATGTGTGTGTGTGTGTGTGTGTGTGTGGTCACTTCTTACAGCAGTTGGATACATCAAAGCGAATCGTCACGCGCATGTCTGAATAAGGGCATCAAGCATTGAGGACAAACACGTAATTATCGTACCCTTATTCTGAAGCAAAATTACAATATGGATCTGTTTTGTGGTGAGTAGGACAGGAGGAAGCATCTAGCCCGACCCCTCACACAAGCCGAATGAAACCACTTCGGTTCTGTGACGTGGAAGAAATGCGCAGAGGAAGTGGCGAGCGATCATGGAACCGACAGGCGTGGCGAAGTGGATTGGACAGCCCCATCAACGTAATGCATTCCGCTGGCGATACGCTGCCAGCTGGAAAAATCCGTGCCTGGGGTGCTTTTGACGTTGTCACGTGTGCCGCAGTGCCACACAAACAGTTCACACTTCAGGCCACGGTGGCTAGAAAACTGGTCCTAAGACGAATGCATAACACTGTCTCAGAAAAAAATGTGGCAGTAAAATCGATTCAAAGGAAACTAGAAATGTTATGAATTCAAAGTAGTAGATCACAGTCATTTACAACTCATTTTATCTATACGTTTAATTTCCTTTCCATACATCTGCATCTGCATGATTACTCGGCAATTCACACTTAAGTGTTTGGTAGAATGTTCATAGAACGACTATGTATATTTCTCGACAGTTCCACCCTTGAACTGCAGGTAGGAAAAATGAATTCGTAAATCTCTCCGTGCGAGCTCTCATTTCTCTTATTTTATTATGATGGTCATTTCTCCCTATGTAGGCGGGGATCAACAAAATATTTTCGCATTCGGAGCAGAAAGTTAGTGCTTGAAATTTTGTGAAAAAGTTTTCTTTCAATGATTTCCACCTCATCCCGCGTATCATTTCCCTGACACACTCTCCATTATTTCTCGATAGAAGAAAGCGATCTGCCCATCTTCGAACTTTTTCGATGACTTCCCTCAATCACATATGGAAAGGATGCCATACCGCCCAGTAATATTTCAAATCATCTTCTTCCATGTTTTCTGCCAAAAAAAGGTGGTCTTTGGTTCACCTTCCCCAGAACATTTTCTACGTGGTGGTTCCAATTTAAACTGTTCTTAATTGTAATCACTAGGTATTTTAGTTGAATAGACAAAATTTAAACTTGTGAGGTTTATCATCAACAGAATTTCAACGGAAATATTTTAATACTCCTCTTCTGAGGACTTTAGTGGATGTTAAACGACAGAACCAACTGTAAACAACATAATAAGGTTGCTCAGATTCTTTCCTGAATCTTTACATTGATTAAGAACAGCAGTGGATCTGTAACACTTCCCAGATATCAATTTGGTTTCACTAGATGACTTCCCGTCAGTTACCACGATCTGTGAACTTTCTGGCAGTAAATCACGAATGCAACCTCGCAACTGAGATGATAATCCACAGGAATACAATTTAATTAGAGCCCGGTTGTCAGGAACAGTTTCGAAAACCGTCCATAAATCTAGAAATATTGAATCAACTTAAGAGCCCCTGTTGATAGAACTCATTACTTGTTGCGAAGAAGTTACTCAGTAGCTTTCGCCTTATTCCAAAGCAAGCTGCGTTTGAGAGGTAATGGAAGTTTTTCTTATTGCCATCGATATAGTTACCTCTCGGTTTATCTCTTACAGTAATACACATTAATAACACTCCACCACATTTCACCATCCCCATCGACTCTGCTATCTGCATATTTCACATTATTAGTTCTCACTTTTATGGAGACCAGTTAGCATCTTCTTCGGATTCAGTTCTTTTTATATTGTTGCAATGAATTTCTGTTAGTATACAATTCAAGAGCGGCATTTTTTATGAGAAATTTGCGTAAAACTCTGTTAATAAGGCTGAAATTACTGTAATATCTGTATTACATATACAAAGGCGCATATTATAACAAAAATGTTCTGGGATTCCTTAGCTAAAGATAACTGGAGGTAAGCATCGGCGCGGTCGATCTTTTCCCTTCTACAAGTCTGGTGAGGAAATATTCTGGACATTGGTTAAGTTCTCACCTGCGATTGGGCATTGACCGCTGCTTTGAAATCTCCATCAAATGAGGGACAAGCATTCGGTTTTCTGATGATCACTAGCGGAGTAGCTCATCTTCTAGATTTCACTGACTTGATAAACCCAGCAGCACGTGAGGTAAACAGGATTGGTCTGGCACAGTAAGAATGGTGTCCAGCCGAAGATTGATGTGCACCAGAAAATCTGAGAGACATCCCAGATCTGGCGGAAATATAGATGCAAACACAGAACAGAGATCGTCCAGTTCCTAGAAAGAGGCTACAGTTGATATGATCTTGATCTGATCAGTGATGGAAGACCCAAACAATGTAAATGTCGGTAGCAGACGGGTGATCGACGACACATAACAAAATGGGCCGCGTACCGCACAGTGATCGATAGCTGCCCATGAAGAGGAATAAAACTGTACCCGTAGGCCACCAAATCTCACGAGGGTGAGAATAATTCGTGCGAGACCAGTTGTGCATAAATCGCCTGAATTATCAAAGGAATAGCAGCTCCTGCATGCACCTGGAAGTGGACGCCCTGGTGAGAAATGCAAAGGGTGAGGAACAATTTCTGCGTGAAGGAGTTGAGTTGCCCGTAGGGTCTACCCACAGCAGCTTATGTACGGTATCCTGCTGCCCTTGCGGGGCAGGATAGGAGCGAGTTGTGCAGCTCTGACGTAATTAGCGAGGGTGCCCCTCTTTGCCAGAGAGCATTCAGGGCCGCCAGTGATCTGTACAGTCTGCTCGGAATTGAGCGAAAAAACATTTCGGACACAGAGAGAGGGGCCCTCATGACCATCGACGAGTGGCGACCGGAAGCTGAAACGCCACTGGGGCGTCGAACAATGACGAAATGCAGTGTTGCTGCAACCTGGGGGTCATCCGACACCTGTGATGCAGGGGTGGAATATGTGGTGATGCGGTAACCACCGTAGCTCGTATCCTGGCCATGAGTCGTTTGTTAGCAGCCTGCACAATTTCAAACGAGTGTGCGATACACAAGATATCCTCCAACGGTGTGTTATCCAGTTTCTACTCGGCTGTGTGGATCTCTGGACTGGATGGCTTCTGAACCACAACATCACAAATCAAGGAGTCTGTGTACAATAATATGTCCTCTAACGGTAATCTAGGTCCATTTCTCCCAATCGGCATTGGTGCAGTACATCTCTCTAATGAACCCCACATGTACTCGATGGGATTTCAGTCAGGGGAATGGCAAGCCAGTCTGTTTGCTGAATATCCTCTCATTCAAAGAGCTGCTCCACCTGCGGTCATGCACTGTCATCCATGAAAATGAATTCGTGGCTGAATGCACCCGCTGAAAAGATGCTTGTGGGGAAGGAGTACAGTTTCGCAATAACAATGACCAGTGAGTGTACCATGTTTAAAGTTATGGAGGTCAATTCGTCCATACAAAATTACGCCTCCACACTCCATAGCATGTGAACCACCAAAATGATAATGTTCAATATTGTTCCTCGGTGCATTATGTGTTCCCATCTCTCGCCATATGAGGGCACATCCAGAGACACTACTCAGACAGAATCTGCTCTCATGTGAGAAGAGCATCCAAATGCTCTCCTCACTGGTTCAGTCTCAATGTTCTTGGCACCAAGCCAACAATGTGCAGGTGTCATGGAACAGAATAAACTTGTCGCCAAGCAAGGAGTTCACCTCCATGTTTGCAGTTCTACATGTGCAATTGCATACTTGCATTGTTATTAATTGTGGTTGCAACTATATCCACTGTTTGATGTGGGGCCTTTCTTGCTTGAATCACAATGCAGTGGTCATCTGTTGCCTTAATTGTCTGTGGTCCACCACCTCCACTTCAGTCCAGCTGTGATTGTGGTTCGTAATGCTCCCCATGCATGTGAAACAATGCTGTGAGTAATACTTAAGTCCTGGGCTACATTTGTCACACTTTGTTATTCTTCCAGTTGCCTGGTGATTCTTCCTCCTGGCCATTTTGTAATGAAGAATCGTAACTGCTAGCTGACTGACACACACTTTTGTTTCTAGTTCCTTCAACTGCCACATGTTGTAGTGCCAGCCCCATTTGGCGCTACAGTCACACACAGCTCACGCCATGTGACGTCCAGCTTTCTGTTCGTGTCTGTGACACTTCAGGCAGTATGCTTCTGCACTTTCATTCATTCCCACAGGATTATTAGTATGTTATGTTACTTTATCTATATCGTCCTTAAGTTTTACAGAGCAGTGCATTATGAAAATCACCACAATAATCGATCTCGAGGTTAAAAGACATTGACTCATTCTCATCTGCAGCAGTGGCTCCATCACAGTGCAACTTGTTTTTGTTTTCAGAGGTCACGTCCAAGCGATTTGAGAATATGTATCAATGACCATTAAAATAAATTTGAACTCTTAGTTTGCTAGTGAATAATGCTTCATATCTACAAGATGTGTGTGCCATACGTCATGAAAACCTTATATTATAACATATCTATGTAGAAATTTGTATATGCTGGTTTGTGTAGTCTTTTAACTACTGTCTCTATAGCTGTTCAATGATGTGCCTTTCTTGAAGCTCTGAAATGAGTGATATGATTTCATTCAAGTGAGCAGTATTCCTGTTAGCTGCTGATACCGTGAGCAGCCTTAAACTATTCTATTATTTTGGTGGGTTAGTCATAATATACACTACTGGCCATTAAAATTACTACACCAAGAAGAAATGCAGATGATAAACGTGTATTCATTGGACAAATATATTATACTAGAACTGACATGTGATTACATCTTCACGCAATTTGGCTTCATAGATCCTGAGAAATCAGTACCCAGAACAACAACCTCTGGCTGTAATAACGGCCTTCATACGCCTGGGCATTGAGTCAAGCAAAGCTTGGATGGCGTGTACAGGTACAGCTGCTTATGCAGCTTCAACACGATACCACAGTTCATCAAGAGTAGTGAGTGGCGTATTGTGACGAGCCAATTGCTCGGCCACCATTGACCAGACGTTTTCAATTGGTGAGAGATCTGGAGAATGTGCTGGCCAGGGCAGCAGTTGAACATTTTCTGTATCCAGAAAGGCCCGTACAGAACCTGCAACATGCGGTCGTGCATTACCCTGCTGAAATGTAGGGTTTCGCAGGGATCGAATGAAGGGTAGAGCCACGGGTCGTAACACATCTGAAATGTAACGTCCACTGTTCAAAGTGCCGTCAATGCGAACAAGAGGTGACAGAGACGTGTAACCAATGGCACCCCATACCATCACGCCGGGTGATACGCCAGTATGGCGATGACGAATACATGCTTCCAATGTGCGTTCACCGCGATGTCGCCAAACACGGATGCGACCATCATGGTGCTGTAAACAGAACCTGGATTCATCCGAAAAAATGACGCTTTGCCATTCGTTCACCCAGGTTCGTCGTTGAGTACATGCCTGTCATCTCGACTGCTGGTGATACGAGGCCGTTGGGATCCAGCACGGCGTTCGGTATTACCCTCCTGAACCCACCGATTCCATATTCTGCTAACTGTCATTGGATCTCGACCAACGCGAGCAGCAATGCTGCGATACGATAAACCGCAATCGCAATAGGCTACAGTCCGACCTATATCAAAGTCGTAAACGTGATGATACGCATTTCTCCTCATTACACGAGGCATCACAACAACGTTTCACCAGGCAACGCCGGTTAATTGCTGTTTGTGTATGAGAAATCGGTTGGAAACTTTCCCCATGTTAGCACATTGTATGTGTCGCCACCGGCGCCAACCTTAGGTGAATGCTCTGAAAAGCTAATCATTTGCATATCACAGCATCTTCTTCCTGTCGGTTAAATTTCGCGTCTGTAGCATGTCATCTTCGTGGTGTAGCAGTTTTAATGGTCAGTACTGTACATGCATTGAGGTGACGAATGTCATGGGATACCGATATGCACATATAAAGATGGAGGTAGCATTGTGTACACAAGGTATAATATAGGAAGGCGCTGATAGAGCTGTCATTTACACTCAGATGATTCGTGTGAAAACATTTCTGGTGTGATGATGACCGCTCAATGGAAATTAAACTTTGAACATGGATTGGTATTTGGAGCTAGACGCGTGGGATATTCTACTTCGGAAATCGTTATGGAATTCAATATTCCCAGGTCTGCAGTGTCAATAATGTGCCAAGAATACCAAATTTCAGGCATTGCCTCTCACTATGGACAGCGCAGTGGCCGACAGCCTTAACGACCGTAAGCAGTGGCATTTGTATAGAGTTGTCCATGCTAACAGACAAGCGACAATGCATGAAGTAATCTCAGATATCAAGGTGGGATGTACAACGAATGTATCCGTCAGGACAGTGCGGCAAAATGTAGCGTTAACAGGCTATGGCAACAGGAAACCGCAACGAGTGCCTGTGTTAACAGCATGACATAGCCTGCATCGCCTCTCCTGGGCTCTTGACCATATCGGTTGGATCCTGGATGACTGGAGAACTGTGGACTGATCAGATGAGTCCCAATTTCAGTTGGTAAGAACTATGGTAGGGCTGGAGTGTGATTCATACACCACGGAGCCATGGACCCAAGTTTTCAACAAGGTACTGTGCAATCTGACAGTGGCTCCAGAACAGTGTAGGCTGTGTTTGCATGGAATTGACTGGGTCTTATGGTCCAACTGAACAGATCACTGACAGGAAATGGTTGCATTCGGCCACTTGGAGACCTCTTACAGCAATTCATGTATTCCATGTTCCCAAACAATGATGACATGTCACTGGGCCACAATTGTTTGCGATTGGTTTGAAGAACATTCTGGACAACTGGAGTGAATGATTTGACCACACAGATCGACAAACATGCATTCCATCTAAAATTTGTGGAACATAATCCCGAGGTCAATTCGTGCACAACATTCTGCACTGGCAACACTCTTACAATTGTGGATGGCTATAGAAGCAGCATAGCTCTATATTACTGCAAGGGATTTCCAACTACTTCTTGAGCCCAAGTCACATCGAGCTGCTGCACTACAGTAGTGGACCAAAGAGAGAGTGAGCACACTTTGTTAGTGCAGGTTGCCTAAATCAGGGGCAGGTATGGTTCAAATGGCTCTGAGCAATATGGGACTTAACTTCTAAGGTCATCAGTCCCCTAGAACTTAGAACTACTTAAACCTAACTAACCTTAGGACATCACACGCCCGAGGCAGGATTCGAACCTGCGACCATAGACTGTAGCGCCTAAAACCGCTCGGCCACCCTGATTGGCGGGGCAGGTATGCACTCAGGGGTAAACCTGTTGTTCTCCTTTGACTAACAGGTCATTAACCTATTGTTCTCCTTTGATTGACAGGTCCTTAACCTATTGCTTGACTGAAAGGATCCTTCCTTTTGATGGACAGGCACTTAATTTATTGTTTCCCCACCCCCTTCCCACTCCACTCCCCCCTCAGGAATGCTCCCCCTCGCTGCTACAGGTACACTTTCAGGTCTGAGTTATTGGAATAGCCCCTCTCACTATTATCAGTCTGACTGACTACTTAATTAAAGTGATCAATTAATTAATCTCTCCCCCTCTGGTAAACCCCCTCCCCTCCTGAAAATTGGCTGCTCTGTGGTGGAGAGGAAGGAACTCATAACAGGAAATTCAAGGGCATATTGTTGGATTTCTGTTGCTCATCGTTCTCTGCTGTTTGGAGAGATGTAGGTCTTGTAAGAAGTAATTACATAGATCGCTTTTCTTTTTTCGTTCCGATCGCACAAAGAATACTGTGACGAAAAACCTATCACACGTAAGTACACTGGCAAATCTTTCGATTGCGTAGAACACACCGCCCACCGACCTCCTCCTCCCCCCCCCCCCCCCCCCAGTCCTCCAAAGTGACAACGTGGCCATCAACTGCCGAACCATGCCCAGGTGTCAATTCTGGTCTTGCAAGGATGAGGTGGCTGCATCCCTTTGATATATGACACCTGAGAAATGCCTGTCAAAATACATGTTCATCTAGGCATCGTTGCTGGTGTGATGACGCAGAGTTGCGGGTCCAGCGCTATAGAAACCTGTTCCAGAATAACATCACTGCTTTCTCCCTTGAGATCCTAAAGGGATAGCCCGTCCATTACTTATCAGCCCCTTCTCGGAATTGGTAAAGTGTCACAGAAATAGTTAACCGTCACTTTCGTTGTAGCTTTCGTGACATCTGAGCTTGTCTGAATGGAACTTCTTGTCCTTAAAGGACCTGTACACGAAAATAGCCCAGAATAACATCGACTGCTTTCTCCCTCGCGATCCTAATGGGACAGCCTGTCCGTTACTTATCAACCCCGTATCAGAATTGGTAAAGTGTCACAGAAATAGTTAACGGTGCTTTTGTAGGAGCTTTCGTGATGTTTCAGCTTGCCTACATGGAAATTCTTGTCCTAACAGGAACTGTTTACGAAAATAGCCCAGAATAAAGCCGGATGCATTCTTCCTGATGAGCGTAACAAGACACCACGTGTTCCCTTACTGGAAATCGTGTCGTCCTGCTTTCAACATATGTCTCAGAAATGGTAAACGTTCTCATCATGTCTGTGCAGACTAACGAAAACACTGTTAATCATTAAAGTATTCTTGTTGTTTCGAAAGAGAGCACTGCCTAAGCACAGACAGGGAAATTGGAACAATTAAGCAAACAGAATTAGAAGCACTGTCCTACAGAAGAGAAAAATGCCTGGAATTTTCGAAGTCCTACAGCTACAGTTCTGGATATGTTCTAATGCCTCATCTTTGCAGGAACCAAAGTGAGACCTGCACCTGGTACCTTTCGCTTTGGAAACTGTGAATATGTCGGTTGACCAGTTTGGCATGTATGACTTCTCAAATGCTGTCTTTTGTTTTGAAATTCATACTAAATCACCTATATTAAAAAGCTGTCTGCGTGGATCTAGCATTTTAATACGATTGTATACTGTATCTAGAAGTCTAATATCACGAACATCGATTAGTCTCATTTTTATTGTGCGATGTTCGGTTCGATTATACTATGCAATTATTTGCAAGAGGATATCGGTCCATTTGTGTGAACCACGAAGATTGAAATGCATCCACATTTGGGCTTTTACCGTTCTGTTCAGACGTTTCACAATAGTCGCCTTCAGGTGGGCAAATGTCGAGTAGTGACGTATTCCATAAGGCTTCAACACAGTCTTGAAATATCTAATGTAAAACTCGCCACTAGGATCTGTTGAACATCGCTTGGGATTTGATCCAGTCCTACCCTCAGCAATCGCTCAAACTACTATGCAACATACTTCTCCATTTTCACTTTCAAGGTTAATGCCCAAGCAAATTTGGAATAATTGCAAATGACCATTAAAATATATTTGAAGCCATTATTCAAATGCGAATATTCTCTCATGTCGACAAGATCACTCTGCCATAGGTCACCCAATGCATTAATCAATACTTGTCTTCGGGGGTGTATCTTGCATGCTGGTTTGTGCAGTTCCATACTTATTCGAAGATACCTCTCTCTCTAAACTCGGAAATTATTGATACAACTTCATTCGAATGAGCTGTATTACCAGTGGCAGCTGATACCATGACCAGTCATAGCCGATCTATTAGCTCATTGGGGTCGGTCGTAATGTACGAGTATATATTGCAGGACTCGACTGCTGACTCTTTTATGCTGAATGTCACCACCATCAGAGCTGCTATTTTTTTCACCATCCAACATAGGTTTTATAACTTATTTGTATTTCACATTGTTTCAGTTTTGTGTATTCTCATGCAGATCAGTCAAAAGCAATATTTCACGATACATTTCCTTATCTTTAGGGGAATAATTTACAGTTTTTGTCGGTCTTAGGAAAATAAGGTTCAGTAAACCGCGTGTTTTTTTTAATTGTCTATCGCCGATCTGTATTGTTTTTTCATTTTAAGTTATAAGCTGCGTGCCCAACATGTATGGCTTTTCACACTGATACCGAGTGTTTTGTCTGTCCTAGTGTCATTCTCATTGTGGAAGTTTGCTGAGACCTTATAGAGATTTTCAGTAACTGGTTTAGAGATTTCTCGCAGTGTCTGCTCCTGCTTCGATTGCCCTAACCCCAGCAACTGTAATGTCACTCGAACGGCCTTCCGTGCCTCAATGACTTTGTGCTTAGACGGCCTCTCCTTATATACTAATCAGACTTCTGTACAGGGTGAGGTTTTATGTATCCACTCTCCTCCTTGTTACGCTTCTTCCCCTTCTCGGTAACAGCTGTTTTACCCTTCAGTTAAGTCGCCTACATTCTTTTCATTTGCGTTATCTCGGCCGGCCGGTGTGCCCGTGCGGTTCTAGGCGCTTCAGTCTGGAACCGCGCGACCGCTACGGTCGCAGGTTCGAATCCTGCCTCGGGCATGGATGTGTGTGATGTCCTTAGGTTAGTTAGGTTTAAGTAGTTCTAAGTTCTAGGGGACTAATGACTACAGATGTTAAGTCCCATAGTGCTCAGAGCCATTTGAACCATTTGCGTTATCTCGCTTATACAATAGTCCCTTCTCAATAACAGCTACTTCCCCTTCAGTTAAGTAGCTTATTTTCTTTTCGATTCAGTGTGTTGTTCAGTCTCAGAATGGTATGACAATACATCTCTAGATCCTTTCATATGCCTCCAGCTTTACGTTCGAGAGTTTGAATTTTCGCGTCCATGTACAAACAAATGTTTTGTCTATGCACACCCATCCAGTCAGTCTGCGCTCCAAGCCTGCACGCAAATTTATCCATGGTGATGTGTATACTAATGTACGCACCACTTTCCATGGCTATCTACATAGGAACTCCTGAAAGTTCTGTCTATACCTGCCATCACTCAGTTTTCTTGATTTATCAATAACGAGAAACACATACCTGCGTGATTCCAGCAATCTGCACGTATCTTTACACAATTTATGAACGATGCGTCGGTTCCTACATATGCCTGGTAAATCTGTTTTAAATTCAGATTGTCCTATTCGAGTGTTATAATTAGGTCTGCATTATCCTTCATCAGCTGCTTTGGGGTTCTGGAATATGTCTGACTCAGATAAAATACAGCAACAGCCATATGGCGACCTAAACAGAAATATCGTCCAATTTGATCTAGGTTTACCACAGCAACATCGTCAAATATGAACACTGTGTTTGGCTTTACTTTTACTAGTGGAAGGATGTCACTGCTCTCACTGAATGTCGTTTATGTCACACTATCTACACCCTGCGATATCTCCTGTAATAGTTGGTATTTCGGCTGAAACAGTGTTCTTGAAAATACACATACTCAAAACAGATTCCATCCTGATGTATTAGCAGCGACATGAGAAAATTTGTCTTGCCACAGTTGTAAGGACCTACAATTATTGCTTGTATGTTGTCAGAAAGGAGTACGCCATTCTTCTTCCAGTCTCCTTGTACGCCTTCACAGCTCCAGTCGCTTTCAACGAAGTCTTGATGCTTCATCCACCATGCCATGATACCGACTACGTCAGGTTTTGGCGTGTAATGGGTTTTTACAGAAAATAATGAACACTGCCATGATACCAACTATGCCAGGTACTGGCGTGCAATGGGCTTTTACAGGGAATGACATAATTTTCTGTAGTTGCATGTTTGCAATGAAAATAGTGGTAGCAATAGCTTTATATTTTCAATGTAATGAGAGGTAACAAATAAAATCACATACATGCTTATGTACACTGTATTCAGTAATCATATTCGGGGTGCACCACATCAACAGCTTCTTTCCTTATCTTAACACCAGTAAAGAATATAGAAAATAAAGCCTTCTTGTAAGCAAAGAATCTGTTCAGTCTTTCCAACACAATGGATAACACCATCTGTAGACCAAACAAGGTTGCAACGGTGGAGTTCTGTAGATAAATGAATGTGTCACCCGATTTCACACAGAGTGCAGAGTCATCGCACACTATTGTAATGGTTAGAGTTAGAGCAGCACAGTAAATGTCTGGAGGAGGACAGCTCGAATGATACTCGGCAGTCAACTGCTGCTAAACGTAGGCTTTTACATGACACAGTTCGTTCCATTCCGCCTCTGTAAACCACACCTTAGCACTTTTAGCTGCATTTTCGATCTCTATCACAGTACGCCAGTTTCTGTCTGTGGATGCTTCTATACCAATATGTAAACACTTCAGACCACTAGAGGTTAAATTATACACTTATGTGAACAGTAGTTGTGGACAGGGCTTAACTGGCATATTCTCATCCACTACATCCTCACTTTGTCCTTGCAGTATCACTGGAACATTCTGCCAAGGTGCATATGTTGAGGTCCAGTATAAAGCTGTGTTATTTTTATTAGGACCCCCAGAGGACTTCAGCGACTCAGGGGCTGGGTGGGTGTCTTCAACTGACAATAACAGCTCATTGTCCTAATCCAATAAGCTGACGAGGTTCTCAACAGGATCTCAGAGTGCTGCCGCTGCTGCGGGTCCCGGTAGGCTGGGGTACATTGCTGCTGCAGACCCCGACAGACTCAAGGACATCGCACTGACTGGTGAGAAGAGAAGAAAAATCGTTACAAGCGATAATACCAGCACAAAGACTTCAGCTTCTTCATACAACAGTGAACACAGACATTAGGCTAGGGGTACTTACTCATCACAACTCCTTCCTATTCCGCTGCGTCTGGGCAGCACTGCACAATCTCGGCTGGTGCTTCATGTCAACTGCAACTGCGGCCGCAGAGCCTGCATTCATCTAATACTTTCCCCTCTTTGGGGAAGTGTGAGGGGGAGTTTGTAGCCTTTTGGTTTTTACTCCCCTGTGTTTTGCGGCCGCAGAGCTGCTGGGGTAGCCTTATATCCCCCATGTTACCGTA
The DNA here is from genome assembly GCF_021461395.2 of Schistocerca americana. Classification (NCBI taxonomy): domain Eukaryota; kingdom Metazoa; phylum Arthropoda; class Insecta; order Orthoptera; family Acrididae; genus Schistocerca; species Schistocerca americana. Next base: position 471,086,943 of record NC_060130.1, on the reverse strand, counting down.
TGTTGCGTTCCTATTGGCTCATGGAAATTTCAAGTGCATCTGGTGGCATAATTGTGAACTAGACCAGTTGCTTGGTCTTCTGGATCTGGAAAACTGAGTGTGCATTTCAAAAATGGCAAGCATCGGTCTGCATCACTTGCAGAATGCATCTTGATACTATTCTGCTGCTTACAGTATTCCTCTTCTTCTTCAGGCACTCATCAAATACGACTCCTTTCTATTCTGCATGTAGAAGGCTATGGGTGCAGAGTCCTCGATTCTGTGCTTACAGGCAACATGGCTCTTAAACTCCTCCCAGTCAGACACCAGCTGCTCTTCGATAGAACACATTCCACAAAGCACCGAGAACGTGAGTGATTGATGATGGGATGAGATGATGAGTTGGTCAAGGGGGAAGTACATGGGGATGAGCAGCTGATGCTCTTTGATGGTGTATATAACATATATGAATGTGCTTCCACTGAAGCTTCCGTTTTGGAAGAGGCAGGCTTCATGTGGAAAATGTTGGTAGTTCGTGCATGCACATGAGCATGAATCAGTTGCAAAGTGCAACTTGGCTCCATCCCTCTGCATTGTCACAATCTGCCGAACCGAATTCTTCTGCTACTTTCTCCTACACTCTTCCATTATCACAGTCTTCCAACCACGTTGTAGTGAGCAATGGTTACAGTCCTTCCTCAAATTCGTACATGTAATACAGCTATTGAAAGCTGCTCTATACTTTATATTCATCTCATCGAACATATCGTGATGCTTCCACAATGACAGCTCAGTATAGACTGAACCACTCCCATCATTTCTGGTGATGTCAGCGGAGAAAAAAAGTTCCCAGCCGAATCGTAATTTCCCGACAATTTCAGGGGGACTGGGTGGTGGTTTGACATCAACACAGTCCTGGGACAATGAAATCCCAGCCAAAATTCGAAATTCCAGCCAACAGGATAGGTGGGAGAGGGTGTTGGGAAAGAGGCGGGAGGGAGCAAGTACCCACGTGTCACCTGGGGAAAATACATGACATCATCCAGAGGGGGTAAATAACTGATCAATTTAATTAATTTTCATACCAATTTGATATCAAAATTGCACCTGGAGTCCCAGTATCCGACTACTGTCACGTAGATGTATATCTGTAGATGCAGATATAATTCAGTTTTCGTGTTTTGACTTAGATGTCCTCCATTTCTAGTTTTCCTTTGTGTGTGCATAACGCATTAACTGCACTTAAAGGGGAAGTTCTTTAATAGGGAATGGTTGAAGTATAGAATATTACAACAGCTACGTGTAGATGACTATTACCTTTTTTATTTGGACATAACGCAAGACTTTACAGGAATTTTAAACAAAATTTAGATGAGCAGCTACTTAATATCAACCCACGACCTCTACATGGAAGGAGATCGCCAGGGAAACAACAATGTGATTGTGGAAAACGATACGACAGTTTGAATAGGCTGTCTAACGTGGTTAACCTCCAACTTTAGAGTAAAGATATATAACAAATTTATATGTCGAATCACAAGTATGGGTGTGAACAAAGATATTGGTAAAAAGTGTCGAGACATACGACTGTGAGAAACCTTTAGGTCTTCCTTGGCTAAGCAGCATGGGATTACCACGTTGCAGGCGACAATATACAACTATAGAATGGATCTTGTATTTGAGCCTGTGCAAGAGTGTTTACGTGTATTGGACACCAACAAACAGTATTTACAATATGCTCCAACTTATTCTTTGCCACTTGTTTCCATGTGGTGTCGATTAACGTATAATGAACAGAACAACTGTTCTGTTGTGTTTAGTAACGTTCTGCGCTTTGTGTACTGTGGTAATAAGAATACCCGAAAATTGACAGGTGTACAAATAAGACTCCTAGATACTCCAGACCGAGAAAAGCTTATCATCTATATTATGTCTGCATAAAGTTTTAATTATCTAGTTATAAACTACGTGGATGTTCTTAACTCTGATTCCAATGAAGACGGTATACCTATTACACAGAAGTGTTATGTTAAAGCAGGGAAAACTTATTTTTTTCAGTCTACAACATTGCTCTCCACAATACCGTCCAATATAGACATTGCACAATTCGGACTGGTTGACACGAGCAACGTTATTCCACAAGTCCTAAGAAAAAGAGTAAATGTGCCACACAGACTTAAAACGATTCCCCATTAAAGAAACTATACCTTACGTACAGTATGTGTTATGTGCACGGAAAATGAAACTGAAAGTGGAGGACATCAAAGTAAAGTAGAGAAAACTGGAGTATACAGAGAAGGCAATTGACATAAAGCAGGGATATAAGCTGCAAATGGAAGAGGAAGAGGCTGTTGCGGATGTGCGGACTAGGTTTACATATGGCTTTAAACGCAATGTATGGGTAAATCTGGTTACGATTGGGGAATACAAGATAATAGTATTTACTGTAAAGAGCAATGGTAAGTGGCCATATGCTGGAGTCCAGTATGAAAACGACGGATTGGAGCACGTTTACTATTTTAAAGTACACACGAAAAATCTGTTTATCAAACTCCATTCCTCTTAGGATCTGCTCAAAAAATATGTATGCCTTGTTAGAAAATGTGTTGGGTTTGATGTCATACACTTAGCAACAGAACAACCGTTTGCATGGCTTAAAACCAATGGGATTACAACCTTTAATGGCAATTCGCTTGCAAAAGTTGTAAACTTAAGATTCTATGCCGAATTTCCACAAGAATGTGCAGCAGAAGAATGGGCAGCCTACATCCAGGAAGATGTGGAGTGTTATAACACCAGTGTCATGCAGGAAATAAGAGGAAAAATTAAAATCTCTGAATGTTCTCGTCTGGAAGAACTGCCGGAAGGAACAGAACTAATCGTTAAAGCCATAAAAGAGATAGGTTTGAGAGGTTCCATGCCTTCTTTTGCATGCCGCCTCTCACTTTAATCAGTTTTATTAATGTTTATATCATTTCACGGTGGCAATGGGCCGAATAAGGTTATTCTGATGAGAGTATATATACTGAGACCTCAAATTACTTTTCACTTGATTGCTATGCGTTTGGGAACTGTATGTGGCCTTGCTTTTAGTTTTCTATGTTATTTCCCTGGGTGGCTTGTTGCGACGCGAGCATCGGAGGAAACGACACACTGCCTTTTCGTGGGTAGTCTGCACTTCCGCGAATACGGAGAAAGTCGTACATCAATGTGCTTGAGCGCCTGGCGGGCGACTGACCTCGGTCGAGTTTCGCTTGTCGTACGGAGGGCGAAACGACCTGCGAGCTGTCTGAGGGTCACCACTGCTTATGTGTTTACCATTCCGGTGCATCTGGAACTGCGACTACTGGCGCTGACTGACTGTATTGTCTTCATGATTCTGAGAACTCTTGTGTATGGCACCCTGCCGAGTGCGACTGTCTGTCGCCAGATGGCTGGTGGTCTTGGCATGCTGTTTTCGTAGCCGGTCAAACGGCAAGTTTAGTGCCTCCAGCTAAATAGCGGAGGCATCATTGGTCAACTTAAACTGAGGCCAGTTGATGTCATAAAGCCCTGCACGTAACTGGAGGGAACGGCCGCTATTGACGCAGATGATGTTCTGGAATAGTGTGGGGGAATTTTGGAATCAGCACTGAATGCTGATTCGGGGCTTTTTGAGGGTAGTGGGGAGTTGAATAACGTTGGCTTCCTTCTTGCGTGCATGGCCACAGGGCATTCGGGATCTGATCTTCGGCAGAATCGGACGGTCTTGGGACTTAGTCGCACTTTTTCGGAATCGTTGTGAAGCATAACTTTCGTCATATTCGTGTTTCATTCTGCGACCTAAGACCCAGATCCTTACTCTGTGTTTTCGCACCAGTACTGACAGGGCGCGTTTAGGCGGTCTTCCTGTGTCTCTTCCTGGAGATACATCCTATTGCATCCAGGAGTTTCTCTGTATCTGCCACGCGAGCAGAACTTAGGATTCTCGGATAGTATTCGAGGCCATGGGTAGAAACAGAGTTGCTGCACACCAGGAGTCGGCGCCTACATCATCGAAACGCTCCCTACTGACGACGTGCTGGAAGTTTCAGGACTCGTAAAGTATTTTGTGGCACCAGCATTGTAAGATATATCATTTTTATATTGAAGTCCTCAGCAGCACCCATGCTCGCTTTGCTACAGGTCCACCTTGTTTGTTTCTCCATGTGTTCCAGTTTAAGCTCTCACTACTAATCGCGATACTGCATTATAGTCAGGGGAGTAATATTTGATTCATTGGGACCTTCAGTTATCATCTCAATCTATTGAGTTTACAGCCTTCAGATTTGTCTAAAGTACTGTGTAACCGAAATTTATGCGGATTCCTTTTATTGCTCATGTGGATGTCTTCCCACTTTTCATTATTTGCCAGTTTTCGCACCATACAGATACGTTGTGTAAATCATCTTGCAATTGGGTTTGATCGTCTGACGACTTTACAAGACGGTAAATGACAGCAACATCTGCAAGAAAATCTAACAAGGCTGCTCAGACTCTCCCCTGGTCGTTTATATGCATTAAGAACAGCAGAGGGCCTAAAACGCTTCCTCAGGGAACACAGGACATCACTTCTTACTTGATGACTTTCCATCGATTACTGCGTACTGTGACCATTCTGACAGAAAGTTACGAATCCAGTCGCACAACTCAAGTGATACTCCCTTCTCTTGTGAGAAACAGTGCCAAAAGCTTTCTGGAAATCTAGTAATATGGAATCAATTTGAAATCCCCTGTTGATAGCACTCATTACTTCACGCCCATAAAGAGGTAGTTGTGTTTCACAAGAACGATATTTTCTGAATACGTGCTCAATCGTGTCAATATACCCTTCCCTTCGAGGTAATTCATACTGCTCGAAAACACTACATGTTCCAAAATCCTACTGCAAATCGACGTTAGTGATATGTGTCTCTACTTCAGCGGATCACTGCTATTTCCTTTCCTGAATATTGGTGTGACCTGTGCGACTTTCCAGCGTGCGGTTGTATATGATAGCTAAATATGGTGATATTGTACCAGCATTCTTTGAAAGGAACTTTATTGGTACCTTATCAGAACCGGAAGACTTGCCTCCATTAAATGTTGTAAGCTGCTTCGCTGCACTGACGATAAATACTTTTAAGTTACTAATATTCGCAGTTTTTCCGACTCGAATTCTGGAATATTTACTTCGTCTTCTTTGGTGCAGAAAATTCGGAAAATTGCGTTTAACAATCCAGTTTTAGTGGTGCTGTTATCGGTAATATTACAACTGATAACGCGCAGTGAAGATATTGATTGCTTCTTACAGTTAGTGTACTTCACATACGACCAGAATCTCTTGGAATTTTCTATCAGAGTTCGAGACAGAGTTTCGTTGTGGAAGCTACTGAAAGCATCACACATAGAAAGCTGTTCTACGCTTCACTAGAACATGATCAAGCTTAGAGATATTGTGTTATTTTAAATTTAACATATTTTTTTCGTTCTTCTGCATCAGTGTTCTGAACTGTTTTGTGTATCATGGGGGATCAATATTATTCGATATAAATGTTTCAGTTGCTTCAGATACTATTTGTTTGAAATTAAGCCATATCTGGTCTACATCGTTAGTTGGGAAAAAGAGGACACTGTTTCTTAAGAAAGCGTCGAGCGTGTTTTCATCTCCTTTTTTACCCAGATATATTTTGCGTTTACATTTCGTGGATTTTGATGTTGCGGTGGTCAGTCTCGCTACAATGACTTTGAGGTTACTGATCCCTGTCTCTGTCATGACGCTCCTTATTTGCTGAGGATTATGTGTGGCTAAGAGTTCAAGTATGTTTTCATAACCATCTGCACTTCGAGTGGGTTCCTGAACTAACTGCTCAAAATAATTTTCGGAGAAAGCATTTAGCGTAATTTCAGATTATGTTTTATATCTGATTCTGGTTTTGAATGTCTATTTTTGCTAGCTTATAGAACGTAGATTGAAGTCACCACCAACTGTAATTGTGTGAGTTGGGTGCCTATTTGTGACGAGACTCAAGTCTTTTTTGCATCTGTTCAGCAACTGAATCATCTCAGTTAGGGGGTCAGTAAAAGGAATTAATTATCAATTTATTCCGACTGTCAAGTATAACCTCTTCCCATACTAACTCATAGGAACTATCTACTTCAATTTCGCTACAAGATAAACTACTTGCAACACCTAAAAAGGTGCCGCCACCAACCGTATTTGATCTCTCCATTCTAAACTTCCTTAGGCCCCATGTAAAAATTTCGTTTGAACTTATCTCTAGCTTTATGTAGCTTTTGGTATCTATAACGATTTGAGCTTCAGCGCTTTCTATTAGTACTTAGAGCTCTGGTTCTTTCACAACACAGCTACGACAATTTACAGCTACTTTATTGATTGCTGTTACGTCTACGGTGAAAACAACTATCAAAAAGAAAGAATATAAACGGCAATTGGGAAAGGAAGAAACTAACGCTGATGTGCAATCAAGGTTAATATACTGCTGTAAACACAGCGTGTGGGGGAATCTGGCTATGTCTAGGGAATATAGAACATCTGAATTTACAGTGAACAGCGAAGGAAACTGGTCATGTGGTGGACAGCTGGCCAAATGAATGGAAACGAGAATGCTTTCTGCATTAAAAGATACACGAAAAATCTGTTTGTAACATTCCACTCCCATCTCGGTCGATTTCAAGGGATGGTTATATTCTATCCAAATGTGGTGGGCAATACATTGTGCACTTAGCAACAGGAGAGCGGAGTTTCAGTCTGCCAGAATACCTACATTTAATGGATACTCGTTTGCGAAAGTTGTAAACTTTAAGTTATTGACGAGAATGTCGTAAAAATGTGGAGCAGAAAAAGTTGACAGCGTATTCACAGGGATGTGGATAGTTTTAGCGATACAGTTATGCATTAAATAAGAGGCAAACTGGAAACCCCGAATGCTCTTGACTAGGAAGGGACAGAGCTAACCCTTAAAACCATAAAACAGACATTTTATAGGCAGAAAGTTAGACACGTATTTCAATTCGAGAATACATGTTCTTTTTATTAGTCACATTATTATCTGGAGAAAGAAATAGATCATTCTGATGTAGATTTAACCTTAAGTTAAAAATTAAGCTGGATATAAGTAAGACTACATCAAACGAAAATAAAGAAAGTGTTGTCCTCTGTGTGTAAATGTATGTGCAAAAATTAATGAATGTTTTTGTATAAGTATATTTGCTCTATCATTTACTACCTTGCAATAATCCCAAAACATCTTCTACATTTATAATAAAAATGGGGAAGGAGAGGGGGAGCTTGATTCATATTGACACAGTGTGAGAAGGGTGCAGGAGAAAGGTATCCCGTTATTTTAATGTGGCTCAGGGAGAAAAGGGGGAGGTGACCTTGCCCCACGCCAGCTTCTTTTTCCCAGAAATTTCACGTCATACATTTGCCCTGCAGGCAGAGATATGACCTTAATATGTGCCACCTCCATTTTCCCATCATTTTTAAGTCATACAATTGCCCTAGAGGCAGTGATTGTGATATGGGCTACTTTTAAATGACCTTGACTTTCCTGTTGTTGATCTTGACATGTGCCATAGAAAAGGGGGAGGGAGTGACCTTGAGATACGAAACCGGTTATAGCTTATTTGGTTCTCATACTTGCTGTGTCGTCCGCAGCTCGTGGTCGTGCGGTAGCGTTCTCGCTTCCCGCGCCCGGGTTCCCGGGTTCGATTCCCGGTGGGGTCAGGGATTTTCTCTGTCTCGTGATGACTGGGTGTTGTGTGATGTCCTTAGGTTAGTTAGGTTTAAGTAGTTCTAAGTTCTAGGGGACTGATGACCATAGATGTTAAGTCCCATAGTGCTCAGAGCCATTTGAACCTGCTGTGTCGCTCTTCTAGTATACCTTACAAACAGCCCCTCTGTGTGAAAGCTGTGAACTGGACCATGACAGTACAAATTATGGTCTACATATTGGAAAGAAGACTGATCCAGGGTTATGAATTATCGATTCATGAAGAGGATAAATATTTCAGATGGAAAAGAAAGAGGTAAATGGCAGTGGCCAGAGACCGCACTGAAACAAGTTTTGAGTACTTGCCCACAGAAGGCAAAGGTAAAGGTAGTACCTGCAAGTGAACTGTTGAGATAAGGTTGTTGATATTTTTTTAATGTTTGTCTGCTGGAGTAGGGCTGAGTTTTAAAACTGAGGAGGATCGATTACCTGTGGATAATGTTATTGCATTTTTGCTCATAGCATTTTGTTTTGGTATGTGATTATGTGTGATGGAGCCTTAAGAAGGATATTGAAACGACAACAGGAATGCAAAGAGGAGCAAAACAGTAAGCTGACATACATCAGAACGAGTCAGACCTATAATAATGAGAACGGATACAAGAAAGAGTGAGAAATCTAGCAAGAGAGTGACAAGGGGATTTGTATCGATTCTCAACCAATGTTTATTAGAGGCTAAATCTTACCATTCAGTGTGCTATTTCGTATCGTGCCTAACAATGTGTACAGTTTGAAGTGTGTTTCCACAGTCGTCATTTTGCAAAGAGAAGTGAAACACGAGGTACTTCCGTAAGAGACAATAGATGGCAGAGAGCGAGAACTTTTGCAAGAGGGAAACCACTTAGTACGCATCCAGCAGGTACCAGGTACATGTTAGTATTTGTGTTAATGATAAAAACTGATGTTCAAAGACATAAATTAACATTTTATGTTTTGCTAACCCTTTGTGTGGTCTACCACATGTGTTTACAGCGCCCAGGAAGACGAATCGAGAAAAATATAGTACAAACAGGATTATTTGGTGTAAATTTTTTATTACTCTCTGTTGCATACTAGCACGTGGGTTGTTTGCATGCAATGCGTTGCAAGGACGGGACAGTGACGGCAAGTTTCTGTATTATCGTGAATTGTTGGTAATGGGACATTGGATGATAGTTGCGAAAGTAGCCCTTCTCAATAAAACAAAGAGCTCAAATTGTCACGAATTAGCAGGAGAATAGCATTTTCTGTTTCGGAACGGTCTGTGTCTACGTTCTGTCCACATTCCTACTGGAGCAGCGTAACAGGAAGGAATACCACGAACGTATGCAAATATAGCAGCGTGGATAGACACGTAACGAAATACAGTTAACAAATCATTCAATGTCACAAGTAAGTCAGTCACAACATTTTATGCGAAGTAAAGGTGGAGGAGGACAAAAGGAAAGGGAAAGAACTATTCATGTCAGCTGTAACAGGACTTCATGCAGAGTCAGCGACGACGAGTGAAAATGTGTGCCAGTCTGGGATTCGAACCCAGGCTCCCATGCTTACTGGATAGTTGCGTTGCCGGCCGTTGTGGACGAGCGGTTCTAGGCGCTTCAGTCTGGAACCGAGCGACCGCTGCGGTCGCAAGTTCGAATCCTGCCTCGGGCATGGATGTGTGTGATGTCCTGAGGTTAATTAGGTTTAAGTAGTTCGAAGTTCTAGGGGACTGATGACCTCAGATGTTAAGTTATATAATGCTCAGAGCCATTTGAACCATTTTGATAATTGCGTTAACCACTACTCCTCCCTCTTGACACATTTCTCCAGTCACTCGCATTCCCACCTAACGCCACCTATACGCCGCCCCCATCCACGTTCTCCATGCCCGCTACTTTATTTCCACAGTGCATCCGCACTGAAAGTGGTGGATTCATTGACCATCGAGGCGAATCAGTTACATGAATGCGTGATGTCTGTTCTTTCAGACATGTCCGAAAGAACGGACATAATATATTCATACAATCAGTAAGTATAATTGACAGAAACCGAAAAATAGTCATTAAAAAGTGTGCAGTTCTACAAGTTTTTCACCTTTACATCTATAGAGTAAACTATAAAGGTAGGGACGAAAAGCATGGGGGAGACGTTGTCTTAAGATTTTTTTTATTTTTTGTCGATCAGCCTGTATTGGTTCATTCATAGAAGATGTAAAAATCTTGCCTCGAGCGAGATTAGAGCCAAAAACTAACGCAATCTTCGTCGTCAAAGCCGAAAACTTTACCACTAAGGTAGCATACAACTGTCGCAAACATTGCTCCACTATTATACCAGTGATGGTTATGATGGAGAATTCGCTATGTATATGGCGTACTATGCTGCAGTTGGTACGAGCCCCCTAGGCTTACAAACATAAATTTGCTATCACTATGTAATTCTGTAATTTAGAATCATTCAGAATATTTAATCTAAATGACAAGAAAAGATCAAGTGAATTTGCCAGAATAATCCTGAGATACTCCAGGAACTAAATCGACGGTCACACATTTGCAAAAAATATTCCGCAATGTTGCCAATTTGCCACTAGACTTGCGACAGGCATATTTTGTTTTCTCAGTTGATGTGTTTCTTGAGCTGGTTCGCACTGAGGAACCTCGCACTTCGAAGACACGTCAGCGCCGTCTGCCGTAGCGTTGACTCGGAGTAGAAATACCTTGTATAGGCCAATGACTTTTATTTGCATTTCTGTATCTACCAATTCGGTCTAAAGCGTTGTTACGAATAATATCCAGATGCACCAAATGCAACTCGAACATTATATATAAAGAGCGGGAGAAATTATTTGGCATCTCTCCTCGTCATTAACTGTTAAAGCTATTTTTATTTTTCTATATTAAGTGAACTCCAAACTAAAAAACTGATTCACCGGAATCGACTCGCTTTGTAGTATTACCAAACCCTATTAACATTATCAGTAAATAACATTCATTTTAATATCGTATAGGGGAAGACGGGGCAGAATGGGATGCTTAATATTTAACAATTTTTGTAAACTAAAGGAGCACAAGAAACCACCTCTTAAAAGAATGAAAAAATTAATTTGTAGTATAACTTAACATACCTTACTTTAAAATCATTTAAAACTGTCTGTTATGTCTTTCTTTACAGTTCTAAATGAAATGCTTGCTTATTACCCATTCTGCCCCACCCACAGGGCAGAATGGGATAGGGCAGTTTCTTGTGAACTTATTGCATAGACTTTGAAATTGCTAGGAATGTCATCTTAAAACTAAGAGATAAAGTTATTTAGTGAACAATTTACCCTAAAGGATAAGGAATCTTCAAAAAATCGTTAACAATAAGAAAAGATTTTAATATCTACTTGAAAACCGTAAATTATTTTTAATGCATAATACCAAATCACTGTTACAGTCACTTTATTGAAACCAATCGTTCGTGTACCAGATTTATTTTATAGCTTCCGAACAGCTAACAGTGGATGCCCATAACAAATCCTGTTACCCAATCCTGCACTGCAAGATTAGTTTCTTTGTCAAACCTATGTTGTAAGCCATTTCTTTCTGCTGATTCTAGGCTAATAAACTGAAAATGAGACGTTTCATCGTTGGATTAAAACGACTGCTCTCCATTGTTTAAGGTATGCTATAAGATCGTCTTTTGTTTTGCACTGAACACATTTGCAAATTTACCATCTGATTTGTCAGCTTTATGAGTGTATCTTTCCAACGTTGATTTGGGTACGTTAATCTGCTTGGATGATTTTAAAACTTCCATTTTGGAAGATAAAACGGTTGAAACTGTCATTTGTTTTAATGTCATATCCAATTCCTGTCTATCAGTCATTCTAATATAAATTCACAGCGTGTGGAATAACAAGGCCAAAAATAAATACGCAGTTTGAAATGTAGTTGCATCAAATAATTACGGGACTGAACGGGGCACTATCCCATTCTGCTGCGTTTCACTCCGCACCAAGAGCACATTTCATGTTAACAACTTTTATGGAGCGTAGTAACTGATGGATTTAAATGTATTATGTAACTAAATTACAGGGATGGCATGAAATTCACGATTACATGTCATTTAAAGACGTATAATTAAGAATAAACGGCTTATCAAGCGATTAAATTCACCAAAATTTGCAAAAACGTAACTGGAAGTTTGTAGGACAACCGTACAGAAGTCAAAATGGCTGTCGCCCCTTCTCTCCCATTCACAACACACAGGGGATAGGCTAAAAATGTGAGCACCAGTACCTACTTGGGAATTGTTTATTAATAAGGGGTTGGAACCCCATTTGTCCGTAATACAGCTGCGATTATTCTTGGAATACTGGCATATAATGACTGTATAGTCTCCAGTGTCATGTTATGCCACTCTTCTATTAGAACCTCTTCTAACTCCTATAGTGACGAGGGAGGAGGAAAACTTCTCCTCAGTCTGCTCTCCAATACGGCCCACAAGCCTTCGATAATGTTCAAGTTAGAGGACTGTGCTGGCCAGGGAAGTTGCTGTAGTTCAGCTGCATGTTCCTCACATCATAGTTGTACTGTCCTGGCCGTGTGAATGGGTGGATTATCGTCCTGAAATATGGCATAATTGTTGGGAAATAACATTTGAATCGTGGGGTGCACCTGATCACCTGAAATGTTCACATAATCGTTGGCTGTAACACGGCCTTTGAGAGTAACAATGGGACCAGTAGAATACCATGATATGGCTGCCTACAGCATCACACTTCCACTCCATGCTTAACCGTTGGAATCAAGCAATCAGGATTATAGGGTTCTTTTGGCGTTCTCCATGCGTAAAACAGGCCCGATGTTGGAAATAACGAAAACGTGATTCATCGGGCCATATGACATGTTTCCACTGATCACCCGTCCGGCAATTATGCTCCTGACATCATGTTTTACGCTTCTTTGCTTTGGTTGTCGACACTAATGGTTTCAGTATACCAATTCGCCCATGAATATTCGATTTATGGAGTTCTCGGCGAAAAGAGTCGATAGATACGGGGTCTCGAAGTGGCTATTGAGCTCTGCAGTCACTTTAGCCACCGTAGTTTTGTATTGTTTTGATACAATTCTTGTTAGCATACGATTATCTCTGTCATTTAGTTTCGATTTGCGCCCACTATTACGTCTACACGATGTTCTGTGTAGGCTGCCGTGACCTGTTGAAACAGTCGCTCTTGAAACATTCAATAAGTTGGCTGCCTTGGTTACTGATGCTTCTACTAATCGGGCTCCCACAATCTGCCTTCTTTGGGGCTCTGTTAGTTCTTTCATTGCACGTCGACTTCGGCCTTTGAATGGAAATACGAAGTGTGCACTAATCGTAAACAACCTACACTGATGGCTAGTCTGTACTGAACACACACAGTCCAGCGTGACACTTGCCTTACCTGCGTTGTTGACTGTCAAACACAACCAGCCCACTGTTCACATTATTTTGCCTATCCCCTGTAGTTCCATGTCACTACAATAGGCTGCAGCATTCTCCAGTATAGAAAACAGCAGTCCCGTTGTGTCACACTATCCCGTTCTGTCCCGAGTTCCTCTATTGGAGAACAGTTTTCCTTACGAATGCTTTCATTGGGACCTCCTCCAACAAATAATAACACAAATGAAAAGACGACATAATCCCGACTGCAAAATGCGAACATCGGCAAAGATATTTCATAAGCTGGAGACCAGAAAAGCAAATCGTGCAAACAAATCTTTCGCAATGACAGAAAAACGGCACTCAAAACCAGAGAAGAAAATTGAATCAGTGTGATTCGAGCTTCTGATAACATGAAAGAAGAAGCGTTTGTGACGAAAATCTGAAACAAGGAACAAAGTTTGCCGACAGTAATGTTTGACATATTTCATTCTTAAGCGAAATTGCCATTCATTTGATAAAAAACAGAGGAACAAAACGTATCGTTACTCATAACGATTACGGCAATATAGACGCTACTTGAATGAGAATTTAAATTTGCGGACAACTTAACACAGACATACTATGTGATCAAATGTATCCGGACACCTGGCTTAAAATGACGTTCAGGTTCGTGGTGCCCTTCATCGGTAATGCTGGAATTCAGTATGGTGTTGGCCCACCCTTAGCCTTGATGACAGCTTCCACTCTCTAGACATACCTTCAAACTTGTGCTGGAAAGTTTCTTTGGGAATGGCAGCCCATTCTTCAGGGAGCGCTGCACTGAGGAGAGGTATCGATGTCGGTCGGTGAGGCCTGGCACGAACACGGCGTTCCAAAACATCCCAAAGGTGTCCTGTAGGATTCAGGTTAGGACTCTGTGTAGGCCAGTTTACTGCATGGATGTTATTGTCGTGTAAAAAAATGGTTCAAATGGCTCTGAGCACTATGGGACTTAACATCTATGGTCATCAGTCCCCTAGAACTTAGAACTACTTAAATCTAACTAACCTAAGGACATCACACAACACCCAGTCATCACGAGACAGAGAAAATCCCTGACCCCGCCGGGAATCGAACCCGGGACCCCGGGCGTGGGAAGAGAGAACGCTACCGCACGACCACGAGCTGCGGACTATTGTCGTGTAACCACTGCATCATAGGCCGTGCATTATTAACAGGTGCTCTATCGTGTTGAAAGATGCAGTCGCCATCTCCGAATTGCTCTTCAACAGTGGGAAGCAAGAAGATGCTTAAAACATCAATGTAGGCCTGTGCTGGGATAGTGCCACGCAAAACAGCAATGGGTGCAAGCCCCCTCCAGGAAAAACCTGACCACACCATAACATCACCGCCTCCGAAATTTACTTTTGGCACTACACACGCTGGCAGATGGTGTTCGCCGGGCATTCGCCATACCCACACCCTGCCATCGGATCGCCATGTTGTGTACCATGATTCGTCACTCGACACAACGTTTTTCCACTGTTCAATCGTTCAATGTTTACCCTCCTTACACCAAGCGAGGCGTCGTTTGGCATTTACCGGCGTGATGTGTGGCTTATGAGCAACAGCTCGACCATGAAATCCATGTTTTCTCACCTCCCGCCTAACTGTCATAGTACTTGCAGCGGATCCTGATGCAGTTTGGAATTCCTGTGTGATGGTCAGGATAAAAGTCTGCCTATTACACAATACGAACCTCTTCAACTGTCGGCGGTCTCTGTCAGTCAACAGACGAGGTCGGCCTGTACGCTTTTGTGCTGTACGTGTCCCTTCACGTTTCCACTTCACTGTCAATTCAGAAACAGTGGACCTAGGGATGCTTATGATTGTGGAAAACTCGCGTACAGACGTATGACACAAGTGACACCCCATCACCTGACCATGTTTGAACTCCGTGAGTTCCGCGGAGCGACCCATTCTGCTCTCTCCCGATGTCTAATGGCTACTGAGTTCGCTGATATGGAGTACCGGGCAGTAGGTGGCAGCATAATGCACGTAATATGAAAAACGTGGGTGTTTGGGGGTGTCCGGATACTTGTGATCACATAGTGTAAGAATCACAGTAACAACAAGAAGTTACCCAAGGTAACGATTACAGAATGTAAAACTGATGAAGATGGTTTGTCACTAAAAGAGAGAAGCGCTTGCCGATGAGCCTTTCAGTTTTCAGACAACTTGAGACAGTCAGGAATGAAAATAAAAGGAAGAAGTTACCACAGGTAATCATAGGTAGGATTACCTATGCAGTATCTCGCAATTGGTGCATTTCGCCTTTATTTCCCAGTTAGTTCAAAATAACGCCACCTGACGACTATCACAACATTCATATGAAATTTATCGAAGCGTAGATGTTAAAATAGACTGTTATGTTAAATATTACGGAACTTCTGGCCAAATCTGCCTCAGTGGACAACGCTAATTGTAATTTTATTTCGTTTTGATGACTACTAAATGGTGTGATAACGCCTTTGGGATAGAATCTGTTCACATTAACTTGTCTTCTGATACAACTGCTTATCTGCTCTTGGTTGATTAAAATTCTGGTGGTCACGTAAGTAGGACAAAACCAAAAGGACACGTAGAAGTGGAGACTAAAACCTCATTCTTCACATCACCGTTGAATAACCTGAAAAAATTGAACATTTGTAAGAAAACGAATATAGGTGAAATAAGGTTGATGAAGTAATGAAAAATTTCGAGATCAGACATAAATCTAAACTCTTCCCGTTTTGAAATCTCCCCTTCACAGCTAACTAACGCCGAATCGTGTCACTGAAGCTCTCTCCGAATCGTTTTAAACGCTTTGGTAACCAGAGGTCGCAGTGAGGAGTTTCTGCCACCCGATATTATCGTCATCTAGTCCCGGTGCGATGCAACTCCAATCGTCACCCTTCAGTTTCGTCGAAAAACTCAACAATGACATAGTTTCAGGAAGGGAATGAAAACGACAAAATAAATAAGTCCATGAATCATGGGAAATGAAACACGTCATTTTACACAAAATTAATACAATTTAATCTTACTTTAGCAAGTCTAATATTATCATAGCAGTCTCGAATGCAGGACGTGGTGATCAATCTGAGTAGCACAATATTTTCTCAAGGCAGCTATTCTGGATCCATAGGGATTGGTCGAGCTATGTCGCTTGGTGCGGAAACACTGCAGAAAAATCCATGTTCCATGGTTGAGAATAGAGTTACATTAGCGGTTTCCTGAAACAATATCTTACAAGAGGAGCCCGCTATGGGTCGCTCTCTGGCACAGTCGAAACTGCTTGGTGATAGAAGGGTGAAAATAAAGGGAGACCTATTTTGTCTTAGGTGCGAACACTCAATAGTTCTCAAGAAACTGAGTGAAAGTTTTGATGCTACTGCATCAATTCGTGCAAGCAGTATTAATTGAATCGAGTCGGTGATGTAGCGCCTAAAAGTGTGGGTTCGGAATTTTTGAGCACTGTGTTCAAATCCAGTCTCTTTTTCTTTTTTGTCGCAGAAGTATGTGGATATTCATGAAGTCATTTTTTTGTGTCATGGGGAATAATATAATATACTATAAATAATCATTTTAAATTGTATTAAAAGTAGATTTTATCATCACAACCATTATATACACCAGCAACGTACGAATGCGTGTATGCCAATCACATATTTTAGTGTATCATTAGGAAAAGGAATGTTATTTAAGTTGATAATTACTTACCTCACGATCTGCTGATAATATCGTGGCAGCCTAAGCATATCAAAGCATTTTTTCGAAAGCTGTAGCATGCAATTGATTACGGATTCAGATATGCATTTTATCAAGAGCATCGCTTATACTCGTGATTTCCATCTGCTGCACAATGAGTATACGGCAATTCTGTTGTGGGCGAATGTAATTCTTCGCGTGTCAGTAGAAGTATACATCGTAGGTTTGACCGAACGGTATACTCTTTGGCGTAATTACTTTTAATGAACACATCGCTATTCCGATTTCATAAACAACCAGGCCATCTTATAAGAAGGATAGCTGTGCAACCCCATTAGTCAATACTGTACAGAAACGGCTCCATTTTTACGTAAGGTCGTAAAAATTCGTCCAAGAGCTAATGACAGATATCTTTGTTTCAGTTGGCCGACGTCTATTTCTGTAACCTTTTCAACTCAAAGCGATAACGTTTTCTTACTAGAGACGTGATACATTCTGTCTGATCCGTGCTTATACAGAAACCAGAGTTGAATTCAGGAATTATAGTGGAGGTTTGAAGTTGAGACAATCTTGTCATTTCCAATAATCCATCAAACGTACGCTTGTCTTTGGTGCTGATGTATTTGGTGACATGACGCCGCCGAATTCCATGGTTCCCTCTGAAAGAACCACAACAGGTGCTTGGAGCTATAAATTAAAAAGTTTCCGACAGCAAAGAGGTTGCTGTAGCCATTGCTCACGGGAGCAATGCTCACGAAGTAACCACATGTCCATTGTTCCTAGCTTGTGAAAAACGACCGAACTCCCACGAATCAATCATTTCATATTTATCTCGAATCGATACTGCGCTTGTCACGTGGGTCCTCCATCGTGTTACCTCTTTGTACTTTCTGGACAATTGTTAGCAACAGTTTTTGCTTGCCTCCAAGAAGTCAGTAGCAAATTCACTCTCGAGTCCAACAAGATGTAAACCAATCAATGGAATGGCATCATAATGTGTACGCAACAGCCACAAAATCTGGAAAGCTCACAAAATCTTCCTGCCATCAGTTAGTGGATGAAGATGAGCAAAGCTGTCTCTCCTTCTAAGATGACTCTCCTTATACGATAGTCTGATTGTTGATGAAATCGGAATAGCGACGCGTTCATTAAAAGTAATTACACCAAAGTGTATGCCGTTCTCTCAAACCTACGATGAATAATTTTACTGACAAGTAAAGAATTACACTCGCCCATTACAGAAGTGTTCTGTTCTCATCGCACAGCAAACCGAAATCACAAGTAGAAGCGATGCTATTGATAAAATATACACTCCTGGAAATGGAAAAAAGAACACATTGACACAGGTGTGTCAGACCCACCATACTTGCTCCGGACACTGCGAGAGGGCTGTACAAGCAATGATCACACGCACGGCACAGCGGACACACCAGGAACCGCGGTGTTGGCCGTCGAATGGCGCTAGCTGCGCAGCATTTGTGCACCGCCGCCGTCAGTGTCAGCCAGTTTGCCGTGGCATACGGAGCTCCATCGCAGTCTTTAACACTGGTAGCATGCCGCGACAGCGTGGACGTGAACCGTATGTGCAGTTGACGAACTTTGAGCGAGGGCGTATAGTGGGCATGCGGGAGGCCGGGTGGACGTACCGCCGAATTGCTCAACACGTGGGGCGTGAGGTCTCCACAGTACATCGATGTTGTCGCCAGTGGTCGGCGGAAGGTGCACGTGCCCGTCGACCTGGGACCGGACCGCAGCGACGCACGGATGCACGCCAAGACCGTAGGATCCTACGCAGTGCCGTAGGGGACCGCACCGCCATTTCCCAGCAAATTAGGGACACTGTTGCTCCTGGGGTATCGGCGAGGACCATTCGCAACCGTCTCCATGAAGCTGGGCTACGGTCCCGCACACCGTTAGGCCGTCTTCCGCTCACGCCCCAACATCGTGCAGCCCGCCTCCAGTGGTGTCGCGACAGGCGTGAATGGAGGGACGAATGGAGACGTGTCGTCTTCAGCGATGAGAGTCGCTTCTGCCTTGGTGCCAATGATGGTCGTATGCGTGTTTGGCGCCGTGCAGGTGAGCGCCACAATCAGGACTGCATACGACCGAGGCACACAGGGCCAACACCCGGCATCATGGTGTGGGGAGCGATCTCCTACACTGGCCGTACACCACTGGTGATCGTCGAGGGGACACTGAATAGTGCACGGTACATCCAAACCGTCATCGAACCCATCGTTCTACCATTCCTAGACCGGCAAGGGAACTTGCTGTTCCAACAGGACAACGCACGTCCGCATGTATCCCGTGCCACCCAACGTGCTCTAGAAGGTGTAAGTCAACTACCCTGGCCAGCAAGATCTCCGGATCTGTCCCCCATTGAGCATGTTTGGGACTGGATGAAGCGTCGTCTCACGCGGTCTGCACGTCCAGCATGAACGCTGGTCCAACTGAGGCGCCAGGTGGAAATGGCATGGCAAGCCGTTCCACAGGACTACATCCAGCATCTCTACGATCGTCTCCATGTGAGAATAGCAGCCTGCATTGCTGCGAAAGGTGGATATACACTGTACTAGTGCCGACATTGTGCATGCTCTGTTGCCTGTGTCTATGTGCCTGTGGTTCAGTCAGTGTGATCATGTGATGTATCTGACCCCAGGAATGTGTCAATAAAGTTTCCCCTTCCTGGGACAATGAATTCACTGTGTTCTTATTTCAATTTCCAGGAGTGTATGTCTGAATCCGTTATTAATCGCAGGCTACAGATTTCGAGAAAATCATTTGAGATGCTTGGTTTACCACTAAATTATCGGCATGACGAGAGCTATTTAGCAAAGTTAATTAGGTTTCTTTTCCTACTGACATTCACAGCAAAAACTGTGACTGTGGCATATAAGCATTCACAAGTTGCTTGTGGTCCTTTCATTTTTTATGCTTTGAACACTTTTATAACGTATGTCACCCTGGTAAATGCGTTGGTGCTCTTGAAGTATAAAAGCAATAATTGAAATTCTAGGATTTGTATGTTTTTCATTTTCAGTTACTGTTAATTATATAACGTTATATAAATATGTGACAGTAAAAGTTACTTTTCTAAATATTTGAAATGCTTATTTCTTTTGTCAACAGCTAATTGAATTTCTAAATGTCACAAAAATATTCATCTCATTGATGCTACATACAACAACACAAACAATGGATTTGAACATTGCGCGCAAAAATACGAAAGTGTGTTTTTAGCCAATATGCCACAGCCTCGATTGATATAATGAAGGAAGTGTGAACTGATGAAGTAGTATTAAAACTTAGTCTATCTCTCAGAAACTGTTGAGTGCTGGCACCTCAGACAAACTAGGTCTGCCTTTACTTGATCCTCTTTTCACCAAGAGAAATTTCGGCAGTGCCAGGAACCGGCCAATGACGGGTTCCTCTTATAAGATATGGTTTCACTAAACCGCTGACGTAACCCCATGACTGCGAAAGGAACATGGAGTTCTTGCAGAATTTCCGCGACAGAAACGTAGCTTGGCCAGTCCCTACAGGTTTCAAATGTCTGTCTTGAGAAAATAATATACTTTCCAAATTGGTTACTACATCTTGCATTCGGGAATGCTGTGATGGTATTAGACTAGTAAAATTATGATTTAACTATATTAATCACGTGGAAACTGACGTGATTTATTTCTTATGATAATTGGGCATTTTTATTCTGTATTTTTCACTTCTTTCTTGAAACTATATCATTGTTCAGTTTTTCGATGAAACTGCAGGGCGCTAGTTGGGGCTGCATCGCACTGGGATTTGATGGTGATAGTGCCAAGTGGCGGACACTCCCCACTGCGACCACGAGTTGCCAGAGTGTTCAAAAGGATGCTTGCATGTGTTTGACATTAGTCAGCTGTCTATGAGCGATTTAGAAACGGAAATACTTCACTTTTTCTCGTCATTACACGGTGATGTAAAGGGTGAGGTGTTAGTCTCCATTTCTATGTGTCCTGGTTTTGCCCTATTTATGTGACTCTCAACATTTTAGTTAAGCAAGAGCTGACGAGCAGTTTTATCAGAAGACAAGCTGATGTGTGCAGATTCTATCTCGTAAGTGTTATCACGTCTTTCCAATAGTCTACATAATGAAATGAAATTGCAGTTGGCATTTCCCTGTGAGGCACGTTCGGAAGGAAGTTCCGTAATATTCAACATAACAGTCTGTTTTAACAGATACACGATCGATAATTCTCATATGAATGTTGTGATAAGCGAGAGGCTGCGTTAGTGTGAAAAAAATGGTTCAAATGGCTCTGAGCACTATGGGACTCAACTGCTGAGGTCATTAGTCCCCTAGAACTTAGAACTAGTTAAACCTAACTAACCTAAGGACATCACAAACATCCATGCCCGAGGCAGGATTCGAACCTGCGACCGTAGCGGTCTTGCGGTTCCAGACTGCAGCGCCTTTAACCGCACGGCCACTTCGGCCGGCCCGTTAGTGTGAAGAAATTGGGAAATAAAGTATTAGCAAAATGCGCCAATTGCGGGTACCACGTAGAATTTCGGTACAACGCTCACCTTGCGTAAATTACTGTTGTTACTTTGGTTCCCTCTGCCTGAAGTAGTCCAAAAATTGAAAATCTCGTTCATAAGGCGCTCTGTGCTCCTATTGACAAATTCTCATCAGCAGTTATATTGTCGTAATCGTTGCGAATAACCATACTATCCGTTCCTTTGTTTTTTGTAGAATGAATGGCAATTTCGTTAAAGAATGACGTATTCGAGACATTGCTATCGGCACGTTTTGTTGCTTGTTTCAGTTTCTCATCACAACGACATCTCCTTCCACGTTATCGGAATCTGTAATCACACTGCAAAACTTATTTAATTTTCTTCGCAGTTTTTGAATCCTATTTTTTAGTCATTGCGAAAGATTTCTTTGTACGATTTGCTTTTCTGATTTGAAGCTATATGTTACTCGCAACTTATGAAATTACTTTGTGCGTGTTCAGAATTTGTAATCAGCTTGTGTTGTCTTTTAGTTTGTGTTTTTATGTATTAGAGGAGTTTCCAATGAATGCATTCACATAGGAAAACTGTTTGCAAGTATATGACATTAAAATGGATGTTATTTACTGATAACGTTAGTAACGTCTCATGATGCTGAGAAAGCGAATCACTTCCGGTGAATGAGTTTTGAAGTTTACAGTTCACTTAAGGTAGAAAAACAGAAATAACTATGATAGCTGCTAAAGAGGATAGCTTCCCAGATAAATCTCCTGCTCTTTATTTATGATGTTCAAGTTGCAGTCGGTGCAACTGGATGTTATTCACAACTACGTTTTAGATCCAAATTCTAGTTAAAGAAATGTGAATAAATCTCGTTAGACTATTCTAGATATTTCTGCTCCCAGTCAACGTGGTGGCAGCTGGCACCACTGCATCTTCGAAGTGCGAGCTTCCTCAGTACTAGCCAACTCAAGAAACACTTTGCCTGAGCGAACATATTCTGCCTGTCGTCAGTACAATGGAGAACTGGCAGCATTGCAGAACACGTTTGGCAACTACCGACTGTCGATTTACTCTCTGGAGTATTACAAAACTATTCTGAGAAATTAACTCGATGTTTTCTTCTTTAGATGAAATACTCTGAATGATTCTCACTTCAGGGATGACATAGAAGTAACAAATGTATGGTTTTAAGTTCATAAAATTTGTTCCAGTAAAAAATACAGCATATGTTGCCGTATACAATCTCTGTCATAGCCAGCACTGGAATGACAAGGGAGCACTATTTGCTAGAGTTGTAAGCTAGCATAGTGGTGCTCTGTTTCCCTCTGAAGGGTAAGAATGCCTTAGTTTTCGGTTCTAATCGCTCTGGAGATAACATTTTACCTCTCCTTTGCAATATCCAGTAGCAGGAAGATCAGATCGACAATCAGTTGAGAAATCTTAAGACAACTTCTCCCCCATAGGTTTTTTTGCTACCTTGATTCTGCACTCGGTAGATCTAAAGGTGAAAAACTTGCAGAATTGCGCACTTCTTAAAGCTTGTTTTTCTGCTTCTGTCAAGTGTACTGATTGACTTACTTTTGGCACTGAATGATTTGTTAACTGAACTTCGTTATGTGTCTGCCTCTTCCAGTAACGCGACTGTGGACAGACCGTTTCTCAAAACTGCTGTTCTCCTGCTAATTCGTGACGACTTGGGATACTTCGTTTTACTAAAAAAGACTTTTTCGTTACATTATCGTGATAAATTGTATGTAATTTGTATTAGTGCAGTTCATACTAAACAGAGATCACAGGGGATGGAGTAATCAGCAGCAGTACAGTCTCCCACATGATCTAAAACAGTCTGAGAATGTTCGGATGGTTTTCCGACTTCGTGCCTGTAGAAAATATGTTGGTAACACTTCGTCTCCTTCGTCAAAGCATAACACTATGCTTTGAAAGAGATAGTAAATCTGTGCAGTCGAGTATAACAATAATGCTGGTATCTTGTTTAAGTATTTACAATCTAAGGATGTGGGTTAATACGTTATGAGGAACTTCGCAATGCTAGTAGATAGAAGGGGAACACGGGATCAGCACTGACAGAAACATCAGGGAACCGTCGCAATCGCCAGCCGAGCCTGGGCGGTGAGAGCAGGGGACGAAGAACTCGCCGCCTCGCTCCTCGTGAAAGCTGCAGCCGCCTGCGGAAGCCGTGGCGTTTATATCTGTGCTCAGCTCAGGGCCTGACTGGGTCAAAGAGAGAGACGTGAACGCCTCCGGCGGGGGTGAGAGGGGGGGGGGGGGCAGGAAGGTGAGGCAACAGGTGCCTTCCCGCTCTCGCTCCCTATCTGTGCCACATTTCATTCAACCCAGCTGATCTCCATCTGGCTTCAAGACGGGCCGATCCAGCCCTAATGCCGACAGCCGTCTCCTCCACCACCCATTGTCTGGTGCAAGAACGGAAGTAACCCGGGGTCTAGAAATATCCCCATCACGTCGTCTGAGCTCTAACCAAGCGATGATTGAAACGTCAGGAATGGAAGACCAATCAAAAAGCGTTGTTTCACCCGCAGGCAAGTTTATATTTTCAATGCTTATTTTGGTACATCAGAGATTCCTCACTAACACGTTACCCTTAGTACGAATTTTTTTAAACTTAAATGTCAATTAATGACACAATGCTGGTGTAAAGCCTCCAGGATATTTGAAGACGAATGAAAATACTGTTCTCTATGGCATGAACTCAGTGTTATCGCGTAGTGAGGGACATTGAAATGCAGGATTGGAGAAAGTAGGTTCGCATCCAGCTGTATGCACTTTTTTTTTCATCTTTGTCTAACAGATTCTGGTACTAGCAGTCACATTTGTATTCGTCTTTGTGCAGAGCTAACATGCCATATTTGCTGATTTTTGAATTTATATTTTCATTTCAGGAATATACACCGTTTTAGTGATACAGCACATTAAAGGTCCCTCCAAAATGCATCTTTTTTAATGCGGTTTGTTCTGCTAAAGTGTTGGGAAATGTATGTAAATGAGAAATGTTTGGAGGTAGCTCACGTAACACAGAATTGCACATATGCAGGTGGACACACTTTGGTGGTTTCGCATAACAACAGAGCTGGAAATTTAAGACCAGAATACTAATTACCGGCGACCAACATAACCTGAATACATGTTAGCATTGACACTCTGGTTATTGGCAAACAGAGACATTTACATTAGTGATTGTTTTACATTTTAGTAACTACTTTATATGGGATAGTTTCTGATATCTGCAGTGACATATGTGAATCAGTTCAAGATTTTTATTAAAGTAAACATAAGGAAGATAATGTCAATAAGGTACGATTAACGAAATGGTAAGTATACGTATGACCTGTTTCATAGGGTACTTGATAAAATCTGCATCTGTGTATTGTTTGCTAGAGGCAGATAGCATGGTTTTGGGTAAACCATTGTCATTTATGGTCAAAAATATGTAACGTAACAGAGGTACATCAGCCATCTAATTACAGACACCACGAACGTACACAAAGAGATTGACCAGGTCTTTCGTATATTTTTAATTTTAATACGCAAATTTTTTAAATATATATTCACACTTGTTTACTTATTTGTGCCTTTCCTCTTTAACAAAAAAAAAAAAACGAAGCTTTTGCTTATTCACTCTGGTCCTGCCAGGAGCAAATACCTAATGAATTTGTCCTCTGTCTCACTTACCCAGTTGGAACATAGAGTGATTGAGCAATTCTACACCAATATTTTTTTTTTCCTTCGGCCTGTGCGGTGGGTATAAGAGCACTAAGATATCTACACTCTTCCATCAGCAATATTACGTTCTCTTCATCCCACCTCACTGCCCAGACATCTCATGTCAACAACAACAACAACAAAAGGAGAGCAGATAGTGGACAAAAGCTTCTGTACGGCTAGCGTTGAAGCGGTGAGGACGCGTACTTCCGTTGATGGTCCGTTCACAAGCCGACAGCCTGTGGATCACAAGTGAATGCCTGCGAATGCGACTTGCAAAAGACAAAATTCCGTTTGTACACACGCACAAAGTGGTAACACCAGAGAGAATTCTCGTTCACTGTTGCACTTGCGTTTGTGTTCAAAATGGTTCAAATGGATCTAAGCACTATGGGACTTAAACATCTGAGGTCATCAGTCCCCTAGACTTAGAACTACTTAAACCTAACTAACCTAAAGACAACACACACATCCATACCCGAGGCAGGATTCGAACCTGCAAACGTAGCAACAGCGCGGTTCCGGACTGAAGCGGCTAGAATCGCTCGGCCACAGCGGCCGGCCGTTTGTGTTCACTTCGCTGTAAAGGCCTTTAGAGGACAGTTCAAACTGAATTTCCGCAGAGCGTCAAAAAAGCAAAAACAAATCGAGAATACAAAGCTCATGTAACTCACAAAGGTGGCCATGACGTTCGGATCACGGATTTACTTCAAACTTTGTACAGCTTTAATAGTGTTAGGACAACGTAATATGCAAGTAGTGAAGGGTACTACTTAGATGATTTCGAGAAAATCGCAACAGAAGTTTTACGCGAGTTACTTCTCAGTTGTGATATTCCCGTTAGGTTCAATTTATTTCTTACTCATTAGGATGTAATAATTGCTTTATTAACCGCGTATGGCAATCGGACTCATAAATTATGGGAGATAGTCGCGTACAGTAGATGCTCGGCTATGTGATGGCTGATCACTCTCTTTTGTCTGTGAGAGTTTGCAGTCTACGTGATGTACAAAGAAGAACAATTTGTAATTCTGTTAATAAAGATACTGTTCAACGCCGAAATGATACCTGTTTCATCACATGGTGCACTGCAACCATGATTACGAGCTGGCAGATGTCATGTGGTTAGCGTTCAAGCTCAATAATCAGTGGATCGCTGGCTCGAGTCCCGTTCATCTTTTTTTTTTTTTGTTTTCAACACTAGTCATATTACTTTGTAGATATTACATTTGACAGATAGTATGATGAAAAGACACGTGTATATGTGTGACATTTTATTGAATTTCCAATGTCATTTCGTTGTTTGCTAACTTTTGTTATTACAACAAATATTATGCGGCTTTTATTTCTATAGGCAAGTTAAAAACTTTATCAAAGGCCGTGAAACTTGTTCATATCTGATTGAAAAGAGCGAGAAATTGCTTCTCGTGAAGATGCTATTACAATACCATCGATCGTGCACCAGCAATTGCCGGCCGCTGTGGCCGAGCGGTTTTAGGCGCTTCAGTTCGGAACCGCGCTGCTGTTGCTGCGGTCACAGGTTCGAATCCTGCGTCGAGCATGGATGTGTGTGATGTCCTTAGGTTAGTTACGTTGAAGTAAGTCTAGGGGACTGATGACCTCAGATGTTAAGTCCCATAGTGCTTAGAGCCATTTGAACCATTTGCACCAGCAATTTTCGGCACCGATATTTACAAAAAAAATTCCACTACAGATGGTTTGCATCCAAATTGTCGGAAGAATTAGATTTTTTTCAAAATTACAACGAGCTTTTTTATTTCCTTAGAAATTCTGAAGATTCCAAGTGCATGCGGGAAAACTGCATTCATTCGGTAGAGTAGATGCTGTTTTAATTTATGTTTCTGTGTCTGTATGAAAAATATCATCCTGCAACCTGTAACGTGGAAAACACACACGATGTTTAATCGTACATTATTCTCATAATCTGACATATTGTAACTCATTGTGTAATTGAATAAAGTTATTTACACCCTTATTGCCGGCCGGAGTGGCCGAGCGGTTCTAGCCGCTACAGTCTGGAACCGCGCGACCGCTACGGTCGCAGGTTCGAATCCTGCCTCGGGCATGGATGTGTGTGATGTCCTTAGGTTAGTTAGGTTTAAGTAGTTCTAAGTTCTAGGGGACTGATGACCTCAGAAGTCAAGTCCCATAGTGCTCAGAGCCATTTGAACCATTTGAACACCCTTATTTATCGATGTCTGACTTCTACTTTCCAACCCTGTGCCTCGCGGTTGAAACTTGCATCTGCAGATTGAAGCGTCCATGTGCAAAATAGTTCCCGGTACCTTACGGTTTGATCGACGGCAGGTCTAAGGGATTTCTGAAATCATGACAGGCATACGTTTTCAGGAAAATGTTGTACGTTTGGTCGTTTACTTGTCGGTAATTATAAACATAATAATGTCCGCCCCTGGTAGCTGAGTGGTCAGCGCGACGGAATGTCATACCTAACGGTCCGGGTTCGATCCCGACAGGGTCGGAGATTATCTCCGCTCAGGGATGAGGTGTTGTGTTGCCCTTATCATCTTTGCAACCTCATCGACACGCAAGTCGTCGAAGTGGCGTCAACTTGAAAGACTTGCACCAGGCGACTGGTCTACCC
Source organism: Schistocerca americana (assembly GCF_021461395.2). Lineage (NCBI taxonomy): Eukaryota > Metazoa > Arthropoda > Insecta > Orthoptera > Acrididae > Schistocerca > Schistocerca americana. The sequence goes on along the minus strand of NC_060130.1, from coordinate 471,059,208 downwards.
AATGGGAGGCCCTAGCCGCATGGCATTTTATTTAACATACCAATTGTTGTGATGACAAAAATTACTAAACTAGCAAATAACGTTGTAATTTCCATAAAATTTCATGCACGTGCAAGTGACTCTTCACCATATTAGCTTGTAAATTGTAATATGTATGAAATAATACGACTAGTGCTGAAAAAAATATAATTATAAAAAAGGAAGATGAGAGGGATTGGATCAAGTGATTGACTGATTATGGAGCATGAATGCTAACCACATGATGGCTGCCATTTCGTGCTCAAGGTCGCAACACACTGTTACATCACTGATGCATAAAACTTATCTTCGGATTTTCTCAGAGTCCCCTAATTGGAACACGTTACTACTTGTACATTACATTGTCCTAATGGAACACTAAATGTGTACAAAGTCTGACGTAAATCTGTGATATGAACATTATGGCTTCCCCAGTAGTGGGACAAACACAGTGCTACCCCACATTGCGTTGTTGCCAAATTTATTGAAGATGGCGGATCCAAGGTGGCAGCTATAGATGAGGCAATGACACATTGACATCATGGCTGTAAGTTCAATTTTGGAGGGAAAATAGGTCAATGGGGCTACCTCCTCGAACCTTACTCCACCCCCACCCTTCCCAACCCTTCCCTACCCATCCCCACTCCCCTCCCCTCTGCGAAATTGGGGGGAAAGAGGCTCACTCTGTGCTGGACTGCTTGATAGGATGGACATTAGCCTTTATTCTGTATGAATTGTGGTATATTGTTTATTTAAACCATTTGAGTTGTTGTAGACTGTTGCTCCATCCAAGATCTGGAATCCAACTGCCATAGTTCACAACACCACCATGAGAGCACACTGTCGGCCCACCTCCCCTCACCTCCTATGACGTAATCCAAGATGACAGTGCGTAGTAAATGGCAGGAAGTTTGCTCAGTCTGTGCTGAGGTTCCCAAAAGGTCAGATGTAATTGTTTACTGTGTACTACGAGTTCAATGGATAAGATGTCTGTACTGCAGGAGGAGGAGTTTAACAGATATATTAGCTGTAATCATGCAGCCGAGGACTGTGTCCATAGCCACCTGCATGATATTTGGAAAGGAATGATATTCGGTGAATGTATCAAGAAGACAAATACACTTCATCAAATAATGAAGATACAGCAGGATGGGGCTATGTTACACTTTGAAACTCATCCAGATACATATGTGTACTGTAACTGTAGATCATTCGATAAAAGTCCAGTTAGTCTTCCAAAGTAATAGAAGCAAGACGATCACCCACTCTGGTGCATGGCCACTTCCAGTGGGCAAGGACACTCTGGGGCAGGGAGTGCGCTGGGCTCACTGCACTGGCATGCAGTAGCCGCAGGGCAGCCACGGGTTAAGTACTCCCTGTTGAGTTGGAAATATCTTCAGGCTCCCACCACACGCCTGCCACCCTTTGTCATTGAATGCAAAATGCTTCAGGAGTTATTACATCTGGTGTCTAAGCTATGTGAGGCATATTGTCACATACATAAGTTGAAGATGTCACAGGAAGTAAATGTACCACTGTACAAAGAGAGAGACAGAGAGCTTTTGTAGATAACGCAAGAATGTTTAACCAATTTGCGATGTACTTACACATTTTATTCTGAGGAATACCACCACAGCACTTGAACATGGACTAACATGGACTCCAAAAGAAAAGATTACGGCACACTGTGAAACCACCCCTGAGACACTTTCGTGCGCTTTTGTGGCAAATACCTTGTCGTTGAGCATGAGCTGCTTGAGAAGTTACTAAATCCAACTGAGTATGTATCTAAATACACTTTCAAGAAGATCGCTGCACATAGTTTGCTTCAATTTTGCGATATATACCGCCACATTTGAACACAGACTCTGAAAAGATCGCGGCGCACTGGTGAAATCTCCCTGAGACACTTCACATGCTTTTGTGGGAAATAGATCCCGAAACTGATATCAGCTGCAGCATCCGATTTTACACGCCAAAATGACGGGATTTGGAAGTCGAAATAAATGTATCTGTAGCTCTAAACAGAACGCTTGCCACTTTTCGAGTTTTACCTGCTCGTTTGAATGCACTACAAAGACTGGGCTGGTTCCCCCGGCACAGAGGCGTTAGTGATTACGTCCCCGACCTGCTTGTTTGTTGCCATTCTTTCTACGGCCATCTGCTGGCCGCTGTGGCCGAGTGGTTTTAGGTGCGGAAGCGCGCTGCTGCTACGGTCGTAAGTTCGAATCCTGCCTCGGGCTTGGATGTTTGTGATTTCCTTAGGTTAGTTAGGTTTCAGTAGTTCTATGTCTAGGGAACTGATGACCTCAGATGTTAAGTCCCATAGTGCTCAGAGCCATTTGAACCATCTACTGCCATCTCAAGACTCTAGGATCACAAGAATATATGCATTTTCACATGGTTTGCCAGATTATCATACTATTTACGCGATAGTTCCCGACATGAATCACAGAGCAGTATGCTACCAATTTCTTTGCACAGTGTAATTGCGAAGATACAGAGTGAAAATATATATATCTGTCGAAACCTGAAGGTGCAGTGAAGTGGGACATACTGCAAACCACTGAGTAACTGGAAACGTTAATCATCTTTGAAGATCTTGATGTGAAAACTCGAAAATACAGGGAGGCCGACACAGTTACGTCAGCTGCATTCTTGCACTCGAGCCTCTCCAGTTTGGGCAACTCCTGCCATAAGCCAAAAACGTCAGTCATTCCGGCAACCGGCTACTGGTGCAATGCGCTATGTATCACTGTACTTTCAACTAAATATTACGATTGCAGCCTCAATCTGACGACATTTGACACTGAGCAAAGTATCACAAATACTCCCTCCTGGCGATTGAGGGACTGGAAATATCAAAATCTGTAGCAGTCTTATGACTGAACATGATTTTCGATGTAAAAATTCTTTCATTTCCCTTATGTCTCCTTAGCTATGGACAGACAACGTCCTCTCCACCTGGATGCGCCAGGCGTCCTTCGCCGGACTGTAGCCTACGCCAGGCTCAATGCTCTGGTTTTCGTTAATCCCTCCCCAAACAAAAGCACACTACCTGTCAGCAGGAAATATCAATCACGCCACGTGGAGCCGACAACAGACCTGAAGCTACACTGCGTTCTTCTGTGAGACAGCCGGCCGGAGTGGCCGAGCGGTTCTAGGCGCTACAGTCTGGAACCACGCGACCGCTACGGTCGCAGGTTCGAATCCTGCCTCGGGCATGGATGTGTGTGATGTCCTTAGGTTAGTTAGGTTTAAGTAGTTCTAAGTTCTAGGGGACTGATGACCACAGCAGTTAACCGAGCGAGGTGACGCAGTGGTTAGACACTGGACTCGCATTCGGGAGGACGACGGTTCAATCCCGCGTCCGGCCATCCTGATTTAGGTTTTCCGTGATTTCCCTAAATCGCTCCAGGCAAATGCTGGGATGGTTGCTTTGAAAGGGCTTGGCCGACTTCCTGCCCCATCCTTCCCTAATCCGATGAGACCGATGACCTCGCTGTCTGGTCTCCTCCCCCAAAGAACCCAACCAACCCAACCACAGCAGTTAAGTCCCATAGTGCTCAGAGCCATTTGAACCATCTGTGAGACATACAGAAAATACATTGCTTCTGTAGAATATGTGGTTGGTTGCGTTCGAGTAGAGTGCTATACTATACCTTCCGACCAGAAAAATAGAGCATTTGCGATAGGTGTTGACATTTGTACTACTACATTTACAAGCAAATTTGGTATGGACTGGGAGAAGTGATGTCATGATTGTCTAGGCAGAAGCGACATAAAATCGATAAAATTAAAAAAAAAATCAATACTGGAATACATGCACAAATTAGGGAAAAATATACATTTTGTAAGTCTGCTGATCATAGTGTACCTATTACACATTTCCTACTAGGTATAATACTTTGCCAGTATCTGAATGGTGGTGATACCAATCAATACTGAGCGAAAATCCACGATGGATGGAAATGTCTCATTTGTTTTTTCTTGTGAGTGGCACCAGTGTGTCTTAGCATGAGAGATGTAACCGTCTTATAAGAGAGGAGTTATTAAAAAAAAACATGATCGCAACGACCAAGTTACTGTCACCATGTATAAAAAGTGGTCTTGTTTCTATCGCGAACACAAGTGTCACTAACAATATCCATGTTAAAAGCCTTGCAAATCGAGGTATGGTAATGTTTCAGAATGAAGTATCACGACACTGAATGTAGACAGTCGTCACTGGGGTGTGTATTAAGAGACAAAAAGCAGGAAGCCAATATTTGCAACTCCCTCATACCGCCGCTAGATATTTCTCACTCCAACAAACAGTTTCTGTAACACGCTCTATCTCGATGCGATGTATGAGGTTCTGTGACGTATCAACTTGGTTATAGGCAAGGGAGGATGATGGTTTATTCAGAAAGATCACATTCAGTAGGCGGTGTACTATGTGTTGAATCACTTTAAAAAAATGTAATACTTGATTGACGTCGTAAGAAATGTACAAAATCCTGGACGAATTCACTGGCTTTCCAGATCTATAGTATTATGCTTTTCCGTAGAAATGCTGTCTGCAATTTGGAATCAAGTCTCTCCATTCAGCCACATACCTGCATTGGGTGCTATGGAGATGTCTTTTAATGATTACAGCCACTATTGAATCATATTCATATCTCAAAATGAGTCACCCTTTTTGAACCTGTCAGCTAAAGACCTCATATAGTAAAACTCCAGCATGGTTTTAGGCAGTGCCTCTGCATCTTGTAACTGTTCCTCAGCCTCTGCCCTGCCATCGTTGCAGCTTTGTGCATGTGATCATTTGGATTTAAGTCAGAACTGAGCAGAAGTCAGACAGTGCTATATCTGCCACCTTCTGCAACCCATGTAGAAACAGGGTGATGAACTGAGTTAATGTGACATGACCGTGTTTTGACGACTTGATGGAAAATTAGAACAGGTTGTCATAGCTTCACCAACCTTGTACGATGTGTAAGGCCAGCGCCAAATGAAACTTTCTCCTGCAACGTGAGATAGTAGAAAAGATAGTATGAGCAGTTGCGGGAACTTGGAAAAGGATGAGGATTTTGCTACTGCAGTGTAGTGAATTTCCAAATTACATACACGTACTACATTCTGAAGGAGATTTGCATCCCTCAGGGTGCAGTGACGTCTGTCACCCAAACATTCTCTCTATCATCGTTATTTTGTACCATTAAACAATGAAAAAAAACTACAAACTATAAAAACTCCACTAACATCACCCAATAGAGAACTCAATAAGATATTACTGTATGCCTGTATTCCGAGATATATATACAGAGTGGTCCATTGATAGTGACCGGGGCAAATACCTCACGAAATAAGCGTCAAACGAAAAAACTGCAAAGAACGAAACTTGTCGAGCTTGAAGGGGGAAACGAGATGGCGCTATGGTTGGCCCGCTAGATGGCGCTGCCATAGGTCAAACGGATATGAACTGCGTTTTTTTAAACAGGAACCCACATTGTTTATTACATATCCGTGTAGTACGTAAAGAAATATGGATGTTTTAGTCGGACCACTTTTTTCACTTTGTGACAGTTGGCGCTGTAATAGTCACAAACATATGGCTCAAAATTTTAGACGAACAGTTGGTAACAGGTAGGTTTTTTAAATTAAAATACAGAACGTAGGTACGTTTGAACATTTTATTTCGATTGTTCCAATGTGATACATGTACCTTTGTGAACTTATCATTTCTGAGAACGCATGCTGTTACTCCGTGATTACTTGTAAATACCACATTAATGCAATAAATGCTCAAAATGATGTCCGTCAACCTCAGTGCATTTGGCAATACGTGTAACGTCATTCCTCTCAACAGCGAGTAGTTTGCCTTCCGTAATGTTCGCACATGCACTGACAATGTGCTGACGCATGTTGTCAAGCGTTGTCGGTGGATCACGATGGCAAATATCCTTCAACTTTCCCCACAGAAAGAAATCCAGAGACGCCAGATCCGGTGAACGTGCGGGCTATGTAATGGTGCTACGACGACCAATCCACCTGTCATGAAATATGCTATTCAGTACCGCTTCAACCGCACGCGAGCTATGTGCCGGACATCCATCATGTTGGAAGTACATCGCCATACTGTCATGCTGTGAAACATTTTGTAGTAACATTGGTAGAACATTACGTAGGAAATCAGCATACATTGCACCATTTAGATTGCCATAGATAAAATGGGGGCCAATTATCCTTCCTCCCATAATGCCGCACCATACGTTAACTCGCCAAGGTCGCTGATGTTCCATTTGTCGCAGCCATCGTGGATTTTCTGTTGCCCAGTAGTGCATAGTTTGCGTTACCCCTGTTGGTAAATGATGCTTCGTCGCTAAATATACCGCGTGCGAAAAATCTGTCATCGTCCCGTAATTTCTCTTGTGCCCAGTGGCAGAACTGCACACGACGTTCAAAGTCGTCGCCATGCAATTCCTGGTGCATAGAAATATGGTACGGGTGCAATCGGTGTTGATGTAGCATTCTCAACACCGACGTTTTTGAGATTCCCGATTCTCGCGCAATTTCTCTGCTACTGATGTGCGGATTAGCCGCGACAGCAGCTAAAACTCCTGCTTGGGCATTTTTGTGGCGGCGTTCGTAGCGACAAGCAATTCGCTGTAGAAACGGCTTACGAAGTCACCGCCACACTTTTAATAGCGGGCCGACCGGTCCGCTGGAACAGTGAACAGAAAGATGAAAACCCAAACACTCTGATTAAAAAAAAGTCGGTACTTACCTTTATTAACGAAGATACAGAAACACAGTAGTGAACTCCGTGTCTACAGAAATCTGTCTAGTTCGAGTCGGAGCGGCTAGGTCAGCGTCGGCTGACGACAAAGAACAACTCTGCTGCGATGAACACACAACTGACTAGCAAGTACACAATTCGGTGGCGAGTATACAACTGAGCGGCGAATACAGAACTGTCCTAGCGCTCGCGACTCGAGCGCTTAAGAAGCCAGAAGCCAGCGGTGGCGCGCGCAGACTTGCGGCGATTTCCTGTATCGCTGGCGCTGCTTATGCGGACGGCGTCCGGACTTTGATGCTGCCAACCTTTTGGCAGCGGGCTCGGGTGGCATTACTGGCTAGGATATAACAGGCATCATCATTTGTTGCAGGTCGTGGTTGACGTTTCACATGTGGCTGAACACTTCCTGTTTCCTTAAATAACGTAATTATCTGGCGAATGGTCCGGACATTTCGATGATGTCGTCCAGGATACCGAGCAGCATACATACCACACGCCCGTTGGGCATTTTGATCACAATAGCCATACATCAACACGATATCGACCATTTCCGTAATTGGTAAACAGTCCATTTTAACATGGGTAATGTATCACGAAGCAAATACCGTCCGCACTGGTGGAATGTTACGTGATACCACGTACTTATACGTTTGTGACTATTACAGCGCCATCTATCACAAAGCGAAAAAAGTGGTCCAACTAAAACATTCATATTTCCTTACGTACTACACGAATATGTAATAAAAATAGGGGTTCCTATTTTTAAAAAACGCAGTTGATATCCTTTTGACCTATGGCAGCGCCATCTAGCGGACCAACCATAGCGCCATCTGGTTTCCCCCTTTAAGCTCGGCAAGTTTCGTTCTTTGTAGTTTTTTAGTTTGACGCTTATTTCGTGAGATATTTGCACCGGTCACTATCAATGGACCTATGTTTTCTATATATCGAAAACAAATGGAAACAAATACTGTCTGTGTTGTGCTGGTTTTGAGTATATGTGGCGATCCTATTAATATATTGTTAATAGTCCATTGGATCAGATGGTCAGGGATCGAAGTCGCTTGCACAGATCAGTGTAAAGTTTCATTGCCTGTGCTGTACGAGGACCATAACCCAGAGTCCATCAGTTGCAAGAGAGGGTTCTGGTGTGCTGTCTGACAGATTTGCTTTTTTCTGTTGCGACACATCCAAGCAGTGTATGAGCACAGATTTGTCCATCATCATACCATTTTGTTTCTTTCACGATGGCTTCGAGGTCCGTGTCAGGTTCTAAACTGACATTAACTCATTTCGATCCATTGGCTCTAACAGAAAAGTAGACATGATCATAGAATATAAACGCATGGACCCTAATGCAGAACATAAATCTCCAGCATCTGACTTACATCTACCCTGCAAGTTTTCCATCCCACTCACTATGGTGAGAAGATAAAACCACTTTCTTCTATACAAAAGAAAAAGCACATAGAGTCTTTGTCATGAACGCACAATATAGCTTTCCAGAGGTGTATAGCGCCCACTTTTCACATCCGATGATGGTTCAAAAATTATACTATGCTCGGATCAGTCCTATATAAAGTTATCGTCAGCAAGGGATAAAACCTCTTAAAAGGACTCAGACAAACGCTTAGCAGCGGTGTTTGACATGTGAAATTACACGCCATGCAACTACTAAGTAAGTAAACAGGACATCTGCCAAGCAGACGTATACACGGGGATTTTAGTACCTCACAAACACCTCCCACTAACTTAGAATCACCGTAGTCATGAAACTGAAGACTCGATTTTATACCTCAAGATGCTGCAGGGGAATGGTGTACGTTGCATAAATCTATGTATGTCTATAGGAGGGCTCCGAAACAGGTTTTCCATCGATAGACATGTTTCATCATCACACATGAGTTAGAAGTCCTCTGATGATTGAGAGGTTTGCTGTTAACAATCTCAGGTAGATAGCGCTTTAAGTCACACACACACTCAGAACATGCAAGTGTATATGAGTTGAATGCAGGTTACAGAAAATAACTGAGATAGCCCAACAGAACAACGAGAAAAATAGTCAAATGCGCTATAAATGACCTGCAGAAGCATCTCCCTCTCTCTAGAATGCATCATCAGTCTACTATTAAATCATCTCTCGTCACAAGCCCATCTCAACCGATCACACCATCCACATTCTGTCAACCTTTAAGGCAGATGTAAGTCAATTTAGAGGCAGATGCTTATCTTTCTTCCAGGAAAGCATCAAAGACAGCAGTCAACTTGCATGTATCGCTATTACCTCGACAGACATACAGTAGATTGTTGTGAACAAAAACCATACGCGGACTGTTTGTGAGATGTTTGTCAGCTGCCACCGCAAGGCTGTTATTGGCGAAGAATACAGAGAAGCACATTGCAAATACTGTTTGTTAGGTGTTAAAACACCTAATCAATCTCGCACAGGGTCAAACACCCAATCCATTCTGTAGTTGTACATTGCAATCCATGACCCGGTAATACAATGCTCTTTAGGTAAGGACACTTTTAAAAAATGTATAAGGTGATTGCTGATCACTTTCGGGACACACCTGGGCCTGTGATCCGATATACAAATTTATTACTCTACATTTGGTGGTCATTCAGGTTAAACATAGTATTCCAACTGTCTTATCAATGTCGACGAAAAAATGACTGTTCCTCTGTGATTCCCAGTGTTTCCACATCAAATTTCTCTCATATTCTTCTTACTGCCGCACACTCGTTCCCATGTACAAGAACTGTCCTCCACCAAGCAGAAGACATGCAAGCACTCCCTCAATTTCCCCGCATTTCGGCGTATTTTTTCCTTCCATTTATATGTGTATTCCCTCACTGTTTTTCTAATTTTATCGATTTTATGTCACTTCTGCCCATACCACAATGATATCACTTCTCACCACCTATTCTAAATTTGCTTGTAAATGTATTAGTACAGTCGTCAACACCTAGTGCATGAACTATTTTCCTGATCGGAAACTGTACTCGAGCTCATCCAACCACATATTCTACGGATGCAGTGTATTTTCTGTATTTCTCACAGAGGAGGCAGCGTGGCTTCAGGTCTGTTGTCGGCTCCACGTGGCATGATTGGTATTTCGCACGTGGCAGGAAGTGTGCTTTTGTTCTGGGAGGGATTAATGCAAGCCAGAGCACACACCCTGGCCAGTAACCTGCAGCCCAGCAAAGAATGCGTGGAGCATCCAGGTCGGTGGGAAGCTATGTGTCCATAGCTAAGGAAGCCGTAAGGGGAATGAAAGATACTTTCACATGGAAAATTATGTTCAGTCATTTTGATATTTCCAGTGCCACAGTCGTCATGAGGCAGTGTTTCTGATACTTTGCTCATTGCCGAATGTCGTCAGATTCAGGTTGCAATTGTAATATTTAATTGTAAGTACAGTGATAAATATGTGGCTGGTTTCCTAGGACGATTCTACTTGGGGCGCGAGGAGCATACGGAAGCGGTAGTTTGTGGCCGGAACAATTGGCATTTCTGGTTTATGGTGGGAGCCGTGGGGCCGCTGTGGCCGAGCGGTTCTAGGCGCTTCAGTCCGGAACCACACTGCTGCTACGGTCGCAGGTTCGAATCCTGCCTCGGGCATGGATGTGTGTGATATCCTTAGGTTAGTTAGGTTTAAGTAGTTCTAAGTCTAGGGGGCTGATGACAGATGTTAAGTCCCATAGTGCTTAGAGCCATTTGAACCAATTTGGCGGGAGCCTCCAAAACTGTAGTGCCTGGAGTACAAAAATGCAGCTGACCTAACCATGTTGCCCTCTAGGTGGGTGAATAGCGAAAATCATGATTACATGTGTTGGAAGTATCCTCTGTCGAAATTTGAGAAGATACAATATGGACATGGGTTTGTGCAGGACAATTATTCCCTATCATGTAGACTGATCAGTTGACTGCTTTTGATCATTTCCCGTGTTCATTTGCTTGAGAGAACATCGGTTGTGATGTGTGTTGTGTGCATCTAGATGGCGCAAGGAAGTTTGTTAGTTTTCGACACACAAGAAACGCCTTAGTTTACATTGTAAAGTACAATGACGATTTGGGATCTGTTATATCACTGACAGTGGTATTCGTTAAAAATATGAGTGGAACTACCAGTTTCCTGTGATTTTGAGTTTTCTCATAAAGATCTTCACAGAAGAATGAAGCTTTTAGTTACTCAGTTTTTTGACGCATGTCCAACGTCACTACACCTCACTAAAGTTTTGGCTTTCTGGAGACATAATTTCCACTCTTTATATTCGGAATTTCACTGCACAAGCAATTAGTAGCATACTGCTCTGCAATTAATATCGAGAACTACAGCGTAAATTGTACGGTATCCTGGCAAACCATGTGAAAATACATGTATTCTTGTAATTCCAGAGTCTTGAGATGGCCGTAGAAAGAATGGCCGCAAGCAAGCAGGTCAGAGCCACAAATACTAATGCCTTTGTGCTGGGGGAACCAGCCCAGTCTTTGTACACCAGTTTGGAGAGTGACCAAGGTCCATGGAGGGCACTGTGATCATGTATCGGGCAATTGTGTGCAGCGGGCAGTTGACTCGCAGCTATTGCCTGTGGTAAATGACCGACCGACTTCGTAGTAAATATTTAGTGCTGTGACCATATATGACAGATGCGCTTATGTTTTTTGATAGCCTAGTTGAAGACTGGTTTCACACCCAAAAGTTCAAGCTTTCCTCGACAGAAGCAGAGCAGTATACTTGAGGAAGTGTCTTTGGCGGTAGTTTCCATATTTGATGATCTGTAGACCACTTTTAGAGGGTTTAACTGCCAGTCACATCTGTATGTTTTTTTATCTGTAAAAAATATTTTTGCTGCTGAAAAAGTCTTCTAAGTTTTCCTTCTGCAGAAAATGGCGGACAGTGCTCCCACAGCACCAGCAGCAGTTTGGCGGGTAAATTCAGGAAGAACCAATCAGAATGCTTCAGTCACAGGAAGATCCATGACGTCAGAGAGTCACAGTACATCATTTGTACGGGTAATAGGAGTCTCTACAGAGTGGTTCGTACTCGACAGTGGCAAGGTATCTGTGGAAAGTTCCGTGACGTTCAAAATGGTTCAAATGGCTCTGAGCACTATGGGACTTAACTTCTGTGGTCATCAGTCCCCTAGAACTTAGAACTACTTAAACCTAACTAACCTAAGAACATCACACACATCCATGCCCGAGGCAGGATTCGAACCTGCGACCGTAGCAGTCGCGCGCTTCCGGACTGAGCGCCTTAACCGCGAGACCACCGCGGCCGGCGTTCCGTGACGTCTCAGAGTCATGTGATGTCTTCTTTGTTTGAGGGTTCAGAGGGAGGTCCAAGCAGACCATACTCCTCTGGTTTGGACAGGCGGGATGTTGTCCCCCAGCCACCATTGTGGCTTTAGAGCACCTCCAGACCAGCAGTTATAGGACATCGAAAATTCACCGAAAATTCCAGCCATTTTTCTCTTCTGTAGGACAGTGCTCCGAATTCTATTTTTTTTTTCATGATCTGTCGTGGGATTCGAAATATGTCATGAACTTTTAAATATGTGATTTTTCTGATTTTCCCATCTGTTCTTAGACACCAGTGTGCTCCGAGAAGTGAGAAAAATAATGTCCCTGACTCCAGCGGCAAATATATACTCAGCTGACTCGGCGTTTCAGAAAAGTGATGAACACCACAGCATCCTTAAGACTCAGAAATTTTTCTTTCTCTGCTAGTGCCTTGAAATGAGCAGCTAAGACTCGAAAACTGGTGAGCGTTCTTTTTAGAGTTACAGAAATACTTATTTCGACATCCAAATATCGTCTTTTTGTAGTTATAAAATCGGATGTTGCAGTTGATATCGGTTTCTGGATCTATTTCCCACAAAAGCATGTGAAGTGTCTCAGAGAGATTTCACAAGTGTGCTGTGATCTTTTCAGAGTTTGTGTTCAAGGGTTCAAGTAACTCCTGAAGCAGCTCATGCTCAAAGTCAAGGTAATGATGTGGTATTTTCCACAAAAGCGAGCGAAGTGCCTCAGGGGTGGTTTCACAGTGTGCCGTGATCTTTTCTTTTAGAGTCCAGGTTCAAGTGCGGTGGTGGTATTCCTCGGAATAAAATGTGTGATTACACTGTAAATTGTTTAAATATTCTTGAACCGTCTGCAAAGCTCTCTCTCTCTCTCTCTCTCTCTTTGTACAGTGGTACATTTAGTTCATGTGACATCTTCATGCTATGTATTTGACAATATTCCTCACATTGCTTACACACCAGATGTAATAACTCTTGAAGCATTTTGCAGTCAGCAGCAATGGGTATCCGTGTGGCAGGGGTGAGATGGAAGGCTGTGGGTATTTCCAATGCCACAAAGAGTATTTAGCGCATGGCCACCCTGTGGCTGCCATATGCCGGCACTCTGAGCCCAGCGTGCTCGCTGCCGCAGAGTCTCTGTGCCCACTGGAAGAGGCCTTGTGCTGGAGTGGGTGAACGTCTTGGTTCTTGCACTTCAGACTGACGGTACTTTTGTCGAATGATCTACAATTACAGCATTTATCAGGATGAGATGCGAAGTGTTACTTAGCACCATTCTGCTGAATCTTCATTATTTGATGAAGTGTATTTGTCCTCTACATGCATCCATGACATGTCATTGCTTTCCAAACATCGTGCAGGTGGCTATGGACACATTCCTCAGTTGTATGATTACATCTAATATACCTGTTAAATTCTTCCTTTTCCAACACAGACATCTCATCCATTTAACACATAGTACACAGTAAACAATTATGTCCATCGTTTTGGGAGTCTCAGCATAGACTGAGCGAATTTTCCGACATTTTTCCCCGCACGACCATCTTGGATTACGTCACAGGAGGGGAGGAGAAGCGAAAGTGGTCTCTCGTGCTGTGTACTATATCAGTTGGACTCCAGACCTTGAGATGGACACACTGGATTGAGCTAACGTCTATTACAACTCTAATTGTTTAAATAAACAATATAGTACAATACAGGCAAAATAAAGACTTACGTCCATCCTATCCAGCAGCCCAGCACAGAGTTAGTCGTTTTCCCACCAACTTCCAGATAGGGGAGGGGAGAGGAGGGGGAACTGGAGCTGTAGGGATGAAAAGGGAAGTGGATGAGTTAGGTTACTGGAGATAGCGCAACTGACCTATTTTCTGTCAAGATTTGAACTCCCTATCATGATGACAGTGTTTCACTGCCACATTGATGACTGCCTTATTGGATCCGCCATCTTGAATAAATTTGGGGAAGCAATCTCTTTGTCCCACTACTCTCCCCTAGTCAGTTTACAAAATTTAAATCTTCACACTGGTGAAACGTAGCACTTTTCAACTGTATCTGAGTTCTGACTTTTCATTGATCGCTTGGTTAGAGTTCAGAGAGCGTTATGGTGATACTGCTATTCCCTGTTTCATGTCCATTCTTTCGTCTGAGATAGGGGCATGTGAAACAGTTTCCTCCCCTGGATGTTCATCAGTCCGTCAGGAGGGTCGCACACTCCTGGGCGTGGTTGGTGGCCGTGGTGTGTGCAACAAAAGACAGCCACATCAAAACTAAGCAGTGAACATGGCAGAATTGGATGCTGTTGTATCCATTCCCTTTATAAGGGTGTTGCTTGTATTGTTGCCTCGGATGATAATTAGACGAAATATTTGTCAGAATTTGTAAGCGGTGGGTCCTTGAGGTACAGCAATACGCGAACACCAAGAAGTAAGTTTAAACAGTTTTATTAACAATGGCGGATTATAAAACACACATGCTACATGCACCCATCATCACTGTGTCTGACATCCTAATTACGGTCGTATCGAAAGGCTCCATGGTGAGCTAAGAAAAGAGACATATTCGCGCCCGAGGCCACGCTAGTTAATACGGTTCGCTGTGGACGGCGGCCAGTCGCTTACACCCTGCGTCGCACTGCGGCCGGACGCACGTTTACTGACCAAACAAATTGTCAGCAGTCCAGATAGGTCGGCTGGTGAGCACTTGTTACCTACCGTATGGCTGCATGCAACCCGTAGACCCTTACATCTTATTATTTTCAGGTTTGGTTTCACTTGGGTACACAGTGAGTGGGTCAGAGGCTAATGACTCTTTGTAATATGCAGCTGCTCACTGAGAAATTTAAAGACTGACAGGTGGGATAGGAATTAATTTGCTGTCGAAATTCTCGCAATACCCTCACCATTCGGTATAGAGCAAGAGTAATCATTGAGCAAAGCCCAGTATTTAATAGCCGTTACATGATGGGAGATGCTGTGGGAGTCTACTTAACACGTGATCTAACTTGTCCATGGTAGTATTCATGGACATGTTGTAAAATGTAACAGCAGTGTGATGTCACCTTACCAAAGGTGGCATCCCAAAAATTTATGGACTGGCCCTCCACGGACTAGAAGCTCATGGGACTTGTGAAATGAAATGTCATGTGGCTAGGTCCTCCCATTGGGTAGGCCGTGCCCTCGTGCCAGTCTTTTTAGTTGACGCCACTTCGGTGACTTGGATGTCGATGAGGGTGAAATGATGATGAAGACAACACAACACCCAGCCCCTGAGCGGAGAAACTCTCCAACCCAGCCGGGAATCGAACCCTGGCCCCTCGCATGGTGTTCCACCGTGCTGACCACTCAGCTGTAGAGACAGATAAGGGACTCGTGAACAACAACTAAAGAACCGGGTTGAATTATCCCATTTTGTTTTACTTGCTACACTACTGGCCATTAAAATTGCTACACCAAGAAGAAATGCAGATGATAAACGGGTATTCATTGGACAAATATATTATACTAGAACTGACATGTGATTACATTTTCACGCAATTTGGGTGCATAGATCCTGAGAAATCAGTACCCAGAACAACCACCTCTGGCCGTAATAACGGCCTTGATACGCCTGGGCATTGGGTCAAACAGAGCTTGGATGGCGTGTACAGGTACAGCTGCCCATGCAGCTTCAACACGATACCACAGTCCATAAGAGTAGTGACTGGCGTATTGTGACGAGCCAGTTGCCCGGCCACCATTGACCAGACGTTTTCAATTGGTGAGAGATCTGGAGAATGTGCTGGCCAGTGCAGCAGACGAACATTTTCTGTATCCAGAAAGGCCCGTACAGGACCTGCAACGTGCGGTCGTGCATTATCCTGCTGAAATGTAGGGTTTCGCAGGGATCGAATGAAGGGTAGAGCCACGGGTCGTAATACATCTGAAATGTAACGTCCACTGTTCAATGTGCCGTCAATGCGAAAAAGAGGTGACCGAGACATGTAACCAATGGCACCCCATACCATCACGCCGGGTGATACGCCAGTATAGCAATGACGAATACACGCTTCCAATTTGCGTTCACCGCGATGTCGCCAAACACGGATGCGACCATCATGATGCTGTAAACAAACCTGGATTCATCCGAAAAAATGACATTTTGCCATCGTGCACTCAGGTTCGTCGTTGAGTACACCACCGCAGGTGCTGCTGTCTATGACCCAGCGTCAAGGGTAACCGCAGCCATGGTCTCCGAGCTGATAGTCCATGCTGCTGCAAACGTCGTCGAATTGTTCGTGCAGATGTTTGTTGTCTTGCAAACGTCCTCATCTGTTGACTCAGTGATCCAGACGTGGCTGCACGATCCGTAACAGCGATGCGAATAAGATGCCTGTCATCTCGACTGCTAGTGATACGAGGCCTTTGGGGTTCAGCACGGCTTTCCGTATTACCCTCCTGAGCCCACCGATTCCATATTCTGCTAACAGTCAGTGGATCTCGACCAACGCGAGTAGCAATGTCGCGATACGATAAACCGCAATCGCGATAGGCTACAATCTGACCTTTATCAAAGTCGGCAACGTGATGGTACGCGTTTCTCCTCTTTCCACCAGACATCACAACGTTTCACCGGGCAACGCCGGTTAACTGCTGTTTGTGTATGAGAAATCGGTTGGAAACTTTCCTCATGTCAGCACGTTGTAGGTGTCGCCACCGTCGCCAAACTTATCTGAATGCTCTGAAAAGCTAATCATTTGCATATCGCAGCATCTTCTTCCTGTCGGTTAAATTTCGCGTCTGTAGCACGTCATCTTCGTGGTGTAGCAATTTTAATGGGCAGTAGTGTAAAAACAGTCTAAAGCCAAGATGGCATAAATATTTATTTTGTTGAAAGTAAGTGGTTTCGAGAGACTTTGTGTAATCTTAACGTCTATAACAAAGTGCATGCATATGACAAACTACGTGTGTAGTTATCATTTTAGCGTGAAGTCACTCGTTATTTATATTTAGATATAACAAGTACTTGAGATAGATTTCCAGTGTAAGGTATGGTTATAGCCTTATTATCATATTATTATATATTTCTGTCTGTAATATGCCATGTTTCAAAAAATTTGTTTACATAAAGGTAGACCTGCATCCATAATACACTACTGGCCATTAAAATTGCTACACCACGAAGATGACGTGCTACGGACGCGAAATTTAACCGACAGGAAGAAGATGCTGCGATATGCAAATGATTAGCTTTTCAGAGCATTCAGATAAGTTTGGCGACGGTGGCGACACCTATAACGTGCTGACATGAGGAAAGTTTCCAACCGATTTCTCATACACAAACAGCAGTTGACCGGCGTTGCCTGGTGAAAAGTTGTTTTGATGTCTCGTGGAAGGATGATAAATGCGTACCATCACGTTTCCGACTTTGATAAAGGTCGGATTGTAGCCTATCGCGATTGCGGTTTATCGTATCGCGACATTGCTACTCGCGTTGGTCGAGGTCCACTAACTGTTAGCAGAATATGGAATCGGTGGGTTCAGGAGGGTAATACGGAACGCCGTGCTGGATCCCAAAGGCCTCGTATCACTAGCATTCGAGATGACAGGCATCTTATCCGCATGGGTGTTACGGATCGTGCAGCCATTCTCGATCCCTGCGTCAACAGATAGGGGCGTTTGCAAGACAACAAACATCTGCACTAACAGTTCGACGACGTTTGCAGCAGCATGGACTATTAGCTTGGAGACCATGGCTGCGGTTACCCTTGACGCTCCATCATGGACAGGAGCGCCTGCGGTGGAGTACTCAACGACTAACCTGGGTGCACGATGGCAAAACGTCATTTTTTCGGATGAATCCAGGTTTGTTTACAGCATCATGATGGTCGCATCCGTGTTTGGCGACATCGCGGTGAACGCAAATTGGAAGCATGTATTCGTCATTGCTATACTGGCGTATCACCCGGCGTGATGGTATGGGGTGCCATTGGTTACACGTCTCTGTCACCTCTTGTTCGCATTGACGGCACATTGAACAGTGGACGTTACATTTCAGATGTTTTACGACCCGTGGCTCTACCCTTCATTCGATCCCTGCGAAACCCTACGTTTCAGCAGGATAATGCACGACCGCATGTTGCAGGTCCTGTACGGGCCTTTCTGGATATAGAAAATGTTCGACTGCTGCACTGGCCAGCATATTCTCCAGATCTCTCACCAATTGAAAACGTCTGGTCAATGGTGGCCGGGCAACTGGCTCGTCACAATACGCCAGTCACTACTCTTATGGACTGTGGTATCGTGTTGAAGCTGCATGGGCAGCTGTACCTGTACACGCCATCCAAGCTCTGTTTGACTCAATGCCCAGGCGTATCAAGGCCGTTATTACGGCCAGAGGTGGTTGTTCTGGGTACTGATTTCTCAGGATCTATGCCCCCAAATTGCGTGAAAATGTAATCACATGTCAGTTCTAGTACAATATATTTGTCCAATGAATACCCGTTTATCATCTGCATTTCTTCTTGGTGTAGAAATTTTAATGGCCAGTAGTATATTATTATATGAATTATGATATTACAGTACCCCACGTATCTTCCAGTGTAAAGGTCTGCTATGACTTTTTATCTTAAATGATTGTACTTTTATGTTTTTTAATGTCTGAGACTTTTTGCAGAAAAATGATGGTACTTCTATGTTGAATCTAAAGTTTCACTCTACAATTACCAATTGCACGAATAATTTGCACTTCAAGCTATCACTTTGCTGAGAACTTTATTCCTAGAAATATTTTTGATCCTGTATAATCCACCCTTAAAAATCAGCCCTGTTGCTGCCTGCATAACATAAATAAAGTGTACTACGCATTTTTGTTGTGGTAGGTCAAATACTCCTATTTATGTGACACTTACTCTGTCATACATATCTATTCTTACATGTTGTAATGCAACTTGGTTCACACCTATGTACACACAGCCCTTCCATACGAAGTACGACTTGCACCTACTTGTAGTAAGTTTTATGAGGTAAAACTCTGTCCAACTAAAGGACAGTTCTACGAATATACTTGTCAAGCTTGAACTGCGGTTCTTTCTAGTCTCACCAGGCTCACTACACAATATTTGCATTCTATGCTACTACACACAGCTGTTGTGAATAATTATATCTCAAGACTTGAATAATCTACAAGGGAAGGTCTGAACCTACTTTGTACTTTGGTGGTAGCTACTGAATTTATGCATTGTAAGTTCTACTTCGTCATTTCCCATGGTATAGGTTTCCTGTTCCAGCCCCCCTCCCCTCTCCCATACTGCAGTGCTTTATTGTTTCTAAGACTGGGTTGTGTGTGGATTTTGGTAAGTGCTGCGGTTTGCCCTGCGCCCTCCAGTATCTCAAGCTAGGTATCGTATAAAATAAAAGTTCGTTTAGTACAACTTTAAAGTTAAATTTCCACAATTGCGAACTATTTAAAATGCAAGTGCAGGTCACTCAAAAATAACTGCAGTAAAATTTTAGAGCTCAGACTAGTTCACCTAACGCGAAATATTCCAAATTCACTAGCTGATAATATCGCAGTGTGTTCACTAGCGACACTTGTGAATATTTAAGTCCGCAATGCAAACTAAGAAAGATTTCGATAGACTTGTGATGCCACCTACTCCTAGTCATGTGTACTGCCGCTCCTAGATCTCAAAACTGACTGCTCCACGAATCCGAACAACGTATCCTGGGCAAAATAGCTGGGGTCTATTTAAGCCCTCGATCTGACGAGATAGAAGTGCACACTTCCGACTTCGGCAACACACTTAAAAACGATAAATGTAATGTTACACATACGTGTCATACATCAGTTAATATGTAAATTTCGTCAGCTTTCTATTGCTGTTCTTGGCTTGTCTCTAAGTTAAATAGTTTCATCATACACTCCTCTCTATATTTACTTAGTAATGCTACCACTAATTTTAATTTTAAATTTGTTATTTAGGTGAACATTCATATTATTTTACGCAGAATGCACATTCTGGCATGAAATTTAAAGTAGGCAATGTTTACAATGGATCTACTGTATCTCCTGAGAGAGCTGTATGAAACTTATCCGTAGACACTTCGTTTGTAAAACTCACTTAAGGCGTTGCAGAGATACTACTTTTCAATATTCGTTTTAGACAGAAAGACTTCGACGCAAACTAACTTAAAAACTACTTTTCCAACCGAGGGAACGTTTTGACCCACTCAAACGTCTTATTTTTCTCTTCCCACTCAAACGTCTTGTTACTCTCTTTATAACCATGATACTGGCTTCTCTGTAACTTGTCAAGTTCATTTTTATTAGATTTAGTCTTGTTTAATATTTATGTTAGTCACTGAATTCAGCCACAGCGATTGCCCTCTCCACATTTATCGCCAACAGCCAGGTTTTTCCGACCATTCGGCCAGTTGATGTGTTTACCTCCTACCCGTTCTGTGAACTTAGAAATTCTTATACAAGGACAACGAGCTGGCACAATGGTTAGCGCACTGGACTCGTGTTCGGGAGAACGACAGCTAAAACCCCATCCGGATATCCAGATTTAGGTTTCCCGTGATTTCCTTAATTCGCTCTAGACTACAGTTTTGATACACCACATAAATAACGTAGTATATGGCAGGACCACCGGTAGTACTGGTAGCAATGGTAGGCAAAGAAAGATAAATAAATTTGTAAGAGAGAAAGTGTCAGCCGACGACTTTTCTTAGTTTTTTTCGTTTGTTTCGTTGTTTGTTTTTCACATAAGTAAAACTACACGTCATTCAGTGTTAGCCCATTGTGTATTTTCTATAGTTACAGAATATAAATTGCATTTTATAGGTAATATAAATTAGTTGATCGTATAATTTCTACGCTTTTATGTAACCAAAGCTGTTACTTTTGATGCAAGTACAGTTTACATACAAACATAAAAAATATGTGAAATTGTTTTGTTATTTTATGCTCAATAGAGCATTCTTCATTATAATCAATGGCAAAAGTTTCCTGTTATTATTGATAAATGCGAAAGTTGTTTATGAATAACAGAAACATGCCTTACATAAGTTCGACGAAGTATTGAACCGATGTCTGATACACTTTTCGTTTGCATTATTTTATTTTATTTTGTTGTTGACGAAATTGATATTTCTAGCACTATATGTTAAATTTGTACTTTTCTGTTTTCAACACATAGTCTTTCTGTTTCACATTGCAAATCAACTAACAAAATGTCAGTTTGGTTTCCAGAAAGGTTTTTCAACAGAAAATGCCATATATGCTTTCACCAGTCAAATTTTGAATGATCTGAATAACCGAACACCACCCATTGGGATTTTTTGTGATCTCTCAAAGGCTTTTGATTGTGTAAATCATGAAATTCTGCTAGACAAGCTCAAGTATTGTGGCATGAGTGGGACAGTGCACAAATGGTTTAATTCGTACCTAACTGGAAGAGTGCAGAAAGTTGAAATAAGTAGTTCTCGTAACATGCAAAAATCAGCACATTCCTCAAACTGGGGAACTATCAAGAATGGGGTTCCACAAGGGTCAGTCTTGGGTCCTTTGTAGTTCTTATTATATATTAATGACTTGCCATTCTATATTCATGAAGAGGCAAAGTTAGTTCTCTTCGCTGATGATACAAGTATAGTAATCACACCTGAGAAACAAGAATTAACTGATGAAATTGTCAATACTGTCTTTCAGAAAATTACTAAGTGGTTCCTTGTAAACGGACTCTCACTGAATTTTGATAAGACACAGTACATACAGTTCCGTACAGTGAATGGTATGACGCCATTAATAAATATAGACCTTAATCACAAGCATATAGCTAAGGTAGAATATTCCAAATTTTTGGGTATGTCCATTGATGAGAGATTAAATTGAAAGAAACACATTGATGATCTGCTGAAACGTTTGAGTTCAGCTACTTATGCAATAAGGGTCATTGCAAATTTTGGTGATAAACATCTTAGTAAATTAGCTTACTACGCCTATTTTCACTCATTGCTTTCGTATGGCATCATATTTTGGGGTAATTCATCACTGAGGAATAAAGTATTTATTGCACAAAAGCGTGTAATCAGAATAATAGCTGGAGTCCACCCAAGATCATCCTGCAGACATTTATTTAAGGATCTAGGGATATTCACAGTAGCTTCTCAGTATATATACTCTCTTATGAAATTTGTTATTAACAACCAAACCCAATTCAAAAGTAATAGCAGTGTGCATAACTATAATACTAGGAGAAAGGACGATCTTCACTATTCAAGATTAAATCTAACTTTGGCACAGAAAGGGGTGAATTATACTGGCACTAAAGTCTTTGGTCACTTACCAAATAGTATTAAAAGTCTGACAGATAACCAACAAGTATTTAAGAAGAAATTAAAAGAATTTCTGAATGACAACTCCTTCAACTCCATAGAGGAATTTTTAGATATAAATTAAGAAAAAAAAGAAAAAAACAAAACAAAAATATTAAAAAAATAAAAAAAATAAAAATAAAAAATAAAGAAAAACAAAAAAACACAAAAAAAATAAAGTTGTTATATTAACTTAAGTATGTTGTTAAATTAACCTAATTATGTCAGGTATTGGAAAATTCGACTCGTTCCACATCATTACGAAATATCGTATTCATGATCCATGGAACTAGTATTAATCTAATCTAATCTAAACATTGACAATTTCAGTTTTGCTATATATACTGTTTATTCCTAAGTAATAGACAGGAGGATAACTATGTGAAACAAAAATGTTTTATAGATTACCCAGTCCTCTATAGATCCTCAGTCTGCTTCAAGACGGTTCACGGCTTCCGGGTTTTAGCGAAATCTAGTAAAACATTGCTAGCATACGTAAAGAAAGAAATCGTTATGAGGTAACGCCCGATAGGTATGCAACACACCTAACGTACAGATAATGTGGGTACATCCTTGACTCACCAAAGCTACTAGGAAAGCTGCTGTAGCCTACACTTACTTATGGTAATCTACGGTAGCCTGCTGTAGTTTTACAATTCTGCATGAGACAAATGACGTAATGGTTCTGCTGAAAGGGCACTGTCGATTTC
This sequence comes from Schistocerca americana, assembly GCF_021461395.2. Taxonomy (NCBI): domain Eukaryota; kingdom Metazoa; phylum Arthropoda; class Insecta; order Orthoptera; family Acrididae; genus Schistocerca; species Schistocerca americana. The sequence continues at coordinate 471,036,037 of NC_060130.1, read as the reverse complement.
CTTACCCATCCTTTCGTAATCTGAGCTTGTGCTCTGTCTCTAATGATCACACTGTCGAGAGAACGTTAAACTCTCATCTTACTTCCTTTTCATGCTCAGAGTGTCCGCCAGTTACTGAGGCTCAAAAGGTGCCGCTATCTGTTGATGTCAACTGCGAGGATCGCGCCGCTTACTAAGGTACGCCCAGCTCGGCCGACCCAGCTTCCTGGCTGTCGAAACACACACCGGACTGGCCGAGCTTGCTTCTAATGTCAGAACAACAGGTGCGCAAATGGCCAATTCTGACTTTTTAACAGTTTGACATCATTCTTACAGGACTGTGCCCTCTCCGGTGGCTCTTCAATATAATTAATATTTATTTGGTGCGTTACTCCAGTTACCTGTGTTTTTGTGAAACAACCTTCACAACAGTGAAAAAGCGGTAACATACTGTCAGCAAAATGTATAACAGAAACCACAGAGTAATGCAACACATTACAGGTGCTAAACGACTTATTTATTTATTTTTTATTTATTTCATTAACAGTACAGAGTAACCCACCGTCTTGAAATGTAAGGTAGGTCGGATGCTTCTGAATCTAACAGCAAAGACTTTTCATTGTTAAAATCTTATTGGTATACAGTTGTTAATGCTTTTTTAAATAATATAAAGAACATAATATATAAAGATTTCTCTGATGTTACAGCGAATTGAATGCTTAACAATTGTTAAAATGGTCCCATACAATTTGTTACTATCTAGTTGCTGAGAATATAATTTATATAATGCAAATGTCAAAGAAAAAGAAAAAATAGAAAATGTAATACGATGTATGGGGTGAAAATAATTTGCAGTATGTAGAGGAAAGTGATATGCTGTATTTGGATGTGTTCTATAGTCTAAGTAGCATGTTGGTTGATAATGGCCTATTTCTACCTATTGCGGATGAGACGGTCTAGGTACAACCTCGAGCTATTCTCATCTGAAATGTATGTTTACACAGATTGTACAGATTAAATACTGATTGAGCACTTCAAACATGGAATACATTAATTTTAGCTTTACATGGGAGATGCACTTATGTTTGTAATTTGATAGTAGAAATAAACTATAGTTCATTGCTAGTTGAATACATTATTCCTTAAATAACTTAATACATTACTGATATGTAAAATTCTTTGGCTCTAGAGAAGAGAATATACTTCTGTATGCACACAATAAAACAAGCACTACATTACTGGTTGTGTGCAGTATACTTTAAATATTATGCAGTATGTCATTGGGGAGGAGGAGCCTCGGAATAAAAGTTCTTCGCGCCTTCTCTTCCCAAGCGACATTACTTTATTACTACAATATTAGCATGTGTTGTCGGTGTTTATTTGTTTTTTGATTGTTGTGTTGTTGGTGATTGTGTTGTGACATGCAGTGTCATGCATTGTTGGTTTTGGTCCCTTACATGTTGACCCCTTCTGAGTCATGTTCACTTAGTGTTCCTTCCTCTGTTTCGGAATGTGTGATGGTGTTTGTGTCCTCCGATGTGGTTTGTTGTGTTATTTGTGCTTGTCTACGTCTCCTTTCATATGAGTTTTGGCGCTTGTATTCTTCATGCAGAGTGTTCGATACAATATTGACTACGCTATTTATTGTGTTCCAGTCATCTGGATTGCATATTATTCTGGCGATGTCATTGTCGTTCTGTATAGGTCTCACTTGTGCTAGCATGTTGCACAGCAGTGTGACATGTGCTAGTGTCCCAGTTTCTCCGCACACGCATACTTCATAGTTAAATAGTCCCATACGATTTAAATGTACCGGATACGAGCCGTAGCCTATCAGGAAATGGACCATCCCCCGGCTTCGGTCGACATGTTTCAGTTGTAGTCTTTCATGTGCATCAGGAAAGAAAGCGTGTACTCTGCTACCCTTGTCGGATACATCCCACCCTCTCTGCCATGTTTGAATCCACCATTGTTTCATTTGTGTTTTGTTTATAATGTTGGTTCCCGTAATTTCGGTGACTTTATCGAGCGTGTCCCTCTTAAGCCGGTAAAGTGCAGCTCTATAACGTATTGTTATGTCTATAGGGCAGGTCCCCATCACAAGGCAAAGTGCTTCTAGTGACGGTGTGTTAAAGGCTCCTCTCATTCTCAGGAGTACACTACGTTCACCTCGTCTTGCAGTTGTATTGTCAGTTTGTATGTTCAGTCTATGAGCCCAAGCACTTGTGGCGAAGCATGCGATGGATTCAAATATCGCAATGTGGTAGGTCCTTATCGTCTTAGTAGGCAATTTGTACTGAGTTGTGTTTAGTCTGTTAGTTTGTGCATAATTTTGGAGGCTTTGTAAATTGTCAATTTTATATGATGGTTGAAAGTCTGGTTTTCGTCAAAATGCAGTCCGAGATAACGTGTGGCTTGCTTCCTCTGCATGCTTCTATTGTCTAATTTTAGAATTGGATTCCTCTGTAGTGTCCTTCTGCGCAGTAAATATACAGTTTTATTGGGAGCTGTTTTTAATTTAGTTTCTTTGCACCAACCCTTAATTTTATGAAGCAGTTGCGTGCCTTTTGCCTCTAGTGCTGCTCTCGAGTTGGCTGACACCACTACGGGCAGGTCATCTGCGTAAGCTACCACACCTCTTACACTGTCGTCACTGTCTAGGGTGTCCAGCAAGGGCTCGGTTGCGATATCCCAGAATGTTGGTGCACAGATCGAGCCCTGTGGACATCCCTCTTTTATTGTCTTGACAACCTTCCGTGTACCAACCCTCCACTCGGCCACTCTGCCTCTGTAGAGGGAAACTGATAGCCTCATTTCCCTTAACCTGGCGAAGAGGGATGGCCACCACAAGTTGTCAAAAGCCCCGGCTATGTCGATTAGTATGGCGGCCAAGTATTTGTCGCTGATGTTATTTGTAACTGTCAGTGCTTGGCTGACGGCGTCTTCTATTGATCTACCTTCCCTGAAGCCAAATTGATGGGGCGTTAGGCCGAGGAGGCGCCTGTGCGATTGTAAACGGTCAGACAGGAGCTTTTCCTGTACCTTGCCGAGAGCGTTTAAGAGACAGATCGGTCGGTACGTTTTTGGGTCTGTTGGCTTTTTGTCTTGTGATTTCCTGATTATCACTACATTAGCAGTTTTCCAGAGGTTTGGAATTCTTCCTGTTAGTAGTGCCCCGTTGAACATGTTAGTAAGAAAAGGTGTGTGATCTGTGTTACCGTTTGTTTTAATGTTTCTGAAAGTATTTTGTCTGGGCCGACTGTGATGTGGTTGCCATCGCTGCGAGAACAGTTCGGCGTAGTATCGTTGTGCTACTCTGCTGTTGGATTCAGTGAAACCATACACGGCCAGCATATCGACTTTCATCTTTAGACAACACTTGAGACAGGAAGAGAAGTATGCAAAGCAAGTTTGAGGACAAAGAGTAAACAGGGCATTTCAGTTGTCAATAGCAAGTACCATGAGTCAATGGAAGAAGTTTGTTTAAAAACAAGATACGTAGGGCATACTGCCGCCATTTGTATTGTTTTGCAGACATTTTCATTGCAATGCAGGTACAAAGACAAATGGGCTTAGAAACTCAACCGTAGTGCAATTATACTGTAACGAGCCAACAGAGACCACGGATCCCTTTTAACAAAACACTCAGAAAATACCCCTGTACAATGTCCAAAATTTGGTCACTGTAGGTCTGGGTCACCCTGTATACTGGGCGAGGCAGCTAAGATAGGACACCCCAAATATTTCTGAACTGAGTAGATGTATCGAGGTTCGACAAAATTTCAGTAACATAACGTTCATGGGATTTTATCAAACAGTGTCAAGATAACGGTGCCCCGAATCACCGTACCGCCATCAGGAGAAGAGGTTCCAAAAACGCCTGACCTCTTATACCAAATGGAAGCAAACACGTAACTAAGGTATGGTTCGTGTGTTTATTGTCGAGGCTCTTATACCAAGTGCTCAAAATTCTAGACACTGAGCATTGCTACACGCTATAAATTCATTCTGGAAAAACAATACTTCACGTTCAGTTTCATCGGCAACACAGTTCCGCGTTACAAGGCATTTCGTGCCTTCATGAGTCACCGGTGTTTCCTAATAGGCATCTTGCTTTAATTTTCACCATAGACAAAAGTATAGAAGTGATCAATTTGGTGAGAGTGTAGATTGTTTTACGTTTCCTGAACGACTGTTCCAATGATCTCCAAATGTTCTCTTAAGAGGGCTGTTATTACAAGCGCTGAATGGGAAGGGCACCCGCCGTGTTGGCACCACACTGACTGCCTTACTTTCAGCGTGATGACTTCCAATAATTACAGCAGCAGCGTATCATAGGAACTCGAGGTACCCGACTGTATTTAGATTCCCATCAATAAAACAGGGACCAATGATGCGGGTCTTCAAAAATACCCACCAAACGTTGATAGACAAACAGTGTTGTTTCTAACTACTTCTTTGAGTCAGCGTGGATTTTCAACTGACGATTAGTGCATATTGCGAAGACTGTCTTGGCCCCGGTTTGTAAATGATGCTTATTCCTTAAACAAAATTTTGAATAGATATGTCGCATCACTTTGCACTTTTCAAAAATAACATTCGGAGAACTGTAGCCCATTCTGGAAGTCAATGCTATGAAGCTGTAGATGCAGAAAGATGAGAGGAGGATGAAATGCGAAGGAATATAGTATTCGCAGAAAGCTCGTTTGGTTAATCGGTATCGTTACTTCAGAGATGCATCTTAGTGACATTTGCGTTGTGTTTTACTACTGCTAGAATGTTAGTTTCAGTTCCCCTTCTTTTTCCCTGGTTTATTTTATTCTCCACATTCCCAGTTTCCAGAACTTTTTTATAACATTTTCAAAGACATATCTCATGCGCTTGGCTCTATCTGGATACTCTTCAGCTGGTAATTTGCTCTCGTAGTTTGCGACATTCTCCATAAACGACAGTCCAACGACTGTTGTATACACTGTAAATGTCTCAATAGCCTTACGAGCAAGTTATCTGACTCCTAAAACAGCGGAACACGGACTGATGGGATTCAAGCACAATGGTAAACGGAAGTACCATACCTGAGCTACTTGTTTGCTTAACTATCGAACAAAAGGACAGATGATAGTGGACCCTCTTCTCCTGACGGCGTGACAATGGTTTGCGGCGCTGTTATCTTGATAATATTTGATGAAGTCCCATACATGTTATGTCGTTGAAGTTCTCTTAGAAGCTACTTTCGATTGAAAAGAAAAACATCTTCCATTAGACAGAAATAAAAACGGTGTCGTATGTCGGCGACTATAAACGATAAAAACTACTTGTGAACGTCAGGAAATCCGCCATATTGTCCGCCATAACTTGGAATAAGTATCGTCAGACGCTTTTTCTCTGGTGTTTCGGCAGATATTTTCAATTTCATTTTTGCAGTGTGAAGCTGTAACGACTCCAAAGAAATACTGCTTAGCAGGTTTTTCATGCGACGTTCGTTGTCGACGTAAAGTGACGGTTTATTTCCCATTACCAATAAAATAATTTTTGAAGCGGAATTTCACTTGATGATTCGATATAGCGCTTCCAAGTTAGTCTAGCATGATATTCGTTTTATCGAAATCTATCAATAGGGAACAGCTAAAAACTGCAACCGGTTTTAGGCACCTAGTGTCCTTCTTCAGAAGACTGTAAAGTTTATTGCAAGAAATGGAAATACAGTTGCCGAAGACAGATAAAGAACTAGTATTAACAGGGACATTACAACACGAAGAATAAACGTACTCCAGGAGCGACTGAGCAGTGCTGCTATATAGTGGTAACAGTTATTACGGGCAAGGACGGTGCTATCGCTGCTGATTATTCCTCGTGTTTTAGTGCCCCTGTTAATACATATAGATAAAAAGAATATCACGCTACACTATTTTGGGATGTCCCTCTCACGTGGGCACGTATAAATCCGCTTTCAAAACCATTTTGTTTGTAACGGGAAACAAACCGACGCTTCCTGTCGACTCTGCGCGTCGAATGAAAGACGTGATGAACAGTATTTGTTTGGCGTGACTCCAGCTACACACTGCAAAAACTAATTTGCAAATAACCGCCGAATCACCAGAGAAAATCGGCCTGACGACTCTTAGGAGAGACACCCTGTATATTCCAAGGAATGGGGTGAGAGCGGAAGGTCAAGGACACAACAAAGGGAAAGCAACAGAGTAGATGAACCCTTGCTCACAAATACCTGCCTCTATGTCTCTATATGACGCTTCGATGTGTCATGAATCGACGTTAAATATTAATGTTTCGATAGTGTTCAATATACTTTTGTGTTTCTGGTATTGACAATTCTAACTATTCTAGTAAAGGTGCCATAAGAATGTAAATGTTTGGGTAGAGTGTACTAGAATGCGGTAACGTAAGTATCACCATTTAACGAGACGAAGGAGTTGATGAAATAAGTGATCAAAAACGTGTGTTATAACTTTTAACTGATGACAACGTTCCTTGCTAGCTGACGCCGTTTTGTTGATATAGTGTGTTATTTCCAAGTTTATGTGTGTTACCTGCGGTGCATTTGGATAGTTTTTGCGACATGTGCAATAGGTAGAACTGCAAAAACCGTAATTTTAAGACATAATTGAAAGGGCAAAAAAAGAAGCAGGACTCTCGGAAACTCAAGAATTTGACCACACTGGTAACGGATTCACAGCCGTCTCTTTTCTCTTTTATTGATACCACGAGCCGCCTCTGACACTCTGTATGCAGCTCTTACTGCTACTACGTCACTGCTACATCCTGAAATGCTTGTGATAAAATATACAGACAACTGAAGCATCTGAAACCACACGGGCACAAACTAGAAATGTGTAGAGAGAAAGTATTTACGGTGTAAAAAGATGTAATTTAGTGGACGATTAAGCGATAAACTTAACTGAAGTACAGTGAGTGGGCGAAACTCATGTCATGGGAAAGTACTGGGACACGAGCCGGCCTGCTGAAGCCTATGCGGTGTATTCATGTTCGTACTGTTCTGGTAGATATCTTTTCCAGATGCCCCTTATTCAAATCAGTTTCGATCTGACAAATAGTAAACCACCTATCGCCTCGTATGGCTCTATGAGGCGATGTGACGTCCGTTCATCAAACACTTGTGGTCTCCTTTGCAGCTGTTTACGCGTGTGAAAATATTGTATCTGCGATAATGAATATCCATACTAGACACAGCTGGTCTCGGAAATAGGAATTCTTGTGTAATCTCAGAAAAGCTATGGATCCATTAGTCTTGCACCGATTTCTATTCGCTTTCAAAGTCGTCTAATTCGCAACGTGCTGTCATCTTGACCACACACTTGTCTGTAACAGACTACTGTAATATCGCGTCTACTCTCGTGCCATAAGCCACATCTAGGCGCAACACACGGGCGTTATTCAGGGCACATCTTCAAATGGGATAACCGTTTCCGTGAATTTTAGCCAGTTAGTTTGTTATTGAGTAATGGAGCTGTGGGTAGGAAAAACCGCATAACATCCAGGAACTGTAGGCAATACATCCTCTATAGAAAAATACTTGTAGTTATGTAACAAAACATGCACTTGCATAAAAATCATTTTTATATTGAATTGTATGTTGTTTAAAGCTTCATAAATAGTTACATCAGTTCGTTTTTCGATTCTGGTTCAAGTTCACTTTCGATAAATTCACTCAATCGTACTGAAATTGGTTCTATTACTGTGTTCTTAATGCACTATTGAGTGCTCTATACTTTCACGTATTTAGCAAAATCGTTGAACTTGAAGGTCCTTTACGTTGTTGGTCGTGTTCCTCTTTGATATATCCCTTTTAACCGAGGCCTATATCATCTCAGTTGGTTTATAATGACCCTGATACTATGGAAGGGGAACTATTTCATGTCCCCCCTCCCCTTTTCTTTTTTGCAAACTGGTCACTTCATATAACTTCTTGGTACCTCGTATATCTTAACTGAATAAACTATTTTCCCTAGCTTTCCTAGTTGCAGCACTTCTTATGCATCCAGTCTGTAATGGCTTTTCTACACAAGTTTAAAAATGGTGGTTTGTCAATTTGCATGGAAAGATAGCTGACTGAATTCTTATCCTACGTTTCAGCATGGAAAAACCAAACACCCTTCCTATGAAACCAACGTGCGGTGTCTGTTTTATATCAATTTGCGTATGTTGGTTGATCCATTACAATGCTGTCTTCTTCCATTGAGGGTAACGTATCAACAAACAAGTTGTAAAGGCTGTCTCGTTCATTTCTTAATAGTGACTGGAACTTTAAGACCAACGAAGTACAAGTCTGGCTTCCATTACAAAACCTGCATTTGCACACCCAGCATGAGTCACTATTAGCCAGAAACTTCCACCTCTACGTACCATTGGCCCTCAGTTTTAATTGTAGTGATGCTAAATGTATTTGTTCGCGCGACTTTGAGATATCCAGTTTTCGACCAGTTTTTTACCTTTACTACGCAGTACCTCCACAATCAGTAGAAAAGTGACTCTCTAGGAGGCAATATCATTTCGTTTCAACAGAAATTTTCGTCAATCGTTACACTTCCTGAACGTAAAACGGATGATTTTTAGAATTCGCGGAACGAATGTTTCTGAGCCTTCGTACTCAATTTAATAATGGAGACCTGATCTTATTTTAATGACTTTACGAGACTCTCCTCTATTGTAACATTCTAATATAGTTTGTAGACAACTATTTCCGTACTCTCCTCTATTGTGACATTCGAATATAGTTTGCAGACAACTATTTTAGTACAATCGGCCATATCAGTGCATTTACTTTCCGTCATAGATCCAATTCGAGGTGAATAGAGAGCTGCACATATGCCTTACCCTCTGAAGATCTTACAGTGATATTGAAACCTAGTATCACCATTTCTCAGACTCCACCTTCTTCGGCAGTAAGCAACTGTACTTGGTAAAATTAGTGTTCCACCTAACACCTTCATCATGAGTAATGTCCACTCACTGCAGGGGGTACATCTAGAAGTCTTGGGCTAACACCTATTCTCTGCATCGGCTGTTGCTGAACTATAATGTAGGTATACTTCACGTAAAAAGGCTGAAACAAGCACCCATAAGTAGCGAACTCTTGTCGACTTACCAGCCGTGGCATCAATTAAAAGAAGGGTGAAGTTGGATGATGCGGACGTCTACTTTCACGACAGGGACAGCAAAGTGGAATTATGTAAATCTATTTCATATTAAAAAGCAGAAAGAAGCACAAGCGAGTTGCGAACACTTGTCGACTTACCAGCCCCTGGCGTAGTGAAAACGACGGATGAAGTTGCGTAACGCGGACGTCTACTTCGACGACGGCGACTGTAGAGTTGAATTATTATTTTATGTTCTCTCTGTGCTAGGGACATTTAACATTTTGAAAAAATTGACGTTTTGGTTTATGGGAAAGACTGAGTGACGTATTATGCATTTCTCTTTATTTTGGATACAATAATATTGATTATGTGATAACAATTATCCGGTCTACGCAACCTGAATATCATTGGTTTATCATATCATGAATGTGACAGTGTATAAAATGAAAAAGTGTGTAATATTTATCTCACTTGTTCACTTCCAATTAAGGAAATATATTGCTGCAATATTCACTTTTCAATTTCAAGTGACATGGAATTTCTCACTTTACCTCCTCTATTTTCTGGGAATATTTAACATCTTTGCTCAATTATTATAAATAAAATATATTGCTACAGTCTTATTATCTATTAATGTGGAATTTTCCACATAGCATCCAGTAATTATTGGAAATATTTAACATCTATAGTCGCTTCTGATTAATAAAGTGTGAGTGTATGAGACAAAAATGCTTTCATGCTGGCGAATTGATTCTAAATCAGACGGTGATTAAAATCATTGAAGTTGTTCCTTTTATTTACTTCCCTTTCGTCCATAAAAACTTTTCTGCTTTTTTTACATCTTGCATCAAGTACACATGTTCTGGGTCTGTACAGACGAGTGGTTGCAGTAATATAGAACAGATTCTGAATACGTGTATCGTATTTGAGTTTTCTTAGCTAAAATGTGCAGTTCACAAATCAGTCACATTAGTTTTGAAATGAGATCCATAATTTCGCTCGCTGTTGTTTGAGTGGCATGTAGGCTATTCGCCACATGGGGAGGGTATAGAATGTGCAGGAATGCTCATATCTCTGACATTTGCGACAGTGTTGATTTCAACTGCTTTGACGTAGAAACCTTGGATTCCACCACTGTTTCAGAAGTCTTGACCAAAAATTTTGAACATACCTGACTCTTTTTGTTTGGAATAAGTTTCAATGAAATCCCTAATCACCGGCCTGCCATTGCAGTCCTCTTCTCACGTTCACTCGTGTACTATTAAGGAAAGCATATGGTTTCATCAAAAAACATAGTTGCTTCAGTATTTCTATTTAGAAAAATGTTTCGACTATAGACTGCGTGGAGACATATTCGTACAGTTTTATTCAACCACTGGCTGTTGCCTTGTTCTGGTACCTTAAACTATTTATGAAATAAAGGTGATTCAGTTAAGATGTTCATCTCAAATATTTCTGGAAGCGTTTAAGATACCGTAATTCCGTTTCACCCAGATCAAGAGTGAGAAAGCATTCGCTAAAAGACATATAGTCTCTTTCAGTAGCCGTATTAATTACATAGATATCGGCAATCACTTTGCTTATACATGTGGAACTATAGCAGTTTCCGCTGGTTGTTATCATTCAATGACTGTTCACTTTTAAAAACCCGCTTACTAGTTTCTGAGTAATTACGACAGTAAGAACTTGGTGTTTATCTGCTTATAACATGAAACCGAATGTGCCTTTTCCAGAAGCTGCAGAAGCTCGTAATTTATACCAAAATACAGAAACACATTGACGAAAAAAAAATCGCAACACAAAAAAATGTAGAGTGATGAAGTTTAGGGAATACATTTGTCTATAAAATAGATATAAATGATTAACATTGAAAGATCACAGGTTAATGTTAGCGCGAGATAAGCCATTCCAAATGTGAAATGCTGGTGCTTTAACAATCAATGCAACTGCCAGAGTGTTGAAAGCAAGCATGTGGACGTGCGTGTATTGTGTTGTACAACTGCCGGATATCAGTTTGTGGGATAGAGCTCCATGCCTGTTGCACTTGATCGGTCAATACAGGGACCGTCAATATTGGTTGGCATGACGATGGAGTTGTCGTCCGATCAATGCCCTACGTGTCCTCGATTGGAGACAGATCTGGTGATCGAGCAGGCTAAGACAACATGTTGACACTCTGTAGAGCATGTTGGGTTACAACAGCTGTATGTGGGCGAGCGTTATCCTATTGGAAAACATCCCCAGGAATGCTGTTCATGAATGGTGGCAGGGCAGAACGAATCACTAGACTGACGTACAAATTTGCAGTCAGGTTGAGTGGGATAACCACGAGAGTGTTCCTACTGTCATGCGAAATCGCACCCCAGTCCATAAAACCAGGTGTAGATCCAGTGTGTCTAGCACACAGACAGTTTAGTTGCAGACCCTCAAATGGTATCCTCGTGACCACTGCTGTCAGCAATTATATACAATGGCTGTATTCCCGCCAAGTGTTTTTGCAATATCGCAGAAGGAACACCGAGCTTCTCGTAGTCCTATTACGAGACATCGTTCAAACTCAGTGTGGTGTTGACAACGGCGTGTCTGTCTCCTTACAGGCGTTCTTAACTAACATCAACTCACCACGCCCATTCTCAAATGCAATTAACACTCACGACCGTTTTGAATAAGACCTGATTTGCATCCTCATAGTGGCGCCATTAGTGCCACTCTTATGCGACTGGCGCTAAATTTTAATAGACATCATCCTTCCGATGCAGAAACACGCCTACCAACTTTCATTTATATATTATATTTTTATATTTTTTCCGTCAGTGTATGCCAAGTCCAGCATGGAGGAAACGCAGTGCTGCACCACAGTGAAACCGATATAAAGGAAAGGGTCACACAGGAAACTTAGCTTTCATTCTGTGTGTGTCGTTTGCGTGTATTGAGTACTGATTATAATATTGGTCATGTTGAGTCCTATAAGTGACTGACACTTATACTGCAGATACATGAAAACTGCCACAACTGTATTGATACAAATTTACAATGTTACTGGCGGTTTCGTTCTTTTAAGAACCTCGTCAAGTTGCCTGCAGGTAAGAAAAAAAAATCAGGACAAAACCTATAGTATTTTAACGATAGACAGTTAACGCTGCCGGCCGACCTTGGTGGCCGAGCGGTTCTAGGCACTACAGTCTGGAACTGCGCGATCGCTACGGTCGCAGGTTCGAATCCTGTCTCGGGCATGGACGTGTGTGATGTCCTTAGGTTAGTTAGGTTTAAGTAGTTCTAAGTTCTAGGGGACTGATGACCTTAGAAGTTAAGTCCCATAGTGCTCAGAGCCATTTTGAACCAGTTAACGCTGCCAGTAGTCTTATAATAAATCCTCATCGAGTTGTTCCCATACAATGATATAAATGGTCTGATTGTCACAGTTAAAGCTAGAGACAAAATTAGGAGGCAGCGATCATATAAACATCTGCCGATCACCTTTCGGAAATATGACAAACAGTAGTGTTCTGTGACTGTACGTCTCTTCTTATCATCTTATTCACGAGTAATGATCATTCTGTGAGATCATAATTACTATTCCTGTTATATTCTACATAATTACTCCAAAACAGTTCTGTGTATTTAGTCACTTACTGTCATATCTGCTGAATGACGATGCAGTTTTGCATAAGCATTCCCACCTATTCCATCGTTAAATGCATAATTGTTTTGTTAATCCGTCCTTCTATCTATGTTTGCAATTGTTTCGAACAGCTGTGTTCTGTTTCTTACACTTTAATGTCATTTCCGCACCTCAGGCTTTTTCTTTATTTATATTGATTATGATCTCACGGTCGACAAATCACACTTGAGATAGGCCAAGTAGTACGCTTATCCGTTTACCTTTCTCGCAGAGCGGCTCCGTCTGGACAGTCTAACCTACACAGCATGCCATGTTGCAAGCACGTACTGCTCTCCATGCTCCCGCCAGGCGGTCAACAGAATGTTTATGTCATAATTGCTTCCGGATTTCGTCTCTAACGTTACATATGACGATCAAGCCTTTTATATGATGATATTTGCACAGCTCGGTTGGGATTTATTATAAAACAATTAACAGTGTGAGTTGCCATCTTCATTCGTAACGATAGCATAGCTTTTAGCCCAATTTCTTGTTTTGCTTAACTGCAGGCACCCTGATAATGCTCTAAAAGAAGTAAACTGGTCTCACGCAATAAACTTGTAGTAACATAACGGTGGTGGTTTTCATTAGTCATTAATATGAGTAGTGACTACTTTGGAAAAATAAATGCCATTCAGAAGCCAAGAGAAGCTATTCTTTACGAATAATTGACAAGGAAAGCGGAGAGAACAGTTGAAGTGCACACAAAAAGTATCCTGTCAGACAGGGTCCAACAAGAATGACAATTCAACGTATGCACAAAAAATTATTTGAACTTTTCACAGGTGACTGTCTACAGCTGTTAGATATTTTGAAAAAAGCGTACTTGTACGATCACCGGTACTACTGTATGTTTATTCTTTGCCAGATTCGATTATTACAATTGGTTAGGTCATCTTTAACGAAAATGTATTTTTGATCCATTGATGTACACCTATTTTCTCGTGAGAAGAAGCTTGTCATACAGGTAATTGAAATAGGTAGAGAACAAATTTACGAATGTACAAATAAATTTGTTCTTAAATTTTTCAAATAGTTATTATTGGAAAGGTACTAGAATACTACGTAGGGGGTAAGGAACAAGTCTATAACAAGAGGACCAAACGAAATACGTGCTCTGGCAGCTGTTGTTCATAATCCACCCGTTAGCTCCAGAGCAGCGTTATTCACATTCACATCCATATCACGTGTCGCTTCTTCAACATATCTACCAGCGGGACTAAAGATGCATCGAGTTCTGTCACTTAGTTCTGACGTTACAACAGGACAACAGATTCTTGCTTCAAAGAAGTCACTTTACCGATGAAGATACTTTCACAAATGACGGAAAGCTGACTGTAATAAACGTGTATTACTGGGCCTATGAGGCAGGCTGAACATCAGAGGCATTGGAGTGAGAGATTTTCTGGAAATACGTGATTTTCCCTTAGTTAAATAAAGAAATGTTAACGAGTGAAAGGTATGCAGAGTTCCTTACCGAAGTGCCAAATTCTCTCCTAGTGAAATAGCGCTGGAAATGTATGTAGCACCTGCACGATGTGCACGCTGACGGCTTTATCAGTTGGCATGCGGGATCACCTAAATTGACGCCACTGGACCTTTTTTGTGGGGTAAACCTGAATATGTAGCCTATAAACTACGCACCCCAGCAGCGCTTAACACAAAGCATTGTTACAGACTGTGCAACAATATCGAAGGAATGTCTTCAGTGTGCACAGACTTCGTTGCACCAGCGTCCGCAAACGTGTATATTGCAGTAGAAGGAGGCACTTTCGAACATTTGGTGAATAAAAGGAATTTTTAGGAACTTTTTAGACCATACAGCTTTACGGTTAAGTGTAACGACAGTGATCAGTGTCATGTTCAAAACAGATAAATCATAAGTTATGAATATTGTAACTTCTCCAAAAATATTACTCAGATTTTGTAGAAATAAACGCCTTTGAAAACGTGTCTTTTCACAGCTACGAAATTAGCAGCAGAAAATGTTATAGCTCTATCTGAAAAAGCGAAGTTGATACCAATATCTCCTAATTAGTGTAGTTATGATAAGAGACTATACGTCATTTTGTGAGGAGATTTTCCCTATTCACTTGGGTGAATATGTAGTAGTGGAAATTAGTATAAAGACATGGTTCCTAAGCCGGCCGAAGTGGCCGTGCGGTTAAAGGCGCTGCAGTCTGGAACCGCAAGACCGCTACGGTCGCAGGTTCGAATCCTGCCTCGGGCATGGATGTTTGTGATGTCCTTAGGTTAGTTAGGTTTAACTAGTTCTAAGTTCTAGGGGACTAATGACCTCAGCAGTTGAGTCCCATAGTGCTCAGAGCCATTTGAACCATTTGAACATGGTTCCTACTAAAGAATATACATTGACTGAAGCATACATCTATCAAATTTATTATGAAAGTAATAGCTACATGCACTACATAAACAATCATGGAATTACATAGTTCCTTTCATAAAGCGAGTAACAAAATAAGGTGTTTGCATTTCCTCGATGGAAGTGTTGTGTTATTCACTGTTAGTATTTTGTCCTAACTCCATTCTTCCTCATTCCTCAAAATTACGATATCTGAAACGGTTCAGGAAACATTTGAGATTAACGGCTCAGACGAATCACCCTGTACACTAAAGGTGCAAAATAAATACGTCATTGCGTCTTCTGAAGCATTCGTTTATCCTGGACGCTCTCTAGTCGCGTAATCAGGTAACACATGTTAACTGTGTCTATTTCTGTTCCACTAGGCTTTGAAAGCTGGATGTTCATATTAAACAGTTCTTAATCTTACGAATTTTCCATGGAACCTGTCTTCCTAAAATGACTTCAGAGGAAGATGAACATGAAAAGAAAAGCGAACGAAATTTACTATCGCAATAATTTGAAAAGACTTTACGTGTGCGGTAAATAGGTTATTCACGTCTGCAGTATTAATTGAGGTCACGATGCTTAGTACTGTAGTAATGATATTTTGTCGACAGTACGGTTGAGTCTCATTTTCAGCGAATCGACTCAGACAGCCCGATCCGTAACTGCTTTTCACCTCTTTGAATAAAATTCTGCTTTCGTATTAAGGAGACCGATCGATACACTGTTTGCTGACTGAGCGAAGAGTGCGAGAAAAGAAAAGCAAACACCTGCGGGTTAATCACGTTCTGCAGAGCAGCTGTGTAGCGAACGACTTCCACGCCGTAACGTCCACATATCTTACGGTGAAAAAGCTGCTGTTGCGTGGATGGTAAATTTTACGTAAGTGTTTGTACAGTGAATGATAAATTCCACGCTTCCAAGCAGGCCACATTGATGTATATTGAGAAAGATAGAGAGTAATATATGAAAACAGCCAAAAGGTTTCTTGTACTTTGCATATTTTCATATTTCCCATATGAAGCTAGCCTCTGTATTGTGATGACTAGAGCACCACGTGCCTCATGTAACATTAGCGTTATTCCTTTATGTAAAACATCTGTATTCTTCGAGATTTAATAGTTATAAATCTAAAGAAAATATCATATGTTTATTTGATTTTCATTCCCTCATCAGTTTAGTTCCATTAAACTCACTTTTCCGTGATAGTGGGAGTGAGTAATTACGAGGCTTTTCCCCTATATATCGTCCAGAAATATTGAGAGTAATGATGGTTTGCTTTCAGCCCAATGATTAGTTTGTTGACAATCACTTCCACTGTAGCACAAATTATACACTCCTGGAAATGGAAAAAAGAACACATTGACACCGGTGTGTCAGACCCACCATACTTGCTCCGGACACTGCGAGAGGGCTGTACAAGCAATGACCACACGCACGGCACAGCGGACACACCAGGAACCGCGGTGTTGGCCGTCGAATGGCGCTAGCTGCGCAGCATTTGTGCACCGCCGCCGTCAGTGTCAGCCAGTTTGCCGTGGCATACGGAGCTCCATCGCAGTCTTTAACACTGGTAGCATGCCGCGACAGCGTGGACGTGAACCGTATGTGCAGTTGACGGACTTTGGGCGAGTGCGTATAGTGGGCATGCGGGAGGCCGGGTGGACGTACCGCCGAATTGCTCAACACGTGGGGCGTGAGGTCTCCACAGTACATCGATGTTGTCGCCAGTGGTCGGCGGAAGGTGCACGTGCCCGTCGACCTGGGACCGGACCGCAGCGACGCACGGATGCACGCCAAGACCGTAGGATCCTACGCAGTGCCGTAGGGGACCGCACCGCCACTTCCCAGCAAATTAGGGACACTGTTGCTCCTGGGGTATCGGCGAGGATCATTCGCAACCGTCTCCATGAAGCTGGGCTACGGTCCCACACACCGTTAGGCCGTCTTCCGCTCACGCCCCAACATCGTGCAGCCCGCCTCCAGTGGTGTCGCGACAGGCGTGAATGGAGGGACGAATGGAGACGTGTCGTCTTCAGCGATGAGAGTCGCTTCTGCCTTGGTGCCAATGATGGTCGTATGCGTGTTTGGCGCCGTGCAGGTGAGCGCCACAATCAGGACTGCATACGACCGAGGCACACAGGGCCAACACCCGGCATCATGGTGTGGGGAGCGATCTCCTACACTGGCCGTACACCACTGGTGATCGTCGAGGGGACACTGAATAGTGCACGGGACATCCAAACCGTCATCGAACCCATCGTTCTACCATTCCTAGACCGGCAAGGGAACTTGCTGTTCCAACAGGACAATGCACGTCCGCATGTATCCCGTGCCACCCAACGTGCTCTAGAAGGTGTAAGTCAACTACCCTGGCCAGCAAGATCTCCGGGTCTGTCCCCCATTGAGCATGTTTGGGACTGGATGAAGCGTCGTCTCACGCGGTCTGCACGTCCAGCACGAACGCTGGTCCAACTGAGGCGCCAGGTGGAAATGGCATGGCTAGCCGTTCCACAGGACTACATCCAGCATCTCTACGATCGTCTCCATGGGAGAATAGCAGCCTGCATTGCTGCGAAAGGTGGATATACACTGTACTAGTGCCGACATTGTGCATGCTCTGTTGCCTGTGTCTATGTGCCTGTGGTTCTGTCAGTGTGATCATGTGATGTGTCTGACCCCAGGAATGTGTCAATAAAGTTTCCCCTTCCTGGGACAATGAATTCACGGTGTTCTTATTTCAATTTCCAGGAGTGTATAAGCAGTAATGATAAATTTATTTTAAATTCTTTTCAGATCTCGGAAGTAAGTTAGCTCAAAGAATTCCGCATTTACTTTTGCATTTCCACCTACATACATACTCCACAATCCAACCATACTGTGCACTGTGGAAGATATCATGTACCACTACTAGCCATATCCTTTTCTGTTCCACCTGTAAACTGAGCGAGGGAAAAGTGATCTTCTATATGCCCCATACGAGTCCTAATTTCCCTTTTCTTATCTTCATCGACCTTACTCGAAATGTTTGTTAGCGACAGTAGAATCATCCTGCAGTTAGCCTCAGATTCCCTAAATTTCCTCAACAGTGCCTCGCGGAAAGAACGTCGTCTGCCCTTCACGGATTTCATGAAGAATCTCCGTAACACTTGCATGCTGATCGAACATACCGGCAACAGATCTAGTAGCACGGCTTTGAATTGCTTCAGTGTCTTCCTTCAAACCTGCCTAGTGGGGATCAAGCATACTGGAGTGGCACTCAAGAACGTTTCACTCTAGTTTTCCATGTGCTGTCTCCTTTATAGATGAGCTACACTTTCCTAAAGTTCTTCCAATAAACCGAAGCCGACCATTCGTATTCTCTACTACCATTCTTTTGTGCTCTTTCCGTTTCATATCGCTCTGCAACGTTACGTCTAAATATTTAATCGACGTTACTGTCATAAACAGCCTACTATTAATGTTACATTCGATCATCACAGAATTTTTTTTTACTACTGAACTGCATTAACTTACATTTCGTATCCTTCTACAGTCTCTCAACAGCGAAAGTTTCCCGTACACCACAGCATCATCAGCAAACAGACGCAGATTGCGGCTCACCCTGTCCATCAGATCATTTATTTATATAGAGAATAAGAGCGATCCTATCACATTTCGCTGGGCTCCTCCCAATGGTATGCTTTCTCGCCGTTGAGTACAGCATACTGGGAGCCTATTCCGTATGCTCGTACTTTCATTATACACTCCTGGAAATGGAAAAAAGAACACATTGACACCGGTGTGTCAGACCCACCATACTTGCTCCGGACACTGCGAGAGGGCTGTACAAGCAATGATCAGACGCACGGCACAGCGGACACACCAGCAACCGCGGTGTTGGCCGTCGAATGGCGATAGCTGCGCAGCATTTGTGCACCGCCGCCGTCAGTGTCAGCCAGTTTGCCGTGGCATACGGAGCTCCATCGCAGTCTTTAACACTGGTAGCATGCCGCGACAGCGTGGACGTGAACCGTATGTGCAGTTGACGGACTTTGAGCGAGGGCGTATAGTGGGCATGCGGGAGGCCGGGTGGACGTACCGCCGAATTGCTCAACACGTGGGGCGTGAGGTCTCCACAGTACATCGATGTTGTCGCCAGTGGTCGGCGGAAGGTGCACGTGCCCGTCGACCTGGGACCGGACCGCAGCGACGCACGGATGCACGCCAAGACCGTAGGATCCTACGCAGTGCCGTAGGGGACCGCACCGCCACTTCCCAGCAAATTAGGGACACTGTTGCTCCTGGGGTATCGGCGAGGACCATTCGCAACCGTCTCCATGAAGCTGGGCTACGGTCCCGCACACCATTAGGCCGTCTCCCGCTCACGCCCCAACATCGTGCAGCCCGCCTCCAGTGGTGTCGCGACAGGCGTGAATGGAGGGACGAATGGAGACGTGCCGTCTTCAGCGATGAGAGTCGCTTCTGCCTTGGTGCCAACGATGGTCGTATGCGTGTTTGGCGCCGTGCAGGTGAGCGCCACAATCAGGACTGCATACGACCGAGGCACACAGGGCCAACACCCGGCATCATGGTGTGGGGAGCGATCTCCTACACTGGCCGTACACCACTGGTGATCGTCGAGGGGACACTGAATAGTGCACGGTACATCCAAACCGTCATCGAACCCATCGTTCTACCATTCCTAGACCGGCAAGGGAACTTGCTGTTCCAACAGGACAATGCACGTCCGCATGTATCCCGTGCCACCCAACGTGCTCTAGAAGGTGTAAGTCAACTACCCTGGCCAACAAGATCTCCGGATCTGTCCCCCATTGAGCATGTTTGGGACTGGATGAAGCGTCGTCTCACGCGGTCTGCACGTCCAGCACGAACGCTGGTCCAACTGAGGCGCCAGGTGGAAATGGCATGGCAAGCCGTTCCACAGGACTACATCCAGCATCTCTACGGTCGTCTCCATGGGAGAATAGCAGCCTGCATTGCTGCGAAAGGTGGATATACACTGTACTAGTGCCGACATTGTGCATGCTCTGTTGCCTGTGTCTATGTGCCTGTGGTTCTGTCGGTGTGATCATGTGATGTATCTGACCCCAGGAATGTTTCAATAACGTTTCCCCTTCCTGGGACAATGAATTCACGGTGTTCTTATTTCAATTTCCAGGAGTGTAATTCTGCAGTGAGGCACGGTGTCAAACGCTTTCCGGAAATATAGAAGTATGAGAACTGCTTGTTGACCTTGATCCGTGGTTCGCAGGATATCACGCGAGGAAAGAGCAAGCTGAGGTTCGCATAAGCGATGCTTCCTAAATCACATGGTTCACATGGCTCTGAGCACTATGCGACTTAACTTCTGAGGTCCTCAGTCACCTAGAACTTAGAACTAATTAAACCTAACTAACCTAAGGACATCACACACATCGATGCCCGAGGCAGGATTCGAACCTGCGACCGTAGCGGTCGCTCGGTTCCAGACTGTAGAGCCTAGAACCGCACGGCCACTCCGGCCGGCGTTTCCTAAATCCACGTTCATTTGTGGACAGATCGATATTAAGGATATTGCTCTTTAATTATGTGGGTCCATTCTTTTAGCCTTCTTACATACGGGAGTCACCTGTGCTTTTTTCCAGTCTCGTGAAACTTTGCGCTGTGGGAAAGATTCACAATGAATGAAAGTTAAGTGAGGGGCCAATACCGCAGCACATTCTCTGTAAAACAGAACTGGTATTCTATCCGAACCTGCCGACATTTGTTTTCAACTCTTTCAGGTATTTCTCTACGCTAGAGATGCCTATTACAATGTCCTCCATACGGGAGTCTGTGTGACAATCAAATGACGGTATGTTTGTACGATCCTCCTGCGTGAATGATTTCTTAAACGCGAAATGTAAAACTTCAGCTTTCCTGTTGCTGTCTTCTACTGCCTCGCTCGACTGGTCAGCGAGTGACTGGACAGAAACCTTCAACCCGCTTAGCAGTTTTACGTAGGCAAGGTCTTTCGCTAAGGTATGGCGATGGAAGTTGTACACTTTGCGCATGGATCTCCTTACAGACCGACAAATTACTATTAACTTTCGTCTGTCAGCATCTGCACGTTCTCTTTCGAATCGAGAGTGCAAGAATCTCTGTTTCCTCAGCGTTTCCCGTATTTTGCTATTGATCACGGTGTCTTTTCCGTCCTTAGTCCATTTACTTGACACATGCTTATCCATGGTATGATTTACTATCGGTTTAAACTTTGCCCAAAATTCCTCTACGTCTATTATACTGGAACAAAGTGATATCCAATCGTGAACAGTTTCTTTGCGTCCTAATACAGTGTTTTGTGCGAACGTTATATTACCAAATCGTGACACACAAGCGCTATTAATTCTAATGGCGTTGACAGTTATGCTACATATCTACCCTATTAGATATAATGTAGATGGGATCCAAAGTCAGGTTCAGTGATGAGAAAGTTGATCTTTAAACAATAGTAAATCATTTCAGAACATCCATTGTCCTTAGTATGTGTTGCTGTATTGAATCACACTAGATGGGCAGTTACACTGTGCAATTATCTTGTATCCTATAGACTTTTGGTACTTTATTCACTTAGTAATAAGGGCATCTTTAATCAGGGCAATTTTATGTGGTACCACTACTACTACAGTAAACGCATTTTACAGACACCTTACATCTGACAGACCCTTCCCTGATAAAAGAAAAGTGTCTCTCTTTCTCAGCTTTACTAAATATATACAATTTGTTAATGCAATGAATATCATTATCAGTGTCTGCTGACCCCTTGTTTTGTCTAGTATAAACTGCTTCAATGAAAATAAAGTTATTGGCTAAGCTACAGCTTTTGGTAGAGTATAGTTATTTATATTGATAACACCGGATCCTCTGCATTAAAATTTATAAGAAATTTATTTCTTACTCCATTAAGAAACCGTAAAAATCAATAATAGTGTGACCTTTGTGGGAATCAAGGGAATTTGTGTACGTTAATCTACACGTAAAATAGTTTCGGGGATGAAGGTTGAATTAACTGACATGCATCAAGCAACAACAATAATCTAGAAGATTCAGTTACGTGGGGCATTGGTGAAAAATGCACTGTCAGATTTAATAGTGCGGAAGATTACTGCGTCTTGGAAACCAAAATTTCTTTTTTGTTTTCTGTGTGTTAATTGAGTTGTTAAACTGGGTTAACACAGTGCCACAGATTTCAATTGTTACTTATGTCTTAAGGATACTTCCAGTTGGTAAATGATCATTTACTAGGTAAAGTCCCAGAAGTGTAAAACGTGAGGGTAGAACTTCGAGAAGAGGATTTTGAGTCTGTAGTACAGTATGCACTTTCTCATTTGGTTGGTTGGTTGGTGTTTGGGGAAGGAGACCAGACAGCGTGGTCATCGGTCTCATCGGATTAGGGAAGGATGGGGAAGGAAGTCGGCCGTGCCCTTTCAGAGGAACCATCCCGGCATTTGCCTGGAGTGATTTAGGGAAATCACGGAAAACCTAAATCAGGATGGCCGGAAGCGGGATTGAACCGTCGTCCTCCCGAATGCGAGTCCAGTGTCTAACCACTACGCTTTCTCATTTAAGCATAGATGTACATCGACAGTTATTTCATTTTTGAGTACATGGTGAACCAGCAAAGAAAGAAGTTTATTTGTACGAGATTGTTACGGTGCAGAATAATATTCTTATGCTTAAATTTTTCTTGTCTCATGTTGTTGAAATCTTTGTAGTGTGTTTTTGCATTGCTAAAATTTATTTTAATTCATATATGTCATTGCATTGTATTTTATCATCAAGGTTTCGTTGTTGATTCACTGGACATGTGTCTGTGGTGTAGAATACATTTCAGAAGTATGATACCCTTTGTCTTGACTGGAAATTCTCTTGTTGAAGAAGACTCTACTGGCCTCTACCAAAATTGTACTAGAAGTTTGAATGACAAGGCATTGTTAGATCATTATAGTATTTTGAACACTGTAGTCACTGTATATTTAATCTCATTTGGTTATTTATTTGTTGATCTGAAGAAAATTTTTCATGGAGTTTAGATTCTCACTTACATGCACACTGCTTGCGATGATGTGGAATATACAATGAGGCATAAGTCAAAGAATTCACGTTCTTATGTCTGATTATACAGAGTTTTTGAAGAAATGACGTTTTAGCCATTCTTAAGTATTTTCCATGGGACAATTTTCTGCTGTGATTTTTGGGTTTGCTGGTCCTTGATGTTACTGAGAGGAGATCTTGAGTTGTATTTTCTACCTGTTTCATAATTAAGTGGTTTGTGGATAATTGTTGGAGAATTGAACGTCTTTTTTATTTTTAATAAATTCTGGGATTGGACACTTTTTTGTAAGTTTGTATCTGAAGAAGTCATTTGGAGATCATAGATTGGTTCTTGGTGATACTAATATTCAGTACATAATGGGGAAACCTGTAGCCAATCAGAAAGAAACCAATTGTAAAAGCTGAAATAAGTACACTCCTGGAAATTGAAATAAGAACACCGTGAATTCATTGTCCCAGGAAGGGGAAACTTTATTGACACATTCCTGGGGTCAGATACATCACATGATCACACTGACAGAACCACAGGCACATAGACACAGGCAACAGAGCATGCACAATGTCGGCACTAGTACAGTGTATATCCACCTTTCGCAGCAATGCAGGCTGCTATTCTCCCATGGAGACGATCGTAGAGATGCTGGATGTAGTCCTGTGGAACGGCTTGCCATGCCATTTCCACCTGGCGCCTCAGTTGGACCAGCGTTCGTGCTGGACGTGCAGACCGCGTGAGACGACGCTTCATCCAGTCCCAAACATGCTCAATGGGGGACAGATCCGGAGATCTTGCTGGCCAGGGTAGTTGACTTACACCTTCTAGAGCACGTTGGGTGGCACGGGATACATGCGGACGTGCATTGTCCTGTTGGAACAGCAAGCTCCCTTGCCGGTCTAGGAATGGTAGAACGATGGGTTCGATGACGGTTTGGATGTACCGTGCACTATTCAGTGTCCCCTCGACGATCACCAGTGGTGTACGGCCAGTGTAGGAGATCGCTCCCCACACCATGATGCCGGGTGTTGGCCCTGTGTGCCTCGGTCGTATGCAGTCCTGATTGTGGCGCTCACCTGCACGGCGCCAAACACGCATACGACCATCACTGGCACCAAGGCAGAAGCGACTCTCATCGCTGAAGACGACACGTCTCCATTCGTCCCTCCATTCACGCCTGTCGCGACACCACTGGAGGCGGGCTGCACGATGTTGGGGCGTGAGCGGAAGACGGCCTAACGGTGTGCGGGACCGTAGCCCAGCTTCATGGAGACGGTTGCGAGTGGTCCTCGCCGATACCCCAGGAGCAACAGTGTCCCTAATTTGCTGGGAAGTGGCGGTGCGGTCCCCTACGGCACTGCGTAGGATCCTACGGTCTTGGCGTGCATCCGTGCGTCGCTGCGGTCCGGTCCCAGGTCGACGGGCACGTGCACCTTCCGCCGACCACTGGCGACAACATCGATGTACTGTGGAGACCTCACGCCCCACGTGTTGAGCAATTCGGCGGTACGTCCACCCGGCCTCCCGCATGCCCACTATACGCCCTCGCTCAAAGTCCGTCAACTGCACATACGGTTCACGTCCACGCTGTCGCGGCATTCTACCAGTGTTAAAGACTGCGATGGAGC
This sequence comes from Schistocerca americana, assembly GCF_021461395.2. NCBI lineage: Eukaryota > Metazoa > Arthropoda > Insecta > Orthoptera > Acrididae > Schistocerca > Schistocerca americana. The sequence goes on along the minus strand of NC_060130.1, from coordinate 471,011,220 downwards.
TCCGTATGCCACGGCAAACTGGCTGACACTGACGGCGGCGGTGCACAAATGCTGCGCAGCTAGCGCCATTCGACGGCCAACACCGCGGTTCCTGGTGTGTCCGCTGTGCCGTGCGTGTCATCATTGCTTGTACAGCCCTCTCGCAGTGTCCGGAGCAAGTATGGTGGGTCTGACACACCGGTGTCAATGTGTTCTTTTTTCCATTTCCAGGAGTGTAGAAAAGGATAGAATCCAGAAGTGTAGAACATACAGTCATTTTGCAGTTGCTGATATTCAGGGAAGTGATACCTACCTCAGAGCGGTCCGGTATATTTTGTCCCCTCACCGCCGCTGGCTCAGAGACGTTAATGTCCACCGGCGGTATCCTTGCCAGCTTTGGACCCGAACACACTACGTTTCACATTGCACACGCAAATGTCCGATCCCCGCCAGCTCATCTCAAAGAGTTACATCATATATTCCAATACACAGACATCCATGTAATACTTCTGTTAGAGATCTTCCTCAAACCAAGTAGTCCACAAGTTTGGTAAATCTAGACAGCTACATCTGTTAACACACGACAATTACTACACAGCTCACACAATGATAACGATAAACAAGTAGAATATCTCCTAAAGGGGTTTGCGAGCTTCGATACTGTTCTTTCAAGTCTCGAATTTACATACAAGCGTGCAGTTATAGCTGGTGGCACTAACGTAAATTTTCTGCACAGTAGTCCATCCAGTGTGAAATTCAAGCGGATGCTTTCTTCTTCAAACATGTCGCTACTTCAGCTTCCTTCTACTCATCATACGAACAATAGACACACTCTTCCATAGATATATTTGCAGCGAAATCCCCAAGCAGAGTAATTCGTATCTCTAAAATATCTCCTCCTGGAATGGCCACCCATGACATAATTTTCGCAGCATACTCGATAGAATATCTCAGAAAGAAACCGAAACTGACTACAGGCTGAGGCTTCAAACGCAGTAATTCATCTGAACTTCCAACTGAGGTGCAAGAAATAGTTTGCAGGAAGTCTTATATTCCAATTTCGGACATAAATGAAAAACTTCGTAGGGTTTCTAAGAAACTTATTAAACTGTGTCACACATATGCCGATATGCCCTTTAAGGAACGCACATCGAGCATACGAACTGCGCCCCACGCCTGAAAATCATACTCCTTACAAGTAGAAGTGGAACAGAGTTAGTCAAGCTGTGATAAACGAAAAACTCAGGCATGCCCATACATTAATCGACAAGAGAAATAGGCCAGTTGTCCCATGGAAAAACCTGCATTATCTTGGTATAGGAAAGTAACAGCTGCAGTCGATCCAATTGCCCTGGCTGATGAAATGAATCGGTAGTTCACATTACCTACAACCACAACTGAACCATAAACGAAACAGAGGCACACTGATTCCTTCATGGGGGTAAACGACTGTAGCCACGAAAAATTCTATCTAAAGCATATTACTAGCAAATACCATACACAAAAGTCTTCATATGTATCAGGTCAGCATCTACTTTACTACTGCCCACTATAACAGATGCCCTCAACAACTCATTAAGCACAAGTGTAAAGATGGTCTAGTTAGCCATTGCCTACAAAGGACGCTACCACAGCACTCTCTGACTATCGATCTATTTGCATTCTTCCTGTATTGTCAAAAATCTTAGAATACATAGTCCACGACCAGCTAACAAACTACCTAACTACAGAAATCTACTATCCGAACACCAATCAAGTTTCCGTAAACATCGCAGCACAACATCTGCCTTAATAAAGGTGACGAATGATCTGAAGCTTGCCATGGATACACAAGAGGCAACTATGATGTACTTCTTCGACTTCAGCAGAGCCTTCGATACTGTCGACTATGACGCTTACAAGTCTCGCTAGCAATGTATCATGTCCGGCATCACAAAGTCACAATGGAGGCGGATAGTATAGGGCGTCCCCAGCGATTCATCTTTAGGTCCTATACTCTTGACATTGTACGTAAATAACGTGACACCAGTTTTGTCCTACAATAAATGCCATATGTAAACTGATGACCTCTTTTTGTATCCAGATGCAAAACCAATAAACCTGAAGACAGCTATCGAGAATCTCAATACCGACCTGTGTGCACTATCAAAATGGGCCCAGGACGTAGGGTCTAAGTAAAATGCAAAACCCAAGCCGTACTAGTTGGTCATTCTACGCTCATTAGCCCTAAATATAGGGAATCGCTAACATCTTTGATCCTAAATGGGACAAATGTCAACTTCTCTCCTTCAGCAAAGGGTCTAGGAGTAATAAAAGATAAAATCTAAATTGCTCTCAGCACGTAACTGCAGTGTGCAAGGAGGCATCAACTTGTCTCCAATCCACACAAAAATATGGAAAGCTCTTCCCTCTGGACTGGGAAAAGGAACTTGTACAAACTCTTACACTTTCAATAATTAATTACAGCAGTGTTATCCTGCACAGCTTTTCTCAGGGAATCTTACGGCACCAGGAATTTGTTATACCTGTAATGTTCGACTCTTCGAGCACACTTCACCACCGTAAGTACAGCAATTCTGGCTGCGTGCAGACAAGTGCAGAAATTTCCATACCATCGGTCTTCTCTAGTGTCTTATCAAAGAACAGTGTGCCTCATATCTCTCCTCAATCTTAACGCTCTTATTTGAACTACATGGCAGGAACGCCCGCTCCCATCAGAGCAAAATCCTTTCTGCCCCATTCCATCATTCAGCCACTTTCTCGAAGTCCTTCTCAGTGGCAGGAACCCAATTCTTGAATAACCTTCCGCATTATATTAGAGAACTGGATAACATCTCCAGCTTCATAAGACAGTTAGTTAATGACATATACATTAAAGTAACAATAAGGATTGCCATTATCCCCACTCACACTCGTAGCCCTTGTACATCCTTCTTTCCAATCTGATCTTCCTCATTCATCAGTATTCTTACCCAATGTTGTCTCCTCTAATTACCTATCGCCAGAACTCGATATATCAGATATCATCTGTTTTATGTACCTATAAATTCTTCATATACATCTCACACTTCGTTATTGTCGTTATCATTGTCATTATTATTATTATTATTATTATTATTATAACTATTAGTGGCAGCAGCTGCAGTAGTAGAAGTGCTGCCAGTATTAACTTTATTAATTCTTAGTCAGTATAATTTACTCACACTGCCACTTCAGACACTCAGATCATTTTAATACTAGCTGACACATTAACATTTTTATTTATTAGGTAAGTTTTAAGTGTGATGTAGAAATGTACTGTCCATTTGAAACCCTCGTCTGATATAAGAGAGGGCCTGCTGCCCTTATCAGATCAGGTGAAATAAACAAGTAAATGAAATATGGACCTGTGATTGTGCTGAACGGCCAAAAGTCACCTGCAATCATGTTATGACAAGCGCATTCCTAAACCGGATCTTCATTTTGGCAGTAACTTTCGTTGCAAGTGTGTTCACACAAATGTTTACTTTGGCACACTAATGTTTTGACAGCCAGCAGTGACTCTAGCCTTTTTTGAAAAATTTTATTTTAAAACATTGTACAAAATTCATGTACCTCTTTGTGCTCCTTTCGAATATCTTCTCAACCTTTTCTCAACTTCGGTTCATAACACGCCTACCTGTTTTGGCCCGTACCATCCAGTCACCTGAAAAAATGTTTTCCCTGGCATTTTGATTCTTCCATCACCTGATTTGGGTTGTTCTGCATCGATGTTCTGCCGTTGTCCAGTCATCTTGTGATAAATCGAGCAGATGATCTTAATACCTTCCGGTACAGTCGGTAATGTTTAAGGCTCTAACCGGAAAGAGAAAGGAAGAAATGGTGTAGTGGTAAGTGTAGGTTCTTACGCCTGCACGCGTTGCAAATTCGCAGCCAGTATGCGTATGACGTCTGTGTAGTGCTAGACAAGTGCGGACGAACGCATGGCTGTCAAGAAGCGCCCACGCAGCTGCATTATCAGGCGAGGTGGCATTTGTCATCTTCAGCAACTTCCGCCGACATACGTGAAGTGTATTCGCTCTTCCCCCCCTCCCCCCACCCCTCCCTCTCTCTCTCCTCTCTCTCTCTCTCTCTCTCTCTCTCTCTCTCTCTCTCTCTCTCTCTCTCACGCGCGCGCGCACCATAGTCATGTGTGGGCAAAACGAATAGGCCACACACCTGAAGGGCTCTAGTCAGCACAAAACAGTTCCGTTCGTTGTCGACGTTCCGGCCTTGGAGCTGCTACCTCTTAATCAGGTAGCTCCTTAGTAAGCATTAAGAGACTAAATGCACCACGGTCCAGTCCTCCCACCATGGCAAAATCCCTTGCAGTACCGGGAATCGAACCTACCACTTTTTGACAAACTACCTATTGGCTTCTGTCTCTGATTTATCGGCCGACGTCTGTATGACGATTTTTAATTCTGCTTTGTTATTCATTTTTGATTATACTTCTCCTAATCCACGTTTATTAACTTCTATATTAATTTTTGACTCGAATTCCCTATTACTTTTAGATTCTTTTAGTCCTAATTCATGTTTATGGATTTTTGTATTAATTTTTGATCTAAGGTTTTTCTGATTCTGTTTATACTATTTCTATTTCATTTCTAAAAATGTTCATTAAATAAATTTAAAATATCTTGAACTTTATAATAATCTGAAAATAATTTTAACACAAATAAACACAAATGAAAACAAATGAATTCATCAAAATTTGTGTTCTTTCAACATTATAATACAAATCATTTTTCCCAAATAATTTTTGTATTACTTGTTTCATAATAAAAAATAATAATGAGTACCACCATACTGGAATATCTAAATTAAATATACTACAGTGCAGTGGCGGCTCGTGACCAAAGAAGATGGTGGTGCACTTTGTTCACAAAGGAAAACATGAACAAAAGAGAGAAAATCAGTACACTGCTCATGTTTTTGCAATGCCTGATATAAACAGACCACTCGCTCGTGTCACTCCTGCATCTTCTCGCAATAAAACCAAAAGGTGTACACAGAAAAAAGTATTACTTTTGCAGAATAAAAGGAATTAAAATCAACTGCAGCTCTATGTACTCAAAAAGTAGTAGGCATGCCTTACTAACCTTTTTCAGCAGGACTGCTGTTAACGCCGTTCGATTTTGTCTCTGAATTTGGATGTGGTGGTGCTCACTTGTACAGGAACTCTATTCTTCTTTCCTTCATATTTGCAAATCTTTCAATCACTCTTTGATTTAAGTCTGCAATTTCTGAAACGAGGTCTCGTTCAATAGAGAGCATCACGAGTGCTGACAGTCTTTCTTGGTCCATAGTATTCCGCAAGAAGATTTTGATGCGTTTCAGCAAATAAAAACAACGATCTGCTTCTGATGTGGTCATTGGAATTGTAATTATCGCTTTTAGGAGATTCACAGATTCGCTCAGTGTACCACAAAGATTATTGTCTGTTATGTAATCCAGAAAGCTCAGAGCTCCACATATGCTTCTGAACTCCTCTCTTGCGTAAATAACAGGGAGTTCTGTTCGAAGTTTCTTTGCTTCCAAAAAAGAGTAGCATTCTATAGCTGCTCTGAAAGAAGTTTCTGGAAAACTGTAAGAGTAAGTAGCTAATTTCTCTGGTAGAAAGAGAGAGGCTGCAAGTAGGTGTCCAGTGAACTTGACTCTTTCTTTTGCCTCGTAACTTATGACATCACAGACTTCTTTTGCCTCCCACAGTAGATTACACATCGCTGTTCCATCTTCAGTTCTCCCTCTTTCATGCTACTCGTGTAAACCTGTTTAATTTTCTGCATAAAATTAATCAAGGAACGAAAAACACCAGGACTGGAAAATGATTCAGTTTCATCATGTCCTCTAAGGGCGAGTTCCAACGCACCACAGAAACGAATACAGCTAGTAATTAGATTCAATATGTACCTATTAATTGTAACTTTTTGGTTGTGTAATGCCACGGACTTTCTGTACCCACTGTGTAATTGGGTAGCTATATTTACATTGCCTAGACTTGCGGTATTCAAAACGTTATTTACATGGTCTGAAGAAAGTTCGTGTTTTCTAATTTTGTCATGGAGGTGTTGAATGTCACAGACTCCGTGTTTAGACCATGAAAGATCTCCTCCAAACAATAAACAAGGAAAACAGAATGAGGCATTTTTCATGTCACAACCACACAGCCATTCATGCTTGTTGTACAAATCAGAGTTAAATTTCCTATTGAATTCCCTTCTTCTTCATTGCTAAATTGTGTCTTTTTGTTCTGCGAATTCTTTAACTTTTATATCTTATTTATTATTATGTTTGCTACTCTACCAGCTACTGAACTGGCAGCCACTAAATATGGTAATACAGCAAATAATAATGGTACGAACCCACCTTCATGCTTTGTGAATCTTTAAACTGTTTTATCTTTTTTTAATAAGACATTCAATATTTATCCCAATTCAGATGTTACAAGTAAATATCCAGCAGTTTTCTTATTTCATTTCTTCTTTTGCACATCAGCCAAAAATTATCAATACTACTTAATTGTTCAATATTTAGTTCAATTTTAATTGCTTTAGCTTTAGTTGTAGCACTCAGCAGCAAGTATAATCAATTGTAAAATTATTCATTTATTTAGATTAAAATCTTATAAGATATTGATTAAAATTTATAAAAACATTTCAATGAATATAATTAAAATTTATCAAACTTTGATTAAAAAATTTATAAGAACATTTTATGGAATATAATTATTTTTTTACGTTTTAGACATCAAATACGATTGTCTGAAAGGTAATTAAGTATATTCACATTTATATAAGATTAAAATTCACCAAATAAAATTAGTTTCACATCTACTGCACCAGTTTGAACTTTTAATTTTGGATTTAGAAAAAAGTGAAATACACTCCTGGAAATAGAAATAAGAACACCGTGAATTCATTGTCTCAGGAAGGGGAAACTTTATTGGCACATTCCTGGGGTCAGATACATCACATGATCACACTGACAGAACCACAGGCGCATAGACACAGGCAACAGAGCATGCACAATGTCGGCACTAGTACAGTGTATATCCACCTTTCGCAGCAATGCAGGCTGCTATTCTCCCATGGAGACGATCGTAGAGATGCTGGAGTAGTCCTGTGGAACGGCTTGCCATGCCATTTCCACCTGGCGCCTCAGTTGGACCAGCGTTCGTGCTGGACGTGCAGACCGCGTGAGACGACGCTTCATCCAGTCCCAAACATGCTCAATGGGGGACAGATCCGGAGATCTTGCTGGCCAGGGTAGTTGACTTACACTTTCTAGAGCACGTTGGGTGGCACGGGATACATTCGGACGTGCATTGTCCTGTTGGAACAGCAAGTTCCTTTGCCGGTCTAGGAATGGTAGAACGATGGGTTCGATGACGGTTTGGATGTACCGTGCACTATTCAGTGTCCCCTCGACGATCACCAGTGGTGTACGGCCAGTGTAGGAGATCGCTCTCCACACCATGATGCCGGGTGTTGGCCCTGTGTGCCTCGGTCGTATGCAGTCCTGATTGTGGCGCTCACCTGCACGGCGCCAAACACGCATACGACCATCATTGGCACCAAGGCAGAAGCGACTCTCATCGCTGAAGACGACACGTCTCCATTCGTCCCTCCATTCACGCCTGTCGCGACAGCACTGGAGGCGGGCTGCACGATGTTGGGGCGTGAGCGGAAGACGGCCTAACGGTGTGCGGGACCGTAGCCCAGCTTCATGGAGACGGTTGCGAATGGTCCTCGCCGATGCCCCAGGAGCAACAGTGTCCCTAATTTGCTGGGAAGTGGCGGTGCGGTCCCCTACGGCACTGCGTAGGATCCTACGGTCTTGGCGTGCATCCGTGCGTCGCTGCGGTCCGGTCCCAGGTCGACGGGCACGTGCACCTTCCGCCGACCACTGGCGACATCGATGTACTGTGGAGACCTCACGCCCCACGTGTTGAGCAATTCGGCGGTACGTCCACCCGGCCTCCCGCATGCCCACTATACGCCCTCGCTCAAAGTCCGTCAACTGCACATACGGTTCACGTCCACGCTGTCGCGGCATGCTACCAGTGTTAAAGACTGCGATGGAGCTCCGTATGCCACGGCAAACTGGCTGACACTGACGGCGGCGGTGCACAAATGCTGCGCAGCTAACGCCATTCGACGGCCAACACCGCGGTTCCTGGTGTGTCCGCTGTGCCGTGCGTGTGATCATTGCTTGTACAGCCCTCTCGCAGTGTCCGGAGCAAGTATGGTGGGTCTGACACACCGGTGTCAATGTGTTCTTTTTTCCATTTCCAGGAGTGTATATCTAAGAAATTTAATTAAAGATTAATGATATTCGATAAAATATTTAATAAATTCTGTACTAAATTAAAATCTGAAATATTTTAATTATTTTCTGTAAAATGTCTTATAACATTTTATCGAAAATTTTATAAAATCTTAAATTTACTAGAAACATCATCTAAATAGAACAACAACAAAAGAAAATAGAAGACAAAGAATTGAAGAAGTTTGTTCATTTTGTAAAATTAAAAAAAGTAAATTTGTTAAAAAAATGTGTAGGTGCCAGTGAATCGAGGAAAAACATTATGTTAGAGACAGACGAAAGAGGAGTGACCGACAGCCGAATGTGGTCTCTTTGGCAGTTTTAGATCACTATGAGCTCGCGTCTCTCATACAGGAGATAGTAAGGGAAGAGATACAGCGGTGTGTAGCAGCCACAAATTTCGGACCTGGTACAGAAGAGGTATCAGCCATGAATGTCGATTCAGGAGGTAATATAGAATATCGAGGAAGAATTGGTCTGATTTTTGGCACCAATATTTACTACTAGTAGCATGTCCCATGGAGAATGGAATCAGCCATTTCTAACTTATTCTGCAATTCTAAAATTGCAACGCAGTTACAACCAACTCCTCCGTCAAGTACAACTCTGCAAAGAAAGAAACATTGTTGGAGGATTGAGAACGACAGGGTGGTATGTTTTCACTGTGGGCCCCCTGGACACATTGTACGAACTCCAGCGAAAGACGAAGTGTTCGGCGAGTCATCAGCCATTACAAGAGTGCCGTGTACGCCAGTCAACTACCCACGAGTACGAAGGACCTGTGGGATGAGGCCCGTGGCTGTACCGTGGACGAGGTCACTCTTCAACATGCTGTAGTTATTCCCTGTCACTGGACAGAGGTACCAGCCGCTTGTTTATCCACTGAATGCAGGAAGACTAAGCGAGGCGATAGTCTATGGAGGTAGGGTCACCACACTCATGGAAGACAGTCACCAAGATGTCAGAAAATCTCATTGACATCATCGTCGATGGCCAACCTCTCTTGGCATCCGTCTATTTAGGGGCTTCTTTTGCTTCTTTTTCTTTAATGTCTAATGCTAAGGAAGACTGCGTTCTATGATACTAAAGCAATTGCGCTGAACGTCGTAAATGAGAAATATGTCGAGCCAACAGGAACAAGTTTTACAAGAATGACTATCAACGATATAATACAGCTTTTCTAATTGGTCGTTTTACCAGAATGTAGTCATGGTCTTATTCTTGGATAGGCCTACTTGCCGGCATCACCAGCATCATAGGCCACGGAAGACGAGAGCTCCAGATTAACGAAGCTATTCCAACAAGCACATATAACTACTATTGCTCTGGAAAGTTGTTTGACTTTGAAGACATAGTTATCTTGTCGTCATCAATAATGCGAGTTCCAGTCATCAATATAGATGCTCATTTAAACGGTAGAGATTCTTTCGACTGCAAAAAGTTACTGAGGCTCTCGAAGGAAATCTATATGAAAATGACGATCATAAGCATTACAAGTGGTGAAAAAGAACTCTGGATTATCGCAAGCAGCCACAACTCATCCCAAAAGTTACATGCGTCAGGCAGCCAAACTAGTCCAATATAGCAATTTAGTGTCATCGACGACGAATCGTGCGTCGCTACTATTGCAGACAGTGCAGGAGAGGTATCAATGGCCAATAGGATATATCCTGACCGAGGAATGATGTCGCTGAAAGACAGCTGTTCTGCGCCAATTTTAAGATGCTTTCAAATCAGTATTTGAGAAAAGACAGATCAAGCGGCCCACCAATTAGCCAACACGTGCATAGGGTGTCACCAGGTGAACGAAGGATTATCCAGGAAGAAGTGGAGATGCTGCACTCACTGAACCTTCAAAGAGTCCTTGGTTATCTGCTGTGGTCCTTTCGAAGAAGAAAGATGACATATGTCGTTTCTGCATCGAATACCGATAACTGAAGGAAATCATGAAGAAAGATGTCTGTCCATTGCTTCATGTTGATGACACTCTAGACTGCATGAACGGTCAAAGTATTCTCAACTATTGACATGCAGACAGGCTACTGGCAAATCGAGGGTAACAAGCTGGAATGGGAAAAATCTGTCTTCATGATTTCTGATGGCCTCTAGGAGTTTAAAGCTATGGCGTTTCGACTGTGTAAGGCTCCAGCCAGCTACAAACGTATGATCGAGAACCTCCTTCGACACCTTAATTGGATGACATGTCTTTGCTATTTCAATGACATCGTCGTTTTTTCGAAGACATTTGAACAACATCAAAGCCGCCTTACAACCATTTTGAAGTGTGTTGAGTCTGCAGGTTTCTGTCTGAATCCAAAATAGTGCCTTTTCGTAGCCCGAGAAGTAAAAATCTTGGAGCATACGTGCTCCAAGATTTTTACTTCTTGGGCTACGAAAAGGCACTATTTTGGATTCAGACAGAATGACGATGGAGTCCTTTCCCATCCACAAAAAATAAGTGCAGTCACACATTTCCCAAAATATTGGCATATTCATGATGTGAGAAGTTTTCTCAGAATGTGCTCGTACTACCAGCGATTCATAAAGAACTTCTGTATTCTCCATTTCTAGCGCTGTATGACAAGAAAGCCGTGTCCGAACTTCACATTGACTCTAGAGGTTTTGGAATGGGGTATTTGTGGTACAAATTCAGGAAGGTGCTTCCAGAGTACTCTCCAACTCTGGGATGAACTACTGTACAACAGAGAAAAACTGCCTTGCAGTTGTTTGGGACATCAACAAGGTGTGGCCGTACTTATTTGGCAAGTCATGGACTATTGTGACAGACCATCGTTCTCTCTGCTGGTTGACTAGCCTGGAGGATACGTCGGCTCAACTGGTGATGCAGGGACCGAGGCTTCAGGAGTACCACGTTCAAGTGGTACACAAAATAGGATGCAAATACAATGTTGCAGACTGCCTTTCAAGAAATCTTTTGCGGGAACACAGTAGCGTTGATGAAATCTCAGTAATCGCTGCATTAAATGACACTGCTGCTAGACAGAGGAAAGATCCAGCACTGCTGAAAACCATAATAGCTTTGAAGGAGGAGGACTCGACTAAAGGAGGATTCCAGTTAATTGACGGAGTATTGTATAAGAGGAACTATGATCCGATGGGGCGGAAATGGTTGCTCGTCCTCCCAGCTCATCTACAGCCAGCTATTGTGAAGTATTTCCACGATACTGCAAGGTCTGGTCACCAGGGATACATGAAGGCTCTAGATAGCATTAAACGCAGATGTCACTGCCCACTTCTCTACTTATGTGAACCACTGTAAGGAATGTCAACTACGACAGCACAGGTTGTAATTACCTCAGGGACATCTTGTATCAATCTCGCCTGCAGCAGCGGCATTAAACCGAAAGGGGATCGATCTCTTGGGGAGGTTCCCAAATGGAGAAACGGGAATCGATGGATAATAAAGTGCACTGGCTACCTCACCGGCTATCCTGTCACTAAAGCTGTCCCGACTTCCGAAGCTCCGCAAATTGCAAATTCTCTTGTAAAATGCATCATTTTGAAGCACAGATACCTCACTTGATGATCTGTGATCGCAGAAAAGTTTTCCAGTCGAAGCTAGTATCAGAGGTACCCTCGTATTGCGATGTCATCCAAGACATGACAACCGTCTACGATCCACAATGAACTGCCTCACGGAACGTTATAATAAGACGTTGGCAGACATGCTCTCGATGTACTTTGATGTCGAACAGAGAAATTGGGATACAGTACTATCCGTCGTGTCATGCACTTAACAACACTGCAGGCTTCACTCCGTTCTTTCTGCTCGAAGGTTGCTAGGTTGTTCCCATTTCAACAGGAAGATATTCAGCACTATTATGTGAAATACCTCATCACCAGGATTGAAGAAGCAAGACTGCTGGCTCACATGACCGAGAGAGCTACAATAGGAAGCACTGACCAGTGTGATACAGCCGAAGGGACTTGGTTTGTATTTTTACCTCTGTGACGAGAGTAGGACTGTAGGAAAAGTTACTAAAGCTCTACTTCGGGCCATATCGTACCCTTCTTCACTTGTCGGATATCAGATATGAAGTCGAGGATTATGACCGTTCATCAGAAAGACAAAAGCAAACGGACGCCGCCCATGTCCTCTGTACGAAGCCGTACTGCAGTCCAGAAGTGTAGATCCATGATACGAGGTACATGGGAACTGTAAACCTACGGCACGATCGCAGTGCTTTGATGGGAGGGCTACCTTCGATGCTCATCATAGTTAAGAGGATAACACAACACGACCAGAACGTGAGGATCAGCCAGCGTCACCACACAGAGGACCATTGACAATACTTAGTTCCAAGACGCTGTGGTAGGCTTCAACGAGAATTTGTGGAATAGCAGGTCGCTGTTTCTCCAGAAGAGGGATTAATGGCCTGAGCTCCGGCGTGCGCGGTGTACTGTAGTAGTTAATTTCGCTGATTAGGGTGCTGTGGTTCCTTAGTTGAAACCCGATCACCAGCAACAATTTTTTCTTAATATTTATCGTTTTTCAAATATACAGAAAAATCTTATGTTTGTAACGTTAGTACATTCTGAATGTACGATGTTTGTATAAACAGCTGTACTCTTAGTCCAGCAGCAGCAGTTGGTGCCAATAATAAACGAAGGGCTTATTTCAATAGTGGTACAAGTCCATTTTTGGTCATTCTGAGACACAGAGTCCTAAAGTTAAATGAGCGCTGAAAAATCTGCAGTTGAGATACCAGAAATAATCAAGTATATATACTTGCAGTTGAGATACCAGGAATATTCAAATATATATACTTGAATATTTCTGGTATCTCAACTGCAGATTTTTCAGCGCTCGTTTAACTTTAGGACTCTGTATCTCAGAATGAACAAAAATGGACTTGTACCACTACTGAAATAAGCCCTTGAAATGTGCTTTCAGTTCTAAGAGTTGTAATTCACTAACGACCGTGTTTTCGAACTTGTACATGATTATGGTTTCGATGAGACAGTACTTAGAGGTAGTTCTTGGCAGCTACCGTACTGTATGTAAACTGAAATAGAGAATGAAAGTCGTGTTTTCCTTCAACTGAGAGATCTCTTATCTTGTTCGTCATCTTACTGTTAATACTTAAAAATCTGAGATATTGTGTCCATTCTTTTCTTATTTCATAGCGAAATTTTTTTTTATTACTGACGAAGGAGGTGAGTGCATTTGACTTTTACTGTTATCATTATGTTCTTTATGAATGTTGGATTCACCTTATTTTTGATTATTGTTCTTTACAAAATTTTGAATGAATTGCAATAAACAAGAGAAAAAAAGGCTATCTCGACAGCAGTATGTGAAATCAGAAATAAGAAGTGTTTCATATGACTGCTCGTCTGAAATTAGACCGTCTGTAACAAGACGGATTTTAGTCCTTTGGTTTTCATAACATACATTCTGTTAGTTGAAGTAGCTATGAATAAAATATTGTGAGAAAGTATCAATAGACGAAGATGAAGTATGTGAATGGGAAAAGCAATACCGTTTTATAAGAAGACTGTGTATACTGTGGTAACTGCTCGCCTCTGTGATGTAAAGCGGAGGCATCCATCACTGCTGCGACACATAATTTCACGGATACGTACGTTTGTTCTCGGTTGAAGAAACGGAGAGGAGATCGCTGTTGAAAGAATAGAACGCCGGTGAGTAGATTTTCTTTTGTGCTCGGTGAAAGTATTCCCAACTCATTGAACTTCCGTTCTCTCTCTCTCTCTCTCTCTCTCTCTCTCTCTCTCTCTCTCTCTCTCTCCCTCTCCGTCCCGCTCCCTCTGCTTTTCCCCCGTTTCTTTCTTCTGTTCGCAGAATACGCGTATTCATTGGCATTCATACCCCTAAACAAATCAAATCTAATCTCGATTCACACACACACACACACACACACACACACACACTCACACACACACACCACACAGGTATGCACCCACATTTATATTCACTCAACAACCACATTATATAAACACTTTGTATACGTTGCGCAAACTTTCATGAGCGATAATTCTAGCACTTTCAGTACTCATATCAATCTAGGGAGTGAAACAAACAGTGGTTTCTAAAGATGTGAAGAAGAAGATTGAATACATCGAAGCGCAAGCACTAAAATTCGGCTGCGGGACTTTTACTACAACCTCTCTCAGAGTCCCAGTATGCGCACCGAGGTAATAAAGGCATAAGTTATAACTACAGATAGTTTTTCGCAGACACAAAATGTAAACGATTCTTATTTATTTCCACAGAATTAATCATGCCGACGGAATACAACGACTGGATTCTATGCCCACATAACAACCTTTAAAACAGCTCCAAGTTGCACAATAGCAAGCGCAACAAATAAGTCTCATTTTATGTTAGTTTTTAACTGTTGGTAGCCACATGACATAATTGTTACAAAAACAGAAGGAACTCATTCCAACAAATATTTAATTAATTAAGTAGCAACAATATTTTTTCCACGCAGTTATACTAAAAAATAAATTGTACAAGTGAAAGATTGCTTCTCCATACATCTCACAAAGTCGCAAGGAGTTTTCTCCTTGTAGGGTGATTTATCCTTTGTATCAGTCGTATCTACTCAAATATTCTGATTTTGCTCGTTGTAACGAACGGATGACGCAGAGGCACTCTTATTATGGAAGGGCAGCTTTCGATTCTTCCTCATTTTCTTCAGTTTCCATATATCGCTTCAGGAAAATGCCACAGTAGTTCCTGTAGCGAGGCCACAGTCTGTTCCATCCTCTACACTTATCTTCTCCTGATTAGTGCTCCATCTCCGTGTGTACGCGCATACATTTTTTGCTGTAGAAGTTGTAGATTATACCGTAAGCTCTAAGTATTTGCATCCGTATTTTCTGTGCCATTTTCTCTCTCCCTTTAGTTCAATGTTTTCTCCAAAATGTTTTATATGTGGAACTCTCTCGATTTGTCCGTATTTTCCAACCAATTTTTTTATTAGCACGTTTTGAGCAGGTAACTTGGTTCTTTGGAAGAATATTTGGAGATCATCTCTGCACATTTCTTGAGAGATTCTGTCTGTTTAATTGCCACCATCTCATCGTCTGCTACCAGATCATCTGTGAAAGCTAAACGACAGATTTGTACGTCATTTTACGTTTTCCAAGTCGTATGAGGCTCCAATATTTTTTGTTTTTAAGTTTTTTTCTCACTCTCGCATGACTTTGTCCAATACCAGATAAATGAGTACAGGAGACAGATCGTCACCATGGTGAACACCGTTTTTGATCAGAAATGGTTGTGACATCTCAACTATGAATTTTACGTCGGAAGTTGTGTTGATGAATGTTTGATGAGATTTACGATTTTTTCAGTCGAGTGCTTGTTATTTGAGGATGATAAAAAGATACCCGTCAGCTTTTCATTAGATTTTCCATCGCATGATGCACAGTCTTTAACATTGGTATGATTAGTACCCAAACCCATATGCTATGATTAGTAAGCTATGTAACAATCTCTCAGAGCACCAATGTGAATCTCTATGCCTTTATTTCAAATATTTAAATTGTTTTTGTCTTATCATCGAAAGTGAAAGACTAAAACTGATAACATTGTGCGTTATCGATTAATTTAAAAAATGGTTCAAATGGCTCTGAGCACTATGGGGCTCAACTGCTGAGGTCATTAGTCCCCTAGAACTTAGAACTAGTTAAACCTAACTAACCTAAGGACATCACAAACATCCATGCCCGAGGCAGGATTCGAACCTGCGACCGTAGCGGTCTTGCGGTTCCAGACTGCAGCGCCTTTAACCGCACGGCCACTTCGGCCGGCGCGATTAATTTAGAAAAATTATTTAATTTCTAACACAACTGCCATTCTAGAACCATTAAACTTTATTTTTGATATGTTTTATCATCAATTTGAATAAATTCAGGATATGACAATTTATTTGTGGTTGACTCTCCAAATTCAATATTTGAATTAAGGGATGCTATAATATTTGATTCTCCGTGAAAAAATACTATTTTTTTACAAGTGTCCCCTCTCCAAGATTATACGTAATATTTATAGTTTCTAAAATATAAGCATCGGAATATCGTTTACAGCATACGGTGTATTCGGTGCTACAGCCTCATTAACGAAATCTGATAAACTTACTATTTTATCTTTACAATGAAGAACACTTTAACTGTTTTCTACAGCTCAGTTTAATATTTTCTTTTCATCGAATACATGAGCGGAATATTAGAAAACACCTCCGTAAACCACGCTGGTTTAAATAAATAGTATATTTAATATATACTCGCCATATATCTGGCTGGTCTGGTTTAATACTATTGATGACTAAATAACGGCCTTCTCCAAATATTTGCCACTGACGCAATTAACTTTTGAGAAAACGTCCAGCAGTCTGGGTAGCACCGGATGGAGAATGAGATGGGGCTTTAAGCTCCTTAGGAAGTTTACTCACGGCCAAGAATTTCTTAGGAAAGCTTAAGCCGCCGCCACCTCCGCCGAGCTTTCGGAGCCTTGTCTTTCCTGTGCTCCTCGCAATAAGTCGCTTCGTTCTCTGTTTCCTTCGCGTGGAGCTGCTGCTTCAACATCACTGCTGTAATTTCTTCTGTAGCAGCACGTGAAATAGCAGCCACGATACAATTCCTCACTTATTGTTGAACTGACTTGAAGACGAACTCCAGATTGCTAATCGTGTCGCAGTGATAACTTTGGGTGTATTATGCACAGATCAACATTATAATACCTGTATTAGACATTTACATTCCTTAAGCTGTCTCAACGTTCTAGGGCTTGCACTGGGATTCTGCTAGCAATTCATCTCTGGAAACATGCAGCTTCCGAAATCAAAATGAATCAACTCCTATTCAGCGCTTACATCTCCTGTTCAGTCAAAGATCTTATGATTTTTGTCTCCAATTTTCGTACAATAAAGAGACGTGTATCGATGTCACTTCACAACAAAGCACGTATCAGAACTAATAGAGTTGTATTTCCTGAATTTATTCAGATATAAACTTGATGTTTCGCTAAGAGTTCAGAGAAAGGCAATATCAAAATAAATCCACTAAACACTCGATAAGAAAAGAAGACAATATTACAGAAATGATACAAATGCTATTAACAAGTAAGACAGCTGCATGCTGTTCTACTGCCAAACACAACTAGAAGTCAGAATTTAATTATTATACTTTCTACTATGTATTCAACATAAAGAGTGAATCCGAAAACAATCTATAAAATTTCGGATGTTCTGCAGGATTATGTTCGGAGCATTTTGGTACAAGAACCCGTGATCTCCGATGATTCGTCACAGAGTGACAGTTTCATTGTAACTGAATCGATTTGTTAGCTCAAGTACCTTCGTTTCTGTAAAAAAAACATTCACAAATGTGTAAAATCCTGTAATATGCAATCACTAAAACGTACAATACAAAACACAGAGTAAAGCAGTAACTCTCAGTCAAAATACATTTTTATCACAGTGAGTTCAGTCTGTGTACGTAATAAATGCGTAACTGTTCCCTTACAGGGAGTGTTAAAATTTTTTACCACCACGATCACTCGAGAATTTACAGCGGCTGTTAACCTACAACTAACACTGACAGAAAAATAAACCCTACACAGGATCGAGGAGCACAAAAACACAAGCTTGAAGGTGAATAGTAAAATGGATATTACTGTCGCCAACAAGTAGCGCAAATGAATGGAATTTGTTTGTTTCTAAACGTGAGACTCACAATACATACTGTTGCTATTTGTACAGTTGTGCAGATATAAAGGTAAATGGGGAGAAAAATCAAACGAAATGGTATTACCGCATAACTAACCATCGGACACCGCGGGTCCCTTACACCAAAACATATAGAAAACATTCATAAATGACCTTCAAAATTTTGTCACTAGAGTGCAGGATCATCTTGCAGAACATTTTTCCTGGAAATATCTTTAAACTGTGACTCCTGCCATCTCATCTTGACTAAATTACGGAAGTACGTAATCAAAATCTTGGATCTAATACACGAAACCTACTAAAACTCTGTTTATTCGTATTGTCTTTTAGTTTTACATGAAAGCCAGCAGGAGAAAGCCGTTAAAAGAGATTCTGTTGCGTACATAAGGTTATCATATTTCCAAATGAAAACACCGGAGGGGGGGGGGCATTTCAAACAATCTTTATGTGAACCACAGTGGCTTAGTGTTTTAGAAAAGCATATTTCTCGCTCCATCGAACCTTATTCAGTAACTTTGCTTGAATCTGATGTTATCATAGCATGCAGAACACGTGAGATCATTGTACCTATAATTGGAGACCAACAAATTCTTTATACATTGTACAGAAAGTCTGTTTCTTTTATCAGTCCAAAGCATATTTTCATAACAAAAATATCCTTCTCACAGCTTCACTTTGGGCAGGGATTTCAAAAAAGTATTGCACAATTTCAAAAGTTCCGAAAATTCATTCCCAGAACGATTGCTCATGAAATCACACTATCTATCAGATAAAGTTTTCTCTAGAAACGTTATATGGTTTGCGATTTGGGCTGTTCACTTATATACCTTTGAAGGTGACTTACTTCATCAGACAATTCATTGTCATCTACAAGAACATTTCTATTTCTCAAATAGACTACAGCATTTTCCCTACTTCAGGTTATTTGTTAAAAGTTAACTGCTCGACCACATTTAAGTCATCGTACTGCTTCTTTCGTTTGCTACTGTAATCACTACAATTAAAATAAAAACCGTTCATATCTTTTCTGAACACATTAAAAAGCTGGTCATTGTCGCATTTAGAGATAACATCTCTTAATTTTAGCAGAACAAAATTATTTTTAGCCCCCTCTTGCAGACTTGACAGTATCATTCAGGACAGAATACACTTCCACTACAGTCTTTTTTTTTACCTTCAGTGCGCAATATTTATTTGTACAGGTAACTGCTCACTATGAAGAAAACATATGTATCCTTCAGCCAGAGGATTTTCCACGAAATGTAAGGGGACATTGTTTTCAGACATGAAGTCACATTAAGAGTCTCATACATTTGAGAAATTCTTTCATTTGCAGGCATAGATAACAGCCACTCTTGCTGCGAGAAAGTATTGTCTTAGACTGATGACCTAAGATGTTAAGTCCCATAGTGCTCAGAGCCATTTGAAAGTATTGTCTTACCTTCAGTTACTACAAAATTACGATATTCAACTAAGTTGGCACTCTGACAGTATAAACTGAAAAATGAGAGAACACTTTTTCGACAAAAACTTCCACATCCTTCTTCAGATTGTCTGAAGAAATGCTACCAGCCGGAACAGTCACTTCCAAAAATATTGTCCCCTAATTCTTTCTTCATTTCACAGGACACATTGTTAGAATCAGACCCTTCTAATCCGCCAAAGATGACATTGGCATCATCACCGCCCAATGCGACACACATTTGTTACAGATTGTTTTTCTGAACCACTCCCAGTATATACTTGACTACAGAGTCTGACATTTCGGTTGGAATTTTTTGTATGTCAATAAGTGTAGTTTTCATGCTTTCCCCCCCCCCCCCCTTCCCCCCAGATGCTGGAGAAAAAGTTTAATATTTTCATGGTTGCTTCCATCAGTAGTACCACTAAGAAAATTAACTCCTTCCAATCGAACTTTTAACTAATCTAGGCACACAGGGGCTAACACATTGCTTACTATTGCTTCACGCTTCATTCTGGCATAATATCCAGCTCTGATGATGTTTACGGTATGAAATACATATGCTGCCTCAACTGTTGATATCTTCAGATCACTATCACTGTAGGTATGTGGAAAGAAGTCGCCGATTCTTCACGATGTACCTTGCGCTTCTTTACATTTTTTAGCTATCTGGTATTAACATGATCCATAATATCCGATCTCCAACCATGTGATACTGAGAAGAAAAACCTGGAAGTAAATAAACTTAAAATTGTACTATCGCAAAATAGGGGAGAGTGTGCCACGGATATGATACACGAACTGGGTTGGTAACCAGCAGAACAAAGGCGTTTTTCGTTGCGGCAGGATTTTGTCATCAAATTTCAATCACCAACTTTCTCCTCCGAATGTGCAGATATTTTGCTGGCACCCGCCTACATGGGGAGCAATGATCATCACAATAAAACAAGAGAAATCAGAGCTGGCACTGAAAGATTAAAATGTTCGTTTCTCATGCGCGATATTCGTTAGTGGAACGGTAGAGAAATAGCTTGAAGGTGGTTCAATGAAACCACTGCCAGGTACTTCATTGCAAATTTGAGAGTAATCATATAAATGTAGAGGTGGATGAAAATAATACTAGTAAGAAGCAATATGTAAGATACCGGTCACACATAGACGGAGGATGCACAGCTGTAGGCTCCACACTCATTGCTTTCTTGCACATTATTTATATTTGAGATTTATCTGTACATCAAGTATTCTGCCTTCTCATTGAACTGGAATTTCGTTCGGATAATTTTCCTTGAATTTGCGTTTCGGCATATTCGAAACGTTCTCTACAACTGCAGCAGCTAATATCAGTTACGACGCCACAACCAGGCCGACTCGATGTACGGTACTCTACGCTAGAAACCAAGCTGAAGATCAAGTTGCCGTCACCACAACCGACTATCGTCTGAAGTGTCGCCGACCTGCTTTTATCACTCCCAATTTATACCCAAAAATTTTAGTTTCCGTCCGCCAGGTGACACATGGTATCACAGAACAACAACTTGACATGGAAGTCCAAAACTAGTTTCTTTTCTTTTTGTTTACAATTTTATGATTTTTCAGCCCGAGGCTGAAATAGAGCATTAAGAGTAGATTGTATTCCGATACATCGGGTGATTTAGTAATCCTATGAGTACGTTTCTGTTTTGGCAGGCGGCGAAACTCAAAATACCGTGTAATCAAACGGCACATGTGGAAGCCATCAGTCGTCGTTACCTTTCGCGAACGAAACGGGAG
Source organism: Schistocerca americana (assembly GCF_021461395.2). NCBI lineage: Eukaryota > Metazoa > Arthropoda > Insecta > Orthoptera > Acrididae > Schistocerca > Schistocerca americana. The sequence continues at coordinate 470,989,941 of NC_060130.1, read as the reverse complement.
AAGATAATCCCACGATCACAGTTTACGTAGATCGTCACATCGCCACAGAAGTTAACTCCGCTTACTTCTAGCGAAATTTCCTGAGCAGCAGAGGAAAAGGTAATTACCGTTTGTTCTCCTATAGTTACTTAGTACCCACTAGAATTTTTATTTACTCGTGTAGTGAGTAATAGTGCTACACGTTTAGGCATAATGGAGCGTACGTGCTTCATACAGTACGTTTCTGACAAAGCCTATATAATCAGACCCCATTATGTCGTATAATGATACAAAAGGGACATTGTCTGACTTTTTTAGTCTCACTGCAACGTTACGATAAAAGCCACAAATTTTATACACATACATGGTGACCAAATGTGCGCTACCATTTGAGAATGTTCTAATTCACGGAATAATGCAGGTAAAGAGGCAAAACTTGGAACAAATGGCATATGGTTTTATTGAAACCAAAGAACAAGTGTAAAACGTGGCCAAAATGGTTCAAATGGCTCTGAGCACTATGGGACGCTACTTCTGAGGTCATTAGTCCCCAAGAACTTAGAACTAGTTAAACCTAACTAACCTAAGGACACCACACACATCCATGCCCGAGGCAGGATTCGAACCTGCGACAGTAGCGGTCTCGCGGTTCCAGACTGCAGCGCCTAGAACCGCACGGCCACTTCGGCCGGCAAAACGCGGCCAACTGATGGCACTGGACAGTAGCACGTCAGTGACGCAGCATGAGAATCGTGTATAAAATAAGCTGTAGCGAGAGAGGGAGGCCGATCCCCAGACCACAATCCGTGTGATTATTGGTTGCGTTGTTACCTGAAGTCGCAAGTCTACCGCAATCGTCTGACCTTATTAGAGATGCTGAAACACAACTTCTGACCGCATATTCTCTCCATACCTGCTATATGGTGTACAGTGCTGTTCACAACATTGTCATTCGACTACAGGGATTATTAATGAATGACGGCCGACATAACGAGAATTTGTTGTAAACAACATCGTCTTTGCTAAAGATCAATTATCATGCTAATTAAAGCTTTGTGTCATATGAAGCGCAATCTGTTAGTCGTGCTGTGCACTTTCTTGGTTTCAATAAAACCTCATGTCATTTCAAACATGTGTGTCAGCTCTTACCTCTCTACCTACTTTAGTCTGTGAGGTATTAAATTTTCAAATGTTAACGGACTTTTGGGGTACCCAGTATATACGAAAAACTCCTCAAATTTTAAATATCTCCTTTATGATGACGAATGAAATGGTAAATACATTTATCAACGGATTTATTCATGAAATTAAACTTTAATTTTTAAAATACTGTACAGTATAATTGTTCTGGGATGGTCGTATTTATCACATTCTGTTAGTATACGTACAATTCCCTCTTCAATGACGCAGAAATCTCTCCAGTTCTTCTCGGAGGTAAACACGACAGCGTTGCCACTATAGGATCCAGAGTGCCTTATGTAATAATATGTTTGTAGGTTAGAGGCACGAACTACTACCGTTGCTCATTCGTTTGGTAACTGCTTTGGAGGGCATGTTGAAAAGCCTATAATTCCTTTAACGGTGTGTGGAGAAACTGTAGTAGGGATAGCTAGTCGTGTTGTACTTTTTCGCCCTTAACAGTAAACCAGACTGCTTAAAAATGCGGGGAATGGCTCAGGCTTGCAGACGAAGTGGTTATCCTCGATTTCGTTGGCATCGATGCCGCTGGGACATTAAGCACCGAAGCTACAACGCTCGGCTGCGAATATCTGTTCGGGTCGTCCGGTCCAACAGCATGGAGCCTGCTCCGCTATTGTTCTCCGTCCTGATAGCTTGTAACACTATCTCGGCTGTAGGCAAATCTTGTAACAACCCATTGTTTACAAAGGGCATTAACAGAGGCGATTACGTCGTCGACCCGATTCCGACTTGATGAGTTTCGCAACACGAATGCCATTGGAGTCTGTCACTTAAGACCGGCCTATGTTAAAATTGTTGCTGTACTGACTTCGGTTCTCTATTCAACTCTACTAGATCTTCAATAGACGTTTTCATTGTGTCAAATGGATCAAATTTCCCACGTAGAGCCATATTAGCCGCATTCACTTTTCATGGAAGAGAACTATAGAGAGCAGATAGAGTATCAGAAGAATTTAATTAAAAAACACTCATCCGCTGACTAATCTTTCACAGCACAATGTAGACTTTCATGGCAGTGTTTCCTTCAGGTACAAGTTCCGGTCTGAGAGATACCAATTAATCTCTGAAGATGTCTCCTGCAGATGGGGACGATATGTCAGCGAATAGACTTATATTTCGACCATGGACTCTCAGTGTGGGAGTTTTAACTTGAGTAAACTATCAGACCCATCAGCCTAATGCGAACATAGTACTTTAATCTGGCACTCACATAATCTGTACAGTTGATGCAATCACGTAAAGTTTTATACTGTTCCCTGGTATCGGCTACCGACGCTGCTTTAATTGTTCTGATGATGGTCAGTAGTGGTCAATTGCGGGTTAGTGGTATAAAAACTTTGAGTAATTGTGTGAATGAAAATACTAAATCCACAAACAAAGCAATCAAGCACTGTCCCAGAGATGATATCGTTTTTTCCACTTACATAGTCATTTCTGTAACCTTACCAAAGCTAATATCTTCAGCAGACTCTGATGTATTGGTGTCTATGTTATTGTCTGTGTCACGCGAACATATAGGATTATGTCTTATGGAAAACACTCGACGCACATGTGGATATATGTTAGAATTTTAGATGTCCAGTTTGTCCTATCGAGTACTGAAACCTTTCGCTGACATTGCCATTGTCACTAAACATTTCTTGAAAATGCACGAACATTACTTCTTACAAAGCTCTTTTGAATTGTTCACTTTACAATCACCATACTGATTTCGTAATGCGATGTTGGCTGCACCCCCAAGTGGATTAACATCCGTTCACCAATACAAACCGAAGAACACCATGATTCCACAGTACAGCTGTAAGGGAAATCCATTATTGACATACTCTGACGAAATTAACCAACCGAGGTGGATCAAAATTAATGAAAAAGAAAAGTCGTATGGCACTGTTGGCTGAAAGACCCCGTAGGGTAAGTTCTGCCGCATAATTGGAAAGGTATTTCTGTTCGTCGTGCGCAACGACTCCTTTCCTTCGCGGAGTGTGAGAGTTGTTTGTTTAAGTGTAACTGATAAGTGTAAGAGACAGTAATGGGTGTGTGTAGTGTGGCATCATGTTCGTGCTGAATGATGATGAGGAGAGGGAGATGGTGAAAACCGGTGTATGAACACAACTTACTCCTCTCGAATAGCACCAAGGGGCCGCCGAGCTTAACGTACCCATTCGACGGACGGACCACCATATACAGTGTCGCATGCCCTCACTTCATGAGTCATTGCGGAGACGTTTGGAAATTAATCCAGAGTATTGGCCCAAAGTCTGATGATCAGGAACTTTACGCCACCACTCCTAGGGAAATTTGTCAGCAGCACATGGCTTACACAGGTACTGACCACGCTGGACTTTGCTTAACTTCGGTAATCTGACAAGAATGGGTGTACTGCTTGACGCAAGGCCATTAGCATTTGGTTCCAAAATCTTACTTTCGTACAATGATCTTTTTTTATGATCAAATTGTTTAGTGTTATGTCAAGCTCAGCAAGTGATGCGTTCTACATCTACATATATACTCCGCTAGCCACCAAGTGGTGTGTGGCGGAGGGCACAATTAGAGCCAAAGTCATATTCCCCCTCCCCCCCCCCCACCCCCCACCATCTGTTCCACTCGCGGATCGCGCGAGCGAAAAACGACTGTCTGAAGGTCTCAGTACGAGCTCTGATTTCCCTTATCCTTGAATGGTGATCATTGCGCGATTTGAAAGTTGGTGGTAATAATATATGCTCTACATCCTCGGTGAAGATCGGATTTCGGAAATGAGTAAGCAGCCCCTTCCGTTTAGTGCACCGTCTATCTGCAAGAGTGTCCCACTTCAAACTTTCTGTAAGATTTGTAACTCTCTCACTATGGCTAAATGAACCAGTCAGGAATCTTGCCACTCTTCTTTGGACCTTCTCAATCTCTTGAATCAAACCCTACTGATAAGGGTCCCATATAGACGAACAACACTCTAAGACTGGACGAACTAACGTATTGTAAGCTGTTTCCTTTGTTGAAAGACTGCATCGATTCAGGATTCTACCAATAAACCGCAATCTAGAGTTCGATTTACCCGTTACTTGTGTAATCTGATCATTCCATTTGAGATCATTTCGAATAGTCACACCCAGATATTGACGGATGTTACCGCTTCCAAAGACTGGGCATTTATTTTGTAATCGTACATTAATGGGGATTTTCGCCTTGTTATACGCAGTTCAGAATGGTCCAAATGGCTCTGAGCACTATGGGACTCAACTTCTGAGGTCATCAGTCCCCTAGAACTTAGAACTACTTAAACCTAACTAACCTAAGGACATCACACACATCCATGCCCGAGGCAGGATTCGAACCTGGTACCGTAGCGGTCACGCGGTTCCAGACTGTAGCGCCTAGAACCGCTCGGCCACCCCGGCCGGCTATGCGCAGTAGGTACACTTACTAATATTGAGAGAAAACTGCCAGTCATTACACCACGCATTTATTTTCTGCAAATCTTCATTGATTTGTTCACAACTTTCACGTTATACTACTTTCCTGTAGACTACAGCATCATAGGCAAACAGACTAATGCCGCTGTCAATACCATCAACCAGGTCGTTTATGTAAATCGTAAAAAGCAGCGGACCTATTACAGTGCCCTGGGGCACACCTGAAGTTACGCTTGTTTCTGTTGAAGTCACCCCGTTCAGGACGACATACCGTTCCCTGTCTGTTAGAAAACTTTCTATCCAACCGCATAGGTCATCGGATAGACCGTAAGCGCGCACTTCTTGGAGCAAGCGACAGTGCGGAACTGAGTCGAACCCCTTTCGAAAGTCGAGAAATATGGCATCAACCTGGGAGCCGGTATCTAGAGCCTGTTGCATATCATGCATAAAGAGGGCCAGCTGTGCCTCGCATGACCGCTGTTTCCTAAAACCGCGCTGGTTTCTGCAGATGAGCTTCTCAGAGTCTAGAAACACAAAATGTGTTCCATGATTCTACAACAAATCGATGTCAGTGAAATTGACCGGTAATTATGTGCATCCGATTTTGTACCATTTTTATGGATTGCTATGACCTGGGCCTTTTTCCAGTCCCGTGGAACTTTCCGCTGTTCCAATGATCTCTGATAGATGATGGATAAGAATGGTGCTATATTTGTAGCATAGTCAACATATAATTTTACGCGGATACCGTCTGGGCCAGATGCCTTCCTGGCGTCTGAGGATCTTAACTGTTTTACAATCCCAGATACACTAAACACTATGTCAGCCATCCTTGCGTTTGTTCTATAATTGAAAGGGGGAATGGTGCTGCAATCCTCTAACGTAAACTAGTTTTAGAAAGCTAGGTTTAGAATTCCAGCATTCTTTTTATCATCATCAGTTACATTACCCGTACTGTCAGCAAGACAATGTATTGAATTATTTATGGCGTTCATAGATTTTACGTACGACCAAAACTTTTTGTGGTTATTTTTAGAATCTGCAGATAAAATATTGCTTTCAAATTCGCTAAAAGAATCTTTCATTGTCCTTCTGACAGCTGCTTTCATTTTGCAAACGTTAACGAAAGTACCGGAAAAATGAAAGCAAGTGGCAGTGTCACCTCTGCAATATCAGCAAGTAAATCATAACAGGGCAGAACGACCAGCCTTCAGGAGGTGAGCTTTTCACACCACTTAATATTTCATAAATGTTGCTGCGATAGTTTTGAAACCTGTGAGTAGTAAAGGGCGATGCCGTGGACAAACACTCAGCCACGTAATCTGAGCACAGCACAGAATTGCTGCCATCATCTCCACTTAGCGGACCGCTCTGAGCTATTTGATCCAAAGTGTTAGCGGAGGTGCATGTGAAAACACTCTGAAGCGACCAGGAATTGTGACAATCATACCATCTACACCTTCTCTTTCGCTGCGTGAAGTGTCACAAAAATGAACTGCGAAACTCGTATTTTCACCGCTTTTACAATACTGTAATGATAGTAAAGAGTATATGTATTGCCCAATTATTAACATTCACAGCGTAAAAATGTATTACTTGCATTGTGTTTTTCTATGTTTTATGGTTCATTGACCAACCTAGCCGATTGAAATCCATCCAGTACAGATCGCAGACAATGCGCGGAGTTAACCGTTAGATTAACTAATAGTACGAGTCAGCAATAACAAGATGATCTACTTCGATCTATGCGATACCGTTATTAAAAAGTTTTACCTGAATTACACATCAGTTCCTGTGTTGACTTTTGAAATGGATACAAGTTGCTGTCTTGCGTTTGAGATGTGGATACTTAGTCACTGTTTTGCCTCTGTAGGATTGTAATTGAAATTAAAGTACAAGATTACTGAAACAATAGTTAGAACTTCTTTCAGTAGATATGAATATTGTATTTTGGGTGTATTCATATTACACACCGGAACTCAAGAACAGGGCGAAAGTGTTTTGATATGGAGAGTGTGTTTTATAGGAAGTATATTGTTTTGTCAGATAGAACGACATTAGCACAGATAATACAAAGGTGAGCTGATGGATAACAAGAAATTTTCGAAGAAGAAATTGCTTAATGAAAATATTATCAATGCCGTGTTTTATGCCAAAACTAGATTTCGTTTCTGGACAAATATTAAATGAAATTTTCAATCTGCAAAACCTAATTAAAGGTAAATCGACGCATTACTAACTACCATTACCAAACGTTGTTTCCTTGCTTGTTATAGATACTCTTCGAAAGTGGAAAAACCTATGTATTACGTTTGTGAATAAAACATCTCTCAGTATTTTAAAAAGAACTTTCTATCCACACTAGGTACAGGAGGATCTGATTAACTGTCTGTTTTTAAGTAAATCGGCGGGAATATGTTGTGGATTACGCGCTTAAGCCAGCTCCATAATATTAGCCAACACTACAATGTCTAACTGAGGACCACAGACATTCGTGGGAGCGGGAAGATAGACGTTAATTATTTGAGTGCTTTTTTTATTCTTGGTCTTTGTTCTATGGGGTTAGAATGTTCCGTTGTTGATTATTCGCTTTTCTGTTTTATTACCTGTCTGTAGCACTTCTGAGGTGGAAAGCTGAAGCTACTATATAAACACTAACGCATTAAACGCAACTGCACAGCCCACAGGAGGATAACGATCTGAGGCCACCAACTGGCTGCTCTGAACGTTCAAGCTACTTGACTGTGGTGCAGCCGCGAGCGTATATCTGTACTATTAAAACTACCGTAGAGCGTAGACATTTCGTGGGCTGCCCACAGTGCCTGCCACTAGCCTCTACTGCAGCATGGTACAGCTCATTGACAAAGGAAGAGTGCACCAAATAAATTATATCAATACTTTTAACATTAGATTCGCGTTATTACTTATCGTTTGATATACATCTCTTGTTGATTAAATTCTTATTTGAAAAGTCGTCACAATTAATCTTCAGTTACTCGCTATCAAGCTAATTTTCCCCGACGATTGAGATCATGTCGGCTTGCCTAACCAGCAGACTATGGGCTCATAGGCGAGAACGAACTTTCTGGGTCCTAATTTAATTCTGCAGTATCAAAAGATGGTGAATATTGCCGGAAGCTAGCCAGCCATTAGTTTCAATTCAGGCTACAGGTACATACCGTGGAAGGACAGTAGAGGGCCCGCCGTTTTCACGGAACTTGCCACCACTTCACCAGTCCTAAACCCTGGGCTGTGGGCTCTGAACGCCGCAAAGGGGAGCTAACGGCAACCGCAGCGCTGATTAGAATGGCTATATGGTTCTTTTCTTGTTGGCAAGAGCTTACTGCGTCGAGGGCTCCTCAGCCACACAAGTGACGAGAGACGCAGTGATAGCCACAGTTATGAGTTGATCAATGTGAACGGAGCTGAGCAGTTACGACGATTGCGAGTTTGGGACCAGCCGTCATCTGAGCTTTGGTGAGCATGCTTTGTGCACTGTTTGCCGCCATGGGTCGTACAACTAACAAGATTCCAGATAGTTAAATTCATCTCCGAGTTCATATTCAGAAGCATTTCTAGTTATGCTGCTAGTCGTTCAGCACTCAATGGAAAGCGCGCTATTTAAGATGATACAGGAACAGTTGTTTGAAGTGCGCTGCCCGGGCTTCCGTTGCCTTCCGTGCTAGTGAACAGTGTTTTCTCTCCTCGCTCTCTCTTGTAGTTCAAGTGCTGGACCGTTTTAATTCAATGCTTTTCATACGACTGAATGTTTTATATCTTATCCTTCAGCAAGAAGCAATACGGGCCGAGCTTCATAAGTTTACTGTTATACTCGTGTATCAGACTACCTCATAAATTCATTATGTATTATTGGAGGAAATATTGAACTAAAATTAAATGTCCACAGTCCTTCTTCATGTACCTCATTCACATTTTATAAAAATATACTAGGTAAAATTAAACAATATCACGGTCAACATGCCTGTCACAGTACATAAACAGTGTGGTACCAATATCCTGGCTGTGTCCATAACTACATTTTAGGCCTATCAGTATTGGGGACCAAAATATAGAACACTATCCAGTGCCGCCTGAACTTTCATCGTACATTGCACATATAAATGGTAAGTCATACATACACTCTCCAAGAAAGGTGTAGATAACAATAAAATGTAAAAACAAAAAAAGAAAATGGTTAGTCCCAGTCAAAATCACACATTACATGTTTTGTCGGCTACTTTGGGAGCCAGCACCGACACAGACATGAAAGGGGAGAAATTGCGATGGCCGGTGGCAGGAATACAGAATGATCTGTATATTAAACTCTCTAGTTAATAGGACACTTTATTTCTAAAGAGAAAAGAAACGTAACTTAATTTCTTGTTATAAGATGGCTTGCGGTGCTTGTTGTGCTTCATATGTGCAATTACGCAATTACATTTACACACTGTTGCTATTCGCTGAACGTAGGCTAAGTATCATCTTCCTATTACTCAGTACTCATGCTTTCCACGCCTGGGCCCGACCTGCCATGGGCGGCTGGTTAAGTCAGCGTTGACAGCGGATGATGAACTCTGTCTTCCTGGAGGAATGGCGCTACCCGTTCTTCCCACTGGCGCGCGGGTCGGCACCTTGCCGTTTCTCGGCGTTACGCTGGTCGGTGCACATTCCTCCCCCCCCTCTCCCCCCCCCCCCCCCAAAAAAAATGTCGCACCGCTGTCGTGTTGGGAACAACCTTACGACAACGTGGGTGGGGGGAGTCAGGAAGCTGGACGGCGTGAGGAGCCGGGAGCCGCAACTGGGACTGACGCCGAGCCCCCGGCCGCGCCCCGACATTCATCCTGCTCTCCGAGGGGAACGTTGGTCGGATAACCCCGTAAGGGCGCCCATCCTCTTCCTTAGCTGGTCCCGCGAAAAACGGAGAGGGCGGCGACATCGACGGTGCTGGGTCCGCGGCGGACGCCGAGACAAGCGCCAGGAAGTTGAGCTGCTGCGGTGGGCAAAGGCGATGGGTCCAGATCCATTGATTCAGCAGACGTTACCGAAGAGACATGCGGGGGCGGCCGCGCCGGCCGCAAGGTCCCGGTAGGATGCGAATCTGGGAACAGAAAAACAGCGAAAGAATCTCGCAATCGTGTTGCACGAATCTGGTTCTGATGGTGGCGCAGCAATCCAGCAGGACTTTGAATTACATGCAAGGGCCCAAATTTCGAAGAATGCTTCCTCTCTCCCAGCGCCTGGTGCGACCAAAAACTCTGAAAAGAATAGAATCGTTAGGCGCAAAGCGACACTTGCGGACCGTGGGAGGCGCGATGTAGTGGGTACAGCAAGTGGAGCAGCCTGCGGTGGCGCTAGCCATGAAGAAGCTCCGCCGGCGACGGGCCGCCATGGGGCTGGGAGTGGTACGTTGCGAGGAAGAGCAGCAGCGCTTGCTCCCTTGTGTGGGAGGCATGCAGTTTGTTCATCTGTTGCTTGAACGTACGGACAAATCGTTCAGCTTCTCTGTTCGACTGGGGATGAAATGGAGCACTAGTAAGGTGAGTAATGCCATTGGCTGCGCAAAACTGTTCAAAGTCCTGAGCCGTAAACTGTGGTCCGTTGTCTGTAACCGACATTTCAGGCAAACCTTCGAAGCTCAAAACAGATGACAAAGCCTGAAGGGTACTACGCTACGTAGTTGTGTTCATGGGCACTACGAAAGAATATTTGCTAAAAGACTCCACAACAATAAGCCAACGAGTGTTCCAACAGAGTCAATATGCACTCGTTGCCACGGCGATTGATACTTTGGCCAAGCTGAAAACGTTTGCGGTGGGGCCGATAGATTTTCAGTGCAAGTGTGACACTGCGACATCATCAGTTCAATGTGAGCGTATGTCACGGATTGCGCGGCCCTCCCGCTGGAGGTTCGCGTCCTCCCTCGGGCATGGGTGTGCGTGTGTGTGTTGTTCGTAACTTAAGTTAGTTTAAGTAGTCTGTAGGTCTAGGGACCGATGACCTCGGCAGTTTGGTCCCTTAGGAATTCACACACATTTGAACATGTGAGTGTGGGCGTCCATGAGGGGCCAAGTGCAGTGCCGAAGCGCTAACTTTATTGTGAGTGTAATTTCCCAATGTTCTTGGTGGAGAAATCGCAACACATCTTTTTGCAACACTTTAGGAATAAGCACTCGCGACTGTCCAGAGTCACTTTCCAATAAAATCACACAATGCTGGATGCAGACGCTATGCTCACGAGCAAAATATCGGCGCACAAAAGAATTCCGAATGTTTTGCACTTAACGAGGCCAAGCAGTACGGGCGTAGTGTAACAAAAGGTTCAAGTCAGGGTCTGCAGTTGTCCTATAGTGCAGTGAAAAAGTCCTTAAATGTTCAATGTCCTGAGCATCGATCTGACAACAAGATGCGGCAGTAGCATCGAATTCAGAATTCGGACCAACAGTAAGGCGAGAAAGGGCGTCGGTATTTGCATGCTTCGACGTGGGCCAGAACAATATTTCGTACTGATACTGTGACAATAGTCACTAGGTAAAACTTCCAACCAAACAGATAATGATGAAACTTTGTCACCACATAGATAACAGCGAGCGCTTCCATCTCGACTTTAGAATAGTTATATTGAGTCTTGGTCAATAACTTGGAGGCGAGAGCAATCAGCCTGTCCCGCGAACTCAATGTGTGCGAGAGCACAGCTCCAATTCTGTACGAAGAAGCGTCCACTGCCAAAACCACAGACTTAGCGGTATCGAAATGAACAAGGCATTTGTCACTCAACAAGGCACTTTTAAGTTTCTGGAATGCATCCACACACTCTTTGGCCCAAACATAAGGTACATTCTTCCAGAAAAATGCAACGCAGCCAACCTAGATTGCATTGGGTATAAACTGGGTATAATATGTCAACTTCCCGAGAACCCATTGTAACTCCATTACATTCCGCGGAGCAGGGAGGTGCCGGATAACCAGCAAATATGAGTGAAGAGGTTTAACACTTTGGCTGTTAAGAACATGGCCTAAATACTCAATTTCAGACAGAAAAAAAGGCACATTTGTCCAGGCAACACTTCAAACCTGCAACTGAAAATACACGAAGAAGTGTATGAAGTAATTTGAACTTTTGCAGTACGCTGTTCTATGTAGGATTGGAATATGGCGGGCACCGACGCACTGCCAAAGGCTAAGATCAAAAATTTGAACAACGTAAATGTGTGTTGGCCGCAAACACTTTCTGATGTTCCTCACCTAGCCGAAGTTGCAACTACGCATCATGCAACTCAATTTTAAAAAAATAGCAACCTGCACCAAGCCTGTCCATCAATACCTCAGGGTGGCCAATACGTAAGTATCAATTATTGTTTGTGGATTCAAAGTGGATTTTAGGTCAACACAAAGACAAAGTCTTGCAGAAGGCTTTGGTAAGATTACTGAGTGAGAAGCCTATATGAGCAAGAAAACCACTGTCTTGTCATTCTTCAGGTTCACTTGCGACTTTGTCTCTAAGCGCATGAGGGACGGGAAATGCCCGAAAAAACTTAGGTTGCGCATTGTCCTTCATTGTAACGTGCACCACAAAATTATTTGCTCTGCCAAGTTCTTCAGAAATTAGTCAGGAAACTCCTCAGTCAATTGAGTAACACCATCTGTTGGGTTGAAAGCAGAAACAGAAAGTACATTGTCCTGAATACGAAGACTAAACAAATGAAATGAATTTCACTCAAAAATATTTTCAGTCTCGCGAACTCAAAATTGTTAATCTCACTGTTTAGGTATGAGAGTGGAAAGTGGCAGGTAAACTACACGCACCAAGCACTGGAATGTCCTGATCGTTGTGCACAGTAAGTTGCATGCAAGATTTTGTCAACTGTGGCAAGCCTAACTGTTCATAGGTGGCATAATTAAGCAATGTAACAGAAGCGCCAGTGTCTAACTGAGGCCGCACACAGTGTCGGGCAATGACTAAGTTTACAAAAAGTTTGTTTGACTGTCGTTCCGCAGCATTTTGGTGCGGTAAAGCCATATCCTGAATTTGGTCAGTACTACTACCGGTAGCCGGTTTAGGAAACACTACGTTCACTGAGCAAGGTGCTCCTCACTTACGAGAGTAAACGTGAATAGAGTTCTTTTTCTGTTGCAAGCACACAGGCCAGAAGCAAAGCACGTCACGTTTTATGCATGAAAAAGAAGCGGAGACATGATTTCACAGCAGACACATGCGTTGACAGAATGTTTCACAGTGCATTGCACTTGATGTGTAGCACAATGAGCACCGAACTGAGGGTACTACTCGTTCCACTCCTTTTGTTGTTCATTGAAAGCTCTGAGCGGTGAAATGCATGGAGGCGATACTGTGGTGTTGATGCAGAAGTAGCTTGTGCATTAATTAGCTGATGGACTGCCACCATCAACTGCGACACTTGATGGTTTTGAAACTGAATAAACTGCATTAGATCAAAGCCAGCAGCAACCGGTGGCGTAGGCACAGGTGGTGCAGTAGGTGGGTTAGAGACTTGTTGTGTCTAGACAAGACAGCCTAGACACAATGAGAGGAAGCCGAAAGGCACGCGCTACGCTCACGCAGATGGGCGTGAGGTCTGAAACAGGATAAGTAATGAATGCTATAAAGAAAAGTACGTAGCTTCTGGAATACTTAACTTTAATCCATCCTTTTGGTGCATCTGGAGATTGTGGTGATACAAGTGAGACTCTTTAGATACATGCAATGTTACTACTGGCGCCTTGCTAGGTCGTAGCCATTGACTTTGTTGAAGGCTATTCTAACTATCTGCTCGGCAAAGGGGCGAGGCTTCGTCAGTGTAGTCGCTAGCAACGTCGTCCGTACAACTGGGGCGAGTGCTATTCCGTATCTCGAGACCTGCCGTGTGGTGGCGCTCGTTCTGCGATCACACAGTGGCGACACGCGGGTCCGACATGTACTAATGGACCGCGGCCGATTTAAAGCTACCACCTAGCAAGTGTGGTGTCTGGCGGTGACACCACAAGACTATTTTGATGAGAGGAGCGCTGCAACAAAATAATTAGGAGCAAGACAAATACGCAAATTGCGGAAGCGTTGCAGCTGTCCTGCGAGAAAGAACACAATTAGTAGCAATGCTCCTCTGAAAGAAAAGAGGGAAATATTATTGACGCGCTGTGCGGAGTGGCGAAGAGCGAAGGCAGTGTTGGTTCTGGAATCTGCGGCGCCAGATGTGTTGGTTGCTGTGGGAGTCAGCACCGACACAGAGGAAGAGTTAAGTTGCTATAGCTGGTGGTAGGAATCCAAAATGATCTGTACATTAACTTCCTAATTAATAGGACACTTTATTTCTAAATAGAAAAGAAACATCACTTAACTTCTTGTTCAAATGGCTCTGAGCACTATGGGACTTAACTTCTAAGGTCATCAGTCCCCTAGAACTTACAAGGGGAGGCCGCCAATTGTGAAATTCAGATTCGATTCATACTGCGCATAATAAAAGCTCATGGCCAGAGGTGTAATGTGGCAAACCATCAAGATGCACTTCTCAACCGTTGTCGAGAAAATCGACAGTTAAAAGAAACTGTTGCGGTGAAATACTCTCTACGATTAATTATTTTCTACAGCGTCGTGGCGCAGCGGTAAGCACTCGGGTTTGTAATCCGAAGGTCGCTGGGTCGAATCTCGCGCCATGTAACTTTTTTTTTAGTATGTATTTTTTGTAATTCAAATATATATATATATATATATATATATATATATATATATATATATATATAATTCCCGGCAATCAGTTGCAACAATTATGCATATAATAAGTTGTTGAAAGTCGTTTGACGTGGAAAAACTGGCGACTTCGAACATCATTACGTTTTCCGCAAACAAAGCTGTATTTCACAAATGTTATTAATTGTCTTCATAATGTTAACCACGTATAGTTAACGTAAGACGTAGAGACGATATTCCGAAACGAATACGTATAGCGTAAGTCAAACGTTGGAATTAGAATAGAGACCCCCACGAACACAAATTTGCTGTGGCGGGTAGGAAATATAAACTCCGTTGCTCGCTCGTTACCCTTGAAGGACAGTTGAATGGGCCGAAAGGAGCCGCTGCATAATAGCGTAGTTACCTGCTAACTTCGAAAGAAGGTAGATGCGGTGCCTAGCGCAACTTATAACATCGTCGAAAATCAGTGCGGACGGGAGAGCTTTGGTACACCCTGTTAAAAAAACGGAAAAATGGAGGCGGTACAATTGGAGAGCGATCCGCCTTCACCAACATGCATAAGCAATTCATTAATAGTATATATATATATATATATATATATATATATATATATATATAATTAGTTTTTTGTAATTCATATATATATATATATATATATATATATATATATATATATATATATATATATGAATTACAAAAAACTAATAATAAAAAAACCTGCATGACGCGAGGCTCAATCCGGCGACCTTCGGATTACGAACCCGAGTGCTTACCGCTGCGCCACGACGCTGTAGAAAATTATTAATCGTAGAGAGTATTTCACCGCAACGGTTTCTTTTAACTGTCGATTTTCTCGACAACGGCTGAGAAGTGCATCTTGTTGCTTTGCCAAATTACGCCTCTGGCCATGAGCTTTTATTATGCGCAGTATGAATCGAATCTGAATTTCACAATTGGCGGCCTCCCCTTGTTAGAACTACTTAAACCTAAGGACATCACACACATCCATGCCCGAGGCAGGATTCGAACCTGCGACCGTAGCGGTCGCGCGTGTCCAGACAGTAGCGCCTAGAACCGCTCGGTCACCTCGGCCGGCTTAACTTCTTGTTATGAGGTGTCGTGAGGTACTTCTTGTGCCCCAATGAGCGGTAACGTTTATACACTATTACTGCTCGCAGAACTCAGGCTATGTATCGTCTTCCTATTAGTATTGATGCTCTCGAACTCTCTGAGAGAAATGAGCCCGACAAGGAATGGGCGGCTGGTTAAGTCAGCGCTAACAGGGGGCGATGAACTCCGTCTTCCTGGATGTGTGGCTCTGCCCACTCTTTCCCTTGGCGTGTGGGCCAATGCCATCTTAATTCTGTTTCGCGGCACTGCGCTGGTCGGTGTGCAGCCGATGCTTTAGGACTGCACATTACATACAATTGAGAAAACAGCAGAAAAATAATAGAACCGCAAAAAATGCCACTTTCATCATATATGATGATGTAATGTGTAGGGAACCATAAGGAGAAAGAAATGCAATTTGGACCAGGAATTCTATGAAACCAGCACTAAAAATATCATGGCGTATCAAAAAGTGTACAAAGAGAGTAAACCAATAACAGAATCATGTACCATCAAATGGGGTTACTTGCGACTGCAGTCCAACTTGGGACAATATGAATCCATACTCTGGAATATCTTTGACATGAGTTGCATCAGTGAGAACCTGCCATAGCACATCAGGCGACTGCAACTCAATGTTTACTTGCAAGATGTATATTTTTCCAGGAAACATCAAGGTAGGGGTGCAACTGACGTTGTATTTATGTTATGTAACTGATATTCTCGAAAAATACTCATAACAACTTTGTGTGCATTAGCTGAGGCAATGAAATTGTAAAGCTGGACAATTCGTAGTTTTATAACCACACTTTTCAACAACTTCAATGATGCTTTGTATTTTGCATTGCAGCCAACCTAAGCATGTAAAATTTGTTTAAGTTATAAATTGTAATTTTGGGGTTACTTGGACCAGTGTCCCAAGTTACATTTGCTTCAATAAGTTTCCACAAAATTAAATGCTAGTGATTTTTTAAATTATATTTCAGGCTAAATAACATGCCAAGGTAGTACAATAGGCAGCTACGAGCCCAAAAATACCATTAATTTTCAGATGATAACCTGCAGTTCGCTTGGGATGCTGTGAAGAAGAAAGAAATGTCTACAAGGAAAGCTGCTGGGATGTCTGGTATGCCTATGAATACAATTACTCGTAAAATAGCTAGCAAAAATATTAGAAAATAGAGGTGTCTGTATGTTCTATCATCATATGATGAAGAAATATTGACAGATTCTGTACTACTGATTGCAGACTGGCGTTCCCTTTTTATGTGCGACTAATTATCAAAAGATATCTTAACAAAATTGGTATGCAAGAGGCGAGATTCAGAAACGACGTGCCTAGTGTTGACTGGGTGAAATCGTTTCGTAAGAGACAATCTGATCAACTGAAAGTGAGATTAAGTGAGTACATCAAGCGAGGCAGAGCTGCTATTTATCAGGAATCAATAACAAACTACTTTAAAACATTAGAGGTAACACTAAATGATGTACCAATTGAGGATATTATAAATTATGACTAGACCAATTTGTGCGACGGTCCAGGAACGATAAAAGTTATTGTTTGGCGGACCTGCAAACATTTAAACGATTGATAGACTCTTCCAAGTCAAGCAAATCAGTAATGTTCGCGGCAACAGCTAGTGGAAATTCAGGGCTCCCTTATGTTGTTTATAAGGCAGAGCAACTATGTCAAACATGGGTGAAAAGAGCAAGGAGCAAGTTACAACAGATCAAAATGTGGGTGGCTTGAGTGTCCAATTTTTGAAGATTAGTTCTTTACCTTAGCCATACCATATCTGAAATCCTTAGGATACGGACAAAAGACTATTATTGGTGACAATCCCCAACTCATATTTCTGTAAGATTGGCACAAGAATGTAACAAGAACCTTATCAAATTAGTTCTACTGCCATCCAATGCGACACATCTGTTTCAGCCATTAGACCAAGCATTCTTCAGACCCTTAAGAGTCAAATAGAGAAAGGTACTAGAAGAATGGAAAAGCATAGAACAATTCCGCCAGACACCTGCCCACATCTGCTGAAGGAGTGTTTAGATCGTCTTGCTGAGAAAAAAGGATATAATTTAATAAGTAGATTCTGGGGAGGTGGAATCCGGTCTCATGATTCCCAACAATTGCTGGGTAGGTTAGCAAAAAGAAATATTGAAGAGAGTCACTGGAAAGCGTCACTCCAAGAATTTTTGCACGAAACTCAACTTCTGAAACTGGAATATCGAAAAAGCACCTGAGGCTTCAGCTCACTGTGGGGGTCTACATCTACATCTACATGGTTACTCTGCAATTCACACTTAAGTGTCTGGCAGAGGGTTCATCGAACCATTTTCATACTACTTATCTACCATTACACTCTCGAATGGCGAGTGGGTTGGTTGGTTGGTTGGTTTGGGGGAAGAGACCAAACAGCGGGGTCATCGGTCTCATCGGGTTAGGGAAGGACGGAGAAGGAAGTCGGCCGTGCCCTTTCAAAGGAACCATCCCGGCATTTGCCTGGAGTGATTTAGGGAAATCACGGAAAACCTAAATCAGGATGGCCGGACGCGGGATTGAACCGTCGTCCTCCCGAATGCGAGTCCAGTGTGCTAGCCACTGCGCCACCTCGCTCGGTGGGCGAGTGGGAAAAAGGAACACCTAAATCTTTCCGTTCGAGCTCTGATTTCTCTTATTTTATTATGATGATCATTTCTCCGTACGTAGGTGGGTGTCAACAAAATATTTTCGCATTCGGAAGAGAAAGTTGGTGATTGAAATTTCGTAAATAAGAAAACCGCTATTGATTCAGTGACTGCCATACCAACTCGCGTATCATATCAGTGACACTCTCACCCCTATTGCACGATAACACGAAACGAGCTGCCGTTCTTTGCACTTTTTCGATGTTTCCGTCAACCCTGCCTGGTAAGAATCCCACACCGCGCAGCAATATTCCAGCAGAGGACGGACAAGTGATGTAGGCTGTCTCTTTAGTGGGTTTGTCGCATCTTCTAAGTGTTCTGCCAACAAAGCGCAGTCTTTGTTTCGCCTTCCCCACAATATTATCTACGTGGTCTTTCCATTTTAAGTTGCTCGTAATTATAATTCCTAGGTATTTAGTCGAACTGACAGCCCTTAGATTTGTGCGATTTATTGTATACCCAAAATTTATCGGATTTCTTTTACTACCCATGTGGGTGACCTCGCACTTTTCTTTGTTTCGTGCCAGTTGCCATTTTTAGCACCATATAGAAATTCTCTCCAGATCATTTTGTAATTGGAATTGATCGTCTGATGACTTTACTAGACGGTAAATTACAGCGTCATCTGCAAACAGTCTAAGGGGGCTGCTCAGATTATCATCTAGATCATTTATTAAATCAGGAACAGCAGAGGGCCTATTACAAATGGTTCAAATGGCTCTGAGCACTATGCGACTTAACTTCTCAGGTCATCAGTCGCCTAGACCTTAGAACTAATTTAACCTAACTAACCTAAGGACAGCACACATATCCATGCCCGAGGCAGAATTCGAACCTGCGACCGTAGCGGTCGCTTGGTTCCAGACTGTAGCGCCTAGAACCGCACGGCCACTCCTGCCGGCGGGCCTGTTAGACTTCCTTGCTGAACGCCAGATATTACTTCTGTTCTACTCGATGGTTTACCATCTATCACTACGAACTGTGACCTCTCTGAGAGGAAATCACGAATCCAGTCACACAACTGAGACGATATTCCATTTTAATACAAATATTTGCAGATCTGAAGAACTACAGGAGCACAGTTGTCCATACTTACGAGTATAGAATTGCTGACTCCAGTGAAGCGTAACATGGGGAAGGCCCCTATTTGGTACTGCCTGAAACCCAAGAACAGAAGCAATGTCACAATAGCTCAGAATCTGAATCTGATACTGAATCATTCTCAGTTCATGACACGAGTGATGAAATGGAGCCGGCCGATTTGACCGAGCGGTTCGAGGCGCTTCAGTCCGGAACCACGCTGCTGCTACGGTCGCAGGTTCGAATCCTGCATCGGGCATGGATGTGTGTGATGTCCTTAGGTTAGTTAGGTTTAAGCAGTTCCATGTCTAGGGGACTGATGACTTCAGGTGTTAAGTCCTAAAGTGCTTCGAGCCATTTGATGAAATGGACTTTGATAATTTTGATGCACCTGATGAAGACTGTGACACAGAGTTTGGAATCCCATTGCAAATGACGATAACAAAAATTTTGAAGATCCCTCTGGAAACATGGATCCGAGTGTTAATGATTTTGTGGTGATTAAACTCACGTGTGATGAAGGCACCAAGAAACATGAGGAAAAGTTTTTTGTAGGGCAAGTGCTTTCAGTAGAAGCTGATGGAACCTGTCAGTGCAAATTTCTTCTTAGCTAATCAGGAAATAAAATCTATATATTTGTATTTCCTACAGCTGATGACGTAGACAATGTTACGACACTTCAAATAATGAAGATTGTTGTACCAATGAAAGTAACGAGTAGGAACAGATACGTATCAGTGTGCCTGGCCATATTTGAATCAAGTGTGATATTCTGTATTTAGTTGTACTGTGTAATAAAGATGAGATAAATGCATTAGTCTGGCAATAAATCAATAATTTCTCTTTCTGGCTTTTTTCTGCATTATCTCAAATAACGTATATATGGTTTAACTTAGGACCCAGACACCAAGACGTAGGAATACTAAATTACAAAGTAATCAGAAAAATGAAACTTTTCAAGTAACCCCGTTTGATAATACCATAAGAGTTGTTTCAAGCAAATTGACGACAATTCTAATCCCTCACCCTAGGACATTGTAGTTGTTGATGTTGTTCTGGTCTTAAGTCCTGTGACTGGTTTGATGCAGCTCTCCATGCTACTCTATCCTATGTAAGCTTCTTCATCTCCCAGTACCTACTGCAGCCTACATCCTTCTGAATCTGCTTAGTGTATTCATCTCTTGGTCTCCCGCTACGATTTTTACCCTCCACGCTGCCCTCCAATACTAAATTGGTGATCCCTTGATGCCTCAGAACATGTCCTACCAACCGATCCCTTCTTCTAGTCAAGTTGTGCCACAAACTCCTCTTCTCCCCAATTCTATTCAGTACATCCTCATTAGTTATGTTATCTACCCATCTAATCTTCAGCATTCTTTTGTAGCACCACATTTCAAAAGCTTCTATTATCTTCCTGTCCAAACTACTTATCGTCCATGTTTCACTTCCATACATGGCTACACTCCATACAAATACTTTCAGAAACGACTTCCTGACATTTAAATCAATACTCGATGTTAACAAATTTCTCTTCTTCAGAAACGCTTTCCTTGCCATTGCCAGTCTACATTTTATATCCTCTCTACTTCGACCATCATCAGCTACTTTGCTCCCCAAATAGCAAAACTCCTTTACTACTTTAAGTGTCTCATTTCTTAATCTAATTCCCTCAGCATCACCCGACTTAATTCGACTACATTCCATTATCCTCGTTTTGCTTTTGTTGATGTTCATCTTATATCCTCCTTTCAAGACCCTGTCCATTCCGTTCAACTGCTCTTCCAAACCCTTTGCTGTCTCTGACAGAATTACAATGTCATCGGCGAACCTCAAAGTTTTTATTTCTTCTCCATGGATTTCAATACCTACTCCGAACTTTTCTTTTGTTTCCTTAACTGCTTGCTCAATATACAGATTGAACAGCATCGCGAAGAGGCTACAACCCTGTCTCACTCCCTTCCCAACCACTGCTTCCCTTTCATGTCCCTCGACTGTTATAACTGCCATCTGGTTTCTGTACAAATTGTAAATAGACTTTCGCTCCCTGTATTTTACCCCTGCCACCTTCAGAATTTTAAACAGAGTATTCCAGTCAACATTGTCAAAAGCTTTCTCTAAGTCTACAAATGCTAGAAACGTAGGTTTTCCTTTCCTTAATCTTTCTTCTAAGATAAGTCGTAGGGTCAGTATTGCCTCACGTGTTCCAACATTTCTACTGAATCCAAACTGGTCTTCCCCAAGGTCGGCTTCTACCAGTTTTTCCATTCGTCGGTAAAGAATTCGTGTTAGTATTTTGCAGCTGTGACTTATTAAACTGATAGTTCAGTAATTTTCACATCTGTCAACACCCGCTTTCTTTGGGATTGGAGTCATTATATTCTTCTTGAAATCTGAGGGAATTTCGCCTGTCTCATACATCTTGCTCACCAGATGGTAGAGTTTTGTCAGGACAGGCTCTCCCAAGGCTGTCAGTAGTTCTAATGGAATGTTGTCTACTCCCGGGGCCTTTTTCGACTTAGGTCTTTCAGTGCTCTGTCAAACTCTTCACGCAGTATCATATCTCCCATTTCATCTTCATCTACCTCCTCTTCCTTTTCCACAATATTGTCCTCAAGGACATCGCCCCTGTATAGACCCTCTATATACTCCTTCCAACTTTCTGCTTTCCCTTCTTTGCTTAGAACTGGGTTTCCATCTGAGCTCCTGATATTCATACAAGTGGTTCTCTTCTCTCCAAAGGTCTCTTTAATTTTCCTGTAGGCAGAATCTATCTTACCCCTCGTGAGATAAGCCTCTACATCCTTACATTTATCCTCTAGCCATCCCTGCTCAGCCATTTTGAACTTCCTGTCGATCTCATTTTTGAGACGTTTGTATTCCTTTTTGCCTGCTTCACTTACTGCATTTTATATTTTCTCCTTTCATCAATTAAATTCAGTAGCTCTTTTGTTACCCAAGGATTTCTACTAGCCGTTGTCTTTTTACCTACTTGATCCTCTGGTGCCTTCACTATTTCATTCCTCAAAGCTACCCATTCTTCTTCTTCTGTATTTCTTTCCCCCATTCCTGTCAATTGTTCCCTTATGCTCTCCCTGAAACTCTGTACAACCTCTCGTTCTTTCAGTTTATCCAGGTCCCATCTCCTTAAACTCCCACCTTTTTGCAGTTTCTTCAGTTTTAACCTACAGTTCATAACCAATAGATTGTGATCAGAGTCTACATCTGCCCCTGGAAATGTCTTACAATTTAAAACCTGGTTCCTAAATCTCTGTCTTACCATTATACGAATCTATCTGAAACCTTCTAGTATCTCCAGGGTTCTTCCTTGTGTACAACCTTCTTTCATGATTCTTGAACCAAGTGCTAGCTATGATTAAGTTATGCTCTGTGCGAAATTCTGCCAGGCGGCTTCCTCTTTCATTTCGTAGCCCCAATCCATATTCACCTACTACGTTTCCTTCTCTTCATTTTCCTACTGTCGAATTCCAGTCACCCATGACTAATAAATTTTCGTCTCCCTTCACTACCTGAATAATTTCTTTTATCTCATCATACATTTCATCAATTTCTTCATCATCTGTAGAGCTAGTTGGCATATAACTTGTACTATTGTAGTAGGCGTAGGCTTCGTGTCTATCTTGGCCACAATAATGCGTTCACTGTGCTGTTTGTAGTAGCTTACCCGCACTCCTATTTTTTTTTTTATTCATCATTAAACCTACTCCTGCATTACCCCTATTTGATTTTGTATTTATAACCCTGTATTCACCTGACCAAAAGTCTTGTTCCTCCTGCCACCGAACTTCACTAATTCCCACTATATCTAACTTTAACCTATCCATTTCCCTTTTTAAATTTTCTAACCTACCTGCCCGATTAAGGGATCTGACATGCCACGCCCCGACCCGTAGAACGCCAGTTTTCTTTCTCCTGATAACGACGTCCTCTTGAGTAGTCCCCGCCCGGAGATCCGAATGCGGGACTATTTTACCTCCGCAATACTTTACGCAAGAGGATGCCATCATCATTTAATCATACAGTAAAGCTGCATGCCCTTGGGAAAAATTACGGCTGTAGTTTCTCCTTGCTTTCAGCCGTTCGCAGTAGCACAACAGCAAGGTCGTTTTGGTTAGTGTTACAGGGCCATATCAGTCAAACATCCAGACTGTTGCCCCTGCAACTACTGAAAAGGCTGCTGCCCTCTTCAGGAACCACATGTTTGTCTGGCCTCTCAACAGATACCCCTCCGTTGTGGTTGCACCTACGGTACGACTATCTGTGTCGAGAGACGCAAGCGTCCCCACCAACAACGGCAAGGTCCATTGTTCATGGGGGAGGGGGGGATCCTAGGACATAGCCAATCCTATCCCAAAAGGAAAAAGAAAAAGAGAAGCTAATGTTGAGTAATTACTTATGCAACCGATAGAATGCGTAGTGTGATGAAATTTGACAATATGTGACAAACACTGTACTAAGAATGGGGATTTAAAATCGAAAGCTAGACACGCTACCAATTGACTCCGAGCTGGTATAAAGTTATCCCCACAACGAGCTAAAAACACTGCTGAACTTCACATGACGCACGCCACGTAAGTAAAAATATCATCTCAAATAAAACAGATTAAAATTTAAACATGGCTGCGAATCAGCAACTGTGTAAATCTGAAGTTGAAAAAATCAGCCAATCAGTTACAAAACAAAGGTTTGTTAGCCCTTGACCACGAAAAATAAAGCCTAGTGATACGAAACGTCAGTAGCTCTACAGAAGAGAAAAAATGTTTTGAGGAAAACGGCACAGTCACCGATATAAGCGGAGATAGGTTTAAGTCCATCAAGGAAGTACATTGGAAGAACTTCAAACTTACAGACATCTTGCTAAGAGAGACGGTTACATTGTGAACGATCAGCTGCAACTCGCGAGTAAGCACTTCCTTGATGCATTTAAACCGCTGCTCGCGTTTACATAATACGTGTTTGCCGATCCCCGCTGATATAGGTGAATGTGGCATTTTCCTCAAAATATTTTTTCTCTGTTGTTGAGCTACTGATATTTCGTGGTCTTATTAACACATGTCCCCATACCGGTAGTTGATAACCAAAAAAATGGTATTGGACAGTTAAGCAGAAGGTTTTCATTTTTATGTTGTGATGTAGCTTTATCCATTTTATTCTGCCCTCCACCTTCTTTGGTGACAGAAGTAATTGTTTGTAATAGTTATCTTCTGCACAACAAAGCTACGTGCAGTATCACTTTGCTACATAAATGTTATACAAATAATTTTATATTTAATGTATGCCTCTACAGTTATTACATTTATTAGTGCATTTGTATAAGAGATTGTCATAATGCTTTAACGTAAAATAATACTACCTAAGACCAGCAAGATGCAGTACTTACGCGCGTGTATACAGTTATAGCGCCCACTGCTCTCCCATTTTCCTTATCGCTTAGACTTGGTTGGTTTGAGGGATAAAGGGACCAAACTACAAGGTCATCAGTTCCGCTTAGACTTCCGTAGTGTTTAGCGGAAGTTTTTTTTTTCTTTTTCGAGGCGTTGTTTTAGGTTATATTTTCTCTTCTTTCTCCACGCATTTATAACAGTGATCTTTTGTAAATAGAACTATACCTTCTGCACGCTGAGTTTATGTAGACTAAAGTGTTACTTTGTCAGCAAATGTATTAGTAATTTTATACGTAATGTATACTACTAAATCTATTACATTTTAGTAGCCTTGTAGAAGAAATTTGGGTCGACAGAAGCGTCCGATCCAACGCGTCGGCTTTGACCCGTGACGTAAGGGTGTCGTCGTGTGTGACATCATCATGGCGCGGAGTTTGGTTTGTGAGTGTGGCGTGTTTGTAGATGTCGTCGTGTTGTGGTTTGTTGTGCTCTCTGGTGGTTTGTTCAGGGTTTTCGTTTGTGTGGTGTCATGGGCTCAGTTTGCTTTTGCTCATTATCCAGAATTGTTCGAGTGTCGGCAGTGTTTGTAGTGGAATTCGTTTCAGTGAGTTAATGATTTTGTGTAAAGGTTAATTTAGTGTTGTTCGCTGTACATCGTGTGGTAATTTTAGTAAAATTTATCGGTTGTTGTTTTTGTTCGGGAATGGATATAACGGATAAAATTGACAGTGCGCAGGTCAAGGGAAGTGTTCGATCCCAATGTGTGGCTGTGTATGTTGATATTGGTGTCGGGAGATGTTTTTGAGCTATATAGGCCAAGGGAAGCGTTTGATCCTAATTCATGGGATCGGGAGCTGCTGTTGAGCTACATAGGTCAAGGGAAGTGTCCGATTCCAGATGATATTGTGTTTAGCGGTATTTGGGGAGTTTTGAGATGTCGGTCTTTTTCGTCGTTTTGTGTGGTTTTGTATGGGGGTGGGTGTCTAAATTTGTTTATATTCAGTTTTCCCCCCCACCCAAAAACGCCCCATTTCCCGCGCTTGACCCGTTAGTGTCATTAGGCTTTTTGTGGAAAGTGTGTGTGTTTGTGTTTCGATGTATTTTCGTCCTCATAATGTGTACGTACCGACTTTATATGCGCCATATTGGAATCGTGGTTAATGGCCGTTTCCGCCATATTTGTGACGTCATGGGTCAAAGCAGACGGGCGGGATCGGACGCTTCCGTATTTCCAGAAATTTAATGTTTACTTTAATGTAAAATGCTGTTATTTAACACAAGCATGGGGCAGGCCTGGCACATATGAAGGGCTTATTTCAATACTGGCACAAGTCCATTACCTCCACTTTTCTGCTTATAATGCTTCTGATGTTAATGAGCCAAACAAAAAAAAGAAAGGTTCATCTCCAGCAAGAAGGCATATGCTTGAATATTTCTGATATCTCAACTCCAGATTTTTCAGCGCTCATTGAACTTTAGGACTCTATATCTCAGTATGAACAAAAATGGACTTGTACCACTATTGAGATAAGCCCTTCACATATTTGGTGCCTTCTGTCGCCCGATTTTCCTGGTCGCTTGAGCCAGTATATTTATAACGTCTGGCCTTTGTATTTGGCATGATGTACACTTAACTTATGCAAATATTTTATGTTGACAAGAGACTCTACCAGTGGACATTTACCTGTGAGCATTCATTCCCACGTATACTAAATGTAATCTGACTGCTATCTAAAGCCATGGCTTGCGGTGATTCTAGTTTCTGTCAATTTTATACATGGCAACAGCTGCTCGGCTTCAGCTATTCTAATGTACTATCATGCAATGTGAGAATGGGTCTGCTTGCCTCATATATATATATATATATATATATATATATATATATATATATATATATATATATATATATATAGGGCCCACTCCTCCTGAAGAAGACATTTTTAGAAATATCAAAACCCAGGTCAAGGGCTAATAAACCTTTGTTTTGCAACTGGTTGGCCGATTTTTTTTTTTTTGTCAATCTCTTCAAAACAGATTAAGGCTGTCGTCAAATAAAATGAAAAACGCTTTGACAGAATGACCAATAATCCCAGAGAATGAGTATCAGCTTATACTCGAAGCTGTTACTAACATGTCGCATCAGTTATTAAGATTAAACCATAGTGATATAAAACAAATAGGAGGATAGTATAGGCAATGAAGGGAATGATGGTAGGTAACTCATTAACTCGTCAAACTACCATGGATACTGAAATTTAATTGGAGCTGTATGTCAATTTAACCAGTCATACAAGAGAAATATACCACTCGTACACACGACACTAATAGTAAAACAATGCAGGCTAATGCATATTCCGAAACAAAAATAGCTACATGGAACAAAGGAGCCATGAAGGCTACAATGAGCCCATATATATTCTACAAAAATGTAACAGCCAAAACTGATGAAGAAGAACAATGATACAATGCGTATTTAAAGGCATAACATAACATATGGGAGAATGCATTTGTGTAGTTTACAGCATAGCCATCTGAAAATGATAAATCAGACTCAAGCCAATGGAAAGCATGTAAAATTAATGCTGGTGGCACCATTAAACCAACAGCCCTGGAATAAACAAGAACACCAAAAGTCCTCAGTGAACTATCTATAGTTACTGGACTGTGTAAAGAACAAAAGAACCTACTGTCGAACAGAAGAATCAACAGAGAGGAATCACACACAACTAGTTCACTTTAAAAAATGAGAATATACTACTATGTTCATAATGAAAAACAATCATAATGACAGTGGTCACTTCATCCTGAAAATACAGTCACCAAATGTAGCTAAAGAAAGGGGCTTGTTAGGAAAGAAGGTTGCCTTTACTTTATCATTTTCAGATGGCTCTGCCTTAAACTAGGTACAGTAAATGATTTCTCGTATGCTATATTATGTATTTTGTGTCATTGTGCTTCTCACCAGTTTTGCCTATTGGGTAAGGGCTCATTGTAGCCATCATGGCTCCTTTGTTTCACAAACCTTCCTCCTGTATTAGTATGGCTGGTTAAATTGTTGTTCAGCTGTAATTACATTTCAGTAGCCATAATTGTTTGACAAGTTACGTACCATTATTCCCTTCATTGCCTATACTAACCTGCTACCTGTTTTATCTCATTATGGTTTCACTTTGTAACTCCAGATATCTTCATGTATGATCTGATAACAGTACAAGCTAATATTAATTCTTTGGGATTATAGTCCAGTCTGTCAAAGCGTTTTTTATTTTATTTAATGACACCTTATCTGTCTTTTCTTTGACACACTATTCTTACTTACATGGCGAATGTTAATTCACTTTCACCAGTCATTTATCAGTCTTTAATTTGACATTCTATTCATTCTTACCTGTTGTATGTTAAGTCATGTTCACCAGTGATTTTAGCTGGCTGTAAGACTAAGTTGTTGCCAACTTAGAGTCAATTGGTAGCATGTCCAGGTTTCAATTTTTTTGTGTACTGTTCTTAGTACAATGTTTGTCACATATTGTCAAATTTCATCACACTATGCATTCTATGGTTTGAATAAGTAATACTCAACATTAGCTTCTATTTCATTTTGGAACAGGTTTGTCTATTCCCTAAGATGAGGAACAAAATTTCTCATGAATTTACTTGTGACCACTCTTATGCTACAAGTTTCTATTATTGGTTTACTCTCTTCCTACACTTTTTTGACATGCCATGACACTTTTCATGTCGGTTTCTCAAGATTCCTGGTCCAAATTGCTTTTCTTTTTCCTTATGGTTCCCTACACGTTATATAGTCATATATAATGTAAGTACCATTTTTTCTGATTCTATTCTTGTTCTACCATTTTGACAATTGTACATCATGTCTGATTTTAACTGTGATTTCCCAATAATTTTTTTTCATTTTATTATTTTGGAGAGAGTATGTATGACTCATCATTTATATGGGCCATGTACGGTAAGAGTTCAAGGGGCATTGGATAGTATTCCATACTTTGATCCCCAATACTGATACAACATAGTTAGTATTGCTACCACACTGTCCATGTACTGTTGCTGGTATGTTGACAGTAACATTGTTTAACTAATTTTAACTAGGATATTTGTATCAAATAAAGATGAGGTATGTGAAGATGGCATTTGGACATTTGTTTTTAGTTCTCTTACCATTACAAGTTTATGTTTACTATGTATGTATTGACAAGATAGTGCATATGACACTCATGATTCCAGAATTCACATTTAACTGTGGATTTTTCTTTTATATTTTGCACTGGGTTGTTGATCAGGTTGCTACTTTTGTTCCCTGGAGGTCATCTGTTGCAAACATCATATTTACCTATGCTGTTGCGCATTTATATTTGGCTTGTGATTAGCCTGCACTGATTTTGTTCCTTGCTGTTGTTTTTCATTCCCTACATCACTTTTATGGCCTTCTACATATGTTTTTTGTATGTTAAAATATAAATGTTTTGAGTTGTATCACGTCTGACATTTAGCCCCTTAGTTAAATCTGTTGACTGTGTTGTATTGTACTGGTACAATTTTAAAGTCAGCCAAACGTTACACCTTTTTTCACATATTTCAATAGCTACATGTATGGTGACTATGACACAATTTCTTCAAGTTTTTATGTTCATATACTTTCACCCATTTTATGACTCTACTTATAGTTATAAAAAATAAATAAATGAAATTACGTGTTTGACAATATAATTGTCATTCCATTCATGGTTTTAATGTTTTTGTCGTATGTTATTTTTACATTAATTCACCTATCTGACTTAGGCAATGTAGCTATATAACTTGTTATTTGATAAACAGGACCTGAAAATGACACAAGCATTGTGCTGAAACTAGTTATCTGAAATAAATTTCTTTGATGATATAGCTGTGGTGGTTCATTTTCTTTATTTATATCATCAGCTATAGTTCCATGTCCATGAGAACGATGGACTTCCACACCAAATTTTGGACTTGCGTCACCACTGGAGCTGCACCCATGATATGAAGTCAGAGTATCTTTGATAGTTCCTCCATATTGATACTCAGGCTCGGCAATTAATTCAAATCACTGCCGAATACTAAATTAGATCTCACTCTTATTTATGTACTATTACAGATTTCATCCAAATTATGCCAAATTCACACACACTTTTTTTTATTGGGCCTTCTCATTCTGAGGTGTGAATGACCTATACTTCCTTTTTTACCATCCACAGCTGGTCCCTCTCTCCTCCCTGAAGACAGAACTATTAGATCTGAAAGCTATGGTATGTTCATGTACTTTTACATATGCCTATTGGCATACCTACTGAAACTAAGTCATGGCCAGCAAATCAGTCTCATAATTTTAATACATTATTGCTGTCAAACATGTTTAAAATCAAACTCTGTTTGTCTATAGTAATCACATGTGATAATTTATGTTAATGTTACTAGACATATACAATGTTTAATCCTATATTATCTATTTACTGGTTCTGTATCTACTCAAGATGTCACTGGACTGAGATAAAATAAATAAATTTTTGACAGTGATTTTGAAATCATGGATTTTCAGTGGTTAAACAGCACTCTGTGTGAAATTCTGCTTGGCAGCTTCCTTTTTTTTTCCTTTTGCCCAGACCATGTTCTCCTTTTATTCTTTCCTTCTCTTCCATTTCACAACTAAATTTCAGCTCCCAATACGCTGAATAATTTGTTTCATCATCATAAATTTTCTTAGTCTCTAATAGGTATTTTGCAGTGTGCCACTGCTTTGTATCTATTTTGCTACGATTTCCTGTTCTCTGTGCTGTTCACACACATTCCTTGTTTTTTGTTCATTATTAGGCTTGTCCATGCACCACACATACAGTATTTTATTATGTATATGTATTGGTAACCCTTCACTCTCTTGACTAGAAAGCTAATTCTTCTTTATTGAGTGTATTGACATATATTTTGGTCATAGGTACCTTTCAGTTTGTTAGTTGATTTTTCTCTGTGGCCAATAGTCTTCCAGCAAACACATCACATAATTTATGGCCTAATGTTGTCTGCACAGTCATCTGTGCCGCAAAGTGGAGTGTGCCTGTTGGTACAGAGCATATGTTTTACATCTATGCGTCCTTATTTCGATATCTGACCTGCCACCCAGGATAAAAAAAACATTATGTGCCTTATGTACTTAAAGATGCTATCCAACCAGAAAACCTACTACTCATAAGAGCTGTAATTAGTAGTCAGCAAATTGACATAATGCTGTTGACTACATTGTCCTTATTTGTCAAGAGAAATATCTGCCCTTATACCCTTAACACCCTGTATGTCACTTCAACCTACCTATTTCCGTTTTCAAGTTCTCCAGTTTACCAGAATATTTAATGAATCCGAAATTTCATGCTCCTACCCATAAAAAAGGAAAAACATTTATAAACCCAAAGACTGGTTTAAACGTTAGGCACAGCGCTATTGCAGGTGGTATGCTGTTTCACTCCTCTGACCTTAGAATTGACTTACCTAGCCAGTTGTAGGGGACATAAAGCTTGATGTGGGTTCCGACCAATAGTACTACCCATTAACAAACATTGCCAGAGATGAAAGAAGTGTTAAGTGACAGACAGAAATCCTAGTACTGACCAGGGATCAAACCCTTCAGATCTTTAAACTGACAGTCTACCACTTTTTTAAATTTATCATCAGTTTTGAGTTTTGAAAAACATGCATGCGGTATACTACGCCTCCAGCCAGATTGGAACCAGCAGATAATTCAACCTTCGTTTCAGCTAGTGACTATATCATCAGTTCCTTTCCCCCACTTGGTTTGGCTTCAGACACAATTAAACAATTCTTCTTTCCTTCTTCACAAAAATTAATTCATTTCTCAACTTCGTATCAGGTTAAGAAATTGCAGTAAGCATAAATACTTGGTTCTCCATAAAAATATGATTGCTTCTGTATTAAATAAAAAAATACTTCAATTAAATTAATGAAATAAAGTAATTGTTTTTCTTAAAAAATTGCATCTTAGAAAGGGGAACAGCTTTGCTCTTAAAAAAAAGTAAATAATTGAAGAACACCAATGGACTCAACGTCACACACTGTTACCTCCAAAAAACCACATTTGCTTTTCTGATAACAATATTCTCATGAATAATACCTGCCTAGAGGTCTGAATGCAGGATTATGTTACCTCTAAGAACATTTTACTTAGGAGGATTTCATCATCATTAAACCACAAAGTACAGCTGGATATCCTCTGGAATTATAAAAACTGTAGTTTCTCTTTATTTTGAGCAAGATAGCAAAGCTGTGTTCATTAGTGATATAAAATCTGATGAGTCAGTTATCCAAACTGTTACTCCTAAAGCTGTGAAAAAGGCTGCTGCTTACAATCAGGAAGCATATGATAGTCTGGAGTCCCCATAGACACTCCTGTGACATGATTGCAGTCACAGGAAGGCTATCTGTATCATTCATTTATACAGGATATACCACTGCATCAAAGTCTGTGTTATTTGAGGTGTTCTGGGTGATGGGGGGTGGGGGCTGGCATGAATATTATCAGAAAATATCTCAGACATGACAGGAAATGAAAAGCTGTTAATAAGTCAGAAATGGGTAGGCCACACCAGTGTGCATTTGGGTTTGGGCGTCTGTGAGGTTGTGTGTTTGAATGTGTGTACCGGTACTTTCTGCAATAGGTTAATCCCGTGTTGTGTTACTTGAGTATGTGCACCATACAGCAGTCTTTAAAAATGAGTAGTTGCCTTTGCTTTATTTTATGTATTGTTCTATCCAAGATTTTCTATCATTAGTATACTACTTCAGTCATTTATACTTGACACAGCATGTGCACTACACACAACTCTCTACACTAGCAGCTGAAATTAGAACCACAACCATGCTGCCATGATTCTATTATACTTCTGTGTCTTCCCTTGTACCAGTATAAAAATCTTTATCAGCATCCCCTAATGATGAGGGAGATGTTGAATTCAGAACAATGGTGGGATATTACTATTATGCACAAACAGTAATCCCTCTTTTTATTATTAAGTCCTACTCTGATTTTTTAAGCATGTCTTAAATTGTATAGTATGCAATATTTAAGAAGCATATACATATTTTAGGTACTCTTTCATTTTCTTGGGACAGTCATTATACAGTTTTAATCTCTAATAGAAAATGCTGTTTATGGGTTTTTGTTTGTTTTTCTTTGGCAAATGTTTAAGTTTCATACTGGTTCTTGTCCTGTGATAATTTATAGAACTATTTATGATGCACTTACTAATGTCTCTCCTAATGTGCTTAACAGTAAGGCTGCTCAATTTTTTTTAACTTCTTCTTCTTCTTCTTCTTCTTCTTCTTCTTATTATTATTATTATTATTATTTCATCTCCAGGACAGTACAGTACAGTTATTTACAAGTTAAAGACATATCTACTATATATACATAAGACTTTCTACATGTCAAATTGATTTTGAGGCCCAAAATTTGGCAGTCTTGATTGCTGAAATATTTCCTGAAACCAGGTCCTCCAGCATTCAGGCTTCAGGCAGACCCAGAAGTGTTAAACATCTTGAAGTTCTCCACAGTTGCAAATTGCATCTCCAGTAATGTAGCCCCACCACTTCAAGCTTTGTTTACACCATGTCACTCTAGTTCACAGTCTGTTCAAAGTCTTCCATATCTGGTAGGGTAGTTGGAAGCAATGAGCAGGCTCTTCCTTTAGGGTTCGAGTATTACTTCTAGTTGCCTTGTTTCTCCATAGCACTATTTGGTGAGTGGGAGGTGATTATTTAATGGCTTCAGTTATTCAAAGAAGGCCCTTTCTCGACATCAGTTTAGGACATGATGCTTTGCTTTCAAATATGGGTGCCTGGAATCAATTTTTTTTCTGCTGCTGTTCTTTGTATATTATCTGTGGGTTCTATGCCTATAAGATGTTAGATTTTGTCAACTGGAGTTGGTCACAGGCAACCAGTTATAAGGTAGACTGTTTTGTTAAGAGTGGTGTCAACAAGCCTAGTGTGTGCTGAGGTCTGCCAAACTGGTGCATATCCTGCTGCAGAGGAACATAGAGCTAGAGCCGATGCTTGTTGAACATTTGGTTGAGTTCCCCATGTGCTGTTAGTGAGCAGCTGCAGACTTTGAGCTTCCTATTGTTGCAGTGATCTTTTAAAATAAGCATGTGGCTGAGCTTTACAGTGAGTTCAACTAGTACTCTTAGGAATCATCTTTACAACCCTTTTCTGTAATTTGAAAGCTGTTTCCACTTTTTAAATCCCCAAAACATACATATTAGTAGTATGTCATCAGAGGCCACAGGCTATTACACATGATGACAGGACCAAAAGGACATAACAAAGCAGTGACATTCACTTTGCTAGTATCTTTGTTGTCCATTCCATGTAAACTGACATCCAATATTCATCCCTAAGAACTTTCTGTAGATGCTATACAGGCTATATCTTTATCATTTATGCATAAAGGGAAAGGGCTATTCTCCTTCTTTAAGCTGAAATACATGCTATTTGTTTTCTTTATATTTGTTGTCAATTCATTACTTAATATCAAATGGTTCAAATGGCTCTGAGCACTATGGGACTTAACTGCTACGGTCATCAGTCCCCTACAACTTAGAACTACTTAAACCTAACTAACCTAAGGACAGCACACAACACCCAGCCATCACGAGGCAGAGAAAATCCCTGACCCCGCCGGGAATCGAACCCGGGAACCCGGGCGTGGGAAGCGATAACGCTACCGCACTCTTAATATCAAGTGGTACACATTGCCTCACCAACTAGAAGCTATGATGTTTAACAGTGGTTGTAATGTTGCTGGCCTGCACCTCTGTTAATATGTTTGGAGTCTGATAATTGTTTCATTAAAAATTTGGCAACACCCTCAAGTGTGGGCTATCTCTACCTTCTGTATTCTGTATTCTGTTTTCCAAATATGAATGGAACCCCTCATCAGCGATTTAAGTTTGTTCAGTAATATCTTATGGTCAATAGTGTTGAACACCTTGCACAGGACTAGAAAGGTAGCTGTAACACACCCAGTCTGGTCAAGAGTCTCAAGTGCCACTTTTGTATCCTTGTCAAGAGCCTGAAGTACTAATACTGTAAACTCTGTTACACTTGGTATTGTACTTCCACGATCTGGAAAGTCAAACTGTGCTTCATCAAGAAAGTTGTATTTATTCAGGTAATTCACTAGTCCATCTTTCATGACTGATTCTGTTATTTTTTAGAATGGTGGCAGTAGAGAAGCTGGGCTGTAGTTTGTAACATTTTCTATATCAATGATGTTTCTATGCTATCCATGAATGCTTTCTCCTTATTTTTTTATTTTTTTATTGTCTTCCTGACTGTGTCCTCTGTTACCGGATAACCAACATAATCGTTATGCTAGATATATGGTATAATTCATTTTGGGTGCTACATGCGTCAGTGAAATTTTGTTGCAACCTCTTTGCAAACCTGAAAATTTTCATTTAGAAAATTTTCTGGTTCTTGTGGAGTTTTGATTGCTGTGTTTAGAATGGCATACACAAGTAATGGGCTCAGGGGATGAACAATGGCTGAAAATAGTTTTATGTTGGCAATCTCCAAGCAAGGGAAACAGAGGAAGACCATGTACAGAATGGCATAATGAAGTGGAGCAGGATATACATTGAAGAAATTTGAAAGAAGATTAATACATGGATCAACAAATTTGGATACAAGGTTGTGAGGAACAGAATGAAGAAACTGATAACAGTGGTTATAAGGAAGTCCTCTAAAACCATCAAGTACCACAGTTCTATAAAATTGAATTATAATGAGCCAGAATTCTTAAATGCCAGTCACAAGCATAAACATTTTTATATGAAGGTACTTATTGGTGCAAAACGGATAATTTAATGCCTAATGATATATAACACAAGGAGTACAAGAAAAGCAGCCTGGGATGCCATTAAACAGGAAACAGAGATATATAAACAAAAATGTAATAACATACCAATTAGGAAGGAGGTCAAAGTAACAAATGAGACACATCATCCAGAAAACTACATGAATGATCATTTTTCAAGTATTTAAGAGAAATCAGAACAAAAATTCTCCAAGAGAGACGTAACACTTGTAAATAACTATGCAATCAGTACAATGATGTTACTATGAACAGCAGACCATGAAGTCAGTATAAATGTACAAAACCTAAAAAAAGTCTGCAGGATTAGTTGAAGTACCAATGTGTGTCCTGAAAGAATGAATACAGTGTAACATAAAACATGAGTCATTCACATAATGATAATTTCCAGGCAAGAGTTGTGTCCCCATTATAGAATACAATGCAGAAGACATGGAAGACTACCAGCCTCTTACATTGCCTACATCCATTGTCCATTAAGCCTGCTGCGTCTCAGTGATTAAAGTCTTGTAGAACATCTGTAACTAGATTTCCAGGAGTTGTGCTAATGATGTACACTTCACAAATCTTCAAGTAATGTGGCTTTTTCCACATTTATTTCTATGCCTGGATCCAATTTCACATTAAGTAATTTTTTAGATAGACATGCAAACACTCCAACAACTCAATATGACAGTGGCAAACACAGAACATTTTGCTGTATAAAATCTCACATGTTAACCTCGATATTGGCTTCAAATTAAACAATTAGTGGACAAGATAAGTCAAACAACAACAGATAATAAAGCACAGAAACATATTTAGTTGACACAGAGAAATGAACACAGTACAAACAGATGATAACTGACCAATTATTAGACTCAAACTGAACGTTGACCAGAGAGCTTCACAAAGATACAGTATACTAGATGACATGATGTTTAGGACTTTGATATATAGGTGTTACATGTATGCTAGCTTATGTGGGACTTTTATGTAGGTGTTACATGTGAGCTTTTGGAATATGGACTTTCACATAGATATTACACAATTGCTTGCTGGTCGTGGAGGTTTAGATATAGGTGTTACTCTTTTTTTTAGCTTGATTGGGTCTTTCACATAGTAGTTGTCATTACAGTATCCAAGACCAGACTGAAAATTTTTGCTGATGTCTAACTACTTAGAGAATGGCGTAAGAACTTGTTGCAATCTCAGACTACAAAATCGTTTGAAAAATGGCTAGGTTATATTTTTGTACTTAGGATGGAGTATAAGCATTGAATAATTCAGTTTATGAAATATGTTGTCGGTTAACAAATTAGAAAAGTTTATGAAACCAGTTTATGTATCCACATTTGGAATATCCCATTTATGAGTACAAGCACCATATTGAAAATCTTAATAAATGACTTAATCAGTTAGTGAAGTAGGCTCCATCTGTCATCTCACATAAAAAAAGCAGGTCAACAATAGTATTGTGGCGTCGATTCACGGATCGATAGGCCAAAACATCATATGTGTATTATGTCTTCGAGTTGATCTTTGTTTTTGTATACTTCCGGGACCTCAGTTCCCACCTAGTCTTCGACCTGTATGTCAGTTGTGTAATAAAAGTATTGATGATTAGAAGAGAGAACTGTGGTCATTATCTTGCCACTGTGATATCTCCTTCAGTGGTGACCCAGAAGTTCGAATAATCCGTCGAACCGAGTACAAAGTGACTACTGCGCCGGCTTCAACATTCCGCATGGACCTTTGTCCACTACACAATGGCCTTCTACAACACGCCGCTGCCGCCCGGTTTTTACCAGCAACAGCAACTAAATTCAAGCACGCCAGCTGTAGTTGGTGCCCAACATGAATTTCCACAGTCCTATAGCCTCGAGAACCCAGGGACCTCATCAGGTGCTGTGGTTTTGAACATGACGCCAGCGATCTCCAACTCCAGCTTTGTTAGCCCTGATGTGCTTCAGTTTTCGCTGCACAGCAGTACAAGAAACCACTACACACTGATACCGAACTTTAATGCAAGTACTGTAAATAGTGGGAGCATAGTTTTCATAATGTGCCACAACAGGACGCCTTTTTGAATGTCCAAGCTCCACGTGTGTATCACTCCGCACTGGTTGCACACTATGTGAATTAGATTCGCCAGCCTGTTACTCCGAGTGTTCTTCAGTGCAGTAATTTGAGTGCGTCAGGTTCCACCAGGCTCATCAGTGACTCTGTGATGGACAATTTCGCTGCAGATTTGGAGGACCAATTGCATAATAACCTGTCGAGCAACCGCCATGACCACTTTGACCTTCCGCCGCAACATCCACTCCTGCTTTGCTCCACGCCGGGCTTCCTGCTAAAGGATTTTGCTTCCCCTCCAGGTACTATGAACACAGCCAGCACATCTGCTTCCTCTCCACCGCCCTCATAATGCAGAGTTAACTTTGACTTGTCTATTCCTGCGTCCGCGAGTGTCTGCCCGCATTCTTCGACCACCAGTTCATCGAATCTACCGAAACTTCTGGCATTCAAACCGGCCCACCCGGAATTCGGGTTCAGCCTGGTCGAGCAAACTTTCAGTGTCTGTGCACTTGATGACAATGCCCGTTTCACATGCCTCATGAACCACCTCCATGACTGAAGTGACTTAATTTATGACCTGGTTAAGTCACCTCCTCCGAATGAGAAGTACGGTACAGCTAAACAAGCAATACTGGAATGTGTCTCCAAGACAAGAAGAGAAAATGTTTGACAGCTCATCTATGAAGAACGCCTCAGTGACAGATCTCCGTCCCAGCGAATGCAACATGCCAGACGCCATGCTCACCAAGATTTGGATGGAAAAGCTGCCTCTGTCTGTCCAAACGGCCATCTATGCCTACGAAGATAGACCAAATAGTTAATGCTTGCGCGCCACCGACTGAGCTTACTCCACTCTACTCTGTGAACGCCGTGCCCAGCAGTCTGGCAGTTACGCCAGTTTCCAACCACAACCAGGGCCCCAACATGGACACCCCACTAAACCTAAGTCTGTCAATCTCGCCGCACTACCAGCACCTTCATGTCCGCACAACAACAGCGCATCTGACTCTGGAAGATTCTGGGCCGCCGCCATGTGACCACTAGCAGGAGCAGACGTCCCCCCATAAATACTGTTTCTTCCATGCGAAATTCGGGGAACAAGCACGCAATTGTAAACTGCTGTGCTCCTACCCAAACTTCAACCGCAGGTAATCAGCGCCGCCACCTCCTGCGATGTAAACAACACTCGCCGTCCCACACTCCGTTCAGCGTCCAACACTAATGCTTCAAATGGACGAGTCTATGTCCGTGACTTGAACTCTGGCACAAACTTTCTCATTGACACGGGTGCAGATGTTTCCCTACTTCCATCTCGTCTTGCTACCGAAAAGATCCGGCCACACAAAACTGTCCTACGTGCTGTAAACTCATCTAGTTTGTCGTGCTTACGTTCTACTTCATATGCAGTGTCCCTCTCGCCTTAGTGCAACCTGAAGTGGTCCTTCCTGGTAGCTGACATCAACGATCCAATTTTGGGCATCGACTTTCTACGACACCACAACTGTGGCCAGACCTACGCAGGAACACATCCTGTGTGCTTCATCGAGTGTCAATAGTACTGCTAC
Organism: Schistocerca americana; assembly: GCF_021461395.2. Taxonomy (NCBI): domain Eukaryota; kingdom Metazoa; phylum Arthropoda; class Insecta; order Orthoptera; family Acrididae; genus Schistocerca; species Schistocerca americana. The sequence goes on along the minus strand of NC_060130.1, from coordinate 470,950,825 downwards.
ACAGGTCCACCTGGATAGGAAGTGTAATAACCCCTCCTCCGAGCTCTTGTCATGGACCAATAAGTGGCTCACGGAGCATGTCAAGTCTACACAACTGCGCTTGGAACAACTTGAGCTGCGCCATCGCCTCAACGACTTAAGTAATGAGTTACCTTCAGCACGGCAGCAGCTTGCAGCAGACGACGCCTCGGCAACACACAAGGTTAGTCGGTGCCACTAAAGTGTTCTCGCGCCCGAGTGCATTTGTGACTGTGTGCCACATAAACTGTACAGTGTCCGCGCTCCCGCCAGCTCTAACTGTGTTAATTGGAGCGCATATTCATCCCCCTCCTCGCTTGGGCAGCTAACTTACCAGGCGCAGGTTAATGTTTTTGATTTACTGCCATCAGCTGTTCATTCGCGCCTACTATTGCCACCCAGCTCGACAGCGGCGCCTTTGGTTACTAATAAACAGTGTATCAACCTTGTTTCACGTAGCTCACTTGTTTGTCACTCCCAGCCGTCCAACAGTTGGCACTTACGCAAACTTTCGCCGTCCGCACCACAACCCAGCCTAGCGGCCGCCGCGCACACTATATCACAGACAGTCGCCTCGTGTACCGTGTCGCGCACTTCCGTGATTACAGACGGCACCGCCCTCAAACTTCGCTTGCAGGACGGACCGCCTATCTCTTTCTGACCATGCCGTCTCGAGCCAGAACTCTTGAAAGTGGCTTGCGAACAAATAGACGATCTTTTAACAGCCGGTGTCATCGAACCATCTGCCGGATGCTGGGCCTCGCCTATCCACTTCTTCACAAAAAGCGACGGCACCCGGCATATGGTCGGCAACTATACTAAGTTGAACTCTCGTACCATCGTAGACAAGTACCCGGTTCGTACCGTCATGGATTTTAACCATGCTCTAGCAGGCGCCAAATATTTCTCGGTAGTGGACTGTAGGAGGGCCTATCATCAAATTCCGAAGGCACCAGAGGATATTGAATAGACAGCTGTTACAACTCCTTTTGGCCTTTTCCAGTACCGGTTCATGCCCTTTGGCCTCCGCAACGCTGCACAGACTTGGCAGAGATTCATAAACAAGGTGTTGTTTCATCTGGATTTTTGTTTCGTTTACTTGGACGACATTCTCATTTTCAGTCCTACTTTGCAAAAGAACAAGGAACATTTGCAGATTGCTAAAGACACTCTTACTGCTGCCAGTGTTGAACTGAATAATAAGAAGCTTCAGTTGCACCAGACTTCGGTAAGGTTCTTAGGCTATATCGTGTCAGCTAAGGGCCTCACTCCTCCCGAGGATAAAATCAAACCTGTTTTGGATTTGCAACGCCCTCACTCGTTTAAGGAGCTGCACAGGTTCATCGGAACAGTTAACTATTATAGGAAGCACTTGCCTGCCGCAGCCGAGGTTCAGGCTCCTCTAAAAGACGCCCTTTGCTGGCAAAAATACGACCAGTATCTGCCCGGTCCCCTGGAACCCTACCATGGAACAAGCTTTTGAGAAACTGAAGCACTTACTGGCAAACGTAGTGACTGTTGCCCACCCGCATCTGTACGCTACATTTTTTTATTACCACAGATGCCAGTGATACCGCAGTAGGTTTTCCCTCAGCCAAACCGTTGGAGATACTACCTCTCCTTTGCAGTTCTTTTCTAAGAAGCTCAACGGCGCTCAAAAATAGTACTTAGCCTTTGATAGGGAGCTCTTGGCAGTTCACGAGGCTGTGAAACACTTTCGCGCCGAGGTTGAGGGTAGGGACTTCTACATTTTAACCGAACATAAACCTTTGGTTCCTGGTGTAAAGAACTCCCCGACTGACCCTCCACCTAGACCAGGGGCGGGCAGGAATCCTGCACGTGTGCAGTGCACTTGCACACGTGCAGTTAACAGGTGTTCTGCGTGCACACAGGGGCACCTGCTTACCTCCCCTCCCAACCATAACTTCTGTCCACTCCTTCCTCTGTAATGCGTTTTGTTTTTCTAGCTTGCATTATTGAATGATAGAATAAGGTTAGCAGGAGTGCTTGAAATAAATTATGGTTTGAAAGAGTACCTATTAACTACGATACGTTTTATTTAATTATCACAGGTGGAGTTTACAATATGTTTAATATCTGGAACAAAGTTTCTACATACAGACAAACGCAAACAGTTAAGTAAATTTTCATCACTTATGTTTGCTCTTAACCAAGGCTTATTAATTCAGCAAATGGTTTTCCAGCTCTCACTATATTAAGCGCAATTTTATAACTTGCACGTGCCGCTGGGCTATTATTGTTGTCGTCCTGAAAAATTGAAAACAGTGCTCCATAAAATGTTAAATCAGTTAGATGAGAGACATGATGAAAGAAAGTCGCAGATCTCTCGTGACAACGGCAACTAGGACAGATGCATCTAATATCGTCAGGTCGCTCTTCTTAAGCTTAGTCAATTTCCCCATCCGCTCAGAATCCGACAATAAATTGTACTCGTCCTTGTGAAATTTATTATAATGGCCTTCAATACTAAACTTTCTTGCTACCGAATATTACATCTGAATCAGTAGCACGATCCTTCATAGACACTTGGATTTCACACTTTGGCTGCCCTGTTTACTTGATGACCGACCAAGGCTGTCAATTTGAGTCTGCCTTGTTTTCTGAACTATGTAGGCTGTGCAGCATCAAGAAAATTCATTCAACAGCATACCACCCCCAAAGCAATGGCCTCATGGAACGTTGGCATAGGACGCTTAAGACGGCCCTACATTGCCATGGCCTCCTTTGGACGGAAGCCCTGCCATTCATCTTACTCGGTTTGCGGACCACTTACAAGAAAAACCTAAAAGGCTCAGTGGCTGACTTCATCTATGGCCAATCCCTTACACTGCCAGGCGAACTTGTTGCTCCTACTCCAGTCACCAAACTGTCCAAACTGCCACCCTTTGTAGAATGGGTGAGGTTACACTGTAACAAGCTTCACTCCTGACCCCTTCCAGCCACACTCTACCGCACACAGATGTTCCCAAGGTGCTCAACACTTGCGAATTTGTGTTCCTTCGCAATGACACTGTAAAATCCCTGTTACAGCCCCCTTACACAGGCCCGTACAGAGTTGTCAAACGAAACAGTAACACAATGGACATCGTAATTAAGGGCTCAGTAACTACTGTCTCCCTCAACAGGGTTAAACCTGCTTGCGTCGAGTTTTCCCCCACCTCACCCACCATGGAAGAGACTATGCTCTCTGGCCACCCTCGGCCTTCTTCGTCTGCTCAGGATTCGAGTAAACTCATGCCTACACCGGCCCACACTCATTCCAGGGTTTTCTGACTCCCGGCTCCCATAGCATAGGCCCCAGCTCCCAGGGCTCTAATATAACAGTTCCATCTTCATCCGACAGCACACCGCGCCACTCTTCTAACCGGTGCAGCCCGCAGGTTCCTGCTACGCCCACTCAGACCTCACCGTCTGACACTCACCCCTCTACTCGCAGCACACCGCCCTCACCATGCTATGGTTTCCCCACCCCACTGGCTCAGCATATCTCTCCATTAGCAGGCGCCACTTATGAGCTCTCTACCCACATTCATCCTAATTACATTTGTGACTTATCTGTCGTCGTTAGTGGTGATGCCGCATTATTGCTGCTTGCATGTGACGATTCGTGTGACTCGTTAGGTGGTGTGTCACAATGTGTAGTGAAGCGTTTCAAAATCTCTCGAAGTGCTACGTGTGGCAACCTACGGGCTTACGTTAGGCCAAGTTGTAACGGAACATATTAAAGGCTTTACTTTACCAAAGTATGCGATACCCTCCAAATTCAACCAGTTTAACGAGTATTTATGATTATAGAAAAGTTATTGTGTATGTTAACAATGATTGCATAACGTGTCTCCATAAACAGTCAACCCATTAAATTATACTCAATAACTGACCCACACAAAAGTTAATATCACTTGATCACTGATACAGCAAATGTCATCATGTAAAAACACTAAGTTCATCTTAAATAATTAATATGAAGTACTTTTAGGTATTTTGGATCTCCTTAAATAGAAATCACCCAGTGAAACCTATTTGTTCACTAGGAGCGTTTTCACTCAGTATTCACGTAATCAATCCTATTTTAGACAAAAACCAATGTAATTCTTAATAATTCATGTTATTTACTTATTTATGCAAATTAGAGAATGCAATTGACAAACTTCTAAAAAACGGCCTTTTTGTAACAAAGAATTATTCTGTCAAGTCAACAAATCTGTCTGTCATTTTAATAACATGTTAAATTATGTCACTCGATGCAAATTACTAACTTTTCTGCACAAATTATGATAACAGATGTACATGTGACTTATAAACTATATCTCTTTTTAGTAGTTCTTTGACAATGTTATAAATACAAACAGCAAGAAGGGTCAGGGGCGCAGTCGGAATGTCACTTTGGTAAAGTGTGTTTGTGTGTTACTGTTTGAGGTGGATAAACAATGCAAAGAACATGTAAAAGAAGTACTACTTTGTGTTGTGTCAAGGCCTTTGGTGGGCATTGGACTTAAGATGGCCACCAAAGTAATAAATATTTGAAGTTTACGTATTTGTTGGTTTCGCTCGTTCTTTATCATCAAAAGCACATAAAAAAGACGGGACCAGATGTTTTTAACCCTAGACAACTAGATTTAGAGCCAGCATCAGCATCGAGACACATCAGCGATCCAGCAAGCAGCGGCGATTACCAAAATGCATTTTAATGGCGCCAACCTAACATTAAGTGCTAACAAGCTCCATAAATGGGAGTGAAATAGTGCAATTATAGCAATTAGCAATATCTATGACTAGGCGACCATTACAAAAGTGGGGGCACAGTCGGAATGTCACTTTGGTAAAGTGTGTTTGTGTTTTTATTGTTTGAGGTGGATAAACAATGCAAAGAACATGTAAAGGAAGTACTTGTTTTATGATGTCCCAGCCTGATTCACTCTCATTCTGGTTTTTTTTCCCAAAACAATACTCTTATGTTAATATTTTTGTACGTTGGGGAGCAATTTAAGATCTCTGGCATCCTAAGACTCTTGACAGGTGTAAGGTAAGGGTCCTTACAGGACTGGAGAAACTCTCTATTATGTGCTGTCATTCAGTTATTCTTGTGAAACATTACTACTGAAGTGGGTACTTTCAGAGACATCTCTTTAAAGATCAAATTAAGTAATTTTGAGAGCTTAGATAGTTTCACATTTACAATTGCAAACCTGATTACATATAGTGAATATCAGTAGCTTCCAGCATCATACCAAAGAAACTATCTATCCCCATCATCATTAAAACCATTTGCATTGTAACGATCACTGTCATAATTATTATCTTCATTGCCTGATCATCTTCATCATCTAATAAACAGAGTTCACATTCTGGAATGTAAATACACTGAAGTGCCAAAGAAATTGGTATACACATGTGTTTTCAAATACAGAGATGATATAAAAAGGCAAAATTCGGGACTGCGGTTGGCAATGCCTATATAAAAAAGCAAGTGTCTCGCGCAGGTACTAGATCAATTACTGCTGCTACAATGGCAGATTATCACGATTTATGTGAGTTTAAACACGGTGTTACAGTCAGCACACAAACAATGGAACACGCAGCCTCTGAGGCAGCATTGAAGTGGGCATTTTCCCATACAACCATTTCATGAGTGTACAGTGAATATCAGGAATCTGGTAAAACATAAAATCTTTGACATCGCTGCAGCCAGAAAAAGATCCTGCAAGAATGGGACCAACGACTGAGAAGACTCATTCAATGTGACAGAAGTGCAACCCTTCCGCAAATTGCTGCAGATTCCAATGCTGGGTCATCAACAAGTGTCAGTGTGTGATCCATTCAACAAAACAACATTGATATGGGCTTTTGGATCCAAAGGCCCAATCACATATCCTTGATGACTGCACGACACAAAGATTTATAGTTTACTTGCTCCTGTCAACACTGACGATGGACTGTTGATGAGTGAAAACATGTTGCCTGGTTAGACAAGTCTCATCTCCAATTGTATTGAGCGAAGGATGTGTATGTGTACATGTATGACTCCATGGACCCTGAAGGTCAGCAGGGGACTGTTCAAGCTGGTGGAGGCTCTGTAATGGTGTAGAGTGTGTGCAGTTGGAGTGATGTGGGACTCCTGGTACATCTAGATATGAATCTGACAGTTCACACATAAGTAAGCATCCTGTCTGATCACCTTAATCCATTCATGTCCATTGTGCATTCTGACAGACTTGGACAATTCAAGTAGGACAATGCGACAACCCCCACATCCAGAATTGCTACAGAATTGCTCCAGAAACACTCTTATGAGTGTAAACACTTTTGCTGGCCACCAAACTTCCCAGACACAACATTTTGAGCATCTGTGATACCCTGTTGTTTCCGAAGAGATCTCCACCCCCTTGTACTCCTATTGATTTATGGACTGTCTTGCAGGATTCATGGTGTCAGTCACCTGCAGCACTACTTCAGACTTTAGTAGAGTCCATGCCACACCGTACTGTGGCACTTCTGCATGCTTGTGGGGCCCTACATGATATTAGGCAGGTGTACCAGTTTCTTTGGCTCTTCAGTATATTTGTCATGTATTAAGCAAACATGTCAGATATAAAGTGTAAACGGAAAATAATCATGGTTTCAATCTAGCCCAGCTTATAAGCAGGCTATTAAGGAAAACTCACTCTATGTCACACCTGTATATGTGTGTAAATTGTATGGTTCTCATGACTAAAGAAAGAAGAGACAGAAAATGAAAATCATGACAGGAAAACAGAAAAGATTGAGAGATTATGCTGCACAGAAAGATAACAAAGCAAGAATAGTGCTACGTGCCTCAGGGCCCACAGATCACCAAGCACATAGCTCACAAAGGATATTAGTCCCCTGGTTGTCTGACAGCACTACTGCTCTGAACTCACCAATGTAAATATACTTTTTTGAGGCAACAACAAGTACTCATGGTGATAAAAAAAAAAGACTGGTGTGGTGAAGACTTAATACATAGGCATGAAGGAAAACAGTGATAATAAAGGAAATAATATTGAATTAATAAGTGTTACTAATAAAAATCTGTACAGTTACAACTGAGCAAAATATCATATGTTTATACAAGAGAATGTAATAGGCAACAATCCTCAGTCCATCAAATTACTTGGATTTAATCAGCACAATTACTTCTTAGCACAGAGATAATAGCTTAGGGGAAGCATAGATAAAACAAGAGAACTAACACATAAAGACTGAAAAGCTTAAGCAATGATGCAGCCCAGGAGAATGAAAAATGGGAAATAGAGACACATAACTTGGGGCTCTGATCTCTTATTCTCCAAGCACATAACTCACAAAGAATGCATATCCTGCTGGGGGTTTGACAGCATTACTAATTGTCAATATCAATGAAATTCTCCAACAGCCATGTAGCTATGCTGCAATTTTATTTTATTTTGATGACAACCAGTTTCAGCAATCCACAATGCCATTTTCAGGCCCCATACGCACCTAAAAACAATAATGCCATACAGTGCCATATATCTCTGGGTTTCATGAATTCAAAATGTTTCACATGCACTTCACTCGAAGACTTGATAGTGACTTATGAGTGTGATTAGTATTTGGACAGTTTCTCAGCATTTCAGCTTTGTGCTACTTCTCTATACAGATTAGGGGGAATACTGTGATGTTCTTTCCAGATACACATTTTGATGTTCATGGAGTTTGATGTTGACCTGATGTAAGTTATAAAATTTTAAGTTTGTGGGCTACCACTGTGGGACATAATCAGCTAGAGACTCTGTAAATATTTGGCTTGGCACTAATACTTTCTTTCATTGCTTTGGGCTACTCCTTTACTGACCATGCTTTGAGTAGCACTGTTCACTCCACGAATACTTTATAATGTAGTTCCCATTAATAAACTCTTTTGCACACAATTGTTGCCCCTTAGGCACACAAATACGTTACTCATTTAGTGGGCATCAACTTTGATGATATGTTGGTCTTCGCACACTCACTTATCTTTTACCTTTCTCCATACCCAATTTATCTGTCACAACACAACTTGCTACGTCTTATTATTTAAATGGGTTCATCATCTACAGATAGGTTGTTAGGGTATTGCCTTACACTCCCAAGGAAAAAGTATGAAATGGTCATCTGAGAACATGGAGGACTCCCCTTAGTTAAGTAGGATTTGAGATCCTTTGCTGGTTTGTTTCACTGTGGTAATGCTGACCTGTTAAGTGATATAAAGGATACCAAATCATATATTTTGATTTGTGTATAACCTAGTCCCACAAGGTATTTGTGAATATTCTTAGTGTGCTCTTTGCATGCTCTGTTTCTCTTAATATGTCATCGACCATTGGGTTTTGCACCAAGTTTGTTTTTCTATATATTTATTTATTTTTATGCTTTGACAACTAATTATATCACCAGTTGTGATAATAACTAGGCCATAAATATGCAAATTATTGTACTTCATAGATTACTGTGTGACATTTTACTTTAAATGAAGATAGGCCACATATATACTAAGGGTTTCCGCATCTATAAGAATTTTTGACAAGCTCTGTTTCAGTGGAGCTCTTATTTGTATACTATCTAGTTCTGATCTTTTCCATGTTTTTACATGTTCTCTTGTAAATCTGTGGTGTTAAATAGTTTTATGATTAACACACAAGTACACGTGTTTTAGTCTATTGAGCTCGATGTACACAGAGATCTGGTTTTATGCCACTACTTTCATTTTTTAGCTTTAAGCGCTTTTATGATTATCCATCATTTTCTGTAAGCTTTCTTTGTACACCCTGAAAATACACTACATGTATACTCTTTTATTATACAAGGGCTTAAAGACGGCATGGTGGAATGCTGAAACTCTTTGTCATCAAAATAAAATAAAATAACATTTCAGTTACAAGGCTGCTGGAGAATTTTATTGGTATTAACAATTACTTAGCTATCTGATGTCCACAGTCCATGATGGATCAACAGAGACATGACTAATCAGTTGTTCAGTATTTCAGAAAAATTGAATAATATGTAATCCCAACAAAATATAGTTCAGTTCAAATTCTAACACAATATAGACCACACCAAAATCTATGTATCATCAAGTTAGCATAGAAAAACATAAACCACAGAATAAAACATAGTACAGTAAAATCAGTTGATCACACAGTAAATAAAAATTTTAAAATTCTCCATAAGAGACAAATGTGTTTATGTCAGTCATCTTGTTTTACTTTCGCACTTTAAATTTATCTGGTACCTTCATCATTCTCTCTGCTAAAACAGCCTGTGCTATGATATCCTTTTTTTTTTCTTTTTTGACAATTCCATCACCATATGCAATCCTACTTTTACTTTGTACAGTCCCTCTCTCCTATAGTTAACAGTTTTATCAGGATTGTATGAATTTTCAACAGAAGCAAACATAATTTTACTTTCACACACTTCAGTAATAGTAGTAAAAGATAACATTGAAACCAAAAAAGATGTAACTCCAGGAAATCTCATCCAATTGTGCATGTCATATTTCATAGACAGCAGCATCAGCACTTCCTTATCTACAAGGCCATTCCAGGAATCATGTCATCCTAAAATGTGCTGAGGTCAAGGAGGGGAGGGGAAAGAGGGCCCTTCCACCCCACTCCCTGCACCGCTGCAAATTTTGCGTAAAGCACCCGCTAATCCAAACACCCCCTGCTCTGCAGCCAATGGAACATTAATTGCAGCACTGCATTTGTGCTTTTGTTGGAGTGAGACTAAAGTGCAGTTTTCATGCATGTCATATTTCGTGACATCAGCATCATCATCCAACGATGAGCACTATCATCCCCTGAGCCATCCACTCCAGCAGTTTGCATGAAGCACCCCACGCACACAAGCACCCACATGCCCCATGCCTCTGCAGTTGTGACATCACACTACTATAATTAATATATATGAAGTGTTGGAATTGTTTAAAATACCAGTCCACACAAAATGTGAGTATTGCTCTACATATAACTGTCATTATGAAATGAAATGATCATGTGACATTGATGTCCGGGAGGTCCCATCCTGGGAAGTTCAGCCACTGAGTTATAAGTCTTATTTCAGATGACGCCACATTGGGCAGCTTGCATGTCAGTGATGATGAAATGATGAGGAGAACAACGCAATATCCAGTCCACGAGTGGAGAAAATCTCCAACCTAGCCAGGAATCGAACCTGGGCCTGGTGTATAGCAGGAAAACATTTCCGCTGCTATTACAGTAGCAGTAGGTTGTGGGTATTTTAAATATCTATGTACAGTACTCTCTCACTACATTTGCATCTTGACAATGACAACTGATGAAGATGTTGACTGTAAGAATTTAAAAATAAAAAAGTCTGCCATTTAATATCATGATGCTAAGCATTCATTTTGTACATTAAATTAATTAATTTTTGTCTGCAGCACAATGTGATGAGAGTGCTGACAATGAAGATACTGAAGCAACTTGCTGTTCTTGGTGTGGTATTCTAGAAATTGTAAATATGTAATTATGTAAATATTCCCTAATAAATGTGTACTGCTGCTCACAGCAATTGACATACCAGCTCTGGCTCTGATGTGCTTATCAGTCATGCTGCCTAAACTTCATAATCATATGAGCACATACATACATATGATAATAATAATAATAATTTGGAGTAGTGAAATGGAGTAACACAGACCTAGAAGCACTCAATACACTTACATGATCACAATGCCACAAATATAGAATACATCACATACATTCAGCAACAGAAAGATTCACATTAAGCAGAAAGGAAGGAGGAAGGGGATTTATCAATATAAAAAAACCTACATTATGGACAGGTAGACAATTTCAGAAAATTCTTTCTAGAACGAGCAGAAACTAGCAAAATACACAAAGCAATCACTCATATAAATACATCGGCTACACCTCTGTAATTTCATAACCACTTCTACAACCCTTTAGATCACATAACATCAACACACACAAAGAAAGTAAATTGGAAAAAGAAAACACTACATTGCAAGCACCCGTATCATCTAACACAGCCACACATCGATCAAGACGCATCCAACACATGGCTAAGAAAAGGCAATATATACAGTGAGACGGAAGGATTCATGATTGCAATACAGGATCAAACAATAAACACCAGATATTACAGCAAGCATATTATTAAAGATCCCAATACCACAACAGATAAATGCAGACTTTGCAGACAACAAATAGAAACAGTAGATCACATCACAAGCGGATGTACAATACTAGCAAATACAGAATACCCCACAAGACATGACAATGTAGCAAAAATAATACAGCAACAGCTTGCCTTACAACATAAACTTATAAAAGAACACGTCCCACATACAAGTATGCACCACAAAATGTACTGGAGAATGATGAATACAAATTATACTGGAACAGAACCATTATAACAGATAAAACAACACCACATAACAAACCTGACATCATACTCACCAATAAAAAGAAGAAATTAACACAACTAATCAAAATATCCATACCCAATACAACAAATATACAAAAGAAAACAGGAGAAAAAATTGAAAAATACATCCAACTGGCGGAGGAAGTCAAGGACATGTGGCATCAGGATAAAGTTGACATTATACCAATTACACTATCAACTACAGGAGTCATACCACACAATATCCACCAGTACATCAATGCAATACAGCTACATCCAAACTTATATATACAACTACAGACATCCGTAATTATTGATACATGTTCAATAACCCGAAAGTTCCTAAACGCAATATAACATATACTGTACAGTTAAAAGGAAGTCACACGTGATCAAGGTCCGCGTCACTTTCCATTTTTGACCAGACATAACGACTGAGAAAAGAAAGAAATAATAATAATGGTGGTAGAGGTCATTAAACTATATTTACAGCAATCAATAAATAGTTCACCAACTTGTGAGAGAAACATCAGAGGGCAGGGATGTCAAGACATATATCAACACTCCCTACTGCAAGGTAGTGTAAGTATTAATGCTGATGGTGATGAATAATGGGAAGAAAGGTAAACAAGCTTAACTAATAATGCATGTTTTCCTTGCAGGCAAGGTGAATTTGTTGCAGCAGCAGCTACCTGAAGTGAAGATAATGCTATTTGGTCAAACCTATGGTTTTAACACCAGTGGATGTAAGCATATCAGTGTGGTATGATATCAAATAGGAAGTTCTGCCTGGTGGTAGTTTTGAAATCCCTCAATTTTGTGGCATCAAAGTAATATCTACCGATGAATGCCATCGACTATGCAAAGTATCAATGCCGATTTCAGTCCTGTTCCACAAAAATGTTTACTCCCTGTCAGCGATACTGAGCGAACATACAATCTCTGTAGGAAACTTCCCTAGTACAGTTAAAATATTTAAAAACAAAGAATGATTACATCTACAAGAGGAGACTTTTAAGAGTTTAATGAATGCCAGCTGTGCCATACACCATGAGATAAGTGTGCTGATGAAGGTGGCAGTTATATGTCTAACAATTCTATCAGACATTGTGGAGTAACCTACTGGAGTTAGCTCACCAAACTCTCAGCCCGTCAGAAGAAACCACAGCTCAACTCTATGATACATGTTGTGCATCAATGAGGTGGAATCACATGACTCAATATTATCAGATGTGGGCACAGAACTATGATCTTATTTAAATTTGTTTACATACCCAGCTAAATGTATGAGTATATAAAAACCCCTGCATTCCAATGGAAATTAAGAGTTATCGTGATGACATAGTGGTTAAAACAGCATTACCACAAATGTTCTTGCAGTAAGCGACTGGTTCTGCAATGATGAACCTTGGGAGAACAACATAAATGGATCATCAATTCCTGATATTACAGGTGCTTTGGTTATTGGGTCTTCAGGCTGTGGGAAAACTAGTGTTATTCTAACACTGTTAACATGTCCTGTGGGAGTCTGCTTTGAGCAGATATATATATATATATATATATATATATATATATATATATATATATATATATATATATATATATATATATATATATATTCAAAAGCTCTGTTTTAGTCAAAATATCAGCTACTGCAGTTGATTTTGTGCAGCACTGAGGGAGTAGTATATCAGACTCAGACGTTCAGTGAAATCAGTGATACTCTACAATGCCTGAAAAAGCAAAGCCAAATAGCTTATTCATATTTGATAACATTACAGTGGAAAAATGCAATGTAAAATGAGCTTTGGTCACCATATGCAAGTCAATATATTTTATTTGAGCCAGACATAATGAAAGATCCCAAAGCAGTTGGTCCAGGATAATGTGAACTTTACTACTTCTTTCAAACCATACAGTCTGAATTTAGAGCATATTTACCAAGCACATGTAGGAACTGACATGTTGTGATGTTTGCCTGCTTTATTTCCTCGTTGATTGTCCTCAGTGTCATTGTACTGTGTTGCTGCACTGGCTGAAAAATGAGGGGGCGGGGGGGGGGGGGTGGAAGTTCAACACTGACTACTTCAAATGATGTAGCCGACAAGTGCACATTTGTGTTTCACACTTCTTTTCTTTCACTGTTCAAAACCCCAAATATACATAGTTAATATGGCCAGTGCACTATTGTTTAACTTTCAATAAGCCTCATTAACAGTTTACAGCGGGCAGATGTGGCCGAGCAGTTCTAGGTGCTTCAGTCTGGAATCGCGCGACCACTACAGTCGCAGGTTTGAATCCTGCCTCGGGCATGGATGTGTGTGATGTTCTTAGGTTAGTTAGGTTGAAGTAGTTCTACATTCTTGGGGACTGATGACCTCAGATGTTAAGTCCCATAGTGCTGAGAGCCATTTGAATAGTTTGCAGAAAAACATCAACATACTGCTACAATAGTTTACTGTTAAACATTTAGTAGCAGTAAAAACCTAACCATACATTTCACAGTTTTTCAAATAAATTGAACAGACCCTGTCATTGGTGTAACACTTATCTCATGGTTAAGTTGATGCATTTTTGGTGTTCCAACCAACACAAGATTCTTGTCTGAAACTCAGCCATGGGCTGACTATCTCAGAACCAAAAATCGGGCCTTTATATATCATCACAGTAATAGGTACTGAAACTACACATTGTTTGATGTTTAATTCACAGACATTACAATTAAAACTTAACTCATTAAATTAATTGAGTACATTGAAAAAATCCATCTTTTTAACAGTTTCTTCTACTATAAGAGTTAGGCCAAATTATTTGTTTAAATGATGAAATTAACAGCTATGGTTATGCAAACAATACTTTTGAAAAACTGGTAATTACTTTGGAATTAATTGAGGGTTGGCTTTGCTAACATGTTTTCAAATAGAGCCAAATAAATACTTAAATAATGCTATTGTTTCGTCTTCCAAATGCTTATAATTAGTACAGAATTTATATTTGTTTATAAGTCAACAATAGAATTTTGAAATAAATTAGAAAATCAATTACATACATAAAACTAAGCACAAAATTAGATCTGGGATTATATTCTTTAAAACTGAAGGCCAACCTTTCTCTCTTCTGAAAATGCAGATTATACTCAAGTATGTTAATGGTAACTAGTCAGAAATGAACAAGTGAATTTTAAGGAGGCAGATGACAAAAGAAGAGGGGGAAGCAAAAATATCCCAGCTTGCTTTGTCAGAATGTCATTCTCCTCTTGTCTGTATTGCCTACCATCTATTTTTCACTCCCGTACAAGGCTTTTCTCAAAACAAATACCTTCAGAAAAGCCTTCCTGATACTTAAGTTTATATTTGGTGTTAACACATTTCTGTTCTACTGAAACACATTAATTGCCATTGCCAGTCTATACTTTATATCTCTCTACTTCAGCCATCACAAGTTATTTTACTTCCCACCTAACAAAAATTCTCTACTATGTTAGCATCATCTGATTTCATTAGACTACTTTCAGTTACCTTTGTTTTGTTTTTGTTGATGTTCATCTTATAATCTCCATTCAGAGCTCTGTCCATTCCATTTAAGTTCTTTTCTAAGTCTTGTTGTCTCTGATGGAATTTCAATGTCATCAACAAACTTAATTTTATTTATTCCCCCTGAACTTTAATTCTTTATCCAAAATTTTCTTTGGTTTCCTTTATTATTTTCCCAGTGTCCCTCATCACAACTCAGTTTTCGTCTCCCTTAACTATCTGAATAATTTCTTTTATTTCATGGTACATTCTCTCAGTCTCCTCGTCATCTTCAGTGTTAGTTGGCACATAATCGTGTACTACTGTGTTGGGTGTTGGTTTCATGTCTGTCTTAGCTATGCTTGTGCATTCGCTATGTAACTATGCTTGTGCATTCGCTATGTAACTATGCTTGTGCATTCACTATGCTGTTCATGGTAACTTATCTGTGCTCTTATTTCCTTATTTATTTTCTATTTAAAACCCTGCACTCACCTGACCAGAAGTCCTGTTTCTCCTGTCACCAAACCTCATTAATTCCCACTACTCCTTAATTCAGCCTATTGGTTTCACTTTTTCAATTATCTAACTTCCTTGCCCAAGTAAGGGATCTAACAGCCCATACTCTGACCCAAAGAGTGCCAGTTTTATTTTTCCTGATAATGAGACTCTCCTCAGTTGTAGCCATCTCGAGATCCAAATGGGGGACTATTTTTCCTCTGGAATATTTTACTCAAAAGGCTGCCATCATTATTTAACTATACGGTAGAGCTCCATGTCCTTGGAGGAAATAACAGCTGTTGTTCTCTCTTGCTTTCAGCCATTCACAATACCAGCACAGTAGTTCAAAGATAATGAACTATTCTAACGATACACTATGAAACCCATGATCTGAATTGGAGTGGGTGGGGATCATATTATTTTTATGGAAAGGGAGAGGAAAAGAGGAAATACAGCACAGTTTCTTACAAAATAAACTCTAAACTATTGAGAAAGACTCTAAAGTATTGAAAATCAAACATACTAACACTTTACAATATTTATCAGTTACCAACAATGTCCTTAATGCGGAGAGTATAGTTTTGAGGTATGTACATATAATTTTGCTGTCAGGCAGATAACATTCAGATGTATGGAAGTACTTTCTATACACACATTTTTAATAATTAGTTTATACTGTATGGTGACAGGGACAGCTATTATCTTCTGTCCCTTGTGATGATACATCCTTCACTAGCTGCGACTGTAGCAATACATAAAAATAAATAAAAGAGTGTCATCACATAATATATTATTCCAAATAAATACACATTAAATGAGAATAAAACATTTATGCTGAAGGATATCTTAAATTATAATTCTCATTATGTTGCTATAAATATATAAACTACAAATAAATAAAAATATACACACATCAAAAAATGTTTTGCATCAGCCCGGTTCCCAGAACTCCTGAAGATAGACATTGACTGTGGATGTTGTATCACAGTCACAGTCCCTTTGAATGTTCAGAGATGTCACCAAATGTGCCCAAAGATGTAAACAATTAGATGGAGGGGGCCCGACAGCTGATCAGTTCCAGTCATTCCACCAGGAAGGAGGTATGCAGCTCATGTTGTCTGTAGTTCAACCATGCCTAGACGGTCAATACCGTGGTTCAATCACATCCACATTGTTGCATCATGATAGGAAGGGCTCTCAATGAGGGAAGTGTCCACGTCTCTCAGACTGAACCAAAGCGATGTTGTTTGGACATGGAAGAGATACAGAGAGACATGAATTTTCGATTATATGCCTCACTCATGCCACCCAAGAGCTACTACTGCAGTGGATGACTACTGCCTATGGATTATAGCTCAGAGGAACCCTGATAGCAATGCCACCATGTTGAGTAATGATTTTCATGCAGCCACAGGATGTCGTGTTGGCTCAAACTGTGTGCAATAGGCTGCATGATGCACAACTTCACTCCTGTCGTCCACGGTGAGGTCCATCTTTGCAACCACAACACCATGCAGCATGGTACAGATGGGTCCAATAACATGCAGAATGGACCGCTCAGGATTGGCATCATGTTCTCTTCACCAACGAGTGTCGCATATGCTTTCAACCAGAATGTTGTCAGAGACGTGTTTGGAGGCAGCCAGGTCAGGCTGAATGCAAGGTGGAGGTTCCCTGCTGTTTTGAGGTGGCATTATGTGAGGCCGATGTATGCAACTGGTGGTCCTGGAAGGTGCCATAACAGTTGTACGATATGTGAATGCCATCCTCCGGCCGATAGTGCAACCATATTGGCAGCATATTGCCGAGCCATTCGTCTTCATGGAAAACAATTCACGCCCCCATCGTGTACATCTTGTGAATGACTTCCTTCAGGATAACAACATTGCTTGACTAAAGTGGCCAGCATGTTCTCCAGACATGAACCCTATCAAGCATGCCTGGAATGGATTGAAAAGGGTTGTTTATGGACAACGTGACCCACCAACCTCTCTTAGGTATCTGCGCCGAATCGCCGTTGAGGATTGGAACAATCTGGAACAACAGTGCCTTGATGAACTTGTGGAAAGTATGCCACGATGAATGCAGGCATGCATCAGTGCAAGAGGATGTGCCACTGGGTATTAGACGCACCAATGTGAACAGCAATGTGGACTACCACCACTGAAGGTCTCACTGTATGGTGGTACAACATGCAATGTGTGGTTTTCATGAGCAATAAAAAGGGCAAAAATGATTTTTATGTTGATCTGCATTTCAATTTTCTGTGCAGGTTCTGGATCTCTTGACCCTGAGGTGATGCAAAACTTTTTTTGATGTGTGTAATAAATAAACTATTGAAACAACTGTTGAACACAAATTACTGGGCATTTTGTGTGTATCATACATGGAAGGAGTACATCAAGTGTTTACGATCATCATCTGATTAGCAAGTATAACTATGAAAATTGAAGTATGTGTGTTTGTTCTATTATAACTTTGAAATTCCAGAAGCTTTTTCAATCACATTTGTCACACATTTGACTCACATCATTAGCACCCAATTATGTGGTTAAATCACTCATAAGTCTCTTGTGCGGTGGTAGGAATATGCTGACATGAAAAAATGTTGAAAATTACAAGTACCATTGTTAAATACTTAGTTTTTGGAGACATTTGTGTGACTAATGTGTCTGTAAGACCTTTTACTTGGAAACAAACAGTTCCATTTATTTATGTTCTGTTCAACTGCAATAGATAAGTAACTGGGCAATACTGTGTAATCCTCTATTACATATTAAAGTTCCTCAGAACTGCAACAACTCATCCTGCCTTAAAACACATCATTATGGATTAAGCTTCTTGTATCTTCAAAATGGCACAGATATGAGTAGTGACACTTTCAGCCAGTGTGGGTATAATGCCCTGTCTGCAGCAGAGAACAGTTAGGATAATTTACTGGCATAAACCATTGTCAGTGCTGTGAAGACTAAGGAGTGAAAAGTAATATACAGCACCATGAATGAAGATACTCCTTACTACGGGACAGTGTGGAAGATGACTAACCTGGTTTTTGTCATCTCTTATCTCTCTACCTGTTTGGTAGCAAACCACTCTGTAGTTGTGAAACTGACACATTAATGAATACTTGGTGGTGTTTGATTAATAATATAGTGTATACTACATCACAAGTTTAGATTCACTGTTTCACAGATTTATTATCCATGAGGTGTTGTTGTTGTGGCAATGACCAGTATCTTAACTTGGTAAGATAATGAACACTGAATGGTTTAGGCACCTCTCCATTGCCATCTTCTGATCTAGAAGAGACTGAAAATGTTAGGATACAGAAACTAACATAACAGCACACATAATTAATCCAAAATTTGCAATACATGGAATAGCAACATACCTATGTTTACATTGTTATGTAGTCTTCTCCTTCAGTGCAGTAAGTGGTGCCACACAATGTATGTCCATGTTGGTATCAGAAGCTATACTTGAAGTCGGCATGTCAGTTTTAAAGTAACAGCTATGTGCTCATATATTATTGCACTGATTACAAGTGCTCACATTACTCACCACTTTACACCTGACAGAACCCGGCGCAAACTATCTTCATGACACATAAGTACATCAGATGGTGCAGTGGTAGTGCAAATCGATACTGTCATCTCACATTAGATTAAAGCTTTTATCTACTACTCCATATAATTACATATGCCTAAATTATTATCATGGTGTATAAGCAATGTAAGTACTCTACATTAAAAAAATTTGTCAAATCATGTGCAACAGCCATAAAACATAATTTATACATACATCTTTTGACATCACTTAAGAAAATTTTTCAAAACATTTTACAAACATTCTTAATAATTCTATACCAAATTTCCTTTATATAAAATCTTAACCAATATGACAACATATAACCACTTAGAAGCTCTCTATGTACAACTAATGGCATCACATGTAAGTTGATTTTAGCTCATACTGGAATAGCTTGATATCTATAAGCACAGATATGATATTTCATCAAGAATACATTCAAGGTTTGCCTACCAACAATGGAGCTATTTAATGTTTGTACTTTTGTTGTCAGTTACCATGTTTATATGAAATTATCAAAGACAACACATCACTCGAGGTTTAGTTGGCGTCTCGTCGCCTGATGCCTATGTCTGACATAGTGCTAGAGGGAACTGACACCATGAATCCTGCAGGGCTGTCCATAGATCCATAAGAGTATGAGGGGATGGAGATCTCTTCTGAAAAGCAAGGCATCCCACATATGCACAACAGACATGAATGGATGCAGGTGATCAGACAGTGTGCTCACATAGGTGTCACATGTCAGAGTCATATCTAGACATATCAGGGGTCCAATATCACTCCAACTGCACACGCTTCACACCATTACAGAGCCTCCACCAGCTTGAACAGTCCCCTGCTGACATGCAAGGTCCACAGATTCATGAGGTTGTCTGCACACCCGTACACTTCCATCTGCCTTTGGCTCCGAAATCCCATATCAATTATGTTTTGTTGAATGTTTCACACACTGACACTTGTTGATTGCCCAGTATTGAAATCTGCAGCAATTTGCGGAAGGGTTGCACTCCTGTCACATCATGTTGAACTATTCTCTTCAGTCGTTGTATGTCCCGTTCTTGCAGGATCTTTTTCCAGCCACAGCGATGTTGGAGATTTGATGTTTTACTGGATTCCTGATATTCATGGTACACTTGTGAAATGGTCATATGGGAAAATCCCCACTTCACATTTTCCTTGGAGAGGCTGTGCCCCATCACTCATGTGCCCACTATAACACCATGTTTAAACTCGCTTAAATCTTGGTAACCTGCCATTGTAGTAGCATTAACTGATCTGTCAACTGTGCCAGACACTTGTCGTTGTATACAGACATTGCCGATCACAGCACCACATTATGCCTGTTTGAATATCTCTGTATTTGAATACGCATGCCTATGGCAGTTTTTTTTATCACTTCAATGTATAACCAATGTACAATTATTACACCATGTGAGATTGCAGGTGTTCTAAAACTGAGCTGATGATCTGGCATTGCCAACTCATTCTTACACATGCCTGTGCTACAACATTCATGTTCATGTTATATTCATCTTAGATGACCTATGTCAAAATGCCATTGTGTAGCAGAACATGATCAATGTCCAAATCACATAATTTAAAAACATTTTTACCATAAATCCTTAAGGCAACTTTTCATACAGAGTTAAATTATATGCCAATCTTTACCTAAAACACCTTTTCTTAACATATTTCTAAATTTTTTAAAATAATTTTAATGTCAAATTGCATACAAGGAACATAAAATCTTTTTAATTCTGTATGAAAATTTGTCTTAAGGATTTGGTGTGAAAAGAGTCAAGTGCAAGATATACTGCTGGTGATGCTACGCATAGTCCGCGATGTGTATGTGCTAGTTGACGTGTCATCTGCTCAATGAGAGTCACAGCAGATGGGTGTTGCATGCAGAAATGGTTTTGTGCCTCAGCACAACATAATTTGGATCACAGTTTTATGAAACACTGTCCAAGGACTGACAGCATTTTAACAAGTCACCAAGACAAAATGATTAAGTGTAGCAGAGAACACTGTCACAGCAAATATATCAACCTGCAGTTAACCATCAAAGGGAGTTACACAATAATATTTCACTTAGCCCAGTTCTTAATGAAAATCACTATGCACAACAATCTGTTGTTCCAGTGATGGTTATGGTCTGACCCTCCTAACAACCATAACAAAATTCAGTCATAACATTCACAAGCTTGTATTTCAGAAATCACTTACAAGTTCTTAAGTACCAACCTAACTGAGTTTTTGTGGATATCGATACACACATTTTTGCTGACAGGTTGGACATCGTTGTTACATGATTAACTAGTAAGAGCATACTCAATGTAGGTGTTGCTCACTTATTCACTTGACCAGGACTTTCACTTGCTGGTCTCAGACTGTCTATTTGGGATAATGTCTGAGTATTTAAGGACCACCAAGT